>NC_134355.1:136859224-137500198 GCF_048569485.1 Anomaloglossus baeobatrachus
GAATAGGGAGAAGGTTCAGATGTACCGGTATAAGTATTACTCAGTTCCTGCAAATGTGTAATGACGATCTGCTCTCTTAGATTTAAAAATAAACGAATCTGGGTGGAACTACTGGCTGGCACATCATGTTTATCGGTCTCATCCACATCAGTATTAAAAAAATGCCGTTTGACCGTGAGGTTCCTAATAAACTTGTTAACATCTCTAAGAGTTTGAAAGAGATCAGCTCTATTGCTAGGAGCAAAGTTTAAGCCTTTCTGAAGTACACCAATCTGAATCGGGCTCAAGGTACAGGCAGATAAGTTCAAGACTGGAATTTCCAAGGAATCTTGATGTACTAGTTCCTCCAGTATCGGCGTTTTCTGGAGCGGAGAAAATATCTCCTCTCTCCCCCGCTTGCGCTTTCTGCCACCCCTTCGTGATTTACGTTTTTTGTTGGCAAGTTTTGTGTCTGCCTCTTTCCCTGTCTGTTAACAGAGAGAAATTGTAGAATGGGGCTTTGTAAACGGCGCCAAAGATCACTGATGAAATCTTGGATTAATGTAAACTTTTTATTCTTCCACAGGTCTACGCGTTTCAGGAGACTCTGCTCCCTTCCTCAGGACCAAACAGGCATAAGTTACATCAGATCTGTAGAAGTGTATGTCTGCCAGACATATATACACAATGAAATGACAAAGAACCTCCCACAAAAAGAAAAAAAATCGGCGGGAAAAAGTCTGAAAGAGGCAAAAAAAAAGACAAAAAAAAGTGGTATAGTGAAAAAAAAGGGAAGGAAGAACAAACAGTGTTCATGAAATCAGTGATGCGATCATATGGAAGTAGCAATAAAAATAATAAAAATCTTAAAATAAAAAAATGTGTCATTATTGGGTCAAAAATAATATGTATATATGTATATATACTTAAAAAAGGTGTATGTTTAGGACAGTAAGACTGAGGTGAGAAGGTATAGCACTCACAAACTCTAGATTCTATAGATGACTGGAGGACAAGTGTAGTTAGTCCACAGCCAAGGAAGAACTCAGTGTATGATATATATATATAGATATATAAAGAAATAGGGAAGGTGGAAGGGTTGTGGGGAACCGTAACCATACAGTTAAATTTAATAAAAGTGATACTGCAAGCGCAGTAAGCGCATGTTGCAGAAATGACAAGACAGGGTGAAATGGGTTCAAGAGCGTGGGAAAAGGATGGGGGCACATACGTCAATAAAGGCAGTGAGCGGGTAATGTGAACAAGCTGAAAGGCAGGGGACGGGGTGAATTAAGTTCAGGAGCATGGGAAACAGGCGAGAGCGTATGCGTCAGTGCTGGAAGTGAGCAAGTACTGTAAGAAAGGTGAAATGTCGGGGACGGGGTTAGATGAGTTCACCAGCGCGAGAAAAAGAGGGGGAAGCGGCATGTATATATAAAGAACAAGTGTGTGGAAATAGGAAAATGAGTGTTATCAGTGAAAATTTTTATAAGTATGCATATACATGAATAATAAAATTCGTTTATCATAGGTGGATGTGGGGAGATCTGTATATATATATATATAAAAAAATATATTTTAAGAATAAGTTATATATATGTATAAAACAACAATAATTATATGTATGTGTCTTTAAAAATAGAGGGTAGATTTCAATTTTTTTTATATATATAAAAATATATATAAAAAATAAAAAATAAATAAAAAAAAATAAAAATACAAAATAAAAAAATAGAGATGTAAAAAAATATATATATATATATGTATATACAACATGAAACAACAATAGAACCTGGCAGTAAAAATTTCAATAAAAATATATAAAAACATTGGTAATATGGGCAAGGAAATAAATATAATGTCATATTCACAACAATAACTGATAAATAATAATTATAATAAATTTCCAAAGATTATAAATTTCCAATGAATGATAAAAGAAATAATGCTGAAAGGATAAAACATATAATTAAAAAGAGCTACTAATACTAAAAATATCAGTGATCTCATTAAGACCTCGAGGTTTAAGTGTATCGAGTTTATAGATCCAAAAGGTCTCTTTTCTATCTTTCCCTGTCTGTGTCTGTCTCTTTCCCTGGCTGCATTGTGACACTCCAACATTCCATATAAGGGTGTGGCGGCGCATTCTTCTGAAGTTCTGGCTGCACTGTGGCTCCCAGCTCCATTCACTTTAATGGAGGCAGGTTTTTTGGTGATTAACTGTAAAGCGCGGGGTTAAAATTTCCCCTCAAAACATAGCCTATGACGCTCTCGGGGTCCAGAAGTGTGAGTGTGCAAAATTTTGTGGCTGTAGCTACGACGGTGCAGATGCCAATCCCGGACATGCACACATACATACAGTGCCTACAAGAAGTCTTCAACCCCCTGCAGATTTAGCAGGTTTGATAAGATGCAAATAAGTTAGAGCCTGCAAACTTCAAACAAGAGCAGGATTTATTAACAGATGCATAAATCTTACAAACCAACAAGTTATGTTGCTCAGTTAAATTTTAATAAATTTTCAACATAAAAGTCTGGGTCAATTATTATTCAACGCCTAGGTTTAATATTTTGTGTAATAACCCTTGTTTGCAATTACAGCTAATAATCGTCTTTTATAAGACCTGATCAGGTCGGCACAGGTCTCTGGAGTTATCTTGGCCCACTCCTCCATGCAGATCTTCTCCAAGTTATCTAGGTTCTTTGGGTGTCTCATGTGGAGTTTAATCTTGAGCTCCTTCCACAAGTTTTCAATTGGGTTAAGGTCAGGAGACTGACTAGGCCACTGCAACACCTTGATTTTTTCCCTCTTGAACCAGGCCTTGGTTTTCATGGCTGTGTGCTTTGGGTCGTTGTCTTGTTGGAAGATGAAATGACGACCCATCTTAAGATCCTTGATGGAGGAGCGGAGGTTCTTGGCCAAAATCTCCAGGTAGGCCGTGCTATCCATCTTCCCATGGATGCGGACCAGATGGCCAGGCCCCTTGGCTGAGAAACAGCCCCACAGCATGATGCTGCCACCACCATGCTTGACTGTAGGGATGGTATTCTTGGGGTCGAATGCAGTGCCATCCAGTCTCCAAATGTCACGTGTGTGGTTGGCACCAAAGATCTCGATCTTGGTCTCATCAGACCAGAGAACCTTGAACCAGTCTGTCTCAGAGTCCTCCAAGTGATCATAAGCAAACTGTAGACGAGCCTTGACATGACGCTTTGAAAGTAAAGATACCTTACGGGCTCGTCTGGAACGGAGACCATTGCGGTGGAGTACATTACTTATGGTATTGACTGAAACCAATGTCCCCACTGCCATGAGATCTTCCCGGAGCTCCTTCCTTGTTGTCCTTGGGTTAGCCTTGACTCTTCGGACAAGCCTGGCCTCGGCACGGGTGGAAACTTTCAAAGGCTGTCCAGGCCGTGGAAGGCTAACAGTAGTTCCATAAGCCTTCCACTTCCGGATGATGCTCCCAACAGTGGAGACAGGTAGGCCCAACTCCTTGGAAAGGGTTTTGTACCCCTTGCCAGCCTTGTGACCCTCCACGATCTTGTCTCTGATGGCCTTGGAATGCTCCTTTGTCTTTCCCATGTTGACCAAGTATGAGTGCTGTTCACAAGTTTGGGGAGGGTCTTAATTAGTCAGAAAAGGCTGGATAAAAGAGATAATTAATCCAAACATGTGAAGCTCATTGTTCTTTGTGCCTGAAATACTTCTTAATACTTTAGGGGAACCAAACAGAATTCTGGTGGTTTGAGGGGTTGAATAATAAATGACCCTCTGAATAAACTTTTCACAATTTAAAAAAAAAATAAAAAAAGAAATAACATTCTTTTTGCTGCAGTGCATTTCACACTTCTAGGCTGATCTACAGTCCAAATGTCACAATGCCAAGTTAATTCCGAATGTGTAAACCTGCTAAATCTGCAGGGGGTTGAATACTACTTGTAGGCACTACATACATACGCACAGGGCTGTATTTTGCCTTCGTGCTGCCCTAGGCACTTTAAGTGGTCGCGCCCCTTAGTGACAACGTAAAACTGAGTTTTCGCACACGACATCTGTTTAAGGCAGATCTACTCTGTAGCACACTTTAAAAAGTATCAATAAGAAACGAACCCCCCCCCAATGGGAATCACCACAGGCACATCAAAACATAGCATGAGTATAAAATATTCCCACCACACCGTCCCCACTTATATACTGTGACTGTGACACTACCCCTAATAAACACCACACTGCCCTCCCTTATAAACTACTGTATATCCACCACACCTTCCTCGATTATGAAATATGATCTGTACATTGTGAGGAGGGAGCAGCATGATGTGAGGACAATGTCCCATGCATGCTGCCCCCTCCTCACAATGTCCCATGCATGCTGCCCCCTCCTCACAATGTCCCATGCATGCTGCCCCCTCCTCACAATGTCCCATGCATGCTGCTCCCTCGTCACAATGTCCCATGCATGCTGCTCCCTCCTCACAATGTCCCATGCTTGCTGCCCCCTCCTCACAATGTCCCATGCATGCTGCCCCCTCCTTACAATGTCCCATGAATGCTGCCCCCTCCTCACAATGTCCCTTGCATGCTGCCCCCTCCTCACAATGTCCCATGCATGCTGCCCCCTCCTCACAATGTCCCATGCATGCTGCTCCCTCCTCACAATGTCCCTTGCATGCTGCCCCCTCCTCACAATGTCCCTTGCATGCTGCCCCCTCCTCACAATGTCCCATGCATGCTGCCCCCTCCTCACAATGTCCCATGCATGCTGCCCCCTCCTCACAATGTCCCATGCATGCTGCCCCCTCCTCACAATGTCCCATGCATGCTGCTCTCTCCTCACAATGTCCCATGCATGCTGCCCCCTCTTCACAATGTCCCATGCATGCTGCTCCCTCCTCACAATGTCCCATGCATGCTGCCCCTCCTCACAATGTCCCATGCATGCTGCTCCCTCCTCACAATGTCTCATGCATGCTGCCCCCTCCTCACAATGTCTCATGTATGCTGCTCCCGCCTCACAATGTCCCATGCATGCTGCTCCCTCCTCACAATGTCCCATGCATGCTGCTCCCTCCGCACAATGTCTCATGCTTGATGCTCCCTCCTCACAATGTCCCATGCATGCTGCTCCTTCCTCACAATGTCCCATGCATGGTGCTCCCTCCTCACAATGTCTCATGCATGCTGCCCCCTCCTCAGTGTCCCATGCATGCTGCCCCCTTCTCACAATGTCCCATGCATGCTGCCCCCTCCTCACAATGTCTGCCTCTCTCCAGCCTCCCCCAGTCTCAGCCTCTGCCTCCCTCCAGCCTCTTCCCAGTCTCTGCCTCTGCCTCCCTCCAGCCTCCCCCCAGTCTCTGCCTCTGCCTCCCTCCAGCCTCCCCCAGTCTCAGCCTCTGCCTCCCTCCAGCCTCCCCACAGTCTCAGCCTCTGCCTCCCTCCAGTCTCAGCCTCTGCCTCCCTCCAACCTCCCCCCAGTCTCAGCCTCTGCCTCTCTCCAGTCTCAGCCTCTGCCTCCCTCCAGCCTCCCCCCAGTCTCAGCCTCTGCCTCTCTCCAGTCTCAGCCTCTGCCTCCCTCCAGCCTCCCCACAGTCTCAGCCTCTGCCTCCCTCCAGTCTCAGCCTCTGCCTCCCTCCAACCTCCCCCCAGTCTCAGCCTCTGCCTCTCTCCAGTCTCAGCCTCTGCCTCCCTCCAGCCTCCCCCCAGTCTCAGCCTCTGCCTCCCTCCAGTCTCAGCCTCTGCCTCCCTCCAGTCTCTGCCTCTGCCTCCCTCCAGCCTCCCCCCAGTCTCTGCCTCTGCCTCCCTCCAGCCTCCCCCCAGTCTCAGCCTCTGCCTCCCTCCAGCCTCCCCCCAGTCTCTGCCTCTGCCTCCCTCCAGCCTCCCCCCAGTCTCTGCCTCTGTCTCCCTCCAGCCTCCCCCCAGTCTCTGCCTCTGCCTCCCTCCAGCCTCCCCCCAGTCTCAGCCTCTGCCTCCCTCCAGCCTCCCCCCAGTCTCAGCCTCTGCCTCTCTCCAGCCTCCCCCCAGTCTCAGCCTCTGCCTCCCTCCAGCCTCCCCCCAGTCTCTGCCTCTGCCTCCCTCCAGCCTCCCCCCAGTCTCTGCCTCTGCCTCCCTCCAGCCTCCCCCAGTCTCAGCCTCTGCCTCCCTCCAGCCTCCCCACAGTCTCAGCCTCTGCCTCCCTCAGTCTCAGCCTCTGCCTCCCTCCAACCTCCCCCCAGTCTCAGCCTCTGCCTCCCTCCAGCCTCCCCCAGTCTCTGCCTCTGCCTCCCTCCAGCCTCCCCCCAGTCTCTGCCTCTGCCTCCCTCCAGCCTCCCCACAGTCTCAGCCTCTGCCTCCCTCCAGTCTCAGCCTCTGCCTCCCTCCAACCTCCCCCCAGTCTCAGCCTCTGCCTCTCTCCAGTCTCAGCCTCTGCCTCCCTCCAGCCTCCCCCCAGTCTCAGCCTCTGCCTCCCTCCAGTCTCAGCCTCTGCCTCCCTGCAGTCTCTGCCTCTGCCTCCCTCCAGCCTCCCCCCCAGCCTCTGCCTCCCTCCAGCCTCCCCCCAGTCTCAGCCTCTGCCTCCCTCCAGCCTCTTCCCAGTCTCTGCCTCTGCCTCCCTCCAGCCTCCCCCCAGTCTCTGCCTCTGCCTCCCTCCAGCCTCCCCACAGTCTCTCCCTCTGCCTCCCTCCAGTCTCCCCCCAGTCTCAGCCTCTGCCTCCCTCCAGCCTCCCCCCAGTCTCTGCCTCTGCCTCCCTCCAGCCTCCCCCCAGTCTCAGCCTCTGCCTCTCTCCAGCCTCCCCCAGTCTCAGCCTCTGCCTCCCTCCAGCCTCCCCCCAGTCTCTGCCTCTGCCTCCCTCCAGCCTCCCCCCCAGTCTCTGCCTCTGCCTCCCTCCAGCCTCCTCCAGTCTCAGCCTCTGCCTCCCTCCAGCCTCCCCACAGTCTCAGCCTCTGCCTCCCTCCAGTCTCAGCCTCTGCCTCCCTCCAGCCTCCCCCCAGTCTCAGCCTCTGCCTCTCTCCAGTCTCAGCCTCTGCCTCCCTCCAGCCTCCCCCCAGTCTCAGCCTCTGCCTCCCTCCAGCCTCCCCCCAGTCTCAGCCTCTGCCTCCCTCCAGTATCTGCCTTTGCCGCCTCCCCCCCCCGCATGCGCAGATCTCTGGTCTGCATTAGAGACACTCCCACGCTCCTTATGAATCCACTTACCTGCTCCAGTGCCCGCCGCCATCTTCCTGGCTCACGTGAGTATCCTCTTCTGACACCGTCTTCCATCACGGCGTCCTCCACGGCGTCCTGCTGTGAGCTCTGCATGTGACGTCCACACAGCAGTGGACGCAGCACAGAGGAAGGAGCTGATTGGCGCGCGCCTGTGACCCCGGAAGTGCAGGCGCCGGCAGTTCCGGGGTCAATCAGCTCCCTGTGCTCGGCGGCCACAAAAAAAAAAATGTAAAAAAAAAAAAAAAAAAAAATTTTTTTTTTTTTTTTTTTTTTTGCTGCCAGAAGGTGCCGCCCCTCACAATCTGCCGCCCTAGGCACCGGACCACGGGTGCCTAATGGTAAATACGGCCCTGCATACGCACACACATACACACATTCAGCTTTATATATTAGATAAAGGAGACAATAAACACAGCTACAAAAAAAACACAAAAACACAAATAACTTAATAGGACTCCAAGTCACTAAGTACAGGTGCTAGGTACATCATGACAAATATTTAAGCTTCCTACCTGCTTGTTTTTTTTACTATTTTCGCTCTTCTCTGGCTTTTTGAAGCCAGAGCTCTCAATCAAGAAAGAGGGGAGGGTGGAGAGAAAATGATTACAAGCATGTGGGATGGTGGATTTTAATTATTCGCTCCACCATGATGCATGGATGCCTGTAACAGTCATTCTGTGCTGACAGAGTCCCTTTAATTTAGGTAATTTATGAATAATTCAAAATGGCACCAAATACTCCTAGTGGGAACTTAGGGGTACTTTGCACGCTGCAACATCGCAAGCCGATGCTTGCGATGCCGAGCGCGATAGTCCCCGCCCCCGTCACAGCAGCGATATCTTGTGATTGCTGGCGTAGCGAACATTATCGCTACGCCAGCTTCATATGCACTCACCTGCCCTGCAACGTCGCTCTGGCCGGTGAACCGCCTCCTTCCTAAGGGGGCAGGTCGTGCGGCGTCACAGCGATGTCACACGGCAGGCGGCCAATAGGAGTGGAGGGGCGGAGATGAGCGGGACATAAACATCCCGCCCACCTCCTTCCTTCTGCATTGCAGCCAGGACGCAGGTAGGAAATGTTCCTCGCTCCTGCGGTTTCACACACAGCGATGTGTGCTGCCTGCTGGAACGAGGAACAACATCGTACCGTCGCTGCACCGGCATTATGGAAATGTCGGACCCTACACCGATGATACGATAACGACGCTTTCGCACTCGTCAATCGTATCAAAAAGGCTTTTCACACTACGATATCGACAGCGACGCCGGATGTGCGTCACTTTCGATTTTACCCCACCGACATCGCACCTGCAATGTCGTAGTGTGCAAAGTACCCCTTAGACTAAAAGTTGAATGCAAATTAATAGAGTTTTGAAGAAAAGAATAGAAAAAGGGTTACAAGTAGTGATGGGCAGACTTGCAGATAAACAACACTATGGGGAGATAAGGTATGCACACCAGTGACTATGTAAGGGGAATACATGAAATAGCAGAAACTGCTGTGTGAATACTGACTTGAAAAATCCAATAGCTATATGTAAGAGTGAAAATGTGAAAAATGGAATCTGCATTACTGCCATGAACATATGAATCAAGAGAAATTTAGCTACTGAATTGATCAATGCAATAGAGCCCCAACACTACGCCAAAGTATTTCTCTACGTTGGGGTCCCTAGCTTGTGTGTGTCCTCTCATGCAGTTAAAAAACTTACCGTGTATGGGAAGCTGAGACCCAGGCTATTTATGCGTATGATATGGATTGGCAATAGGTGTGGTTGGGGAGGGTTCACAAACGAAAAACTACTAACAATAAGGAATAACGTTTGGAACACCATTCTAAGTCTGAACTGGGTGCAAAAACCTAAAAAAACATCACTATGGGGAGATAAGGTATGCACATCAGTGACTATGTAAGGGGAATACATGAAATAGCAGAAACTGCTGTGTGAATACTGACTTGAAAAATCCAATAGCTATATGTAAGAGTGAAAATGTGAAAAATGGAATCTGCATTACTGCCATGAACATATGAATAAAGAGAAATTTAGCTACTGAATTGATCAATGCAATAGAGCCCCAACACTACGCCAAAGTATTTCTCTACGTTGGGGTCCCTAGCTTGTGTGTGTCCTCTCATGGCAGTAATGCAGATTCCATTTTTCACATTTTCACTCTTGCATATAGCTATTGGATTTTTCAAGTCAGTATTCACACAGCAGTTTCTGCTATTTCATGTATTCCCCTTACATAGTCACTGGTGTGCATACCTTATCTCCCCATAGTGATGTTTTTTTAGGTTTTTGCACCCAGTTCAGACTTAGAATGGTGTTCCAAATGTTATTCCTTATTGCAGATAAACAAGACCGGCGGGTCCAACTGTATTTCTAAAAAAAAAAATCCGGTACCAGGCCTGATGCCGGTCCCCATAAAAGTCTATGGGGACCAGAATCCCGCGATTAAAAATGGTGGTAGAAGGGATAGGAGGATAGAAGCAAGCGGGCTGTATTTACCAAGGATCTGGTGCAGCTTTAACTGATCTCACGGTCTCTCATTCACTTCCGAGGCCACTCATTTACCTTCGATGCATATGCACTGCATTTCCCACCCACCGACATCTGTGGTTAGTCAGGCGTGCCCCATTGCTAAGTGTCACAGGCGCTATGTGCATCCCCACCCTTCCAATCACAGGCACTGCATGCGTCTGGACTTTTACAGTGTGCTTGGCAAGTTTAAAGGGCCAGCAGCCAGCAAAGTGCGGTTTCTGGCCTAAACACTAAGGTCTTCAGGAATCTGCCTGGGGGCCACAGGAAAGAAGGAGACCTGCCGAGGGTGAGTGGCCCCCCTGGCTGTCCAGGGCCCCAGCACTTGCCTGGGAGTTGAAGCTAGCCCTGGACGTAGATCCACTGTTCACAAGAGCCAGGCTTCCTTGAAAGAAGCGTGACTAATTGCCTAAACAGTATTCACCAGAGCCTCTGATGGTGAGGATGGACTTGTCTGATAATAGGCACCAGGTACCACTCCAGAGCAACTCCTTTTTGTTGCACTCCACCAAGGTAAGCACAAGCCAAAGGGACACACTGCCACTAGGGAATGATAGGGAGGGGCAACCTCTGACACTTGCCCTGAGCTCCCTGAGCTTGGCCTCTCCCTGTCTCTTCCTGTTTTTCTCTAAACACAACCATGTCTAGTGCACAGAGCAGTGTGAATGCTTGTCCCATTCTACGTTAAAGACACAGACAGGGGTAAAAGAAACAGCAATCATACAAGGCACTCCAAGTTACAGGAAGGAGTAAAGGGGAACGGACAAGTGAGGCAAACTGAAATGGGATAAAAGGAAGAGAAAACACTACACAACTTCCACTTAGCAATCTCCAGCTATCGCTCTCAGAGTCACTTCAAAGTCCTCAGCTCACAAGTTCAATCTCAAGGCTAGTGTAGCACCCTGGAAAACCAGGTAGGTACACCAATAGACCCCCGCAGAACACCAATCCCACAAAGGGTTCCAGCAGCCAACCTGAAACCCTAATCACCCCCCTCAGGGAAGGACAGACACACCAGTGGGCGGGACCAGGCGGCTGGCACACTCCCACCTAGGGGTCTGGAGAGCCCGGGGCGGGAAAACCAGTCAGATTAGATAAGTTTGGAGTTTGAAGTAGGAGGCCAGGCTACACTGACAGGTGCAGAGTCGGAGCCCTGACACCTTGGCTAGGTGGCAGAGGGTAGCCAGAGTCTGCAGGAGACGGGAAGATGGCTAGGTGGATCCGAGGTAGACCGGGACAGGGTTGGAGCCTGCCAGTATCGACACCGGAGAACCGACCCAGAAACCGTGTGCACAGAGGGGGTACTTGGACCCTGAAGCCAGGACCGGCACCGACGGCCTAGCTAATTAACCAATTGAGGGCAGGATTTTAGGTCCTGTCTTAACCTAAGTCCCGAAAAGTAGACAACCACCCACTGAGAGGATAAGGCCACCGCCAGGGCCCATAGATCCCAAGGGTCAGCGTCAGACGGGCACGGCTCCCAACCAAAGGACCGGGAGCGGACTCCTGTGTTTCAAACCGGGAAGTCCTATCTACAAAACACTGAGTGCAGAGGAGGGAGACTTTGACTACCAGCCCAGGTGTGGGATCAGATACACCCGTCTGCGGCAGCCGGCCACCATCACCTTGGTTTACCACAAGACTTGTGTGCTTTACTTGACTGTGAGTAACATCCCCGGCCTGGCCGGGTGCGCCGGCCCCTGCAATCACCCTCTTCAGCATAGAGACACTGGGCCCCGGGGCATCCATCCTACCCACGGAGGGGTTAAAATCCAGCTGCCCGACCATCACCCCCGGGAGTTCTACAACTGCAGCGGTGGTGCTACATATCACCACACACCGTGGGTGGCATCACAGACATTTTACAAACAACCCCGTATAAATACGACCCCCCTTTATTTGGAGTGTCCGCGCGACCCCCAGGTCCGGAGAACCCCTCGAGCCGCACTGTAGATCCGAGCAGCAGCGGCTGCTGGCATGGGGGCAGCACACCCCGAAACTTGGCGTCACGAACAGGATTCTTACCCATTCACTTACCCGGTGAAAGTGCGCCTTGTTCTGGACTGTCAGTGGTGCTCCGCTGCAAAAATTTTTGAAAACCGCCATCTTTGGGCTCGAAAAACAACAGCCCAGCGTCTTCTTCCCCGAGAAAAGGGCACGAAGCTGAAGCCCCGCCCCCTGGGAACAAGGCGGAAGGTAAACCCAGAGGCCGAAATCTAAACTAGCAAGCCGCATCAAAGGTCTGCTCCTGAAAAACCAAGGGGGAGCAGCGGGAAGATGTCCGCACCAAATGTCGTCGGTGACGAGGCAGCGGCCGCCGCCAGAGCGGTGGCGCCTGCAAACGAAGCGGCAGGCAAAGATGCAGCAGCTCCCGCTCCGGTTGCAGGAGCGGCGGGGCCTGTGGTTCCGGCGGTCACCCAAGTCATGCCGATCACCTTACCTTACATGCCCAGCGCTGCCTGGTTACCTCAGTATGATGGACGACCCGATGACCTGCAGGTATTCAAGAAGAAGATATGTGCCGTCCTTGATATGTACGGCATGACCGGCAAGCAGCGTGCAGCGGTAGTGCTGGGGCAGCTGACCGGCGACGCCGAGCAAGAAGTGGAGACTTGGGCCGATGCTGACCGGGCCTCGGTAACGGCCATTTTTGACAAGTTGCAGGTCACTTTTGAAACCCGCACAGAAGCGGAGTTACGAATGCAGTTCTACCATTGCCGACAGCGCCCCCAAGATAGCATCCGGGACTATGCCTTGAGGCTGCAGATCGCCTTACGTACATTGAGGCAGACGGAATCCATCAATAAGATTGAGAGCAATGAGATACTGGTGGAGCAGTTCTTGCAGGGGCTGGTATCTGCTGAGGATCGCAAACAGCTGCGGCTGGGGGCCTTGGAGCACCCGGACTTGAACTTTGCGGTCCTAAAGGACCGGGCCATAAAGGCTCTACAACCGTCTGAAGATAGTGCTCCCGATCCATCACCCTGGCCGGCGGACACTGGCCCCGTCTCGGTGGCACCCCCTCCACTGGCGTTACCAGCGCCCGCCGCACCGTCTGAGGCTTCAGAAGATTTAACTTCGCAAGTTCAGCGCCTGAGCAAAGACGTCACCCGGATCCTCGCCGCCCTCGAGCTTCAACCAAAGACCAAGCCACCGGAGAAGATTCAGCTCGCCGACAGCCCAGGAGACGTCCCTTGGATGCAAAGAGGAAGAAACAGCAACAGCAACCGGTATGGACCACCCGTTTGCTACAAGTGCAACAAGACTGATCATTACTCCCGCCGGTGTCCTTTAAACGAGCAACCCCTGAGGCCAAGGGCCAATCCTCAGGAATAGATCCTCAAGGCCCCACTGATTGGCGTGACCGGTATGTTGGAGGTCGGCCCATTATCTGCCTTGCGGTGGATGGTATCCCTACGTTCGCCCTCCTGGACACCGGCTCACAGGTAACAATTATTCCTTATGTACTGTACAAACATTACTGGTGTGACAGTGAAGTCACCCCACCTGATGCTAGCTTAACCATCATTGCAGCCAATGGACTCCCTATGACCCAAGTCGGGTTTAAGGAAGTGTCTCTAAAGGTGGGGCGAGTGGAGCTGAAAAATCAAGGACTCATTGTGGTGTAGAATGACCCTAGTGATCGTAACCCGAAAATGGTCCAAGGGACAAATGTGATTGAGAATTGCATGGGAGAAGTACTCCATTTGTTACAACAATTGTCTGCCACGGCAAGAGCAGGCCGGCAGCGGGCTCTGCAATGTGAAATCCGGGCCCTCATGCAGCGGCAACAGGTGAACATGTCAGGTGGAGAGATTGGTAGTGTGCAGGTGATGGATGTATCGCCTCTAGTGGTACCTCAGCGGAGTGAAATAATGATTTGATGCAGGGCAGCAGTAGATCCCAGGGGACAGGATTACCCAGTAGTAGTAGAACCTCTACCTTCAGAGCACTGGCCCACAGTAATGGCAGCCAGAGGGGTGATTGATGTCCGGAAGGGGAAAGTGCCCGTGAGAGTGATGAATTGCGGAGAGGAAGAGGTTAGGCTACCCCGTTATGCCACCATTGCTAAGCTCTTTACCGTAGACACTGAAGCCATCCAGGTGGCAACCTCCACCGTCACAGCATCACAATCAGACAGTGACAGCGCACCAAAGCAGCTATAGGAGTGGTGTAGAGAGTTACATGTAGGCACTGACTCTACACCCGCACATCACAAGGGAGGGGTGTAGAGGGTAGTGCAGGAGTACGAGCAGGTATTCAGCAAACACCAGCTAGATTTTAGAAGGATCAAGGGGCTCTAACACCACATTCCCACCGGTGCACATCCACCTATCAAAGAGAGGTATAGGCCGATTTTGCCTGCACATTACCAGTGTGCCAAAGACATGTTGAGGAACATGAAAGAGGCAGGGGTCATCCGTGATAGTTGTAGTCCCTGGGCAGCTCCGTTGGTCCTGGTAAAGACATAGGATGGCACCATGAAGATGTGTGTAGATTACCGGAAGATTAACCAGATAACACACAAGGATGCGTACCCTCTTCCTCGTATTGAAGAGTCGTTGGCTGCACTGAAAACAGCTAATTATTTCTCTACCCTTGACCTTACTAGTGGCTACTGGCAGCTGTCCGTTGCTGAAGAAGACCGTGAGAAAACTGCTTTCACCACCCCATTGGGTCTCTGCGAGTTCAACAGCATGCCTTTTGGGTTATATAACGCCCCAGGAACTTTCCAGAGGTTGATGGAGTGCTGCTTGAGACACCGCAACTTCGAGACCATTCTGCTGTATCTGGATGACGTCATTGTCTACTCCAAAGCATACGAAGAACATCTGGAGCACCTTGCTGAAGTGTTTGAGGCTCTCTCTAAATACGGGATGAAACTGAAGCCCTCCAAGTGCCATCTGCTGAAACCTAAAGTGCAGTACCTCGGGCATGTAGTGAGTGCCGAAGGCGTGGCACTGGATCCACAGAAAGTTACAGCCATTCAAAATTGGCCAAGGCCTACCACAATCAAAGAGGTGAGGCAGTTCCTAGGTCTGGTGGGCTATTACTGTCGCTTCATTAAGGGCTACACCAAAATGGCCACCCCCATGCAAGACCTCCTGGTGGGACAAACCAAGAACAGCCAGATTTCTGGTCCCCCGTTTACATGGAGTGAAGAGCAGGAAAAGTCCTTCCAGCAGCTGAGCTGAAGTTGGTCCTGACTGGAGAAGAGATCCTCTCCTACCCTGACTATGGCCTCCCGTTCATTTTATACACAGACGCCAGTAATGAAGGCCTGGGGGCTGTCCTGTCTCAGATGCAAGATGGCAAGGAGATGGTAATTGCCTACGCAAGCAGGAAGCTCCGACCGATGGAGAGAAATCCCAAAAATTATAGCTCCTTCAAGCTGGAGTTCCTGGCACTCGTCTGGGCGATAACCGAGAGGTTTAAGCATTACCTTGGCTCTGCCAAATTCACTACCTATACAGACAACAACCCTCTAACTCACCTGGACACGGCGAAGCTTGGTGCCCTAGAACAACGCTGCGTGGCTCGGCTGGAAAATTATGACTTCACCATCAAGTACAGGGCCGACCATAAAAACACCAATGCAGATGCGCTGTCTTGGATGCTGCACTTATCTGATGGAGGGGTGGATGAAGACGAGTTGGAAGAACTTGAGTTGCCTGCATTCCATCAACTTGACAGTGAGAAAGAAGCCAGGCCATATAGTGGCCAGCAGGAGGCAGCCTTCAACCCTTTGCCCCACCATGGGTGGCAGGAAGCTCAGGACAAAGACCCTGCAGTCCAGTTAATCAAGAAACTAATCTCACAGGCCCATTCCAGGATGGGGCCTGATGCCCCTGCAGAAGCACAGCTGCTGTGGAGAGAAAGGGACCGGTTGTACTTACATCAGGGCAAATTGTACCGAGTGCTGATTAATCCTAAGATGCATGAGAAGGTCTGCCAGATTGTAGTCCCGCAAGCGTATGTGTCTGTGGTCTTGGAATCTTACCACGATGGAGCTGGACACTTTGGCTGGAAGAAGTTGGAGATGCTGCTGAGGGAACGCTTTTACTGGATCGGAATGAGAGAGTCCATCAAAGCATGGTGTAGGGATTGTGGTCCCTGCGTGCTAAGAAGGAAGGATGGAAGCAGCCAGAAGGCCCCGTTGCAGCCAATTGTCACCCACCAGCCACTGGAACTTGTCGCATTGGACCACGTCAAGCTCATGCCAAGCCGGAGCGGCTAAACCTACGCCCTCACCATCGTAGATCACTACTCCAGGTTCAAGGTGGTGGTACCCGTCAAGGATCTAACAGATCGCACTGCAGCCAGGGTCTTTCAAGCATACTTCTGCCGGCCGCATTGATACCCGGAGAGGCCTTTGAGGCCGAGGTCTTTCAGGAATTCTGCAACCTGTATGGGTGCAAGAAGATCCGTACAACCCCGTATCATGCCCAAACCAATGGGATGTGTGTAAAAATGAACCACCTAATCCTGAACCTCCTCAAAACTTTACCCCTCGAAGAGTGGAACCTGTGGCCTGAGAAGTTACCTGATTTGGTGGACATGTACAATAACATACCCAGCAGTTCCACTAAGTGCACACCCGCATATCTAATGAGGGCGAGGCCCGGAAGACTGCCAGTGGATCTGGAGTTTGATGTAGAGGTACCTGAGACCATCCCGTCAACTACCAGCTGGGACACCAAGCGTCAGAAGCAGTATCGCCAGATCCAGGAATATGTGGAGAAAAACTTGCGCCAGAGCAAAGAAAGGCAAGAGCAGTGTTTCAATAAGTGAGCCCAGGCTGCCTCCTTTGAACCTGGGGATGTAGTACTGAAGACGAAGAGGACACTGCACAAGTTGGATGACCAGTGGGAAAGAGCCCCTTATGTCATACAGCCCACTGGCCGAGAAGATTGGAAGACATATCTTATCAGTCGCGACCAGGGGAAGACTACGACCACTGTCTCCAGGGACCACCTGAAGAAGTGTCCAGAGCCCCTGAGGGTGATGGAGAAGGTTCCCACTCCCATGCCGGGTGTGGAGAAGAAGAAAGAGGTGATCCACACTATTATGGGTGATTTCCCGGCTGATTGGCCTATGCAGAATGGAGTGGTGATTATTCCCGTTATAATGTTCCCACAACCCGTGGGAGATATAGAGCCAGAGAGGTCTGTCAGCGACACACCAACACCAGCGCCCAGGGCTGTACCTACACCACTGCCCCGTAGGTCCTTACCGACTATACCCGACATCAGGGAAGAGGGACCCGTAACTCACTCTCCCCCGCCAGTCCTAAGTGAAGGTAGAGGGCTCCGGAGGTCCATGCGCCCTAACTTAGGTCAGCCACCACTCAGGTACAGGGAAACTGCAATCTAGTGAGTGGTGTCTGCTTGTTGTGTAACTATGTGTGCAAATGAATGCCAATTAAACGAATGCTTCACCTGATTGACAGCAGATTGTTAAGGTAGCGGTTCCCGGCTACCCCAGTTAAAGTCAAACCCCCTGTTACAGTTACTGTTTTATAAATATGGACAATGGCTTTGGACTGGAAAGCCAACCCAAAAACTATTGGGCCTTGTAAATATCCCTAGGCTACCAACTTGTCCCGCGGCAGCCACTGGAGAGACTGATTGGAGGAAGGGCCTGCGGTAGAGTCGGCCGAGGCCCATTCACTACTAAAACCGGTGACAAACCTCAAGGCGAGGGGTCCCCGGACTTGGGAACCTGTGACAAGGACTGCCGAGTAAGGAACCTTTTACCCGGCCCGTGTGGTCACCACCGGACCCGTTCCTGGACTACTGTGGAAAAGGGGTGTCACCCAGTTCTTATGGGTGGCACCAGGGTCAGGTTTGTTTGGGTGGGAACAACAAGAAGGTGGCCTGGTCCATCCCGTTCCGTTTAAATGTGTAACGTTTAAGAAATGTGCCTCCCGTAAGGGAAGAAATTGTTCAATGTTAGTATACTTGTAAATATGCACCTTTTTATCTTTTCCAATTCCGATTTAATAAACGATGATGGTCGGACAGTCCGCGGACGGCCTGTATTCCACCAAGGGGGAATGTAGCACCCTGGAAATCCAGGTAGATACACCAATAGTCCCCCTGCAGAACACCAATCCCACAAAGGGTTACAGCAGCCGACCTGAAACCCCAGTCACCCCCCTCAGGGAAGGACAGACACACCAGTGAGCAGGACCAGGCGGTTGGGACATGCCCACCTAGGGGTCTGGAGAGCCCGGGGTGGGAAAACCAGTCAAATTAGATAAGTTTGGAGTTTGAAGTAGGAGGTTAGGCTACACTGACAGGTGCAGGGTCGGAGGCCTAACACCTTGGCTAGGTGGCAGACGATAACCAGAGTCTGAAGGAGACGGGAAGACGGCTAGGTAGATCCGAGGTGGACCGGGACAGGATTAGAGCCCGCCGGTACTGACACTGGAGAACCAACCTGGAAACCGTGTGCACAGAGGGGGTACTTGGACCCTGAAGCCAGGACCAGCACCGACGGCCTAGCTAATTAACCAATTGAGGGCAGGATTTTAGGTCCTGTCCCAACCTAAGTCCCGAAAAGTAGACAACCCCCCACCGAGAGAGATAAGGCCACCGCCAGGGCCCATAGATTCCAAGGGTCAGCGTCAGACAGGCACGGCTCCCAACCAAAGGACCGGGAGCGGACTCCTGTGTTTCAAACCGGGAAGTCCTATCTACAAAACACTGAGTGCATAGGAGGGAGACTTTGACTACCAGCCCGGGTGTGGGATCAGATACACCCGTCTGCGGCAGTCGGCCACCATCACCTTGGTTTACCACAAGACTTGTGTGCTATACTTGACAATGAGTAACATCGCCGGCCTGGCCGGGTGCGCCGGCCCCTGCAATCACCCTCCTCAGCATAGAGACACTGGTCCCTGGGGCATCCATCCCTACCCACGGAGGGGTTAACATCCAGCTGCCAGACCATCACTCCTGGGAGTTCCACAACTGCAGCAGTGGTGCTACATATCACCAAACACCGTGGGTGGCATCACAGACATTTTACAAACAACCCCGTATAAATACGTCCCCCTTTATTCGGAGTGTCCGCGCGACCCCCGGGTCTGGAGAACCCCTCGAGCCGCACCGTAGATCTGGATCCGAGCAGCATCGGCTGCTGGCACAGGGGCGGCACACTAGTTATAGCAGAGCCGTCACTGGCAACTCCTACAGCTGAGAGGGGAGTATTTATAGCAGAGGTGAATATGAAACTCAGAACAGCTGAGGCCTGGCTGTACATCCTGAATTAGGAGACCAGTCAAACTATTTATTCCTTCCAGCACTAGACCCAGGGAAATCTACACAGCCAGCACTATTAACCTGTGCAAGTGTGTGTGTGTGTGTGTGTGTGTGTGTGTGTGTGTAGTCCTGCCCTACGATCTCCTGACACCAGAAATAGAGGGAACCACTCTCTAATGTGGTTTCATCTTGCCACCTATGAACTGAAATTGAATAGGAGCAAACATTCTTGACTTAACCTGACTTTGACCTTTTAACCATGGTTGTGTGTGTCTGACGAGGAGCGAGGGGCTCTGGATGTTTGTTCTAGTAATCCATTGAGTTGCTAGTCATGGCTACACTAACAATCATACATTTATCACATATCCATAATGTCTGGGGTAATTGTGGGAAAATAAGCCTTTTTGACCTTTTTCTTTATTAGATTGGAGATCCTTGAAGGATGACTCAGTATCTAACTACATAAATGTTATTATTACACTAAATCAGTTGTTATTGTACTCTTAATCTGCTTGATCTTATACTGTTGTTTATGTTTTTGACAATTTATCCACCCGTTAAATGTATTATTTGCTGTATAGGTTATTAATATTATATGCACAAAATCTAGTCTTGCAATTCTGAACTGACAGAAGGAAGCTTCCTTGTGGTCTACATTCTGGTTTACTAAGGGTTACTTATTTTACGTGTTGCTCAGTATTATTAAGAGAAAATCACATATTCATACTTCTCTTTTATCTCATTTGGATTAGTGTCCTTTTCTATCTGTATCCCTCCATTATTCCTTGTCCATGTTCTCTATGTAAATTAGATTCTGAGTCATTTGAAGCTGCATCAGAGCATAATCCATTTTTTTTTCTAAATGATTTCCCAAACCTAATGTTATCATTTAGACATATACTATATATTAGTAAAGCCATAGTAAAGGCAAATGGCGAGTTGATAATTTTTATACATTTTTATATTTCAGATGCTGCAATTAACTTTAAACCACAGACTCATTAGCTAAACTAATCGCCTCTAATACTTATCTTTTACGGGATATGATTGCTCATTTGGAGCAAAGTGTCCAGCTAAGACATATATTTTATTTAGTTAAGCAAATGTAACTCAATTGCAATAAATAGAACGTGGTATTCACAAATCAAGCTTCAGCAACATCCCTGCTTAGTAATGCATTAAATGCTACAACTTTGTTGGAAAGGTATTTGTTTAAGTATTACCATAAGCTAAGAGTTTAATTTCATTGTTTAGGTTTTTAAAGTGAACCTCAAGACAAAAAATCAGAATTAGTGAAATGTAGCCTCTATAATCTGGAAAACCTATTGTGGGCCATTTGGTGTCCATTTTTTAGAACAGAAAAAGACCTGCATGCTGAACTTTTTATTCCCTTTTTTAAAAGAAAATACCCCTGTGCTTCCATTTCCACAACTAATACAACAGTTCACTTGTTCCATATACCATATTTTGCAGATTATAAAACACACTTTTTCTCCCAAAAATTTGGGAGGAAAATTAGGGGAGCATCTTATTAGCTGAATGTAGTTTACCAAGGGGGGGTTAGAGGAGAATTGTCACAGGAGGCATGGGCAATGCTGCGGGCTGTGCGCTGTGCTGTGGGCGGTGCTAGTGCTTGCTGTGGGCAGTGAGGCAGGGGCCATCTTAAAAAGTACAGGGTGCGGGCTTTAAATAATGGCGCCCAGAGTCGGCGCGTGCGCAGATTGAGCTCTTGGCTCAAGATCTCATATGCACACGTGCCACCTCCTGCCCATTGATCCCATAACCAAGAGGAAAGAGTATACTATAGAAGGGATCACCGACAGTTCAATACTTAGAAAAAACTTTATTTGGAATATAATGTAATTTGTCACAGCTCATAGTACACATTTTGGACACATACTGAAAACACACACATTTAAAAACATTTCAAAAGCCTTACTAGGCATAGACAAGAACCCCTAATTCGATTTTAGCATATCTGACAAAGACCACAAGATAATAAATATTCAATTTCCTTCCAAAACCGTAGTTTGCCGCACCCATTGATCCCCCAACAGCGGATTTAAGGAAAACTGCACCCAGAGGTGGCATGTGCGCAGATGAGATCTCAGCTCGTTTATTGAGCCAATAGCTCAATCTGCGCATGTGCCGACTATGCGCACCATTTTTTTGAAGCACGCACCACCGACAGTTTCTGGATGTTCCTGCCTCACAGTGGCTGCAGTGAGCATCCAGGACACAAGCCACACTGCCCCCAGCATCACCCTAATCCACCACTGACCCTGCCTCCTGTGACCCCCGCTCCACCACCCCTGCCGCCTCCCCTCCGACATCTGGTAAGACAGCACCAGATTAAAGGGCGGACCCCATTTTTTTATTTATTTATTTATTTTTTTTAAATTTTGGGTGCATCTTATAATCTGTACAAACAAATCAAGGTGCCAATTCACCAAAACAATTTTGCCAGAATTCTGACGTAAATTGCTCTGAAAAGCTGCAAAATTTTGGTGCAACTTGGAGTTGTGCAAAAATGTAGCAACTTTTGTCGTTTTTACACCAGTTTTTCCCAGCTACATCAAAATGGGCAGAGCTGGGTTGCACCAGGAACATGACGCTATGACACGTGGCTTGTCTAATTCATGACTTGGGCCAGAAATCTTACTCCAGTCGGGGACTGGTGTAAGATTTCTGGCATAGCACACAGAAGCACACACTGCTTGTCAAATGCTGCAGATTCATGATAAGGCGTCCACTTCTTGATGCGTCAGGAGCATCCGACTCACCATTCCCCATTATCAAGACTGAAGAGAAAATCACTGGTCTTCACGAATCTGGGCCGAAACGTATAAATAGACATGTGAAAGATCCCTTTACTAAGAGCTGTAGTTCCTGCTTTCAAGTTCAACTGAAGAAAGAAATGGCTAAAATGTATCAGAAAGCTCTTAGGAACCATTTTGACAGGCCGATAATTATGAACAAGAGTGCTTAGGAATGCTCATCTCCCGATAATCTGTGTCATCTAAACAGGCCAGAAATCACCTAAAGAATGAGCTAACATTTGTTTGCTGTGTTAAATAATTTTTAAGCTTGCTAAAAAGCACCTGTGCTGCATTGAACATCGATATTGTATGTGTATTAATCATCGCTCTGTGCAGGGGTGGGATTCAAATTTTTAACAACAGGTTCGGTGTAAACCCCGCCCATTTTAAAGCCACACCCATTCTGTAACCACACCCATTTTGTTAGCCACATCCATTTTCACGCAATTTCCTCAACCAAAAAATACAAGTAATGTAAAGTAAAATCTTTTTCCTCTTCTTATCCTCCTATACCTTCACTCTCCTGTCCAGCACCAGTTGCTCCAGTCACTGTCAGTCATAATGTATTAAATGGTTTTTCCACAATTTTTAAAAATTATTACTAAAATTGGAACGGCCGACCTTCCCCATACAGATCTCATCCCATGTGGCTGCTTTTCCCCTACAGATCCCATCCCATGTGTCTCCTTTCCCCCTACAGATCCCATCCCATGTGGTCTTTTTCCCCTACAGATCCCATCCAATGTGGCTTCTTTCCCCCTAAAGATCGCATCCCATGTGGTCTCTTTCCCTTGAAGATCCCATTTCATTATGGCCTCTTTCCCCTGTAGATCCCATCCCATTATGGCTTCTTTCCCCTGCAGATCCCATCATGACAAAGTAGAAAAAATTATTTTCAGCTTACCTGCCACAGGCATGTTCCAGGGCTTCAGGTGCAATGTGTCCACCAGACAGGCTAAGTCTGGAAAGGTGGGCACAGCACCAACAAAATAAAGTAAAAATCAAATGTTTATTGGATTACATAAAATTAAAAAAACAAAACAAAAGTTTAAATCGTGTGCATTAGGGCACTAACGCGTTTCGGACCACGAAAAAAAATATAATTTTTTTCGTGGTCCGAAACGCATTAGATGCCCTAATGCACATGATTTTATAGTTACATAGTTACACAGGTTGAAAAAAGACCTAAGTCCATCTAGTTCAACCTTCCTCCACCAGTTCTACATTTTGTCCCTAAGTCACTTATAACCAACAATGTTGTGTGTACTGAGGAAATGATCCAGCCTTTTTTGCCCCCTGGTCCTTAGTACTGTCTTTGGAAGAAATAAGTCATGTGCCAGTCCTTTATATTGACCACACATGTATTTATACATATAAATGAGATCTCCTCTGAAACGTCTTTTTTCTAAGCTAAACATATCTAACTTTTTCAACCTCTCATCATATGTGAGGCCTTCCATTCCTTGTAGCAGTCTAGTTAGCCGCCTTGAACTGATTCTAACTTCTGTATGTCCTTCTTAAAATGCGGAGCCCAAAACTGGATCCCATATTCCAGATGTGGCCTTACAAGTGATTTATAGAGGGGTAACAATACATTGGGATCCCGGGATCTAATCTCTCTTTTTATACACCCTAGAATCTTGTTTGCTTTAGCAGCTGCTGCCTGACATTGAGTGCTGCTGCTCAGCTTATTTGTAATGAGAATACCCAAGTCCTTGTCCTGTTCTGTAGTCCCGAGTTTACTTCCATTTAGTGTATACACAGCTATAGGATTACTCCATCCTAAGTGCATTACTTTACATTTATCAACATTAAATCTTATTTGCCAAGTATCTGCCCATTCTGACATCTTATCCAGATCTTTTTGTAATATTGTACTATCAAGGTCAGTTTTTAATATCCTACATAGTTTGGTGTCACTAGCAAAGACTGACACTTTACTATCAATCCCATCCACAAGGTCATTAATAAAGAGATTAAAAAGCATCAGTCCTAGCACTGATCCCTGCGGCACCCCACTGCTGACTATAGCCCCTTTAGAGAATGTACCATTTATGACTACTCTTTGTTTCCTATCTTTTAGCCAATTCCTTACCCAGTTGCATATAGTTTCCCCTAGTCCTTGCTTTCTGGAGTTTTAGTATAAGGCTATTATGTGGTACAGTATCAAATGCCTTTTCAAAGTCCAAATAAATCACATCAACTGCATTACCAATATGCAGATTTGCACTTACCCCCTCATAGAACCCCAACACATTGGTTAGACACGACTTATCTTTCATGAATCCTTGCTGTCTGTCAGTTATTATATTATTTTCTGCAATATATTTTTGCATGTCATCCCTTAAAATGCCCTCAAAAACTTTGCATACTACTGATGTCAGGCTTATTGGACGGTAGTTGCCTAGATCCACCCTCTTACCTTTCTTAAATATCGGTACTATATCAGCAATCCTCCAATCCTGAGGCACCAACCCTGTTACAAGCGAGTCTAAAAAGATGAGATACAGCGGTCTGTCGATTATGGAGCTCAATTCCCTCAATATTCGTGAATGCCATCTGGTACGGGGGATTTGTCAATGTTTAATTTACTCAGACGCAGGTGTACTTCTTGTGTTAAATTAATTATATTGGGTGGTGAACTTTGATTTTTCACTTGTTGAATGATCCCTGGAACAGTCTGCACCTTGGTGAACACTGATGAGAAGTGCCTGTTTAATATCTCAGTATTTTGTTTGTCCTCTATAACTAACTTGTTATTATCTTTTAAGGGGCCGATACTATCCTTTGTTTTCCTTTTTGCATTAATGTATTTATAAAAGATTTTTGGATTTATTTTAATGTCCTTGGCGATTTTTGTTTCAGTAGCTAATTTTGCTTGCTTGATTTCTTTTTTGCATTTCCTATTGATATCTATATACCTCTGAAATGCTATTTCTGTATTCTCAGCCATTAAGATTTTAAACGCCCTATGTTTTTGCTTTATTATAATTTGTACAGTCTTATTTATCCATGATTTAAACTTTTGTTTTGTTTTTTGATTTTATGTAATCCAATAAACATTTGAATTTTATTTTATTTTGTTGGTGCTGTGCCCATCTTTTTCCTTTGCTGCCAGATTCCATCATGGCCTCTTAGTCCCAGCAGATCTCATCCCATGTGCTCCTTTTCCCCTGTAGATCCTGTCCCATATGGCTCCTTTTCCCATAAAGCTCCCATCTTATGCGGCCCCCTCTCCGCTGCAGATCTTGTCCCATGTGCTCCTTTTCCCCTGCAGATCTCGTCCCATGTGGCTACTTTTCCCATCTTATGCGGCTCCTCTCCCCTGCAGATTCTTGTCTCCCTACATTTTCGGCTCACTAAGCGCTTACCTGCTCCAAGCACCGGCGGCCTCTCCTCTGTCTTCCGTCCTCCTCCGCGGCACTCCGCAGGCACACTGACACTGGCAGGTGGTAGTAGGATGAGCAACCTCACCACAGTGCCGTGACCTCTGCAGCATCAGCGCATCGCCGCACGCCAGGTCAAGGAGCAGACAGGCTCCATTGAACCCGGAAGTGCAGCGTGTATGGAGGTACGGTGTTTCATTTGTGTTAGTGTCTTAAAGACACTAACACAAGTGAATATAGAGAACCGGATCACCGGAGCCGTTTCTTGCTAGTTCGGGGAACCAGCTGCTATTTTAACAACTGGTTCGCCCGAACCAGACAGAACTGGCTGAATCCCACCCCTGGCTCTGTGCACATGCAAGTTTGGTCAGCCTGTCTAAATGAGATTATAAATGACAGTCAATTGGCTTACATATTTCTGATCCGTGATTATTTGATGGATGCAATTAGGCTGTCTAAGTGCTGTCTTATTACACAGGTCTCAAAGGATAAAATTATTTGAAAAGTATGAGGTGATTTTTATATATTTTCACTAAACTCAATAAAAATATACAAAAAAATTCCATCATATACAATTTTTTTACAATCACTGACTCCACAGATGTTTTTACATTATACTTGGAGCCCTTGTATGACCTTTTGGATGATTTTGGTGTCATTAGGTTGGTTACAAATCAATGCACTCTGGGATGTGATTGACTACTGTGGGCAAGGAAGATTTTCTTAAGGCTTCTGCCACACTCACGTGAATTTCACGCACGTGCCGAGAGACACGTATTTCCCCTGCGTGTTGCGTGCAGGTAAGTACGTGTCTCTGGTACGTGCGTGACACGTGTGTTCTACATGTGCTATCCGCGATAGCACACGTAGAACCGGTAATTATTATACTCACCTGGTCCTTCCTGATGTCCGCGCTGCTGTCCGTGGTGCTGATCCTCGGTCTCCAGCCCTCCTGTCTCCCCGCTGCTGCTGCTGCCAGGCAGTGAAGTGAATATTCAATGAGAATAATGAGAGGCGGTCGGCAGCAAGAGGCAGCAGCGGCAGAGACAGGAGGGCTGGAGAAGGTGAGTTAATGTTTTTTTTTTTTTTCCCTGACATGTGTGTTTACTCCGGCGCGTGTCACACGGGACCGCATCCACACTACACCCGTGTGGTACGGGTGCGGGCCGTGTAACACCCGTGCTGCCGGAGAAAACACTGACATGTCAGCGCTTTGAAAATCGCACACACGTACAAACGCACACGGACACACGTTCCGTGTGGTTTTACGTGTGTGTGCCTGCTACCATAGGGTAGCATTGCTGTACATGTCTCCGTGCCGCCGGTACGTGTAAAAAATGACAAACACGTGCCGGAGGCACGGATGTGTGGCGCTAGCCTAACGCAGTATGCAAAAAAAGTCTAAAAGATGTGCTACTACACAATGGCAGCAAGTATGCTTCAGTGCCCATAGGGCATTTTCTGCACTTGAAGGAAAGCTGTGAGAATTTAGACCTTATTCTCAAGAAACCTTACCTATGTGGATCAAGGATGGTTTTTATGTGGTCATCTGAAAGTTCCCTCTTTGCTTCTTGAGCAGCAACAAGAATACAATATAACAAGTACTCATGCTTTTTGTGTGAATGGGACAGCTGGGATAGGACTCATCACTGGAGCCAAAACCGTTGGCCAACGAGAACATGCAACCTGGACTCAAGAACATAGTTGCGGAAAGTTTAGTTGATCCCACTAAAGTTCACCTGCCACCACTCCACATTAAGATTAAACTGATGAAGCAGTTAATTAGCTGTACCAAAAGAAGGAGAAACTTTTAAGTACCTATTGTCAGGCAATGACAGGTGTCATATATGAAGGTCACGCAGAATGTGGTTGGAACTCATCTGAGAGCCGCTGGAGTGTGTTGTATTCATGGCTACAGCCATGAGTGGAACACAAAAATAAAGGTGTATGAACTGGGTCAAGCAATTTGTCGTAGGCTATTAAAAAAAAAACGGTTTGAGGCCTTTATTTTGGAGAGATCTGTAGGCTTGTTAGTGGGATGGACTCACTCCGGTCTTGATCTTGCAGCAGGCTCATGTCTGTGGTTCCTATTTAATCTTGCAGTTCACAGCAGGGTGTGTCTCAGTTGGTATCCAGGCTTTTGGGGCAGCAGGTGCCGTGTGAGCTGGCTGTGCGAAGTCAACATAGGACAGCACTGTGGACTTGGACACTGGAGTGAGGAGTGAAATGGACTTTGAACGGGACTGCATATATGAACTGATTGCACTCCAGTACTAAAGGTTTTGTCTACAATGTCCTTTGTAAATAAATGTGTGTAGTTTTGCACTTTAACTCCTGGGTCACTACTTCACTTTCTTGCTAACGTAAGCTGCCTAATTTATGGTGGAGAATGTGAGGAGTTTAAGGCATACCCTATACCAGTCATGGCAAACCTTTTACAGGCCGAGTGCCCAAACTGTAGCCCTAAACCCAATTTTTTTTCCGAAGTGCCAACCAGTCCTATTATGTAAATAATTGATTGTATCCTTACCTTTGCAGTCTTCTCTTCAGCAGGGGGCATCACGCTCATGCTTACCACACATTGAAGCTCAGCCCCTGCCTTTTCCAGACTTAGCAGTTGGATTGATCTTTCTGGAAAAAATTGCAGCATATTAGACAGAGATTTTAGCCTGGAATGCAATCAGATTATACCCTGTAATCCACATCTACATTTCAAAGTCTGAACATCCTGAAATCCCATAAAGATGTGCAAGTTGCTCCCCTCCCCTTTCATTGTGTAGTTATGTCCCCCTTCCTGGCCACTTACTGGTAAACCTGTCCCCATCCTGATATATTTCCTACATTCTGGTATATTTGTCCACATCATGGCCCCATCCTGGTAAATGTACCCCATCCCAGCATATTCCCCATCCTGATAAACGTACCCCATTCCTGGTAAATGTCCTCCACTCTGGTTAATGTATCCCATCCTGGCATGTTCCCCCATGCTGTTAAATGACCCCATCCTAGTAAATGTACCTCATCCAGGAATGTTCCCTTATCCTGGTAAATGTCCCCTTTCCTGGTAAATGTACCCCATCCTGATAAATGTCACCCTTCCTGCTAATTGTTCCCCATCCTGGCCTTTTCCCCTCATCCTGGCATGTTCATGTACCCCCATCCTGGCATGTTTCCCCCCATCCTTTCATGATTCCCCCCTTTCTGGTAAATGTATGCCCTTCCTGTTATGTTCCCCTTCCTGCTAAATGTACCTCATCCTGGCATGTTTACCCCATCCTTACATGTTTCCCCCATCCTTGAAACCATGTTTCCCCCATCTTTGCACGTTTCCCCCATCTTTGCAGCCATGTTTGCCCCGTGCTCTCCATGTTTGCCCCGTGCTCTTTGTTTGCCCCTTTTTTTTCTCCCGTGCTCTGTTTGTATGCCCCGTGCTCTGTTTGTATGCCCCGTGCTCCCATGATTGCCCCGTGCTGGCACTGTCCCCCCACACCTTGGCACAGCCGCACACAGCTTAAAAATAAAAAAAAAACAAAAAAAAAAAACCTCACCTTCTAGCACCCGCTCCACCGCGCGGCCACAAGACGCCAGCGCCGCCTACTGACGCTCCTCCGTCTCCTAGGCAACAGGCCTGCGGCCTAGGAGAGGAGGCGTGTCAGGGGGAGGAGAAATGTCTCCTCTGCTAAACACCACTTTGAACTGCTGGCGCAATCACACCGACAGTTCAAAGTGGCTGACTGTGGCGACAGCGCGCGTGCCAGCACAAAGGGCTCTGCGTGCCCTGTCTGGCATGCGTGCCATAGGTTCGCCATCACTGCCCTATACCCACATGTCCGCGATCAAGTCGGCAAAACTACAGATCAAGTCAGCAGACAAAATGGAGAAAATTGTGAAGCAATGGGTACTTGTCAATACCCAACAGCAACAGGCCAATGCCCAACAGCCTGTTGGTCAAGCACATTGCGGACCTTGGAGAGGTGCTACCAGTGGTAGCCCGGTCCATCCCGAGGCACAGGACCAAGTCAGAGCAGTGCTGAGGAAGATAAGTGTGAGGACAACCTGGAGGCATTCCCCGCCATGTTTGAAAGCACAGTGGAGTGGGAAAATCTGTTAGCCATTCACTGGGCTTACGTTTTTGATGGGAGATGCGCAGAAAGCTTACTTTTGACCTCAGCTGTCATGAGGGTACTGTGTAGCCCCACGGGTGTAGTATCGGTGCATACCTTCAGGGACTCCACGTAGCTGGTGCTGGTCACAGGTAGGGAATCTTCGGTTTTGATCGTGACGCCACTCTCAGTATTGCGGTCAGTAGGGACCGCCACTGCAGGTTGAGGGTCGCCTGGGGCTGATGGTGTGTGCAGTTAGTTGGAATAGCCTCCTGAGAGTGAGGCAAGCCCCAGGGCCCGGTGTAGGTTTGTAGTACCACAAGTCGCAGAATGACTCACACAGGCAGAACTGTCTTTCAAGGGCTTTACTCACATTTGATGGCAGGGTGAGTAGCCCGGGCGTAGCTGGGATGAACCAGATGGGAACCAGGTATCCTTCAGGCTGACTTTATGAGGGTGACTACTGACTCGCCTTCCTTATCCCTTGGTGGTTTGGGGTGACCCCGACTTTGAGTCCCTATGGGGGTCACCCAGGGAAGATGCTGCAGCCTCTCTCCCCCTTTTGTTTGCCGTTTGCTTGTTCCCCGGACCAGGCCACTCCAGCTGCTTGCCTCCTGTGACCTATGGGCCCTCACTGCGGTTACGTGGCTGCGGCTTTTGTGGTGTTGTGGTGTGGGCTTTGAGAGCCCCACACCGGCAGGTTTAGCAGAAGAAAGCTGGATCTATCTTCGCTTCGGGATCTGCCGCCCGGTTGGGCCTGGTGCTCTCTAGCAGTCTCCTTACTTCCCACTCCGTGCTTTCTCTCTAGCTGAAGCTGGCTTTCAGGTAGCACTCCTAGTTGACCGTTCTCCCCCGTCAGTAGCCACTGCGCGGGCGCTGTTAGACAGCAACAGCCCCACAGGTCTGCTCCTCACCGAGCCCTCTGGAGTTCTCTGCTCTAACTGACTCACTGCTCCTCCTCTCCTGTTCTTGCCTACGCCACCTAGCAACCAGATTCTCCACCACACCCCTTGAGAGGAGATGGAGGCTTTTGGCCCCCTCCACTATTCCAGTGAAGGTCAAGGCTTTTCCCCCTCCTGGGATCCCCAGGGGTCCTCTCATGGGTACATGTGTGAGACCTGATCACTATGCGCCTGTGTTCCACACCCCGGTCAGCCTTCTGGATTACCTGTGTTGTACTGTCCCCAGCATGGGTGCAGTACTCAGTGGTGCCTGACCAGGTCAGGGGCGCCACATTCCCCCTTAGTTATCACCAGCACGTCCTCGGGCTGCAAGACAACATTTTAAAATGCATAAAACATTAAAACATGTAAAACATTTTTAAAAGCACCAGGTACCATACATCACCACCCTCCACCCACAAGTCCGTTAACCCACCCAAAACCCTTTCACGTTGGCCGCGACTTCAGCCACTTCTGGCAGAATGTAGAGGCGGCTTTCATGGGCTGGTGGTTTTCAGGGTATACCTGGCCTGGTGGATCCGCGCCTTCAGCCTCTTCTGGCAGGATGCAGAGGCGGCCTCCACAGTTGGTGCTGACCAGGTACCCTCTTTGTGGTGGTGAGCCAAGGCCCCATAAACAGGCGTGCTCTCTGGTCGCAGGTGAGCCAAGGCCCTATATACGGACGGGCTCCTCCTGGTTGCAGACGAGCCAAGCCCCTAAACAGGCTGACTCTGGTGGTGGTGGTGCCCTTTGGTGTAACTATTTACACTGCGAGAGTTTGTGGCTATAGCCAGTTCATAGCCTTAAGGTTTATGGTTTTTCTCACAATAGTTTTTGTGGGCACATTACTTGAACTTGAACGTTGCAAAACAAAACTTTTCAAAACTTCAACTTCTGTACTTCTTTCTTTACTTTACTTTACTCCTCTTTACCAGGGCTTGAGCCTGTATGGCGGTGGCACCTGCTGCTTTCCTGCTCTTTATCGTCGTCTGTGGTCGTTTCATCTGTAGGTTCCTTGTCTTTTCTTTCTTGATCTTCATCTGTGTCTTTATCTCTGTCTTTTCTTTCTTGTAGCATGGGGTGGCTGTAAGGTTTGCTGGTGCATAGTGCTACGTCAAGCGCGTACAGTCCTCTTTCGCCTTCATGCATAGTGAATTGTACTGAATCCCCCATCTTTAGGTTTCTGCCAGGGTGTCCTCTAGGCAGATGAGCGCTTACATCTCTTCTGTTAACAAATATTCCTTCCTTGATACCAGGGGCTACAATAAAGCCATATCCGCTTTTCAAGTTAAAGTCCTCCACTACTCCTCTGCAAAGGGGTCCTCTAGCCTGGGCTCTGGACCTTCTCAGTAACCTTTTCTCCTGTAGGTCTCTGGCTGCAACTTCTCTCTGCTCTGGAGATTGTGGTGCAGGGGACAACGTTGTTCTGTTGCGACGCCTTGTCTTGCGGGCTGGGTTCTGCTGGGCTGTTACCTCAATGCCTGCAGGGCCCCAGGTGAGGTTTCTGGGCTGGTCTTCGTCAGCAGACGGTGTCAAGTCCTCCTCATCCCAACGGGAATAGGGTAACATCTCCGGCTCTGAGTATTGCTCCACTGCCGGTGGCTCTGGAGTCAGCTTCTCAGCTTCCTGGCCTCCCCTCCCCCTTAGTTCTTCGCTGCACTCTGGTCGTGGCAGCGCTGGGGATGAGTGTTCCTCAGCTGGTCTGGGCGGTGGACTCTCTGGCGCGGCTGCAGGGGTTGCCTGAATCTCCTTGGGGGTATGCGGAGGGAGCAGATACCGATCCACCATCTCTTGTGGGAACTGGGCCTCTAGGTCAGCCTTCAGCTTCCAGTATTCGGGGTCCTCTCCTATCAGGGTCTTCCTAGCAGGGACCTCTTTGGACTGGGGAGCGGTGTCTGCTCTGGCCTTGCAGGCCGGGGTAAATGATGAGGTAATCTCTTCTTGGCGGGCCGCGCCTGGCATGGCGGCGGCCTGGTCTTGGCGGGCCGCGCCCGGCATGGCGGCGGCCTGGTCTTGGCGGGCCGCGCCCTGGATGGCGGCGGCCTGGTCTTGGCGGGCCGCGCCCGGCATGGTGGCGGCCTGGTCTTGGCGGGCCGCGCTTGGCATGGCGGCGGCCTGGTCTTGGCGGGCCGCGCCCTGGATGGCGGCGGCCTGGTCTTGGCGGGCCGCGCCCGGCATGGTGGCGGCCTGGTCTTGGCGGGCCGCGCCTGGCATGGCGGCGGCCTGGTCTTGGCGGGCTGCGCCCTGGATGGCGGCGGCCTGGTCTTGGCGGGCCGCGCCTGACATGGCGGCGGCCTGGTCTTGGCGGGCCGCGCCCGGCATGGCGGCGGCCTGGTTCAGCGTCGCAGCTGCGATGGGATCTGTGCAGGCTGGGCTGGACGTCGCTGCAGCAGTCTGGGCTTGGTGGGCCGAGCAGGGCATCGCGGCGGCCGCTGGGGCTTGGAAGGCCGCACCTGGCGTGGCTGCGGCCTGCTTCAGCGTCGCCGCACCGGACGCCTCTTCGGGGACCGCGGGCGTGGCAGCAGGGGTCGGGGCACTTGCGCTGGCCGGGGCATCACTCGACTCACCCACCGGTGGCAGCATCGGGGTCTGCGTCATCGCCGTCCTGTCTGGCACTCGGCGCGCGGCTCTCCTTTCATAGGCCCGAACCGCCGCGGTCATCTCCAGCATTTCCATTCGTTCTTCCCGGATCTGCTCCACAACCCGGTTCTCCAGTCGGTCGCAGAACTGGGCCAGCTCCCGATACCACCAGGCAGCGGAGCCCGGTTCTGGATTTCTGCGGTCAGACGCCATTTCTTCTGCGCCCTCTTCTGCACGACTCTCCAGCTGTGGACTCGCCGTTGCCTCAGATAGCAAGCTGTTCAGTTTCTGCTCTGCCTCTTTCAGCAGCTCCTCTCCCAGCAGCAGGCTTGTGGCTCTCTTTCCTTCCCGCCGTCTCTGGACGCTTCCACTCTCATAGCTGGCAAGGTCAGAACTCTGCAGGGGATCTCTGGGTAGCCACACCTCTTCGTGGGCGGTAACTTCTCCCAGCGCGGGCTGCTGTTGTTTTTCAGCGCGCTTTTCATGGTGGCAATATGGCGGCGCTTCCAATCTCTCAAGCGGACCGCCCAGGCACATGGTCACCTGTCCGAACAGGTCCAGTCCCTATCCTGTTCGTGACGCCAGATGTGTAGCCCCACGGGTGTAGTATCGGTGCATACCTTCAGGGACTCCACGTAGCTGGTGCTGGTCACAGGTAGGGAATCTTCGGTTTTGATCGTGACGCCACTCTCAGTATTGCGGTCAGTAGGGACCGCCACTGCAGGTTGAGGGTCGCCTGGGGCTGATGGTGTGTGCAATTAGTTGGAATAGCCTCCTGAGAGTGAGGCAAGCCCCAGGGCCCGGTGTAGGTTTGTAGTACCACAAGTCGCAGAATGACTCACACAGGCAGAACTGTCTTTCAAGGGCTTTACTCACATTTGATGGCAGGGTGAGTAGCCCGGGCGTAGCTGGGATGAACCAGATGGGAACCAGGTATCCTTCAGGCTGACTTTATGAGGGTGACTACTGACTCGCCTTCCTTAGCCCTTGGTGGTTTGGGGTGACCCCGACTTTGAGTCCCTATGGGGGTCACCCAGGGAAGATGCTGCAGCCTCTCTCCCCCTTTTGTTTGCCGTTTGCTTGTTCCCCGGACCAGGCCACTCCAGCTGCTTGCCTCCTGTGACCTATGGGCCCTCACTGCGGTTACGTGGCTGCGGCTTTTGTGGTGTTGTGGTGTGGGCTTTGAGAGCCCCACACCGGCAGGTTTAGCAGAAGAAAGCTGGATCTATCTTCGCTTCGGGATCTGCCGCCCGGTTGGGCCTGGTGCTCTCTAGCAGTCTCCTTACTTCCCACTCCGTGCTTTCTCTCTAGCTGAAGCTGGCTTTCAGGTAGCACTCCTAGTTGACCGTTCTCCCCCGTCAGTAGCCACTGCGCGGGCGCTGTTAGACAGCAACAGCCCCACAGGTCTGCTCCTCACCGAGCCCTCTGGAGTTCTCTGCTCTAACTGACTCACTGCTCCTCCTCTCCTGTTCTTGCCTACGCCACCTAGCAACCAGATTCTCCACCACACCCCTTGAGAGGAGATGGAGGCTTTTGGCCCCCTCCACTATTCCAGTGAAGGTCAAGGCTTTTCCCCCTCCTGGGATCCCCAGGGGTCCTCTCATGGGTACATGTGTGAGACCTGATCACTATGCGCCTGTGTTCCACACCCCGGTCAGCCTTCTGGATTACCTGTGTTGTACTGTCCCCAGCATGGGTGCAGTACTCAGTGGTGCCTGACCAGGTCAGGGGCGCCACAGTACCACGACAGAGAGTGGTCCCTCCTAATTCTGGTGTCAGGAAATTGCAGCGCAGGACTTTATACATACTTGCTCAGGTTAATACTGCTGGCTTTATCCAGCACTGCTGGGGTTAAGTAAATCCTCTGGTCTCCTGAATTCTAAATGAAAGCTATAGACAACTGCATTGTATTGCTAATTACCTTTGCTATAAAGACTTCTCTCCTAGCCCAGGTAATTGCCAGTAATAGTTTCTGCTCAGCTTGCCTCTAGAGGGAACCTGGGAGCTGTGGACTAGGAAGCCATTGAGAGAACATTTGCTGTGTGAAAGCTTTGTTGAGTTTTTCCCTTCCTTAGTCCTTTTTAGGTTTTGTCCCTCTGGTCCATTCCTCATTATTACCTCTTGTCGTTTGGAGTGCTTTGTATGATTGCTGTTTATTTTACACCCGTCTGTCTAATCCTCTCTGTGTTTTAAATCTAGAGAGGGACTAGTGTTCCCACTGTCCTGTGCACTATTCAGGGCTGAGCCCAGGGAAAGGCAGGGATAGGCACATGATCGGTGAAGGTGTTAAAGAACCCTTATAGGGATATTAAGGAGAGCAGAGATCAGCCTCAGTTGAGTTAAGGAGGTGACCCTCCACCCCTTTCCCTAGCACCAGGGCCCATCATTGTATCATGCAGCCTGTGGCACTTGCCGGGGGTTCCCGTGTACCTGGGGGAACCCCATTAGTCCTGAGAGTGCCTGGGGTTATGGAAAGCTTAAAGGTGAGGTCATTGCCCAGATGGGGGCAACACATATGTATGGGCCCAGTGAGTATATCAGTGGACTTTGTGGATGCACAACCTCTACGGTCTCAGGCATATGATTTGCTACATCTGGTAAAAAAATGGCTCCAGCCTGTGACCTTGAGCCCAGCCCAGATGATAGTGTTTGGTAGTTGACCGGTTTGTGTGAACGCGGCCAGTCACCATACAGTGCTGTGTTGGACAAAGGGATCCGGGAAACCTAGATCAAAAGGTGAGCCTGATTGAATGGTATGTGGCTACGCAGGACTTGGTCCAGGACACTGCATCACTCCGTGTAGTGTAGCCTTTTGAACCCCACAGCCCAAATGAGTATGGAAAAGGCACATGATCCTCAGTGGGAGTTCATCAGGTCAAAGCCCCCTACTAAGAGTGTAGCCCGGCCTTAGGATGGCTGGAACATCTTTTCCCCTAAACCAGCTGCACTGAACAGTCGCCCCTACTAGTAGGTGCTGATGCTGCCAAGGGCCAGGACATGTGACAACTCAGTGCCCTCTAATGTCTGAACCCATGGACTATGGGCTCTCTTGATGAGTATCGATGTATGCACCGCGGACTCCATTGCTGTGGTTGGTGAGCCCCATTTGTGCTAGGTGCATGTTAATGGGTATCAGGTGGAGGCTCTATTGGACTCGGGAAGCTTATTGACTCTCGTCCATGCATCACTGATCTCGGGGGAGAACCCCACTGGATGGAAAGTAGGGGTCGCCTATATCAATCGGGATCTCCAAGAGTATCTAACAGAGATCGTCACCCTTACTACATAGTGCAGAGAGGTTCAACAAGGAATGGGAGTGGTAAAAACACTTCCCTATGTGGAACTACTATTTTGAGATGAGACTTGCCACCTTTTCTGGACTCTGTGGGGGAAGCGGCCTAGCCCTCCTAAGGTAATTGTTTGTCTGGGCACTGAACTCAAAGATCCTGAGTCAAGGATACCTGCTGTAGTGGTCACCAATATAGGGACAGAGTGTAATCCCAACAGGTTTCCCCTTGTGGTAATGGTAGGAGAGGTCGAGGTGACTGAGTCAATCCTGGAGCTGAAGGTGACTTGGGATAATTTTGGGACAGCCCAGCTCCAAGATCCCACACTGAGCCTGATACAAGAAAATGTGGTGCTGATCGATGGGGTGACTGAACAACATGGTGCAGAGATGAAATTAGTCCATCTAACGCTCATTTGGCAGTTGCTCTATCGGGTTGACAAAATCCAGGGCGAAGTAGTGGAGCAGCTGGTAGTACCCCAGCCTTACAGCTGGGCAGTGCTTTAGTTGGCTCATTAACACATGATGAGTGGCCACCTAAGGGTTAAAAAAAATGCAAGAGTGCATTCTGCTGTTTGTTTTTTGTTTGCAGAGGTTCTGCGAGTCTTGCCCTGAATGTCAGCTGACCACACTTACGTCAAATTTCCGTAGTCTATTAGTACCTTTGCCTGTTATAGAGGTACTTTTCCAGTGGATTGCCATGTATCTGGTAGGTGCAATAGTAAAATCAGCCAGTGGCCACCAGCATATACTAGTGGTAGTGGATTACGCTACCATTATCTCGAGGCAATTCTGCTCCAACATACTTCAGCAAAGCTTATTGCTTGAGAGCTGATTGCCATGTTCTGCCCCATTGGGTTACCTAAGAAGAATCTTATGGATCAGGGGACTTCTTTTATGTCTAAGAAAACTGGGGAACTGTGCAATCTTCTCCAGATGAAGCAGCTTCGCACGTCGGTATACCACCTGCAGACAGTTGTTCTAGTAGAGCGTTTAAACAAAACCCTAAAATCCATGATAAAAAGGGTGGTTTATGAGGATGGGAAGGATTGGGATATGTTACTGCCATATTTGATATTTGCCATCTGAGAGGTGCCACAGTCTTCAATGGGGTTCAGTTATTATTACAGAAAGCATCCCTGGGGCCTGCTGGATATTGATAAAGAGGCATGGAAGCCAGAGCCTACCCCCCATAAAAGCATAATTAAGTACATCAATAGTGTGCAGGAGCAGATTATACCATTAATGCCTATTGTAAAGAAACTTCTCTTGGATGCTCAGGCGGCTCAAAGCTCTAAGTACAATAGAAAGGCCACAGTCAGGTCCATTAAAAAGGGGGATTGTGTGTTAGTGTTGGTGCCCACAGGCGAATGTAAATTCTTAGCTAATTGACACGGGCGCTATGAAGGCCAGGAAAACGTTGGTAGAGGTAAATGACAGAGTGTATCAGTCTGGAAGGAGAAAACCATAGCAAATTTACCATGTAAATCTTTTGAAAGCATGGAAAGATCAGGAATGTATGGTGACCAACGTAACAACAGTCACAACTCCTTCAGATCCTCTGACACAGGCCATGAAGGAAACCGGTTATGAGAAAATCGAAGTGAATAAAAAAACAGACTGGGATTTCTAAAATTGGTGCAGGCAAATACGGATGTATTTTCGGAACTGCCCAGCCATGATTCCACATGACATTGTCATAGGGCGTTACATAAGGGTACTAGTGAAACCATACGTGATGGAAGAAAAAGAAATCCAGCTCACCCCTGTAATGTCCACGCTCTCTGTGGCATGGAAGCAAGTGATCCTGCTGCTGCTCAGCGCCGAGGCACAGGAGAAAGGGTAAATAATCAAGCTTCTGATTCCAGCTTCAATAAAAATCCAGCTTTAATGAAAAACTTTAAAACATACAATTCCAATGCAAACAATTATTTTCCATTATGTGAATACCATCTCCAGGTCTTGGAAAAAATCCAACGCTTATACCGCACACCAGACGCATTTCGAGCCCCCACTGCTTGCTGTTACCTTCACTGGCAATGGAAAATCCAGGGAAGCACTTTTTTCAGTTTTTTGCCCAAAAAAAAAAAAAAAAAAAATGATGTGGGGTTCGCCATATTTTTGTATGCTACCCAGGTACAGCAGGCAGGTACGGGCTGCCCCCAAGCCCCAGCTGCCCATTTGTACCGGCTGGGAACCAAAAATATAGGGAATCCCTTTTTTTTTTAATTATTTCATGAATTTCATGAAATAATTAAAAGAAAACAAAAAAACACATGGGCTTCGCCCAATTTTTATGTCCAGCCAGGTACAACTAGACAGCTGGGGATTGGAATCCCCCCCCACTGTGAATTGCAGTACGCGGCTGCCCCAGAAAATGGCACTTTCATAGAAGCGCCATCTTCTGGCGCTGTATCCAACTCTTCTAATGGCCCTGGTGCCGGGTGGCACACTGGGTAATAAGGGGTTAATACCAGCTTTGTTTTACCAGCTGTTATTAAACCCGAGATTCTTAATATCAGGCCAAGTTTAAGCTGGCCATTAAGAATCTCCAAAAAAGGGTAAAAAAAAGACATCACATGGAGAAAAAATACTTTATTAGAAATAAATACACAGACACACTTAGGGACTCCATATTTATTACTCCCTCTCACCCCTCCACGATCCTCGTCTTCTGTCTTCTTCAACCCATGCAGCTTTGCTATATCACAAAGCACGAGGGGGGGGGGAGAACGCTGCTGCTCCCCATGCGTCTAATCACTCAATGAGTGAGCAGAGGCTGCGGGTTTGTAAGCGCTGACGTCACCGCTGCCACCGTTTCCATAGTAATCTGACGGGTGGGTTACTATAGCAACGGTGATCTCCGATCACCTGATTCCCGCTGCCGCTATTCAATGGCTGTGGCATTACAGTGTGTGGCAGCTAATCCCTGCATGTGGGCTGACTCTATAAAGCGCGCCGACAAGCAGGGAGGGGGAGCCAAGCATGTGTCTAAGCATCTCGCCAGTACATGGCAGTCACCGAGTATACTGAATACTGAGATGCTTGGGCGAGCACCCACTACCGGCGAGATGCACTGACAGGACTAGAGATGAGCGAACCGGTTGCGGTTCGGCTCGAGGTCGGTTCGCCGAACGGAGGTCCGGTTTGAGTTCGGTTCGTCGAACGTTCGACGAACCGAACTCGAACCGCATAGGAAACAATGGCAGGCATTCACAAACACATAAAAACACCTAGAAAACACCCTCAAAGGTGTCCAAAAGGTGACAAACAACTCACAACACAACACAAACACATGGGAAAGTGACAAGAACAAATTCTCATGCGAAAACAAAAGAGCGTAACGAGGAAAAAGAGGACGAGACACAGATATAGGCATGGCACGCCCTTCTAAAATCATGTCAAACACCGCAAGGTGACTCCAAGCGGAGTCTCCCTTTTTTCCAAAAATTGGGCCCCACACACACACACCCATTCAGTGGCAGCACTTGTGCCCTAGTTGTACACTTCAAGGCTAGATTTGCATCAAGCACATTCAAAAATACGCCACACTTAACCGTCCCCAGGATGACTCCGGGGTAGGTAGTAAAGTCTTTGCTGAACCATGACTTGTTCATCTTAGCTCCTTTTACAAAACAATGTAAGCAAGGGTTACTCCAAGCGGAGTCTCCCTTTTTTTCCAAACATTGTGCCCCACACACACCCACCCATTCAGTGGCAGCACTTGTGCCCTAGTTGTACACTTCACAGCTAGATTTGCATCAAGCACATTCAAAAATACGCCATTCTTAACTGTCCCCAGGATGACACCGGGGTAGGTAGCAAAGTCTTTGCTGAACCATGACTTGTTCATCTTGGCTCCTTTTAAAAAACAATGTAAGCAAGGGTTACGCCAAGCGGAGTCTCACTTTTTTTCCAAACATTGTGCCCCACACACACCCACCCATTCAGTGGCAGCACTTGTGCCCTAGTTGCAAACAGGATGTTTTGATTTGCATCAAGCACATTCAAAAATACGCCATAATTAACTGTCCCCAGGATGACACCGGGGTAGGTAGCAAAGTCTTTCCTGATCCCAGCTCTGTTCATCTTGGATCATTTTTAAAAAACACAGCAAGCAAGGGTTACTCCAAGCGGAGTCTCCCTTTTTTCCAAAAATTGTGCCCCACACACACCCACCCATTCAGTGGCAGCACTTGTGCCCTAGTTGCAAACAGGATGTTTTGATTTGCATCAAGCACATTCCAAATCCACAAGCATTTACTCTCCCCAGGAGACACAGGGGTAGTAAATTCCTTGTGGATCCATGACTTGTTCATTTTGATGAACGTTAGTTTGTCCACATTGTCACTGGAGAGACGCATGCGCTTATCTGTCAGCACACACCCAGCAGCACTGAAGACACGTTCAGAGACAACGCTGGCAGCTGGACATGACAAACTCTCCAAGGCGTAAGTGGAGAGCTCTGGCCATTTTTCAAGATTTGAAGCCCATAATGAGCAAGGCTCCATTTGCAAAGTCATGGCATTGATGTTCATTTGGAGATACTCCTGTATCATCCTCTCCAGCCATTGACTATGTGTTAGACTTGTTGTCTCTGTTGGCTTTGCAAAGGAGGGTCTAAAAAAATTATGAAAAGATTCCATAAAATTGCTGTTACCAGCATCAGATACAGTCCTACTGGTACGGGTAGACTGTTGAAGATGACGAGACCGTCCCATGTTTGTCAAGTTACAACTGGGAGATTCACTCCCTGCACCTGCACGGTTGTTTGGTGGAAAAGCCGAGCTAAGATCGAGTAACAGCTTCTGCTGATACTCCTGCATACGTGCGTCCCTTTCTATGGCTGGAATTATGTCACAAAATTTGGACTTGTACCGGGGATCTAATAGTGTGGCAAGCCAGTAGTAATCATCACTTCTAATTTTGACAATACGAGGGTCATGTTAGATGTAGTGCAGCAAGAAAGCACTCATGTGTCTTGCGCAGCCATGCGGACCAAGTCCACGCTGTGTTTGTGGCATAGAGGTTTTTACCGTTCTTTCTTCCTCTGACATCTCCCCCCAACCTCTTTCAACTGAAATTTGACCAAGGTCTCCCTCATCCGCTGAGTCTTCCATGTCCATGGACAGTATGTCTTCCATTTCTTCATGTTATCCTGCACCTTCCTCAACATTTCGCCTGCTACCATGCGCCCTTGTTGATCCCTGTCCCCCATGGTCCCATGCCTGCCGCATTGGTGATGATGAACGTCTGGACCTTGGTGATGTTGTTGTGTCTTGCGCATATGAATCCTCCTGTAGTTCCTCCCCTTCCTGTTGTCCCACCCCCTGACTCCGAATAGTGTTTAGCGTGTGCTCCAGCATGTAAATGACTGGAATTGTCATGCTGATAATGGCATTGTCAGCGCTAAACATATTCGTCGCCATGTCGAAACTGTCATGTTGTAGGTAGTGCTGCAAGAAGACGCTCATGTGTCTTGTGCATCCAGGAGGACCAAGTCCTTGGTGTGTTGGTGGCAGAGAGGTGAGAATCGTGCCTCCTTCCTCTGCCCTCTCCCCCCAACCTCGCACAACCGAAATGTGAGCAAGCTCTCACTCATCTGCTGAGTCTTCCATGCCCATCGCAAGTTCGTCCTCCATTTCTTCATGGCTCCTGCACCTTCCTCAACAATTTTTGCTGATACTATGCGCCCTTGTTAATCCCTATCCCCCACCATAACTGCTGCCTAGGTGCCACTTACCGTATGGACCTTGTAGATCTTATTATCCCTTCTGCATATGACTCCTCCTGTACTTCCTCACCTTCCTCTTGGACCAATACCTGACTCCGAATAATGCTTACAGTGTGCTCCATCATGTAGATGACCAGAATTGTCACGCTCAGAATGGCATTGCTAGTGCTAAACATCTTCGTCGACATTTGTAAACTCTGTAGAAGGGTGCATAGGTCCTTGATCTGAGACCACTCCATCAGGGTGATCTGCCCCACCTCTGCATCTCGTTGGCCCAGGCTATACGTCATGACGTATTGCACCAGGGCTCGGCGGTGCTGCCACAGTCGCTGTAACATGTGGAGAGTCGAATTCCACCGTGTCGGCACATCGCATTTCAGGCGATGAACCGGCAGGCCGAAAGACTTCTGGAGCGATGCAAGTCGCTCAGCTGCGGCGCTTGAATGGCGGAAGTGAGCAGACAGTTTTCGTGCCCTGGTCAGAAGGCCATCTAGGCCGGGATAGTGTGTTAAAAATTGCTGGACAACAAGGTTCAACACGTGAGCCATACAAGGTACGTGTGTCACCTTGCCCAGGCGAAGGGCCGCACCCAGGTTTGCAGCATTGTCACACGCGGCCTTACCAGGCTGCAGGTTGAGTGGAGACAACCATTTATTAAACTCGGACCGCAGAGCTGACCACAACTCCTCAGCTGTGTGACTCTTATTCCCAAGACATGTCAAGCTAAAGACCGCCTGATGACGTTGCGCTCTGCTGCCAGCATAGTAATGAGGGGTGCATGATTCCTTCTGCGCAGTGAGAACGCTGGTGGCCTGACCAGGCAGGCTTGGGGCGGAGGTGGAGGACCCAGATGAGGTGGAGGAGGCAGAAGCAGTGGCGGAACTTGGACACACAGAGGATTGACACACAAGTCGTGGGGACGGCAAGACTTGTGCAGCAGACCCTTCACCATCTATCACCATAGTTACCCAGTGCCCAGTCAGCGACATGTAATGTCCCTGTCCATGCTTACTGGTCCAAGTATCGGTGGTGAAATGCACCCGTTCACACACAGAGTTTCTCAAGGAAGCGGTGATGTTGTGTGCGACATGCTGGTGTAGCGCAGGCACACCTTTCTTAGAGAAGTAGTGGTGACTGGGCATCTGGTACTGGGGCACAGCGACAGACATAAGGTCTCTAAAATCCTGTGTGTCCACCAGGCGGAAAGGCAGCATTTCGGTAGCCAAGAGCTTACAGAGGGATAAAGTCAACCTCTTAGCTTTGTCATGGGTCGCAGGAAATGGCCTTTTATTTGTCCACATCTGAGGGACAGAGATCTGGCTGCTGTGTGTAGACGGTGTTGAGTAGGGTGTCCCTGGAAAAATGCAGCTTTGTGAGGAAAGTGCAGGCGTAGACATGATGTTGCCTTCATCCAATGTTGGTGCTATCGATGTCTGAGAGAGCTGTACACATGCACTTGTTTCCCCTTCCAAACCAACTGACGACCTACCAAGCAAACTGCCTGTTGCGGTTACAGTGGTGGAAGTTGTGCGTGGAAAACCAGGTGTGACAGCTGTCCCCACAGTCCTAGAAGATGAAGAGCGCGTGGATGCACTGGAAGGGGCAGGCGGTGGATGGTTCGCTCCGCTAGGCCGCATTGCAGCACGGTGAGCTTCCCACTGGGACATATGATATTTATTCATGTGACGATTCATGGAAGAAGTTGTCAAACTGCTGAGGTTTTGACCTCTACTAACAGAATCACGACAAATTTTACACATCACATAATTTGGGCGATCTTTTTCTATGTCAAAAAAGGACCAGGCTAGGCAAGGCTTAGAGGGCATGCGACCTGCTGAGCCCCCCCGACTAGTGCTCAGAGGCAGAGTGGTGGCTGATAATGCAGTTGTAGACGTGCTACCAGTGCTCCGACTCTGTCCAGGAAGGCGCAAGGTAACTTCGTCGTCGGTTGCATCCAACTCCACCGCCTCTGTTGACCTCCTCGAGTGCCTGACTGTGGGTTGACAGTAGGTGGGATCTAGAACTTCCTCATCAATTGTTGTGTTTGCACTCCCCTCACCCTCAGACTGAGCTTCTTCTTGCCCTGACCGAATATTTAAGTTGTCATCACAATCTGGTATCTGCGTCTCATCGTCATCAGTTTGTTCCTCATTGTCTATAACCACAGGTGTTACAGTTTGTGACAAAGGGTCAACATTATGCTCAGAAACTTGGTCCTCACGGCCTGAATCAGAGTCACAAAGGTTCTGGGCATCACTGCAGACCATTTCCTGGTCTGTACTCACTGTAGCTTGGGAGCAGACTTCTGATTCCCAGGCTATAGTGTGACTGAACAGCTCTGCAGACTCAGCCATCTCAGTTCCACCATACTGTGCAGGGATGATGGAGACCTCAGAGCTGGGAGAAAGCAAGTTTGATTGGGATGACAACTCAGAGGACTGGTGTTTTTTGGATGCGGTAGTTGAAGTGTCTGAGAGGGCACTTGTTGGACCACTTGAGATCCATTCAAGCATTTTCCTTTTTTGGCCATCATCTACCTTTGTTCCTGTTGTTCGTGTCCGTAAAAAAGGGAGCACATCGGATTGTCCACGGTACGTAGTAGACATCTTACTTTTGCTGGTAGATGGTCTATCTTCAGCAGATGTTAATGGAGCTTTGCCACCTTCCCCACGGACAAACCCTTTTTTTCCTTTTCCAACACACCTCTTCCCCTTTCCACCAGCATCTGTCATTTTGCCACTCATGTTGATTGCAACAAGATTGTGCACTTAAAATGTGGTAGTAAAAATTGAGAGGTGGTGTAGATTTCAGCGGTGGTCTAGCTTTATTACCAGCAGAATAAACAACAATAACTATCCCTGACAATGCAACTACGGCCCTTAAACTGGCAGCATAAATTGCTAGTATAATGGCTTAGTAACAATGAGTTTGAGTGTGCAATGCAGGCAGAGGTGCTGTAAATATCTTTGCACTTGTGGGACGATACAGCAGTCCAACAGCCACGTTTAGGATGCCACTAAGTTCACTCAGTGTTTGCTAGTATAATGGCTTAGTAACAATGAATTTGAGTGTGCAATGCAGGCAGAGGTGCTGCAAATATCTTTGCACTTGTGGGACGATACAGCAGTCCAACAGCCACGTTTAGGATGCCACTAAGTTCACTCAGTGTTTGCTAGTATAATGTCTTAGTAACAATGAGTTTGAGTGTGCAATGCAGGCAGAGGTGCTGCAAATATCTTTGCACTTGTGGGACGATACAGAAGTCCAACAGCCACGTTTAGGATGCCACTAAGTTCACTCAGTGTTTGCTAGTATAATGGCTTAGTAACAATGAGTTTGAGTGTGCAATGCAGGCAGAGGTGCTGCAAATATCTTTGCACTTGTGAGATGATACAGCAGTCCAACAGCCACGTTTAGGATGCCACTAAGTTCACTCAGTGTTTGCTAGTATAATGGCTTAGTAACAATAAGTTTGAGTGTGCAATGCAGGCAGAGATGCTGCAAATATCTTTGCACTTGTGGGACGAGGCAGAAGTCCAACAGCCACATTTAGGATGCCACTAAGTTCACTCAGTGTTTGCTAGTATAATGGCTTAGTAACAATGAGTTTGAGTGTGCAATGCAGGCAGAGGTGCTGCAAATATCTTTGCACTTGTGGGACGATACAGCAGTCCAACAGCCACGTTTAGGATGCCACTAAGTTCACTCAGTGTTTGCTAGTATAATGGCTTAGTAACAATGAGTTTGAGTGTGCAATGCAGGCAGAGGTGCTGCAAATATCTTTGCACTTGTGGGACGATACAGAAGTCCAACAGCCACGTTTAGGATGCCACTAAGTTCACTCAGTGTTTGCTAGTATAATGGCTTAGTAACAATGAGTTTGAGTGTGCAATGCAGGCAGAGGTGTTGCAAATATCTTTGCACTTGTGGGACGATACAGCAGTCCAACAGCCACGTTTAGGATGCCACTAAGTTCACTCAGTGTTTGCTAGTATAATGGCTTAGTAACAATGAGTTTGAGTGTGCAATGCAGGCAGAGGTGCTGCAAATATCTTTGCACTTGTGGGACGATACAGAAGTCCAACAGCCACGTTTAGGATGCCACTAAGTTCACTCAGTGTTTGCTAGTATAATGGCTTAGTAACAATGAGTTTGAGTGTGCAATGCAGGCAGAGGTGCTGCAAATATCTTTGCACTTGTGGGACAATACAGCAGTCCAACAGCCACGTTTAGGATGCCACTAAGTTCACTCAGTGTTTGCTAGTATAATGGCTTAGTAACAATGAGTTTGAGTGTGCAATGCAGGCAGAGGTGCTGCAAATATCTTTACACTTGTGGGACGATACAGCAGTCAAACAGCCACGTTTAGGATGCCACTAAGATCACTCAGTGTTTGCTAGTATAATGGCTTAGTAACAATGAGTTTGAGTATGCAATGCAGGCAGAGGTGCTGCAAATATCTTTGCACTTGTGGGACGATACAGAAGTCCAACAGCCACGTTTAGGATGCCACTAAGTTCACTCAGTGTTTGCTAGTATAATGGCTTAGTAACAATGAGTTTGAGTGTGCAATGCAGGCAGAGGTGCTGCAAATATCTTTGCACTTGTGGGACGATATAGCAGTCCAACAGCCACGTTTAGGATGCCACTAAGTTCACTCAGTGTTTGCTAGTATAATGGCTTAGTAACAATGAGTTTGAGTGTGCAAAGGGCAGGAGGGTACAGTGGCAGGGTTGTGGGGCTCTGGGTAGAGGAATGGAAGCCTGCCTTTCTATCCCTCCTAATGGGGAAATGCAGCGAGGAAATCCCTGACCTTAGCTACACAGACGCTGTCATCTTATGTAGCTGTTAAACTCTGTTTTAAACTCTGTCACCTATGGCTCTGACCCTGCCGGTATGAGCCTTTAAAAGGACTGATAGAAAGTGCTATCCCTATGCTGTACAGCGCTGTGTATAGAGCGTACACAGCAGTATCGGAGATAGGCGCTGCGCCAGTGATGTCTGACACCAAGGACGCAGAAGGCAGATAATGGCGTGCTGGAGGAAAATGTCCGGTTTTATAATGCAGGGACATGTGACATGGACATCCTATCACACATGCCGTTGCTTCTCTGGCTAAAAGTCCACTTAGCTGTGTGTGTGTCTGGGATTGGCTGACATGCTGGCCCGCCCCACTACACGCGCGCGCTTAGGGAAGGAAGACAAGGAGAAAAAAAAAAAAAAATGGCGATCCAGTGATCTGAATGCGCTGTTCCCGTACACTATACACTGAAATGTCATAATAGTGTGAGTCACAGAGTGACTTACACTATTACAGCGAAAAGCCAGCTAGGAATTAGCTGTTTTTTTGCTGCTAGAACCGTTCTCGAACGTATCTAGAACTATCGAGCTTTAGCAAAAAAGCTCGAGTTCTAATTCGATCTAGAACAGCCCCAAAATCACTCGAGCCGCGAACTGGAGAACCTCGAACCGCGAACCGCGCTCAACTCTAGACAGGACCTAGCATGACGTCATAGCCATGGGACCGGTCTGTAATCAACGAGGTAATACAACATTCACACATGACTGGTCACATGCTATGATGTCACGGAAGGTCCTTTTGTTACCGGGCGGCACAGTGATGATCGGCCTCGGAAGGAGAAGCCGCTGGAGACAGAGTCTGCAGGACACGTCGCGGGACCTTTAAGTATAATGACAATGTTTATTATTAACGGTATTATTTATTTTACAGCCCCCCTGCCTCATTCCATAACTGTAAAGTCAAAGATCGGTGATCGGGATGCGAGATCATGTTATCTCAATCCTGATCTTTACAAAATAATCGGACGAGTCTCCCCGATCCCGACCATAGGGGGATCGCCCATCCCTATTCACGTTTTCTACCAACTCAGCAAGGATCGTGGGGAACGGCTACGAAAAGTCACCGGACCCATACCATGAGTCTGCAACAAATAGTACATAGGATTCGGGGTTGAGGACCGGCCCCATAAAGGAACAGAGCTAACAGCATACAGAATGGGATACTTTCACTGACACTGGGACCCTCAAGTGCTTCACGCCATGGGGGTCCGATACTTAGTGCATCAAAAGAGGAAAGGGCTCACAGACTGGCACACACACACTGGACTTGACCTTTCATGGATACGGGATCGGTTGGAGCCCATCGTGGCAGAGAACGGTACCCTGGGCAGCTCTTGAAAGACTTGTGAGTAAAAACACTTGTAACCGCAGCCCCTGCCTCTGGCTCTCCTTTAACTGGCGCAGACGCCCAGCGCTGCGGCGCTAACGGGGACCACTACTACTCCTGTCATCCCCTCGGGGTAATCCCACTCTGCCTGTGGGGAGCGATACCATCCTGGCTGCACCCATCATCTGCCCCGGTGAGAGATCCTGCAGAAGCGGCCCCCATCCCCGGCCACGAACCACAGGTGACGTCACAATCCTAATAGACTTTCCTAACCTCTAACTACTACTCCATCCTTCCTACCACCCTCCAACCCTCCTTCCTGTATGCCTCGGAGCAACGGAACCGGCCAGGCCACCCCGTGAAGACGCAGAGGATCTGCACCCCTGGCACGGCAACGAGTAGGTTAAAACACCTGCCCCGTGGGGCGCTACAATGTGGGGTCCATTATTCTGAATAGAGGACTATGTGGGGTCCATTATTCTGAATTGAGGGCTATGTTGGGCCCACTATTATGAATGGAGGGATAAGTGTGGCCCATTATTCTAAATGGAGGGATATGTGGGGCCCATTATTCTTTTTGGAGGACTATGTGGGGCATGCGACTAGGTTTGCCAGTGACTTTATCCAATTTTTTAATTTTGGCCCTTTCTGTATCTGATTTTGATATCACTGCCCTATACTATGTCATCTACTTTAGCCATAGGTGACAGGGACATATGGTGAGTTTCCCTCAGACGGTTTCTAACAATTTGTGCATAAATTTTTTGGTTATGCAAACTGATTGATGCAGCAGCTATTCGGGTGGCTAATTTCAAACGATCTTGAAGGTAAAGATGCTGGTTGTTGGGTTGTTCCTGGGCTGGTGTGGTTACACGTGGTTGGCGATTGTGAGGCCGGTTGGATGTACTGACAAATTCTCAGAAACGCCTTGGAGACGGCTCATGGTAGAGAAGTGGACGTTCAATTCATGGGCAACAGCTCTGCTGGACATTCCTGCATTCAGAATGCATTTGCATGCGCCATCAAAACTTGAGACGTCTGTGGCATCGTGCTGTGTTATAAAACGGCACATTTTAGAGTGGCCTTTTATTATGGCCAGCCTAAAGGCCCCGTCACACTAAGCAACATCGCTAGCAACATCGCTGCTAACGAACAACTTTTGTGACGTAGCAGCGATGTTGCTAGTGATGTTGCTGTGTGTGACATCCAGCAACAACCTGGCCCCTGCTGTGAGGTCGTTGGTTGTTGCTGAATGTCCTGGGCCATTTTTTAGTTGTTGCTGTCCCGCTGTGAAGCACAGATCGCTGTGTGTGACAGCGACAGAGCAACAACTAAATGTGCAGGCAGCAGGAGCCGGCTTCTGCGGAGGCTGGTAACCACAGTAAACATCGGGTCACCAAGAAGCCCTGTCCTTGGTTACCCGATATTTACCTTTGTTACCAGCCTCCGCCGCTCTCACTGTCAGTGCCGGCTCCTGCTCTGTGCACATTTAGCTGCAGCACACATCGGGTAATTAACCCGATGTGTGCTGTAACTAGGAGAGCAGGGAGCCAGCGCTAAGCGATGTGCGCTGCTCCCTGCTCTCTGCACGTGTAGCTGCGTGCGCTGGTAACCAAGGTAAATATCGGGTTGGTTACCCGATATTTACCTTAGTTACCAAGCGCAGCATTTTCCATGCGGCGCTGGGGGCTGGTCACTGGTTGCTGGTGAGCTCACCAGCAACTCGTGTAGCGATGCTCCAGCGATCCCTGCCAGGTCAGGTTGCTGGTGGGATCGCTGGAGCGTCGCAGTGTGACATCTCACCAGCAACCTCCTAGCAACTTACCAGCGATCCCTATCGTTGTTGGGATCGCTGGTAAGTTGCTTAGTGTGACTGGACCTTAAGGCACACCTGTGTAATAATCATGCTGTCTAATCAGCATCTTGATATGAGGTGGATGGACTATCTCAGCAAATGAAAAGTGCTCACTAAGGGCTCATGCGCACTTTGCGTAATTACATGCATTTACGCTGCGTTTAGCACTGCAGAGTAAATGCATGCGCCCTGCGTTCCCTGCACAATATATTTAGATTGTGCATGACACGTGCGCACGTTGCTTTTTTGAATGTAGCGGTTTGGATGCTAAAATTTTGACCCAAATCTGTGCGTTCATAAAAGCAGCATGTCAATTATTCCGTGCGCTTTGGATGCAGCTCCTACTTTGGCTATGGTGGGGGCTGCAGCCAGAGCACATGAAATCGCCTTTTTTTCTACAAAAAAAACTGCATCCATTATGCAGTGTTTCTGCAGCGATTTTAAGCGCACATGTGCTGTCAAATCGCTGAAGAAATTTAAGCATTTACGTGAGAACACAGCCTAACACAGATTTAGACAAATCTGTGAACAATATTTGAGAGAAAAGGCCTTTTATGTACATAGAAAAAGTCTTAGATATTAGAAAAATATCATGAAAAATAGCAGCAAAAAACAAAAAAGTGTTTCATTTATATTTTTGATCAGTGCAGTAAGGCTATGTGCACATGTTGTGTTTTTTCATGCGTTTACATAACGTTTTAAACTGCAGCATAAACGTATGCATTCTGCATCTCTAGCAAAGTTTATGAGAATTTAGTAAATTTCATGAGCACGGTGCGTTTTAAAACGCAGCATTTTGGATGCCAAATGTTTTACGAAATCGATGCATTCTAAAAAGCAACATGTCACCTCTTTTGTGCGTTTTGGATGCTTTTGGATGCATCCAGAGCGCATGAATTCTGCATCCATTCTGAACTCAAAATACATCCAAACGCAGCTTTTCGGCTGCATTTTGAAACGTGCATGCAGTGACAAAACGCTGCAGAATATTTGTCACGGCAGAACGCAACGTGCGCACATAGTCTAATAATAATGTGTACATTTTGGCTACTATAAAGATTTTTCTTGTTCATCTTGCTTGTATGTCATTTCACACACTTTGTGTACAAAATCGATACATGATGGTTCAAAATAGAAGGTATTTTTTTTAATTGAGCAGAAGAAAACATAAGAACCAGTCATTGGATTTGGAAAAAAAATTCATAGACCCAAGTTTTCAATACCTGTGTTATTATTCATAGTAGTTAGGGTGCATGCAGGAAAAAGAAGAGCACAAATGATGTGAAGAGAGGCTGTGCTGAATTCTAACTCCGCTTTCTGCTTATAGCAAAGCAATGATATACAGTGCCTACAAGTAGTATTCAACCCCCTTTAGATTTAGCAGGTTTACACATTCGGAATTAACTTGGCATTGTGACATTTGGACTGTAGATCAGCCTGGAAGTGTGAAATGCACTGCAGCAAAAAAGAATGTTATTTCTTTTTTTTTTTTTTAAATTGTGAAAAGTTTATACAGAGGGTCATTTATTATTCAACCCCTCAAACCACCAGAATTCTGTTTGGTTCCCCTAAAGTATTAAGAAGTATTTCAGGCACAAAGAACAATGAGCTTTACATGTTTGGATTAATTATCTCTTTTTCCAGCCTTTTCTGACTAATTAAGACCCTTCCCAAACTTGTGAACAGCACTCATACTTGGTCAACATGGGAAAGACAAAGGAGCATTCCAAGGCCATCAGAGACAAGATCGTGGAGGGTAACAAGGCTGGCAAGGGGTACAAAACCCTTTCCAAGGAGTTGGGCCTACCTGTCTCCACTGTTGGGAGCATCATCCGGAAGTGGAAGGCTTATGGAACTACAGTTAGCCTTCCATGGCCTGGACAGCCTTTGAAAGTTTCCACCCGTGCCAAGGCCAGGCTTGTCCGAAGAGTCAAGGCTAACCCAAGGACAACAAGGAAGGAGCTCCGGGAAGATCTCATGGCAGTAGGGACATTGGTTTCAGTCAATACCATAAGTAACGTACTCCACCGCAATGGTCTCCGTTCCAGACGAGCCCGTAAGGTACCTTTACTTTCAAAGCGTCATGTCAAGGCTCGTCTACAGTTTGCTAATGATCACTTGGAGGACTCTGAGACAGACTGGTTCAAGGTTCTCTGGTCTGATGAGACCAAGATCGAGATCTTTGGTGCCAACCACACACGTGACGTTTCGAGACTGGATGGCACTGCATACGACCCCAAGAATACCATCCCTACAGTCAAGCATGGTGGTGGCAGCATCATGCTGTGGGACTGTTTCTCAGCCAAGGGGCCTGGCCATCTGGTCCGCATCCATGGGAAGATGGATAGCACGGCCTACCTGGAGATTTTGGCCAAGAACCTCCGCTCCTCCATCAAGGATCTTAAGATGGGTCGTCATTTCATCTTCCAACAAGACAACGACCCAAAGCAGACAGCCAAGAAAACCAAGGCCTGGTTCAAGAGGGAAAAAATCAAGGTGTTGCAGTGGCCTAGTCAGTCTCCTGACCTTAACCCAATTGAAAACTTGTGGAAGGAGCTCAAGATTAATGTCCACATGAGACACCCAAAGAACCTAGATAACTTGAAGAAGATCTGCATGGAGGAGTGGGCCAAGATAACTCCAGAGACCTGTGCCGGCCTCATCAGGTCTTATAAAAGACGATTATTAGCTGTAATTGCAAACAAGGGTTATTCCACAAAATATTAAACCTAGGGGTTGAATAATAATTGACCCACACTTTTATGTTGAAAATTTATTAAAATTTAACTGAGCAACATAACTTGTTGGTTTGTAAGATTTATGCATCTGTTAATAAATCCTGCTCTTGTTTGAAGTTTGCAGGCTCTAACTTATTTGCATTTTATCAAACCTGCTAAATCTGCAGGGGGTTGAATACTACTTGTAGGCACTGTTTATCATTAGTTCTAACTGAGCTTGTTCTTAGGCCCCTTTCACAAGTCAGTGATTCTGGTACGTTTGTGCTTTTTTTTAAACGTACCAGAGTTACTGACATACGCAGACCCATTATAATAAATGGGTCTGCTCACACGTCAGTGATTTTTCACTGCACGTGTCTCCGTGCGGCGTACCCGCGTGTCCGTGATTGCCGCACGGAGACATGTCCATTTTTTTCTGGCATCACTGATGTCCCACGGACCACGCAGTGGTGTGGTCCGTGAAACACGTGCCAGAAAAAAACGTGCTTTTAAAATAAAAATAATTTTTACTCACCCGCCTCCAGCGATGTCCTCTGCAGCCCGTGCAGCTTGTTGCTTCTGAGCCGGCTCATTACTGTCACGCATATTCATGATGCACGACACAGCCGACCCGGAAGTAGCTGCTGCGGGGGTCAGCGCCGGCCGGATGCTGCACCGCGGGAGCGATCAGCACCATGGAGAGCTGGAGCGTGCACAGGTGAGTTAATCTCTAAGTGCAATCACGGGCCACGGAGAACGGAGCCCGGATTGCACTTAGACAACCCACGTGTGCCGTGATTCACGGCACACGGAGGGACATGTGCGTGTTTTACACGCCAGTGAAAAACATCAGTGTTTTTCACTGACGTGTGAAACGGGCCATATATGTAGAAAATTTATCTCACTTGCTCATGAGTTTTATGATCTTGTTAGTATGCAAGCCTGTTTGTTGTTATTTACAAGTCATTCCCTCTTTTTCTCTCAAGGTAGCTGATTGATTGATTAACGAGCTAAATTGACCCACATCTAAGCACAAACTTTCCTATATAAGTAAACCTAGCTAGAGGGAAGCATTTATGCAGGGGCCATTTGTGCAGATTTTATTAACCCCTTAACGACCGCGGGCCGTAAAATTACGTCCTAAATGACATAATGTTACTGCCCGCGGTCCTCCGGCGGCAGCATGCCGCGATCGGCACACATCTCAGCTGATTTTCACAGCTGAGATGTGTGCCTGCTAGGCACGAGCAGAATCGTTATCTGCTCGTGACGATTAACCCCTTATATGGCGCTGTCAATACATGACAGCGCCATTATAAGCGCGATTGCGGTAATATTTTCCTTACCGCCCGATACCGGAAGTCACGTGACGCAATCACGTGACTCCCGATAGTTGTCATGGTAGCACAGGGTCATGTGATGACTCCTGTACTACACCTGACTTGGTTTCACTTTCGCTGTGCCCGGGGCACAGCAAAAGAGAAAGACAGCGTATCTGCTGTTTACAGCCTTGCAGCTGTGATCAGCAGATACTGCAGAGCGATCGGAATGCTGATCGCAATAGCCCCCTAGGGGGACTAGTAAAATAAAAAAAAAAGTTAAAAAATAAGTTTTAAAAAATTAAAAAAAAACAAAAAAACCTAAAAGTTCAAATCACCCCCCATTCGCCCCATTGAAAATTAAAGGGTTAAAAAAATAAAAAATATACACACATTTGGTATCGCCGCGTTCAGAAACGCCCGATCTATCAAAATATAAAATCAATTAATCTGATCAGTAAACGGCGTAGCGGCAAAAAAATTCCAAACGCCAAAACGACGTTTTTTTGTCGCCACAACTTTTGCGCAAAATGCAATAAGAGGCGATCAAAACGTAGCATCTGCGCAAAAATGGTACCGTTAAAAACGTCAGCTCGAGACGCAAAAAATAAGCCGTCATTGAGCCTAAGATCCCGAAAAATGAGAACGCTACGGGTCACGGAATATGGCGTAAAACGTGCGCCACTTTTTTCGGACAAACTTCCGATTTTTTTTTAACCCCTTATATAAAAGTAAACCTATACATGTTTGGTGTCTACGAACTCGCACTGACCTGAGGCATCACACCCACACCATTTTTACCATATAGTGAACACAGTGAATAAAATATCTCAAAAACCATAGTGCTATCGCACTTTTTTTGCAATTTTTCAGCATTTGGAATTTTTTTGCCATTTTCTAGTACACAATATGGTAAAACTGATGATTTCATTTAAAAGTACAGGTCGTTCCGCAAAAAATGAGCCCTCACATGACCATATTGACTGAAAAATAAAAAAGTTACGTCTCTCAGAAAAAGAATGGCGAAAAAAAAAAACGGAAAGCGAAAAATCGGCCGGTCGTGAAGGGGTTAAGTGCTGATTTTGATAAGTGCACTGCAGTTATTCATGGCAGTTATACAGGGCAGGAGACACGTAAGGCATGTAAGACTAACAAACAAACTTGCTCCAAATTTTTGTGTATTGCAACATGTTTCCACCATATGTATTTGTACAATTTATATGCTAGCTGCTTCAATCCCTTATTTCTACCGCTCATTCACACACCCAGTACACTCCATCTATATCAGCCCTTCTCTCCTCTCCTCTCCTATGTACTGCTCTCATGCTCTTTTCAAAATTATAAACCATCCAGATCTATCCACTCCCACCATGCAACGTAATAGACACTCTCATAAATCTCTTAACCATATGCTCACTCTCTCAATTCTCCTTCTCCCTTTAGCAGGAGATATTGCACCTAATCCAGGACCTTCTTATAATAGTAAGCTCAATTCCTTCCCTGGCATACTCAGAAACCCCCAAAATCTCATTAATATTCCTTGCATACCTTCTGTCTCTTTTAACTGTGGCCTTTGGAACTCACGCTCAACATGTAACAAACTCTCCTTCATCCATGACTTCTTCCTTTCCAATTCTCTCAACCTCCTGGCTCTTACTGAGACCTGGATTCAGCAGTCAGACACCACCGCAGCTGCTGCTCTCTCATATGGTGGCCTACAATTTTCACACACCCCTAGACTTGACAACAGATCAGGTGGAGGTGTTGGTCTGTTGCTTTTCCCAAACTGCACTTTTCAGGTCATTCCTCCTGTTCCCTCACTTATCTTCCCTTCTTTTGAGGTCCACACTGTCAGGCTTTACAGACCCTTCTCCCTGCAAGTAGCAGTTGTATATCACCCTCCAGGCCCAACCAGTCAGTTCTTGGATCATTTTGCCACCTGGCTTCCACATTTCCTAGCCTGTGACCTCCCCACTCTTGTCATGGGGGACTTTAACATCCCTATTGATGATCCCCTCTCCCCAGCTGCCACTCATCTTTTATCTCTAACCTCCTCTCTTGGCCTTTCAGAACTAACTAACTCTCCTACACATGAAGGTGGGAATATGCTGGACCTGGTCTCCTCCCGTCTCTGCTCAGTGCATGATTTCACTAACTCCCCTCTCCCACTCTCTGACCACAACCTTCTTTCATTCTTGGTCAAGAGCTGTCAACCCACTCAGGACACCCCCATTTACCTCCCATATAGGAATATACATGCCATTAACAACCAGAAATTTCTGAAGAAGTTGCAGATATCACTGGCCCCAATATCCTCTCTCTCATGTCCTGACTGTGCTGTAAAACATTATAATGACAACCTACAGAGCGCCCTAGATGAAGCTGTACCTGCTACACACAGAGCAACTCGGCGCAGACGGCAGCAGCCCTGGCACACGTTGCAAACACGCTTTCTCCAGCGGTGTTCCAGGTACGTTGAACGTCTGTGGAGAAAATCCAATCTAGCCGAAGATTTCATCCATTATAAGTTTATGCTCAAAACATACAATGCTGCCCTTCACCTCTCCAAACAAGCATACTTTAACACCCTCATCACCTCTCTAGCCAACAATCCTAAACGACTCCATGGCCACGGCCACAACTCCTGGGGACACAGACTGCAATTCAGCTTTAACGTGTATACAAAGACAAATACAGCATTAACCCCAGAGGGTCTGGAGCACAAATTCATTTTATGAGCCCACTCATAAGACACATGCATTAAATCACTTTAACACTAGAACTACTTAGGTAGTCATTTTGACTACTTTGCACCATGTATTTCTATATAGGTGGCACGAGTCCAGTAGTTCTAGTGTTAAAGATCTTCCTGCACTACTATACAGGCGATTCATTTTCACTAACTGCCCAGGAAGGACAGGATCTTCCTACCCTGAACTCCACTGTGGAGGGAACAGGAAAAACTTCACCGTAGTGCCATTTTTTTGGATTTCTGGACGAACGTCTTTATACATATGCCTATGAGTAAGGAGGCTACTGTCTGTTAATCATTAAAGGAATCCCCAAAAAACACTTTTCTTCATAGTAATTTAGCGACTAATGTGATCAAGGTCCTGGAGGACCGAAACGTTATTGTCGCAAGTGTCACATGTTTTTCAATTGTTGCTATCTTGCCTTCTGTATTAAAAATCTATTAGTATTGAGAAAAAGAGTTATATCTTTATTCATTCTTGCCCATTGAGAGTGCAGTGTTATATTTATATATGATTTTTCAGGGATTTTTGATCGTCTTACACTAGCACCATACTTCTAATTCTAAGTGTGTGCACACTATTTTCTTATTTTTGACACCCAACTGTACACATCTTCTCCTGACATCACCGCTGCACTATTACAAAATACTACCGATTGTCTGTCCGCTGTCTCCAACATCATGTCCTCCCTCTATCTAAAACTGAACCTGTCAAAAACTGAACTTCTCCTGTTTCCTCCCTCTCCTAACCTTCCGAAACCCAATATTACCATTTCTGTGTGTGGCTCCACCATTACGCCCCAGCAGCACGCCCGCTGTCTTGGGGTTATATTCGACTCCGATCTTTCCTTCACTCCCCACATTCGTTCACTTGCTCGTTCTTGTCACTTCCACCTCAAAAACATCTCAAGAATTCGACCTTTTCTTACCGCTGACTCTGCAAAAACTCTTGCTGTCGCTCTCATTCATTCTCGCCTGGATTATTGTAACTCTTTACTAATTGGTCTCCCTGTTACTAAACTCTCCCCTCTCCAATCCATTCTGAATTCTGCAGCCAGGATCATTTTCCTCTGCAACGGCTTCACTGATGCCTCTGCTCTGTGCCAGTCATTGCACTGGTTGCCTATCCGTTACAGAATCCATTATAAACTTATCACTCTCACTTACAAAGCTCTCCACGGGTTCCGCACCACCCTACATCTCCTCCCTCATCTCTGTCTATCACCCCACCCGTGCCCTCCGCTCTGCTAATGACTTAAGACTGATATCCTCAACAATTCGAACCTCCCACTCCCGTCTTCAAGATTTCTCACAAGCTGCGCCTATGCTCTGGAACACACTACCAAGAGAAATCCGATTAATTCCCAACATCCACACCTTTAAGCGGGCCCTAAAAAGGCATTTCTTTAGACTAGCCTATCACCTCACTGCCCTGATCTAATCTAGTCCCTTTCTGCCCTTCAAAAAATGTACTTCCAGTTCTCGTCCCCTGTACCTGTATAAATTCTCACCGACGGGTTCATGCAGCTGCTTTTGAATACCCTATTAAATCGATGGCTAGACCATATATGACAAGCTTTTCTCCCCCCCATTCACCTTTTGTGCCTCCCCTATTTCCTCATAGATTGTAAGCTTACGAGCAGGGCCCTCACTCCTCCTGGTATCTTAATTTTGTTATTTTGTATTGTCTCATATTGTCTGTACATGTCCACTCTTAATTGTAAAGCGCTGCGGAATATGTTGGCGCTATAGAAATGAAACTTATTATTATTATTACAAACTGACCCACAATCCAAATACAGTGCCTTGCGAAAGTATGAATTTTTCAACCTTTTCCGACATTTCAGGCTTCAAACATAGATAAAATATTTAAATGTTATGGTGGAGAACCAAAAACAAGTGGGACACAATTGGGAACTTGAACAAAATTAATTGCTTATTTTAAATTTTTGTAAAAAATAAATAACTGAAAATTGGGGCGTGCAATATTATTCTCCTCCTTTACTTTCAGTGCAGCAAACTCACTTCAGAAGTTCATTGAGGATCTCTGAATGATCCAATGTTGTCCTAAATGACTGATGATGATAAATATAATCCACCTGTGTGTAATCAAGTCTCCGTATAAATACAATTGCTCTGTGATAGTGTCAATGTTCTGTTTAAAGCACAGAGAGCATCATGAAGACCAAGGAACACAACAGGCAGGTCCGTCCGAAACCAAAATCAAACTTTTTGGGCACAATGTCAAATGATATGTTTGGCGTAAAAGCAACACAGCTCATCACCCTGAACACATCATCCCCACTGTCAAACATGGTGGTGGCAGCATCATAGACTGGGCCTGCTTTGCTTCAACAGGGACAGGGAAGATGGTTAAAATTGATGGGAAGAAAACCTGTTGGAGTCTGCAAAAGATCTGAGACTTGGATAGAGATTTAATATAGCAAATGCTTCGGCACTCAGCCAAAAAGGAGGAAAAAAAGAGAAAGTTCTTTTTCTATAGTGCTTTTTATTTTATTGAGTCAAAGAAAAAATGTTGTACATCCTGTCCGAGCAGGATGTATGACATTTTTTCTTTGACTCAATAAAATAAAAAGCACTATAGATAAAGAACTTTCTCTTTTTTTCCTCTTTTTTGTCTGAGTACCGAAGCATTTGCTATATTACTCTACTATATTTGGCTTCAGAGCACCGCACTACTGACCTTGTGAGCAAGTCATACTCTGCTATTGGATGGAGATTTGTCTTCCAACAAGACAATGATCCCAAACATAAAGCAAAATCTACAATCGAATGGTTCACAAATAAATGTATCCAGGTGTTAGAATGGCCCAGTCAAAGTCCAGACTGGAATCTAATCGAGAATCTGTGGAAAGAGCTGAAAACTGCTGTTCACAAACACTCTCCATCCAACCTCACTCAGCTCCAGCTATTTGCAAAGGAAGAATGGGCAAGAATTTCAGTCTCTTGATGTGCAAAACTGATAGACACATACTTCAAGCGACTTGCAGCTGTAATCGCAGCAAAAGGTGGCGCTACAAAGTATGAACTTAAAGGGGCCGAATAATATTGCACGCCCCAATTTTCAGCTTTTTATTTTTTACAAAAACTTAAAATAAGCAATAAATTTCAACTTCACAATTGTGTCCCACTTGTTGATTCTTCACCATAACATTAAAATTTTTATCTTTATGTTTGAAGCCTGAAATTTGGGAAAAGGTTGAAAAAATCAAGGGGGCCGAATACTTTCACAAGGCAGTGTACTCATAAATCTAAAAACTTGCGGGTATTAGGAAAAAAAACACATTTTCACCCTATATCGTTCCATTGTTTTGATTTCTCATAATGTCATTGCTAAATTTAGTATCTAAAATCCTGAATAATATCTAAATATATTATTTGTTGAATTTAATGACTTACTGGACTTGTAGATAATCAGTTACTGTGAAGGAAAGGGGGCAAGAGTTATGCTCTGATCTGACTACACTAGTCTCATTGCTATGTATTTGTTGTATTCAGTGGGAACTTCTCATAGCCAAATGGTACAAATGTTTTAGGGGTAATTTTCCAGAAAACTATGGCACACAGAAAAATGGGGTTTGGCACTGCAAAGGCATATCATCTTTAGGTTATGTCCCCACCGTACTTTTTTTAGCACAAAAAAGCATGACTTGACAGGAAAAAAGCTGCTGAAAAAGTTTGCTTTTTTTGAAATTCGGTTTTGTGTTTTTTCATGCTTTTTTTCTCATGCTTTTTCACATGCTTTATTTCATGCTTTTTGTGCTTTTTTGTCATGGTGACCGCGGGGTTTCAGGCGCCATACCTCCGCGATTGCCATCGGGTCTTCGGCTGTTGCAGCTGGGACCCGGCTCTCTCTGTTCTGAGCGTTGCTATTTAACCCCCTGAATGCTGTAATCAGTGTGATTGCAGCAGTCAGAAGGTAGGAAGAGGGATCTCTTACCTCTCCCTGGCAGATTGGGTTCCTTGAAAGTGATGACGGGGGCCCTATCACTGCAACAGTAACCCTGGGTCATCACAATGACGACCCAGGCTTACTGAACTACAGATCACCTCACTGACCAGGACACCTACATCACCGTACTTCCCTCCAGCAAAGTCCCACGAGGCCTAGGTACAGGGAAACCCGATGACATTCATGCTGGTGGATCTGCAGGAAACCCTGGTGATCCACCAGCATGAACGCGATTCACCTTGTGACGTCAATAAGGTTACCTGCGGTCACACATGAATGTCCAGCTGTGACCGTCACTAACCTGAGTGACATCACCACTGATCATGACTCACTCTTTGCCTGCAGTTACAGCGTTCGGTCATGTTTCATGATCGCACGCTGTAATTTCAGATGTTGCAGAGCTGGAATCGTCATGGGACTTCATGTAGATTACGTCAGACTTTCAGGGGTGTTTTGGGGGTTAATAATGTGGTGAAAGAGGGTGTTTCTTTTTCTTTTATTTCAAATAAAGGATTTTTCCAGTATTTATATTTGTTTACTTACTGATTAGTGATGGGGGGTGTCATAGATGCCTGCCATCACACATCTAAAGCTTAGTGACAGCTGTGGGCAGTTATTAACCTCTTATAAAATCCTCCGATTGCCACCACACCAGGGCAATTGGAAAGAGCCAGAAAAAGTGAGGGCTTGTCACATCTAATGAATGCAACAATCCCGGGCAGCTGCAGGCTGCTATTCTTAGCCTGGAGGGCAGCCAAATAATCAAGGGACTCCCCAGGCTGAGAATACCAGCCCCAAGCTGTCGGGCTTTATCATGGCTGGGTATCAAATTTAGGGGGGGATTGCTGAGGGCTGCAGCCTGTAGCCTGCTTTATCTGTGCTGGTATCAATACAGGGGGGACTCTATGCCAATTGCTTTATTCATTTATTTTATACCCCGATATAGACCCTGAGACAGTGCCTGTGATTCCATCCAATCAATAGACGCTGTCTGGGGGCTGGGTCTGACTGCAGCCAATCAGATATGCCGATGGTCAGGGAAAGCAGTGAATATTCATTAAAGAAAATTGTTGGGCCTGGAAGTAATGCAGCAGCCATGGGGACTTTGTAAGTATGTACTGATTTAACCCTTTTGCTTTTTTTTTTTTTACCAGTGGCCAATCACAGCCATGCCAATACTTGACATGGCTGTGATGGGCAGGGTGCGGATGGTTTTTATCATTTACCAACCCTTGGCAAGATCTTTTGTGGTAAATGATCAGATGCCCAATCCCGATCCAGCCAAAAATCGTAAGATTTTTTTTTTCTGATCAGGATCGCTCATCTCTATTGCAGGGAACCCCAGTGACGTCAAAAGACACATAAAAAAAGCCCAAAAAAAAGCAATATCGGTATTACACATGCTGTTTTTGGGGTTTTTTTGCATTTTTCACTCACTCCATTTAAGTCAATTGGGGAAAAATGCAGGGAAAAAACGCTAAAACAATTAACATGTGGGCACAGCAAGTTAGACTTTGGTGGGATGATTATTCCTTGCTATTATTGATTAAAAAAGCAAGGAAAAATGCTAGAAAAAAACCGCTAAAAAATACCATGTGGGCAAGGCCTTAGAGAGCAAATATGTGTTTTGTGTATTATAACAGGAGTCTTGCATTTTTTGGTCACGGCTTGCCAATGGCAGGAACTGGTTTACCGGACACCAACATACCTACTGGTTTTCTGTACATACTGTAGTTAAGAACGTGTTTAAGCAGTGCTGCCCTAATAAAAAGTATAAGTTGCTATATATGCAAGATCTTTCTAAGTCAATATATTTTCCACACAAATAATTTTAAGATCTGGAAATGGTAATTAAAGTTAAAGTGATAATGAGACATTTTATAGCTTTTGCTTAACAGGCCACTTCACCTTTAACCCTTTTTCTATAACATTGTATGACATTCATTTATCTATATCAACCCGTTAAATTGTAAACTGCCACAAAAGGCTGACAAGGCAGACCGCCAGCATTGAGCAACTTCAGCATGTGGCGACTTTTATAAACTGAACAGTCATTAAAGTCAATTAAGTTTTTTTTTTTCATTTAAGGAAAATTAAGCCACTATCATAGAAATATTAATTTGTACTTTATGTAACAGCTTTATTTTCACTGCCTTGCTCTTTTTACGGCCTTGGCAAAAGTAGCACAGAGATTAGTGTAATTTATTATTAATATTAAATTTGTTACAAATTGCTCTAAATGCAATATATAAAGCCCTTCCTGGTTGTTTCCCTGAACAGTGAGATCATTTTGCTCATCAACATTTACTGTAATCATTTTTTTGTCATCTTTCTTTCCCTTGATGTTTATGGCGCAAATAGCCATTGACTACTTTTGTTTAGAAGTTCGAAGAAACTTCAGGTGGCCAAGCACATTAGGTAGAAGTAGATAATGGTTAGTAATTGGTTAATGATGAAATGATTGTCTAGTGAAGGATCAATACATTGATACAGCAATACATATATTTTACCCATATAGGTTACTATAGCCATTTAAAATGGCCATTTAATAGAGTTAATGCAAATCGATTTACAGCAGCTGGCTCTTTGGCCACTGGATGGAAACTAAAAACCGCCTCCAACCGTGCGACATCTGCAGCTCTTACAACCTGGTCTGACATTATTTTTGTGGTTTTACGTCAAGCCAGCTCAGCTGAGGAAAGGAGGAAAATCAATAATCAAAATAATGCAATCCAGGTAAGAAGAAATCACTTTATTCATAAATATAAAAAAGCATTAATATTAATATTGAGACAACACAAGTAAGGCTAAAATGGGGACACTGTGAAGGATAAATAGATAAATAACCAGCTTCCTAAGATAAGTGAAATACCCTGCATATCTTATTACATATAATAAAGTACATACAAGCTACCAAAAAGATGTTAAAAAATATCTATATGTATGAGTAAATGTGGGAAATATCAAGTAATCGAAAATGATGTTCTGCTGCGCTGGTGAAGAGCCAAACGAGGATTCAATGAACCAAGGATGGTTTATCAACGCGTCTTGAAGTCATCCAACTTCTTCGTCAGGAAAAAAAAAGTTTGTATTTGTTTTATTCCTGATAAAGAAGTTGGATGACTGAAACGAGTGGATGCTCACCTGCATTGTTATTATCCTTGTTTCATTGAATCTTCTTTGATCCAGCAGCACAGAACACCCATTTTCCTTTACTTGGTATTATATTGGTTCCTTAATCCATGGGGCTGCAGTAGCTGGTATTTTCCTTGTCTATTTATATGACCAGGTGAGCATTACCTTTTTACAATTGTCACTAGTTATGAGATGATACCCTATTGTGCTCGGTTGTTCCCAAGTTTCTCTTCCAATGTGGGAAATAAAATATGGAATAGATCAGAAAATTCTACCACCCACACAAAACATACTGTTTCGTCACCGCCGGAGTCTGCTCCAGCGACTTCTGCTCCGATCACCAGGCGACGCCGTGTTCCTGCCTTGGATGGTGGTGGTGATGGGAGAGGAGTCGATGCCATCAGCACCGGTGGGCGCAGGCTCCGATCATCCACTGGGCTGGGTTATCTTGGGATCTGCAGTACCGCTGGCTGACTGTGGGTGGCGTGTCTTCCAGCTGAAGTTGCCAGCGTTCAGCTACAGCCAATGGGAAGACACCACACCCTTCTTATTCCCCCTCCTGTCACATGACCACTGCCAGAGATAGTTCTAATTTCCTGGCTTCTGGTCTGCCTTATTCTGTTTTGTGATTCCTGTGTGCTGACTTCTGCATGTTTTCTGACTACCCTTCTGCCTGCTGTTTTTGTACCTCGCTGCCCGATCTGAATTTGACCTCTGCTCCGTTTTCTGATTACGTCCTTGCCTGCCTGATTCCGTCCCTGTTCTGCTATTCCTGGTTTGACCCTGCCTGATGACTACTCTCATCGGACTGCAGCCTTCACAAGGTACTGATCTCCAGGGCCCTGTGTAATTCCAAATCCCTGTATAGGGTGTGAGGTAACGTGGTCGGCTGCGCGGAAGAAGACACGGGATCCAGGCGCCAATGGTCACAGCACACAGTTTATTGCACAAAACCAAATCCAAAACAGCACACAACACGTATTCCGGAATATCCTCCTCCAGAACCAACAAGCCAGATTCCAGAAATGGCTCACATGTGCTTCTTCGGCAGAAGCTTAGGGAGTTGTGTTCACTCCCTCACACTAGGGCCCCACACCCCGGTTCCTGTTTCCTTTTAACCCCCCTTTCAGCCTGCAGGGAAACAGCAATAACCCTGGAGTGGAGTTGCTTTCTATACATGGAGGGAGCACAACCGGGGCAAGACGTACCGGCCGTCATAGACAACCCCGGTCACAGTCTCACAAGGGGTTAAAGGGTTTCAGGGTTCTGGGGGTCCTGCTTGGTGAGTGGCTTCCCTATAGTCTGTCCATTACATCCCATCTGAGTCTGTTGATCAAGGCAGGCGTTACACATACAAACAGAAACATGCTTAGGCTGCGTAGTACAGTTAAACAGAAGCACTCCAAATATGAATGTATGAGGAGTGTGAAGTCACCACTAGGGGGAGTCAGCACTCAGTGTGTGTAATGAAATCCACCACAATATTGAACCAGAGCTGTCAGTAATGAGAACAACCACTAGAGGGAGCCCAGGCACACGGCGTTCTAGGTAACAGAAAGGTTGCTAAGAGGAGTCATACTAACCGGGTCAGAGCCGAGAGAGGGAGCGCAGTACAAGGGAGGAGGCGGCGTCAGGGTCCGGGACAAGTCAGAGGTGGGTAACAGGGAGAGCAAGCCGAAGGAGGGGGCACAGGACGGGACAACAAGCAGGAGAGGGGCACGGAAGGTAACACAAAATGGAGGAAATGGGAGAAAGGGAGGACAGGCAGAACGGAAGTCAGGAAGGGTCGGGGGAGGTAATGGACAGAATCTAGAGCGCTTACAGGAACCAGCCGCGCACACTGCAGAGTAGATCTATAACTGGCAGTGTGATGATGGAGGGTACGTCCTGATAACGTGGTGAGCTCCTGGGAACGAGACATGGAAGGAAAAGTTCCTCCCACTGGGAATGCCGACAACATGATCAGGTTACTCATACAGCTCTGCCACAGCACATTGCAAACAGTATCGTGGCAAGGAAGATGTAAGTAATAGCAAGTAACCAAAGAAAACCTCTCGGGGTACATAGGCAGTATCCAGTGATCAATCAGCACTGATGGCATGTTGCTCACGGAAATGCTTCCAGCCTGGGTGCTGGGTGTCAAATCCCCATCACTCTGACATTAATAAGGATAGGCCATCAATATAAAAGTACAACCCCTATAAATCTCATTTACATATTATGGTTTCCTAAAAATTTCTTACTCACAGTGCTATTATTTTTGAAACACAACTTCATACTCCATAGACTTATTTTATTCCATATTCGCTCCGGATTTGCACACCTACAGCTACAAAATTAACAATTACAGTGTTTAGATTTGGGAGGCGGTCTCGGTCGTGAATACCAAGTATAGGATGTGTCTGGAAATGATTTTTAATTGAGAAGGCGTTATTGACCACGCAACTCGGATTCAGAGCCAACACTTCCCGTAATCTGCATTCAGACAGACAGGTCCTGTAAAATGCCAGCTGTCTGTGAGTATCACACTGTGACTCACACCGCACACATCAAAAACCTCATGGCACATCAGCGATGCAGCAGAACGGACAGCGGGCTCCGTCCTTGTGTTTTGATCATAAAAAGGTGGAGATAAGATGGCATCAGCTGCACTACATGAACTTATCTGCTGCAGAAATCCATGTCTGATGTTGTAGTACAAAATCCCATTTCACGTCACAATATCTCGTGTTTAGTGTTTTTATATATATATATATATAGATATATATATATATAATGTGTGTGTGTGTGCATTTTTTTTTTTTTAAACTATTTATGAAGCCAATATGAATCAGTTACCACAATGTCTGTAATACGATCACTAACTTTTTTATACTTTTCTATAAACAGAGCTGTTAATGGATATTTTTTTTTGCAGGACAAATTGTAGTTTATAATGACATTGTTTTTGTATATATATATATATATATATATATATAATATGTTGCTAACCTTCTATTCTACCTTTTTTGTACCAAGGATGAATAAAAAATAATATATCTGGAATTATTTTTTATAGATATTTTCACAATGTTCCCCCTCCAGCATAATTATCATGTTAGCCTTGTTCTGCAGGTTTATATGATTACTGTAATAACCAATCTACCGTATATATTTCTTTTTATCTTCACCTGCTTTTTCAGCAGAATATCAGCAGTGCCTTGCAAAAGTATTCACCCCCATGGCATTTATCATGTTTTCCTACCTCACAACCTGGAACTTCGCTGTTCTCTTTTTCTTTGGGGGTTTGCATGAGTTCATGTAAAGAACATGCCTACTACTGAGAATATTTGGTTTTCTTTTTATTGTGAAACAGACCATAGGACAAAATAACTGAAAACTTAAGTGTGCATAACTATTCCCACATCTTGCCATTGGGATTTTTGCCCATTCCTCAAGACAAAATTGCTCTAGCTTTTTTAAGTTTAATGGTTTCCCGTGGTGAACAGCAATCTTCAAGTCTGACCACAGATTCTCAATTGGATTAAAGTCTGAGATTTGTCTAGGGCACTATAATACATGTACAGTAGTATGCTTTGGATCATTGTCACGTTGGAAGGTGAACCTCCATCCAAGTTTCAAATCACTGACAGATTTAAAAAGGTTTTGCTCAAGGATATCGCTGCATCCATCTTCCTTTTGACTCAGACCATTTTCCCTGTCCCTGCTGCCAAAAAACAAGTCCACAGCATGATGCTGCCACCACCATGTTTCACTTTGGGGATGGTGATCTTACGGTGATGAGCTGTGCTGATTTGATGTCAGACATAGCATTTACCTTGGTGGTTATGAAGTTCAATTTTGGTCTCATCTGACTACAGCACCTTCCTCCTACATTTGTGGAGTCTCTCACATGTCTTTTGGCAAAATCAAAATGAGCCTTCCAATTTTTGGCTGCAAGTAAAGGCTTTTTTTTTTGCCACTCTTCTATAAAGACCAGCTCTATGGAGAATACGGCTTATTGGGGTCCTATGGACTGATACTCCAGTCTCTGTTTAGAAACTCTGGGTTACCTTTGGTCTCTGTGCTGCCTCTATGATTAATGCCCTCCTTGCCTGGGCTGGGAGTTTTGGTAGGTGGCTCTCTCTTGGCAGGTTTATTGTGCTACCATGTTTTTTCCATTTGATGATAATGGATTTCATGGTGCTCTGGGGGATCATTGTGGATTGGGATATTTTTTTTTTAGAACCCAACCCTGGCTTGTGTTTCCCAACAACTTTGTCTCTGACTTGTTTGGAGATCTCCTTGGTCTTCATGGTGTTTGGTTAGTGGTGCCTGTTGCTTAATGGTGTTCAGCCTCTGTGGCCATTCAGAAAAGTTCGGTATATAATGACAGACCATGTGACACTTAGATTGCACACATTGGTGTGATTGGACTTCCTTTCATTAAACATGTGACCTATGAAGGTAATTGCTTGCACCAGAAATGTTTTGAGACTTTATATCAAAAGGGGTGATTACATATCCACGAGGCACTTTGTAATTATTTTATCCCATAAATTTGATTTTTGCCTATTTTTTTCTAACTTCACTTCCCCAATTTAAACCATTTAGTGCTGCTGCATCACATGCAAATTGAATTACAAAAATATTTAAACAGAGGTTGTAATATAACAGAATAAGTAAAATGCAAAGGTGGAGTGAATACTTTCACAAGCATTATAGGTTTAAGTCCCCTGAGAAGATTAAAAAAAATTGTTAAAATAAATAATTTTATTAATAATGTATATACAATTTTTTTTTTTATAATTTATTTATCTATTCCCACCCCTGTCTGTTGCCTGGCCTCTGTAGCTGCTAGACTGTATGGGCTCCTTCCAGGTATGAGTGATTTTTGTCACATGATAGGGGCATGTTAGAAATGCAGTCCATACAGTCTAACATCTACAGACGCCAGGCAGCAGACAGGGGCGGAAAAAGCTAGGAAAATCTAGACCCACATATTAGCTATTCGGCAGCTGGTGCCAATCGAAAAGCTTTACATTCTGTAACTTTATTTGCCCGTATTTCAAAAACTATACATCCAATCTGACAACTAAAGGTATGTATAGAATCAGCATGATAGCACCAGTATAGCATTGGGTTTAGTTTATATAGGAAAATCCTGGTGATTGATTTGCTTTAAATAGTTAGATTTCCAAATACCTTGCTTTCTTTTGTAAGAAAATACAAAAATATGTTTACCTTCTGCCCCCACTAAGAGGAGCTTACTGAAGTTAGATTTATATCATTGGGATCCATGCAGAGTTCACATGGAGCATCTTTCTGCGCTTTCCCTTAAGGAGGATATAGTAGAGATTTGGTCTCCTTTCTACATATTTTACATATAAGCAGACTAGGTATAAAAATGTCCTTTCTTGTTGAAGAACACACATAAAAATGTATTTGTAACTGATTGACTATATTATATGCATGAATGACGGTAGAATCTCATCTTACCTTTAATATTGTAATCTGATGACTAAGAGGCTGTATATTTCATAGACTTCATCTCTGTTTAATGTGTTCAAAAAGAATATATTAGCAAATAATGGATTCCAAGAGTATATAAACTAGGAAATATATACGAATTGCACTTAATAAAACTTATGGTCAATTTGACTTAACAACCTTGAAAAAAGAAAGTACTTGCCAGCAACAGAGACTACTACAAATTACACACAGATTCAATCAGCGAATGGGAATATAAAACATGTGACTGACAACATGTGCTTTAGTTTTTCATTAATAACACATTATTTTACATACAGCGTTGGTGTTGACTAATGAACAGTAAATTTGTATTACGAAAATGTAATGAATTGAGAGGAATATGTGACTCAGGCTATTACTATATTAGTTAGCATTAATTTCCTGCAAACTAATTCCTTAAAGAGGGCAAAATAATAGAATTTGAGAGTATATTTTTGCTTTAAAGGGGTTTTCCCGAGTCTAATTTTTAATTTTAAAAAGTCCCAGGCCAGCCATTGTCTTGGGGTTCCATCAATAAATTATTTCCTAACACATTTTTAAGTTTATTGACAATAATTACATTGTCCTATAGGGAAATGAATTAACCTAGCGCAGAGAAGAAGAGAATGTCAGGGAGCAGTTTGTGTAGCCAAACGTTGCAACATTCTACAGCTGGGCACCACAGGACTGTCTGTCCAGTGTGACACACCAGTGACACATATAGGCAGGGATTTTGCCTTGCAGCCCTTGCTGCTCACCCTAAAACCAAAAGTCTTTTTTGTCATGTCAGTGAGAGGCTTTACAATTACCGAATAATTCTGAATACATCACCAGTAAAAATTGGTAAACCCTAAAAAACATGAAAAAAGTTTTGATACCATGTTAGTCAGTTGAAAAATGGCTGATTGCTCTCAGTGAGAGAAACTACTCTTGTAGTTCTGATACCTTTTAGGTCCTGTGGACTAATCCAGTCAAGTACAGCACGGATCTTCTCTGGATCCATCCAAAAACCCAAAGCTGACAACAGGTCCCCCAAAAAATTGCACCTCTTGGACAGCAAAACACACTTCTCCAGTTTGGCATAAGGTTTATCTCTTAAGTTGTGTAATACCTGTTTAACATGATGTGTCTCCATATCGGGTGAGTAGATTAAGATATTGTTCCAAATAAACTACTATAAATCTGCCCACCAAATGGTGAAAAATATTCACATAATGCTGGAAAATGGCAAGGACATTAGTGAGACCAAATGGCATAACCAGACTTTCAAAGTGCCACTCAAGTGTATTGAAAGCCATTTTCCATTCATCCCCTCTTCTAATTCTAGCCAGATTGTAAGCCCCCCTTAATTCCAACTTGCAGAACCATTTAGCTCGCACAATCTGGTTGAAGAGATCCGGAATCAGAGGAAGAGGATATGGGTCTAGGACGGTAATCTAATTCCATTTCTGAAAATTCAAACAAGAGCGGAGACCCCCATGTTCTTAACGAAGAAGAACCCTGCCACCACAGATGATGAGGAGGGTCTGATATGTCCCTTCTCCAGACTTTCAGTAATGTAATCTTTCATGATTTGTCTCTTTGGGCCAGAAAGATTATATAGTATGGATTTGGGTAGTTTTGCTCCTGGAATCAGATTACTGGGATAGTCATATAAACGATGGGGATGCAAATCCTGACATCTCATCTCTTAAAATTCATCCTCAAAACCAGACAAAAAGAAACAGCATGTGAACTCTTTCAATGTTTTTGCAGCACTTTTTTTTAACTTTGAAAGCAATGAATGCAAAAATGCTACATGATACAATAGCCTGAGGGGTGGGGGGAGGTGAGGTTTTTTTTTAAATTTTTTATTTTGCCTTATATATAAGTTATTTTTCAGGAAATATTTAACATTTTTTTCCTGTAAAATTCATTTGTCTTCAGTTTTGTATGTTTTATTGTCAGTTCATAAAAGTTGTGTATTATTCTAACAATATTGTTCCCAGCAGCAACCTCCGAGTCAGATATACATCTAGGCGTCTTCCCCATGCTGTTCTCATTCCATTTGAGTGCTTTTTCCATTCATTTCATCAATATTTTTGCTCCCCAGCCTTGCTGTTAGGGTCTTCCGGAAAAATGCTATATTTTCTGAAATATATTACTTGACGCAAAATTGTCTTTGTTGTATTTTGAAAATGCGCAAGGTGTTGGTATGATTTTTTAAAATTTGTAATTCAGGCTTCATAAACATCAAAAGTTGGAAAATTGTTCTGGCCACCAGAGAAACAAAATCCTAACCCTTTGCCACCAAAATGTTAAGACACAAATCACAGCCTTTGCCTGTAGTTATTATCACAAAGATTCAAAGGACCCTTGTGAAACAACGATGTTGCTGGAGCAGAAACATGCTATCCTCCTCCTATCTGCTGATATCCCTAATGCCGCTTCTGATTAGTTGACCCGGTGCAAGATCATGGGTGCATCAAGCCACAATGACGATGTCACACTGGACCTACTTATCAGAAGAGGCATCAGGGATCCAGAACGTAGGATGAAGTTCGAAGGGCTTTGATTCGGCAGTCATGTTCTACTGATATGACTGTTTGAGCATGGTCCTGAGAATATCTTTTATTTTCCAGTTATACAGGCTCCTGTTTGACATATTATTACTCTTTGTATGTAATTGGATCAGGAAAAGCCCCCAACTCTTATAAATGCAAGATGCACCTTACAAGTCTTTATATTCAATAGCCAATGAGAGAACAATTTTGGTTTTATATTTTCTTTATACTTGGGGATTCATAAAAAATAAGAAGTCTGGCTTCTTTTCCACAGGACTGAATTTTCCACAGTACTGAATTTTTTGAGGACAAAACAAAACAGTTATTCAATATTTTTAACTCACTCGTCCGTTGACCATTGCCTCTTCTGCCTTTACTCATTTCTGCAGAAGACTTTGCTGTCCCTTTCAAAAATAAGACTCAGAAAAAGCTTTAATGTTAAACAGCCATAGCCATGTTGCATAACAGTTTCGCATAATTTTAGCTTACTCATTGTCTCTTAAAATGACAACTTACCACTTGTAGGATGAATCCTATCCCATCCCACATCTTCCCAGTCTTAGCACCCTGTATGTCCAAGCCCTAACACATCTCTTCAGCTCATCATTAACCTTTGTTTTTTTCCCTTCTTCTTTTATTTAACATTTAACCATCATGCCTATCCTGAAGAAGTCATCTCTTAATTAAACCTCTACATCCAGTATCGCCTCATATTGCTATGAACTTTTGTTTCAGAATTCAAAGAACAGCATGTCCACATCGAACATTCCTCCCATTGCTCATCCAACTCACTCTTTAACAACGTACAATATGACTTCTTTCCCCATCATTCCACTGAAACTGCTTTAACCAAAGCTACCGGAAGAAATATACCGTATTTTTCGTTTTATAAGATGCACCGGATTATAAGATGCACCCCAAATTTGGATGGAAAAAAAAAAGGTAAAAAAAAAATAAATATGGGGTCTGTTTATAATCTGGTGGTGTCTTAGCAGGGAGGGAGGCCTGCAGAGGAGCAGGGATCACAGGAGGCATGGGCGGTACTGGAGTACTGCAAGTAGTATAGAGGGGGGCCCAGATATTCACTGCAGGTGCTGCTCTGTGCGGGGGCCGGTGTCGCTCTGCTCTGTGCGGGGCCGGAGACTCGGGTGCTGCTCTGTGCGGGGCTGAAGACGCCGCGCTGCTCTGTGCGGGGCCGGAGACTCGGATGCTGCTCTGTGCGGGGCTGGAGACGCCGCTCTGCTCTGTGCAAGGCCGGCGACGCCTCTCTGCTCTGTGCAGGGCTAGTGATGGAGCAGCTGAGCAGGACGGAGCAGCCATGCACAGAGCAACCAAGCAGGATGGAGCAGCCGTGCACAGAGCAGCCAAGCAGGACGGAGCAGCCATGCACAGAGCAGAAAGGAGCGTCTCCAAACAGAACAGAGCGGCGCGGCAGGATGCAGAACAGCTTGGAAGTCTTTATTGCAAGCTATTAAGTACTAATACCTCTGAATATTTGTATACTTATTTAGGTGGCAGTCTATATCAATTATTAAGGTAATGAAGTAGCTGGAGATTTTGTGGCATCATATTGTATATCTAGTTAGATACCCGCTGAGGTATTGCCTAGGTGGGGGATAGACCTTGACCGGTGCCTAGCAAGGGTGAACTGCACCTGTATTAGATTGGTAGGGAAAAAGAAGGGTACACAGGGTTAGCCATCGTGGAACGGGAGCACCACTCAAACCCTAGGATGCATAAAATCTCCGTTGCCAGGTAGGGCCTAAAAGGGCGAGATCAGGGCCATACCCAGATTCCTTACCCCCTACAGTTATGTTTACATATGTGTTCTTATAGCTGTGTGTAAATTAATTATTTGACTCCTAGAATTTTTTTAGAAGAATTAATAAAATTAATAAAATGTATTTTTAGAGTAAATTTCTTACGTTGATTAGGCAGTTTTTTGAGTATAAGGATTATATACAAATGGTGATTCTTTAACCAAAGGTACAAATGACTTACTAACTGCCAAAGTTAACATACAATATTCTATTACTACAAAGGAGTGGTAGCAGGGAAAATACATGCATGACTGGAATTGATTATAAAATATATCCACATGAATACTTATTAATCTTATACATGATAAATAGGACCATAAATATATTACAGACAAATTGCTAAAGACATGAGGACCAAAAAACAGAGAAAATAGGTGATCAAGCGTCCGTGATGTATTAAATGAATTTATTAGGACAAAGTGCAATTAGCTAGAACCAGATTATAAACACAATTAGGAAATAGAACTACATCATCTCACAGAGGCCATTATCGAATATATTATTATTTTGGGCAATGTGCAATATTGTACTGTCCCCTCAGAGGGTCTTTTCAACTAATGCCAATATTTGTATAGCTATTATCACCAAGGCTGCTAGTAGTTTTCAATAATCTGATATATTTTAATACAAGATATGTTATGGGGTTTTACTTCTGATTTATTAATTTAACCACAATATCAATTCCCCTATTTATTTTTTGTGTGATGTATTCCAGCAGCTGTGATGTAGTTGTATTTTCTAATTGTGTTTATAATTTGGTTCGGGCCAAATGCACCTTGTCCTAATAAATTAATTTAATACATCGCAGACACTTGTTCGCCTTTTTTCTCTCTTTTTTGGTCCTAATATTCTATTACTGTATATTGATTTTCTTAGAAGTATCCTGTGTCTTCAACATAGTAGACCACTGCCTACTTCCTTGGAATCAAATATCTTGCACTCTACTGCATCTCCTCATACCTTACTAACCACACATTTAGCCTCTCCCATTCCCATATTACCATCTCATCCCGCCCAATTCTCGGTGTCCCTCAAGGCCCTGTCCTGGGGCCCCTACGTTTCTCTATACCTTTAGCCTGGGAAAACTCAAAGTCCCATGCCTTCCAGTACCACATATGTACTTATTACAATCAACTCACCCTCTATGGCCAAGATGTCACGTCTCTACTGTCTAGAATCCCAGATTCTTGATCAATGATATAGTCCTTTTTCTCATTATGCTGTCTAAAACTCAAAGTGAACAAAACTAAACTCATCATCTTTCTTCCATCTCATTCAACTCCCCTACCTCAGCTATCAAAATAAACTGCATGATGCCTTCTCCTGTATAACAACTTTTCTGCCTCAGATTAACCCATGACACTGCCCTGTTCTTGAAGCCCCACATCAAAGCCCTTACCATGTCATATTCAAAAATGTTTTCTGAATTTGTCCTTTCTTCAACCTAACTAACATCTACTAAAATGTTAGTGCATACTGTCATCATCTCCCGCCTTGACTACTACAATATCCTCCTCTTTAACCTCCCGATTAACATTATTACACTTTCCAGTTTGTCCTTAACTCTGCTGCCAAATAATCCACTTCTCTATCTACACCTCCTCCTATGTTCTCTTCCAATGCCTTCAATGACTTTAAATTGCCCACTGAAACTAGCTCAAATACTAACAATGACTCACAAGGCTGCCAATAATCTGTCTCCTTCATACAGTGACAAAGAAAAGGATAACAATGTTTTGACCTTTTTGATATTCAGGCTCCATATCTCACAATTCACTACACTTTTGAGTTTGAAACCACCTTCATTTTATAGACAATCATCTTGGCTATCTCATACGTAAATTTGACTTTCAACTATTTAGCATATGATTAGTTATGCAGATTCTTGTCATGTCACTGCATTGTTACTGATTGCTCCAAAAATCTAAATTTTAATATTTAATATTTTGTTAGTATTTTCTAAATCCACCTTTGATTTTCAACACTGCCTGAATTCTTCTGGGCATACTCTTGATCGGATTAAAAGCATGTCTTCACCGAAATCTGATCCCAGGTCTCTTCTACGCACTCCCAATGTTGGTACATACTAGTTGACTCACTTGGGTGTGTATACAGCTTTTTCTTCAACTCTACCAACAAGTGTTCGATTGGAGTGTTGATGTGGGTACTGTGAGGGCAATCCAGCACCTCTACTCCATTGTCATTGAACCATTTCTTAGCCATTTTTAATGTTTGCCTCAGGTCCTTGTCCTGCTGGAACATATTGTTGTCCTATCAATTCCCATAGTACTCTAGTGTACAAAGTAACTCATCTTGTAAGTTATTTACATTTAGTTGACAATTGACACCACCATCTATCCTGGGCAAGTATCAAGTGCTGTGAAACAATCCCATATCATCAGGCTTCCACCTCCGAACTTGACAGTTTCTTTCATTTCTCGATCAGTTAGCCCTATTTTCCCTTGCTTTTTCTAGACCCTTTTTCACTCATCAGAGCTTAGTCTATTGACTATTATCTCATTGCTTAAAATTAAATGTTTCCAATCTTCTAATGTCCACTTTCCCTACTTCTTTGCAAACTTGAGCCGACGCTTCTTATGATGACATTGAAGTTAAGGCTTCTTCCCTTTTTTCAGGCCATTATTCTAGACTTGTGTAACATTCATTGCATGTTGCTGGCATGGATGTTGGTGATCTCACTATTATGAAGTATTTGAGCCACATCCACTGCCACGTTTGTCACACCAGAACTGACAGACCTTGTGATGAGCAGTCTTGTTGATTCTAATTTTTTGCCTGGATGTCCACCTCTTTGCTTTTGAATGGATGGAAGGACTTTATTTCATATTCTTTCAACTGGTATGGCACACATGATGCAATTTGTAAATCTTCTTGGACAAGAGACCGCTAACGATGAGCTGAATGATGGTGTTCTTTTCTTGGGAAATCTTTTTTATGGCTGCTCCAAGAGTCAAACCAGTGATGTTTTGCTTGGGAATCAACTTAATAAAATACTAAAGTATTAGGGAGTATAAGTACTGGTTTTAATTTGCAGTATACTATAAGAATTTTTTTTTAAATCACCAGGAGCAAAACAGTAACAATGCCGTGTATGACAAGAATCTGCATAACTATTTATATGCTAAATAGTAAGTAAAATTTATGTACCGTATTTTTCGGACCATAAGATGCACTTTTTTTCCTCCAAATTTGGGATGAAAGTGTGCGTCTTATGGTCTGAATGTCAAAGCAGGGTACCTGCGGGTTAGGTAGCTGTGGGGAGGGAGCGGCTGTGGAGTGGGATCACAGGAGGCACGGAGGTTCGCTGCTGCAGAAAGCCAGCGGCTGGAGAAACCACGAGTACCCGCTATTTAAAGTAAGCGAATATTCATTAGCTGCTCCCCGCCCATGTCTCTCAGCTCTCTTCAGTCACTGACTAGAAGCAGGTGTGAGGAGCAGCAAATCGATACTTGTTTAATATAAGCAGCAGACACACGTGGGAGCTCCAGCCGCCGTCTTCCTGCAGCGGCTGGGGAGACTGTGTGTCAGCTGTTTAGTAGGCAGGAGCAGGGGGCCGCTGCAGTTATGTCTGGCCCAGAGGAAGTGCACATCACTGCAGTGTCCGGGCCAGAGCACGGCATACCATCACAACACAGCCCGCAGTCTCTGTGCTGAGTGCTCACATTGCTTTCAGTTTGGTCCTGCCTCTGCACTAGAAAACTAAGTCACCCGTAGCTGAACAAGGACCTGCAGTGATGCAATGAAGAAGGGTGGGCCATAACAGCACAGTGCCACGCCTCTCCATTACAGCACTGCAGGTCCTCTTCAGATATGGGAGACTTTGCTTCTAGTGCAGAGGAAGGACCAAACAAAGTTAGGTGAGCATCACATCTGTAAAATTAATAGAAAAAATAAGCCTGGTTCACTATCTAGTCGGGTGCTCTGGAGAAAAATAAATCTCAGAAACATATATAAAGCTCCGGCACTCCTTAGAAGAAATAGCAAAAAAGTCTCGGGTGGTGCTGAATACGTTTTTTATTAAATCAAGAATGAAGTCTGTCCCATATAACGTTTCGGTCTACATCAGACCTTTATCAAGGGATCTATCAGACTGACAAGGTAAACATGAAACAAAAAAAGAAAGAAAAAAAATCAATATACATTCAGGGAATATTTCATCATAAAGAATATGGTACAAAAAAGGGGGGGGACACAGCATATAGAAATGCAGCATTGTGGTAGCAAGCATATTATGATATACATGTATGCAACGGCACGTTATACCCTGGACAAAAAGAATCAGAATTACATAAAAATACAGACAATGTATGAACATGTAATACAATGTATGGATGTCGTAACTAGTAGGTAATAAGCAGCTAATATCTGAACATACCTAGAGTACTGTAGAAATGAATATGCACCAACGGACAATAAGCGTAATCATCAGTTGCGTCTGACAGTAGGATAGGATACTATATGAAAGAGTGAATGGAAAAACTCTAAGGTACTTGAAAATGTCCATGGTAAACAGTGTAAACATTGAATTATGATAAGTACCTGTGATTGTGTAACCCAGGTAGTTTTATCACGTTAATTCATGAGCAATAGGAAGAGACTCGTGTCTTACACCTTGGGGGCAAGATACTGTTTGTACTCTAAGTAAAAAAAGGAAGAGTCAAGAAGGAAAGGTACAAAGCCCTACCAGGAGTCATATGAGGATTATCTAGGATCATAACGTGCCGTCGCATACATGTACAGTTAGGTCCAGAAATATTTGGACAGTGACACAAGTTTTGTTATTTTAGCTGTTTACAAAAACATGTTCAGAAATACAATTATATATATAATATGGGCTGAAAGTGCACACTCCCAGCTGCAATATGAGAGTTTTCACATCCAAATCGGAGAAAGGGTTTAGGAATCATAGCTCTGTAATGCATAGCCTCCTCTTTTTAAAGGGACCAAAAGTAATTGGACAAGGGACTCTAAGGGCTGCAATTAACTCTGAAGGCGTCTCCCTCGTTAACCTGTAATCAATGAAGTAGTTAAAAGGTCTGGGGTTGATTACAGGTGTGTGGTTTTGCATTTGGAAGCTGTTGCTGTGACGAGACAACATGCGGTCTAAGGAACTCTCAATTGAGGTGAAGCAGAACATCCTGTGGCTGAAAAAAAAGAAAAAAATCCATCAGAGAGATAGCAGACATGCTTGGAGTAGCAAAATCAACAGTCGGGTACATTCTGAGAAAAAAGGAATTGACTGGTGAGCTTGGGAACTCAAAAAGGCCTGGGCGTCCACGAATGACAACAGTGGTGGATGATCGACGCATACTTTCTTTGGTGAAGAAGAACCCGTTCACAACATCAACTGAAGTCCAGAACACTCTCAGTGAAGTAGGTGTATCTGTCTCTAAGTCAACAGTAAAGAGAAGACTCCATGAAAGTAAATACAAAGGGTTCACATCTAGATGCAAACCATTCATCAATTCCAAAAATAGACAGGCCAGAGTTAAATTTGCTGAAAAACACCTCATGAAGCCAGCTCAGTTCTGGAAAAGTATTCTATGGACAGATGAGACAAAGATCAACCTGTACCAGAATGATGGGAAGAAAAAAGTTTGGAGAAGAAAGGGAACGGCACATGATCCAAGGCACACCACATCCTCTGTAAAACATGGTGGAGGCAACGTGATGGCATGGGCATGCATGGCTTTCAATGGCACTGGGTCACTTGTGTTTATTGATGACAAAACAGCAGACAAGAGTAGCCGGATGAATTCTGAAGTGTACCGGGATATACTTTCAGCCCAGATTCAGCCAAATGCCGCAAAGTTGATCGGACGGCGCTTCATAGTACAGATGGACAATGACCCCAAGCATACAGCCAAAGCTACCCAGGAGTTCATGAGTACAAAAAAGTGGAATATTCTGCAATGGCCAAGTCAATCACCAGATCTTAACCCAATTGAGCATGCATTTCACTTGCTCAAATCCAGACTTAAGACGGAAAGACCCACAAACAAGCAAGACCTGAAGGCTGCAGCTGTAAAGGCCTGGCAAAGCATTAAGAAGGAGGAAACCCAGCGTTTGGTGATGTCCATGGGTTCCAGACTTAAGGCAGTGATTACCTCCAAAGGATTCACAACAAAATATTGAAAATAAAAATATTTTGTTTGGGTTTGGTTTATTTGTCCAATTACTTTTGACCTCCTAAAATGTGGAGTGTTTGTAAAGAAATGTGTACAATTCCTACAATTTCTATCAGATATGTTTGTTCAAACCTTCAAATTAAACGTTACAATCTGCACTTGAATTCTGTTGTAGAGGTTTCATTTCAAATCCAATGTGGTGGCATGCAGAGCCCAACTCGCGAAAATTGTGTCACTGTCCAAATATTTCTGGACCTAACTGTATATCATAATATGCTTGCTACCACAATGCTGCATTTCTATATGCTGTGTCCCCCCCCTTTTTTGTACCATATTCTTTATGATGAAATATTCCCTGAATGTATATTGATTGTTTTTCTTTCTTTTTTTGTTTCATGTTTACCTTGTCAGTCTGATAGATCCCTTGATAAAGGTCTGATGTAGACTGAAACGTTATATGGGACAGACTTCATTCTTGATTTAATAAAAAACGTATTCAGCACCACCCGAGACTTTTTTGCTATTTCTTCTAAGGAGTGCCGGAGCTTTATATATGTATCTGTAAAATTAAGGCAATAAATAAATTTAGTATATAAAGGCATTACTGTACACCTGGATGGGGTTGGATCATTTTATATATAAAATACATACATATATACACGTATATACACACACACACACACACACCAGGTTGGAGGATCACACACATAGGATGGGGAACATACATATTTCACAATGGGGGCCATATCTACCTGGAAGGGACCCAGAATGGTGAATATGAGTACAGAATTTGGGGATATTATTACCTCCAGAACAGCGTCAGCAGCAGACTCACGCCCCCATAACAGTGTGTCATGACCACATTTTTTACTTTAATTTTTTTTTCTATTTTTTCCTCCTCTAAAAAAAAGTGCATCTTATAGTCCGGTGCATCTTATAGTCCAAAAAATACGGTATTTACACTGTGTGCAGAACTATTAGGAAAGTTGTATTTAAGAGGATTTTTTTTTTATTATTGATCAACAACTATGTTCTCAATCAACCCAAAAGACTCATAAAGATCAAAGCTTAATATTTTTAGAAGTTGGAGTGGTTTTTTTTTTAGATTTGGCTATCTTAGGAGGATATGTGTTTGTGCAGGTAATTATTACTGTGCAGAATTATTAGGCAACTTAATAGAAACCAAATATATTCCCATCTCACTTGGTTATTTTCACCAGGTAAACCAATATAACTGCACAAAATTTAGATATAAACATTTCTAACATGCATAAACAAACCCCAAAAAATTAGTGACCAATATAGCCACCTTTCTTTATGATGAGACTCAACAGCCTACCATCCATAGATTCTGTCAGTTGCTTGCTCTGTTTACGATCAACATTGCGTACAGCAGCCACCACAGCCTCCCAGACACTGTTCCGAGAGGTGTACTGTTTTCCCTCCCTGTAGATCTTAAATTTTATGAGGGACCACAGGTTCTCTATGGGGTTCATATCAGGTGAACAAGGGGGCCATGTCATTATATTTTCATCTTTTAGACCTTTACTGGCCAGCCACGCTGTGGAGTAGTTGGATGCATGTGATGAAGCATTTTCCTGCATGAAAATCATGTTTTTCTTGAACGATACTGAATTCTTTCTGTACCACTGCTTGAAGAAGATGTCTTCCAGAAACTGGCAGTAGATTTGGGAGTTGAGCTTCAGTCCATCCTCAACCCAAAAAGGTCCCACAAGTTCATCTTTGATGATACCAGTCCATACCAGTACCCAACCTCCACCTTGCTGGCGTCTGAGTTGGAGTGGAGCTCTCTGCCCTTTACTGGTCCAGCCTCTGGCCCATCCATCTGGCCCATCAAGAGTCACTCTCATTTCAAAAACCTTTGAAAAATCAGTCTTAAGATATTTCTTGGCCCAGTCTTGATGTTTTATCTTATGTTTCTTGTTCAAAGGTGGTAGTTTTTCAACCTTCCTTACTTTGGCCATGTCCCTGAGTATGGCACACTTTTTCCTTTTTGATACTCCATTAACGTTGCAGCTCTGAAATATGTCCCCTCGATTATCTGGGTAAAACCACCAGAGAGCTGAGGAGACAAATGGGGAAGCATATTGGGGATATTAGCAATCAAAGGGATACCCCAATTGCGAGACATGAGTGGGAAACACACTAGGGTGAACCTAAGTCAATTCATTTTTGTGTTCTTGAAATTATCAGATCAAATCCGAGAGAGGGTGTTTGGGACAATAATATCTTATGTAAAGAGAGTCAGTGGATCTTTCGGTTCAAATCCCAATCCCCTCAGGGTCTTAATGAGAAACTTAATTATACACCATTTATCGATTAATCTTACGAGTGGCATACTTCTAGAGTGTTTTTTGAGTCTAGTTCTTTGATATGAAAGACCGGTGTATCGACCCGAAAAGAGGGGTCTTTAGTTCATTCATGCTCATAGTATGGATTATCCTTAGTAAACACCTGGGTGATGGATTACAATGAGCTAGATAGATTTTGTTCAATCCCATATGTAATGCTTAGAAATTATTAATATGATGTATGGCCAATTGATTATATCCATGGCCCTTTTTGAATAAATGGTTGGCTATAACGCTAGAAACATTTGTTTAGGAATTGCTAATGATAAGAGCTTATTACTGGGATTAATGATAGATTGCTGTATAGTGTCATGTGAGTATTCATTAACACATCTCTGTCGATTTTTAATAATTCCATTGTGTTTGGCACTTTATTGATGGTGGTTGCTATGGTAATGAAGTACTTTTGGTGATAGCCATGGAGAATGGAAGGTAATCCCTCCTTCTTATAACAGGTATTATGCCTGATAGACATGATCGTTCTTTTACTAATGCCTAACAGACGTGATCTATGGATCACAGAGGGCAGACCAGGTTCATATCATTGAAAAAAATTTGCATTTGTAAAATTGAGTGATCCCTTAATGCATAGCCCCTCTATTAATAGTGGGCGCCATGTAAATATGATGAATTTTTATGATCACTATATATAATTGCTGGCAATCACTTTGTAGGGATTCTCCTGGCAGACATGCACAGTGGTGGAGCTCTCATGGCTCATTTGCTAATGACTGGCAGGAATGAGCTGTGGAGCGGCTCTTAGTACGCAGGTGCAGTTAGGGGAGATGTTCCAGCCTGTGACACGATATAACAGAGCGCTGACTGGTTAGTGAGCTCTATTGTATGTTTGTTTGGAGCAAGTGCGGATAGAATTGTAGACTGGAGCCTGATAGAGCTCCAGGATGGCTGTTTCTCTAGTGCTATTGTTAAGTCCATATATATCTGCTATGTAATGGTGGCGGCCACTACCAGAATGGCACCTGAATCTTCCTCGTCTTCTTGTCCCCTGGGCCTCCTGATGATCCGAGAATGGGCGGGGAAACTCGTCGAGACCATACTTAGAGCACCTATTTCAAGGGAAGTTCATACTCTTGGTCTATTATGACTAATATGTATATCTGGCTTAATGCTGGTTATTTATTCTGGATTTGAATTGGGGGGATTATTATGAGTTGATATATTGTCTGTCACTAATAGTACGGACCCAGTCACTTTGCCCCTGTGTGTAGTATACAGCATTTATTAAAAGCTGTTGGAAGATATTACAACTGGGTCACTTTAATGCTGTGTAATATGACATAGTGAGTGTGACACGTATCGAAATTCTAAGGGGTTAAATAGGAATCAGTGGACTTGGACCTGAATTGCATCTTATGAGGTGACAGGTTTATTATTATGCATTAACATTAGCAAATAGTTCAGTATAGGAGGCATAATAACTCCATCGATGAATATTTTATTATTCTTCACCATTGTGTGTGTTTGGTGTTTTTCAATTATTGGTTTGGTAGGGTGATCCAAGGGTGAGTGAGGGTGAGTCGACGAGGAACGGGGGCACCCAGCTAAGTTAGAGTAGGGGCAGTAAAAAGGGAATCAATAGGCAGAAGTAATCTTAATATCATTTGGCTCCTTACTCTACTGCCTCAGCCTTAGAAGGTATACGGCTACCCCTGACCTAACATTGTGTCCCCTTTAAATTATTGGTACTTATCTGTTTACCTGGGCGATTTTAAGTGTATTTCAATAAAGAATGCTTTTATAGGGATATGTATTGGATTATTGTTAAATTCAGCTCTGAAATATGGCCAAACTGGTGGCAAATGGCATCTTTGCAGCTTCATGCCTGATTTTCCTCAATTCATGGGCAGTTATTTTGCCCAACACGCTTCTTGCGACACTGTTGGCTATTTGCCATGAAACGCTTGATTGTTCAGTGATCAGTCACGCTTCAAAAGTTTGGCAATTTCAAGACTGCTGCATCCCTCTGCAAGATATCTCACAATTCTGGACTTTTCAGAGCCCGTCAAATCTCTCTTCTGACCCATTTTGCCAAAGGAAAGGAGGTTGCCTAATAATTAAGCACACCTTACATAGGGTGTTGATGTCATTACACCACACCCCTCCTCATTACAGAGATGCACATCACCTGATTACTTAATTGGTAGTTGGCTCTCAAGCCTATACAGCAACATGTATAAAAATTATCATATGATCAAAATACTAATTTGCCTAATAATTCTGCACACAGTGTAGATAGATGAGATGATCGTTTATAAAATGATGGTAGTCTCATGCTCAAAGATCTAGTGGATGGTGAGATATGGAGCCTGATATTCAAACGTTGAAAACATTGTTACCCTTTTGCTTGTCACTGTATATCATAGAATGATAGAATGGTAGAATGGTAGAGTTAGAAGGGACTTCAAGGGCCACCGGGTAAACCCCCCTGCGAGGCCAGGTTTTCCTAGTGATGGGTGATCCCCCCCGATAGTCGTAAAGATCGGGATCGAGATAACACGATCTTGCGTCTGATCACCGATCTTGGACTTTACAGCTATGGGATGGGGCAGGAGGGGGCTGTAAAATAAAGAATATAGTTAATAATAAACATTGTCATTATACTTACAGGTCCTGTGACGCGTCCTGCACTCTAGTAGTGGTTATACCTGGCTCACTGTGTGAATAGTAGGTGCTCAGAGAAAAAGAGAACATGCAATAAATGGAAAAAGCTCTGGCACACTCAATGAAAAAATGAGAAAATAGAGATGCTCTTGATGCTTCAAATGTATATTTATTTGTGCAAGGATCAAAACAATTTTTCAAATTTCATCCAACGTTTCGACCGTGTGTTTTACGGTCTTTGTCAAGGATGGAATTTATCTAAGATAAAAGATCAGATGGTCAACATCCATTATATACAATAATATACAAAATGTTTTTTTCAAAGCCAAAAAACGTACATAATTTATCACATAAATCTTATTATCACAAAGACTTTCTTAGCAGAAAAATATACATTCATGAATTATATGACAACATGACAAGACTTCTGGATATAATCAAATAGCCTGAAGAAGAATATGGGGTTACCCATGATACATTGAACATAAAGTCACAGACAAACACCCACCTAGATGTAAGATGAGTGAAATTGGTGATATTTGACAATTATTTGTCACAACGAATCAATGAATGGATATACTTGAGATCCTGTACAAAATAGTGAAGATACTGTTATAAACATCATATGATATACGAATCTATTCCAAAAAAAAGACTGAAAAAATTGATCATAGTGCGCACATAAATTATCTACCTTATGCATCAAATTTTGATAGGTAGTTTGATGATGAAATCCACTTTCATAAATGAGGCATCATGTGCACCTGAATAAAGTTTTGCGAGGTATTCTAGATGAATATACATTTGAGTATTAGTGTAATCTATGTGACATACATAAAAGGAAAACACTGCGCACTGTAACCAATGTATTTCTAGGAATTCTCTGATGTATACAATCAGACAGAGTATAGGACACATAAAGCATAAAACTACCTTGTGCACTTTGTCTTAACAGACGCAATAGGAGGAATTAGTAATTCTGTAAAGGGTATTCTCCTTTTTCTATAGGAAATAAATAACTCCATATTAAAGACATCATGAGAATCAATATGACAAAAAAATGAATTCTCAGTATGTCAACCACAATATAAGGCACATGTAACAATGAATGAACATAACATGGGAATTACCTTAGCCTGGTGTGAATAGATAAACAACCAGATCAATGGGTGATATGAGAGAGACACGTCTCTGAAAGGCTATGCAGAAAACCTGCTAATATATGACAAATATTAGGCAATTGATCTAGCGTGCTTTTCATATAAAAAGTGCTCAATAAGGCACATACCTCACAAGACACTTTTGGTTAAAGGGGAAGACAGCCAAGCTGTAGTGACACGGGTCTATAAGGAAACAACACATAAGATATAGTAATATTCTATGCCAGGTGGAAATAGTTACAACCGCCTCTTTGTATACCTTGTAATTGGTGATCCAGGGTGGGGGCCCTCAGGACCCTGCACATTTTCCTGAGGGCCCCCACCCTGGATCACCAATTACAAGGTATACAAAGAGGCGGTTGTAACTATTTCCACCTGGCATAGAATATTACTATATCTTATGTGTTGTTTCCTTATAGACCCGTGTCACTACAGCTTGGCTGTCTTCCCCTTTAACCAAAAGTGTCTTGTGAGGTATGTGCCTTATTGAGCACTTTTTATATGAAAAGCACGCTAGATCAATTGCCTAATATTTGTCATATATTAGCAGGTTTTCTGCATAGCCTTTCAGAGACGTGTCTCTCTCATATCACCCATTGATCTGGTTGTTTATCTATTCACACCAGGCTAAGGTAATTCCCATGTTATGTTCATTCATTGTTACATGTGCCTTATATTGTGGTTGACATACTGAGAATTCATTTTTTTGTCATATTGATTCTCATGATGTCTTTAATATGGAGTTATTTATTTCCTATAGAAAAAGGAGAATACCCTTTACAGAATTACTAATTCCTCCTATTGCGTCTGTTAAGACAAAGTGCACAAGGTAGTTTTATGCTTTATGTGTCCTATACTCTGTCTGATTGTATACATCAGAGAATTCCTAGAAATACATTGGTTACAGTGTGCAGTGTTTTCCTTTTATGTATGTCACATAGATTACACTAATACTCAAATGTATATTCATCTAGAATACCTCGCAAAACTTTATTCAGGCGCACATGATGCCTCATTTATGAAAGTGGATTTCATCATCAAACTACCTATCAAAATTTGATGCATAAGGTAGATAATTTATGTGCGCACTATGATCAATTTTTTCAGTCTTTTTTTTGGAATAGATTCGTATATCATATGATGTTTATAACAGTATCTTCACTATTTTGTACAGGATCTCAAGTATATCCATTCATTGATTCATTGTGACAAATAATTGTCAAATATCACCAATTTCACTCATCTTACATTTAGGTGGGTGTTTGTCTGTGACTTTATGTTCAATGTATCATGGGTAACCCCATATTCTTCTTCAGGCTATTTGATTATATCCAGAAGTCTTGTCATGTTGTCATATAATTCATGAATGTATATTTTTCTGCTAAGAAAGTCTTTGTGATAATAAGATTTATGTGATAAATTATGTACGTTTTTTGGCTTTGAAAAAAACATTTTGTATATTATTGTATATAATGGATGTTGACCATCTGATCTTTTATCTTAGATAAATTCCATCCTTGACAAAGACCGTAAAACACACGGTCGAAACGTTGGATGAAATTTGAAAAATTGTTTTGATCCTTGCACAAATAAATATACATTTGAAGCATCAAGAGCATCTCTATTTTCTCATTTTTTCATTGAGTGTGCCAGAGCTTTTTCCATTTATTGCGCGTCCTGCACTCTGTCAACCGCCGCTTCTGCTGCCGAGTACGATCATCGCTGTGCCGCCAGGTAACCAAAGGACCTTCCGTGACGTCATAGCATGTGACCAGTCACTTGTAAATGTTCTATTATCTCACTGGCTACAGACTGTTCACATGACTATGACATCATGCAAGGTCCTGCAGTGTCAGTGTCTCGGTGCTCGACTGTACGTGGTGGTCACCTGAGCATCTCAGTACTCTCGCCGTGTACCAGCGAGATGCTCGGGCACATGCTCGGCTCCCCTCCCTGCATGTTGGCGCACTTTACAGAGTCAGCCCACATGCAGGGATTGGCTGCCGCACATTGTAATACAGCCAGTGAATAGCGGTGCCGGGAATCAGGTGATCGGAGATCACCGTTGCTATAGTAACCCACTCGTTAGGTTACTATGGCAACGGTGACAGTGGTGACGTCACCACTTACCAACCCGCAGCCTTTGCTCACTCATTGAGTGATTAGACTGCATGGGGAGCAGAAGTGTTCTCCCCATGCATTCTGATACAGCATAGCTGCTCGGTTGAAGAAGACAGAAGACCAGGATCGTGGAGGAGTGAGAGGGAGTAATAAAGATGGAGTCCCTAAGTGTGTCTGTGTATTTATTTCTAATAAAGTATTTTTCTCTGTGTGGTCTTTTTTTAACCCTTTATTGGAGATTCTTAACGGCCGGGTCAAACTTAGCCTGACTGTTGTGAATGTCAGTTATGCTTTTGCTGCTGTGAGGCTCCCTCTTGTGGCCAGGAATGGTTTGGACAGAGACCAGGTGTGCTGGAGCAATGGGCGTTTCCATTGCTAACTCTCTGCCAATTTAAGCTTTTTCTTCATGGCTGTCTGGGCCGGTTATCATTTGTTCTGTAGTTCACCAGCCTTTTCATCTTGCTCCAGACCACATCCACCCCAGATAAGTGCTTGGTTCTTTCTTAAGTTGTTTTGTTCTTTTGTTCTTATCTGGGTTGTCAATTTTTGTCGTTATTGTCAGTTTATTTGCATGCAGGAACCTTCCCTCTCTGTTGCTTAGCTGGGAAGCTCCCTGCAGCTATGTTTGGAGTTTTTGCTCCTATAAGTCCATGTGTTTGTTGCTTCTTGAATTTGTAATTGTTCCTGTTTTCTGTTCATTGGTTTGACAAGAGCGCCTTATATAGGATGGAGTGCAGATCGTGCGATCTGAGGACCTTTTTGTACTATCAGGTATTTGGGTTTTTGTAGTTTTTTTCTCTGGCCACCATCAGCCTCTTTCCTATCGTTTCCTATTTAGTTAGTGGGGCCTCACCTTTGCTAATCCTATCAGCCATCTGTGTATTGTATTTTCCTATATCACCATAGTCTTTGAATGTGGGGGACTTCTTATACCTTTTGCGGTCTATTTCCTTCCTTTAGGATAGCTAGTTCTCCGGCTGGGTTCGCGGTGCATAGGATGTTAGTTCACCCCTCAGCTACTTCTAATGTTGATGGTTAGTAAGGGGATGGCGGCCAGATTAGTTGCCAATGCTCTTGTCCCCTTTTTGCCAATGATCTATTGTGATCTTCCATGGTTCTGGATCATAACCTGACATTAAGAATCTCGGGCATAATACCAGCTGGTAAGACATAACTGGTGTTAACCCCTTATAACCCAGCATGCCACCCGGCACCAGGACCGCTAGAAGAGTTAGACACTGCACCAGAAGATGGCACTTCTATGAAAGTGCCATTTTCTGGGGCAGTTGCAGACTGCAATTCGCAGCAGGGGGGGCCAGAAAGCTTGTGCCACCCTGCGCTGCGGATTCCAATCCCTAGCTGCCTAGTTGTACCTGGCTGGACACAAAAATTGGGCGAAGCCCAAGTCGTTTTTTTTTTTTAATTATTTCATCGAATTCATAATTCATTCAAAATTATACACACACACACACACACACACTATATAGTTGTGTAAAAATAAATAATTTAAAAAAATGACGTAGTGGTCCGCGGTATTTTTGATTCTCAGCGCAGATAACGCAGACGGCTATGGGCTGTCACCCTCACTCCATCTGCTTGGCTTTACCTTGGCCGGCAATCAAAATACAGGGAAGCCCAATAATTTTTTTTTTATTTAAAAAAATAATAAAAAAAAATGTGTGGCCTCCCACCGTATTCTGATCACTAGTCAGGTAAAGCCAGGCAGCCGGGGGCTGGGATTCTTAGCAGCCTGCAGCAGCTCCTGGAAATGGCGCATTGTTTCTTAGTGCCATATCCAGGCGGTTTACCTGGCTTGTCCAGCGGCCCTGGAGCCGGGTGGCAAGCTGGGTAATAAAGCGGTTAATACCAGCTTTGTATTCTCAGATGGTACTAAGCCCGAATTTCACGACGTCACTCCAAATTAGACATGGCTACCATGAATTTCTAGGAAACAGTAAAAGAAAAACAGACTTTTTTTTATTAGAAATAAAACAAAAAAACATTTAAAGACTTCATCTTTATTGTAAAAAAATCCTTAGTCTGACGTAATCCACAGGGAGAGTAATGTCAACTCTGCTTCATCATTCTGTACAGGCAGTCTATACAGTGTGAGAAGCAGAGAGAGCAATATCAACTCTGCTACATCATTCTGTACAGCAGCGGCTGTACAGAGTAAGATGCAGGCTGACACTGAGTCCGGAGTTCCACTTACGTGTGACTCATGCAGTCGCGCATGGGCATCTCCCCGAACGGACTGACACTCTTCGGACACGAGCGCCGACTGCTCCTGTCAGGAGAGTGTACAGCCGTACTGGGTGATGCCGATGCGACACGAGCACAGTGACTGTCAAAATTCAGTTACCAGGACCTTCGATACGTCATAGTCATGTGACCAGTCTGTAGCCAATGAGGTAATACAGCATTCACACGTGACTGGGTCACATGGCTATGACATCATTGAAGGTCCTTTAGTAGTCAGTGCTGGTTACTGGGCGGCATGGCAATGATCGTACGGACGCGGAAGCAGAAGCGCTGGAAGACAGAGTCTGCAGGTAGTGTCACGGGACCTGTAAGTATGATGATAATGTTTTTTTAATAATGTGCTTTTTTTTCAGTCCATGGACACGAACTGTAACAGAAGCTTCTCAGGAAAGCTCGTGATAGGGCTTGTGTACGCTCATGTATCACTATGTGATCGGTACGATCCCTGATCTTTACAGTTTGGGAACGCCCATCCCTATTCCTAAATTATCCCAACTATATGTTTACCCAGTTTCCACTTGTAGATTTCCACTGATGGAGAGCTCACTACCTCCCTTGGTAGCTTATACCACTCTCTGACTGCCCTCACTGTCAAAGTTTTTCTTAATGTCTAATCTGAATCTTCTTCCTTTTAGTTTTATCCCATTGCTTCTTGTACTTCCTAATGAAAATAGGGTAGTTCCCTCTGCACTGTGACTACATTTCAGATATTTGTAGACCGCTATTAAGTCTCCTCTCAGCCTTCTCTTTTGAAAACTAAACATTCATAGTTCTTTTAGCCGGTCTTCATATGATATGGCTTTCAGACCTTCTAAAATCTTGGTTGCTCTTCCTTGGACTTGCTCCAATATATTGATGTCTTTCTTGAATTGGGGTGCCCAGAACTGCACACAGTATTCCAGATGGGGTCTGACCAGGGCAGAGTATAGGGGAATAATTACCTCTCTTGATCTAGATTCAATGCTTGTCTTGATACATCACAGAATTTTGTTGGCCTTTTTTAGCTGCAGTACCACACTGTTGGCTCATGTTGAATCTAGGATCTACTATTATGTCCAAAACCTTTTCCCTTGTACTATTGCTTTGTTCTTTTCCTCCCATTCTATATATGCTTTTTACATTCCTTTAACTAGATGTAGGACTTTGCATTTGTCCCTGTTAAACACCATTCTGTTCATCTTGGCCCGTTGTTCAAGTGTGTCTAGATCCTTTTGAATATGCTCTCTTTCCTTTCTAGTGTTGACTACTCCACCTATCTTAGTATTATCTGCAAATTTTATGAGTTCCCCAATAATTCCATTGTCCAGATCATTTCTAATGATCTAATAAACTAATCTCTTGATACTGTTCCAAATGTAGTCTCCAGGCTGAATTAGACCTCATTCTATTCTCTGCGCTCATATGTTTCTCACCCAATTGCCTTAAAGATTTGTTAACATCCCCACTTCCTCTGGAATTCCATTAACTAACATGTCCGATTGTCTCCCACATTTGGAACTTTGCTGGACAAGGAAAGAACAAGTGAAATGGGTCTTAACTGTAACAAAAGGTAAAACCTATAATATGTTTTTTTTTTCCCCTGGGAATGTTGTGATTGACACAACCACTAGTAGATGCCTCTGAAACACAGCTGACGCAGCCTCAGTACTGTAGGTACTTCAAATAGCAAACTGGAAGTGGCTAAAACCTGTGCTTCCATGGGACAAAGATGAATACTGGATCTTTGATATGTGACTTTGACATGTTTTGGAGTAACCTTCTTTGTTGGTGTCGGGATAATCATCATTATCTTGATGAAGGTTACTCCAAAATGTGTCGAATAAAGTCCTATATCGAAGATCTAGTATTCATCTTTGTTCCAAATCAGCGCGGCTTTTAACCCTTTCCAATTTGACGTTTTGAACCTTTTTTTTGAACCTTAAGATGTAATCTGAAAAGTCATCTCTACAAGAAAGCTTAACGCTTGCAATAACCCCGCTGCCACCTTGCTACCACCGGAGCTGCAACAACCCAATGACCGACAGTCTTTTACCCTTTTACCCTATAGATTGTAAGCCCATGAGGGTAGGGTACCAATATGTCACTGTTAGTTTGTTCTTTGTAATTTATATATAGTTTGCATCTAAACACAAGTATAGCATCATAGAATCAATTGTGCTTTAAAAATAGATAATAACAATAGCTAGGGGATTAATAGGTGGAACCTCTGTCTAGTAAAAGGGAGGCAAGGATGAGTGACTGAGTGCTATTTGGCAAATGTATATAAAGTGACAAGCACTTTGAATTGGCATTACATGGCATAAACGTTTTCTTAGTGAACAAGCTAGTATATTAGACATGTCAACACGTCAACAAAGATTATAAATAAATGTGTCCACCAATAAACTGAACATTTTTTTGTTTTATTGTGCTGCAAAGAGCCAAATTACAAGAAATCGCTTTACATCTCTTTAAGTAAACAAGCAAATTGCAATTCTGCGGATAACATCCTACTGCCACGTACGCATCTATTTTATGTTTCTTCAGGAAATTAGATCTGCTTTTCTTTTACAAGAGCACAACAGGAACCAGAATAAAAGTGTGGATACAGAACAAAGCAATAATAAAAAATACACCATTTTCCTATGATTTAATAATATGGTAAAGGCTGCAACAAACAAAATGAAATAAACAATATATAGCACGCATAATCTGGGAGATTATTTTTTGTGTTTAAGAAGAATCAGTATGATATTTTCTGACAGGTTTGAAATGACAAGAAACTAACGACATCAGTCTGTCTATATGAAAGATGCCCCTTTACTTGAAATGTGCAAGCAGGTAAGATTAAACTTGCAATAATCTCAGCATATTTCTAGCAGTTTTTTGAGATAGTACAATAAAACTGTTGGGGTCCATGATCCTTTTGTCTTAATGTTTGTAAAATATATTGGCGCCATGTGATCATTAGAGGAGAACATTAAAACTGGTGGAAATGAGCAGGCTCCACCTTTAATTTCATCCATTGTTTTTATTGAATTTCCTCCCTCATCCCTCTTTACGAATACATTGTGGCATTCCGTTAAGATTTAGGTAAATAAATTAGGTAAATTAACAATAAATTATTTTTCCACTTTTAATTGCTCATACCCACCAAGTATTTACAACAATACTTGGAAGTTGTTTGATGTTACAAAGTATATATAGTTTTCTTTATTTTATTACTTTATGTTAATTATATTTTGCATTAAGCATATCGGGTATCATTGGATATTTCTTCCCAAAACTTGTCAAAAAATAAAATGAAAGATACAGAAAGAATAATTAGTACATAGACTGACAGACATGTAATGAGATATGAATATTATGGCATACTTATAGATAAAATTGCAGCAAGAATTAGCTATAACCGTCTAGGTTGTTGTAAGGGTCCTTTCCCAGTAGTTTTCTGATTAAGAATAAAAGAAATAATATCTGTAATTGTAACCGATATAGAAATGTATCACTGAACTGATACAGATAGAGAACTTTAAAGGGAACCTAACAGCTGATAGATGCTGCCCAAACTGTGGGCAGCATCTAACAGCCACAGCCAGGTATATGTTTGATGCTGAAGTGCTGCGACATTTCAGAGAAATGTATAATTTAATAGCTGGCGGGGGACTGAGTAGATTAGTAGAAAAGACAGGTCCCCAACAGCTTCTTTTCCCCCGCAGACAGTGACTGACAGATCTGTGCCTACATGCGTGTATAGGCAAAGATCTGTTAATCCAGGGTAGCGGGTGGAGAGAAGCCACCGGGGACCTGCATGCCCGACTAGTCTACAGCGTGGCACAGCCCGTATGACTTTTAAAGCATGCTTTATTCCTGAAATGCCGGAGCCTTTCAAACAAGCCGATCTGGGATTATACATGGTGGATACATTATACCAGCTGTCAGGTTCCTTTTAAGTACCAGGAGAATATGCTTTGGAGCCAGAAGATTTTATTCACTCTGTCAACTTGATGGACTATAATTATAGGCACTGAAAAATGCTGACCTTACTTAAATAAGTACTACCACAAATCATTCGTATCTACAAATCTATGTACATAGACAAGACTCTAACATCCAACTTCATAATAATATATCCTTCTAGTTTCAAATTTTTGGGACTGGGGCTTTATAACTTGATTATACCATTGGATTATAGCAGTGGATCAATCTTCAAGTGATTAGGTGTATAATACTATATATAATAGTAGAAATACACATTCTCTTGTACCCCTATCCAGTATTTACAAATACATAATCAATTATTAACTTTTAGATCATTATGACTTTAATGGACCTTAGGCAAAAAGTACCAAACTCTTTTGGGTAGCTCCAACTATAATAATCAAACTGTACTGTTTTCACCATTTATTCATCTTTATGCACAAGTTTGTTGCTAAAGACAACCAATCACTGAGCACCATTCAATCATCCAGAAAAGTTTATGAAATGAAAGCTGAACGCTGGTTATTTTCTAGATAGTTTTAATAATAGAGCCTTAGTATTTTGAAGAAATATCATATCTTCACCTAACTTTTTTGATAGAACAGCTAAGGTGATGATCACAACTGATAGCAGGGCTGTATATTATATAGCATAAAATACAGGTTTTAGTAAAAAAAAAAAAAAAAATTAGGCTTTAGTTGCATGAGCAGAAAATATGTAAAGATTTAGATTTATTTTTCTTTTCACAATTTTGTTTTATTTTCAAAGTAATAGGTAAACATTAAGAACATCTCATTATTTTGTTATTTTTTTTGGGGGGGGGGTGGAAGGAGTGGGAAGAAGAGGGGGAAAGGGGAAGGGAAGGGGGAAAGATTTAGATTGTAAAAATTAGATGGCTAGAATAATCCCAAATGTTAATCAGTGGAAGGCCAAGGTTAAGAAAAGAGATTATGAAAAATGTTAGTAGAGGAAAATAATCTCAAATATGGTGAGAACGGGGTATTTGAAGCAAATGGAATGCCTGTAGTGTTGAAGTACATTTTTGTGTGTATATATATACTGTATATTATCTACAACTTTTGTAACGTTGTTCCTCTGGTTTGGGGTAGGGGACTTTGGAACTGTGGGAGAGGAATGAGAGTTTTGAGCCTAATATTTGTTACACAATAAATTTGTAAAAGTCTAATGTTAAATGCAAAAAGATTGAAGGCGGAAAAAAAACTATGGAAGATATACAATATGTAAAAAAATCGAAAGGTGGAGCACTGACTCGGAGGAGATAAGGGCAACATCTAAGATCTTGTTATTTAGTGATCACTTAACACTTCTTTCAACTTACTAGAGATTTGGTGGTTTGTTCGGTCTCTCTAGGAAAAGAGTGTGACTGCAAACTTTATCAAGTATAATGCTGTAATGTATATATATATATATATATATATATATATAGTGGAAGCAAGGTGGTTTAAACTCCAAAAACACAATTTTTGTTGCGTCACAGATGATACCTTTACAAGACAATCACAGTCCATAGGAATATACATTGACTTTTATGTAATGTATAATGCTGTACATCACCATTTAGACAAGTGAAGAAATTATTAGAAATATAGAACGATGAGTGACATGACTAGGTAGCACATGTATTATATGACAAGTCATAGCCCTAAATTTTTATAGATTTTGAACGGGGTAAAACCAGTTGTGTACTTCCATTAGAGGTCCACCTTATGGCTACAGGGATACAAGGGGGCTGACATATAACTGCTTCTCCAGATTTTTGCCTTCAGTTACTAATAGGAAGCCCCCCAAACACAGATGTACACAGCATTCATTACATTTAATATTACCGGTATAAATTAATGTAATTAGCTTGCTTAGATATTACTTTTTAATTATAGCGCTGTGTGAAGAAAGTCCATAGATTTAAAGCTATGTATTTCGAATATGGATCTTTTACTGCTATAAATGTACATTATAAAAATGTTGGTTGAGATTACTGAAAAACAATTATTTGGTGGCGCTCACCATGGCCCTGGACCCATTCTTGTTTTTTTTTATGGTGGCCTAAAACTTTTATGTCTCAGCTCTAACCGAAGTATAGTGGAGCCATTCATCTTTTTTCGGATTCTCTCTCTCAATGTGATACTGTGATTTTTTTTTTTTTTTTATAAACTCACAATATTAAAAAAACACAACACTTTAGCAACAAAACTACTTAACTAAATGAGCCCTAAGTTTCATGCTTTACTCCAATACCATGAGTGTTTTAGCTATTTTCTGACACTTGGTCTGCCCCATCTTGGATCATGTTATAGTTGCTCACATACATAGTGTGGAATAAAAATCACAGTCTGCACAGGACAAAACAATGGATTTTGTTATAACTATTACTTTAAGCTACTACATATATGATGCTGTACACTGAACAATGTAATAAAAGTGAACAATGAAATCTACAGTTATAAATGACTCCAAGCGGGCGTTAAGATCATCATTAGGTATAAGGCACAAAATAGCTACAGTAGGCAGGACATTTGTGATGTCCAACACAATTAAAGCAATTTGCATAAATTGGTCAAATCACCCAAATTGCCTTGACATGGGTAATGTCACCATTCTAAAACAGCACTTTAGTGTGATTATAAGGTGTTGGCATTTGCATATTGGTGCTATAAAAAACACACAAATGTCACAAGTTCAAGACCAAAGCACTATCATTTTACTAAAAATCCCGCTGTACAATACTTATTTCATAAAGGGCTTCTATGGTTTCACAGAAATATTGCTGAAATGATAAAGTATATGGGTTATGTTACAATAAGGGATTTCAGGTTACCTATTGACTTAGATGTTCCTTGTCTATGTGTCCATTTTTATGTCCATAACTCTTGATATCCCCCCATAGGAGGATTTTAGATATTTTATCCAGAGAGAACACTTGAAAAACAGTTGAGGTCCCCAAAATCTACTTTAAAGGGAAGTTGAATTTGTCCGCAGGATTTAACCTCCCCAAAACTAATTATATGCTGTTCTTTTAAAGACAAGTCCAGCAACATCTTTACATGGCCAGTCTGTTTCTCCATTACTGAGAAATCAGAGTTTGAATTTATATACAAATGGTGCGGAAGCGCTATAGAAGAGCTGAAGCCTGAGTCACTCCAGCTCTATTTCCTGCCCATTGTCACCTCCTCTTGCTTGACTTACACCATCTGTGTTTTGTGACTTCACCCTTTTTTCAATGTGACTTCAGTTGTCAGTAATACAAGAGGAGGCGGCAGTGGGCAGGAAATAGAGCTGGAATGACTTTCTACCACAGCCATTCCAGCTCTATTTCCTTCCCACTGTTGCCTCCTCCTGCCTTCTGTGTTTTTTTACTTCAGCCCCTTTGCATTGTGACGTTAGATGTGAGTAAAACAGGAGGAAGTGGCAGTGGGCAGGTAATAGAGTTGTAGTGACAGAGGCTTCAGATCTACCATAGTCATTCAGCCTCATTCGCATATCAAATCAAAAGCAGATTTCTCAGTAACGCAGGAATGAACTGGTTAAGGTATTGCGGAATTTTTTTTTGAAAGAGCCAGATGCACATATAAATAGTTTAGGGTGTGAAATGCAGATGATAGGTACCCTTTAATCTAGAAAGTGTAACCTTTACATATTCCTTCAGATATTTTGACACAAGAAAACCATAGAACTCCTTTAATTCACCAGTCTTATCAAGACACAATGAAAGTGAGACACAACACTAAAAATTCTAGAAGTATATACATTTGTGGCCCAGTGGATGGGACCAGTTTAAGCAACGACATAGGTGCTAGAATAGCTTCTGTGTTATTATAAATACATTGTCATCTTTGCCCTTAAAAACAACGAAAACAGTTAATCCAAAAGCTGGTCTTATACCAGTACTCAAGACCAATAAGAGATCTGCATATGTGTGTAATTGTATATTCTTCATGTATTTGAAGAATTAATTGGGCTCTGTTCACACATTTCTCACAGATTTAGGAAAATAGTGAAAGATCCTAGTGACTTACATTAGTATCCACTAGGCTTCTCATGATTGAGTGGCCAAAACAAGAGATTACGCTTTTTTATGGAACTCAGTGTTAGTGTGAACAGAGCCTTAGGAACTCAGTGTCAGTGTGAACAGAGTCTTAATAATTATTAAATTATTCCATAAGCATGGTATGTTTCTTAATACATATACTGTGGATATCAAGCAAAAGGTTTAACCCTACAAGCAAACATTTAAAGAGAAACCACTGGGATAAAATGCAAGCATGTTTTATATGTTAAATAATAAAACCTTTTTTTTCTTGTTTTTGCTTAATGAGTACCTATCACCAATCTGGGAGCAGCTCTTTTTTATTTCACCCTTTATTGTTTTTTTGTGCATTCATTTTTTACTCCCCTTCTTGCCAGAAACTTTTTTGATCATCCATTAACATAACATTGTTTTTTGCGGGATGGCTTGTAGTTTTGAATGACACCATTCATTTTTATCATGTAATGGACTGAAATATGGAGGAAAAAATAGAGTGGTAAAATAGTGAAAAAAATGTTATTTCGCTATTGTTTTTTCGGGAAATTTTACTTTTACAACATTGGTATTGAAGTGAGCATGACCTGGGAGTAAGATTCTTTACTTCAGCATGAGTATGGTTATAACAAGATTATATAATTTTTTAGCATTTTAGTTTGAAAAAATATTTCAAAACCTTGTAAAAAAAAAAAAAAAAGTTTACATCGATATTTTCTGAGACCAGTAACTTATTTTGCTTTCAATGGAGCTGTATGAAGACTTGTTTTTTGCTCGCTAAATTTAGATTTTTATTTATACTATTTTGGCAAAAATATTGATCTATTATAATTTTTTGTTTTGTGGGGAGTGCAAGAACCGAAAAAAGTCACCCTTGAAATTGGACAATTTCTTTGTGGTGTTGAAAAGAAATATATGGTTAAAATAATTTAATAACTTAATAGATAGGACTTTAAAGAGCATGGCAATGCCAAATAGGTTTGATTATTACTTTATTTATTAAGTGTAAAACGGTGCTGGTTTAAAGTGTTATATTTTTAAAACTTTTTTTTTTTCTATTTTTTCATTTGTTTCTGTATTTCCCTTAGGGAACTTGAACTTGTGATACCATACACTGCAATGTGATAAAGATCACAATGACGGCACCTTAAGGTGACCTCTATCTACAATTACATCCCGCTGGCTCCCCGTGATCACATTGCGAAGGCTCAGTGGGAGCTGGTGAATGCGCGTTTTGGTGATCGCACTATTTATATACCACTGTAAGAGATTGACAACAGTACTTAAATAGTTAAATAGCAGTGGCTGCAGTTCACTCTACTACTATTTTTACAGGCAGATGCCAGCAAAGTAACACAGTTGGTATGTATCTGCTCCTAAGCACCATCATATACGCATGTCATAAATATATGTTAATGTGGCTGATAAAAGAGTATGCAACCTCAGATTGGTGATTTTTCATAACATACAAACCCCCAGAGGGGCTGATGTTGAACCAAAAGTCAGGCTTCCGATCCAAAAATCCTCCGCGGCTACTCTTGCATTGAAAGAGCAAGATCTCACTCTTTGTACTAACTGACTGCTGCCGTGTACCTTAGTAAGGTATTCCTGAACATTAACTACTCTAATGATGTTAACGTTGAATAATATCCTTGGAAAATATATAGCCGCACTCAGTTAGTGCAAAGAGCAAGATCTTGTGAGATCTCGAATTTTTTTTTTGTGAGTGATGCCATGGAGGGTTGTGCAGTCCCACTCTAAATGCTGGGATGCACAAGCGGGATTTTCAGACTGAAAAATTGGGCTCTTTCAGGTTGATTCTGAGGGTTTTTGTTAATAAATGTTATTTAGAAAAATCACTAATCTGCGGCTATCCACTGTTTTACTAAATAAAATGGGCATTCCCAAATTAAAGATAGGTACTTTTTAAAGGGAATCTGTCAGCAGGTTTTTGCGTCCTCATCTGAGGGCAGCAGGATGTAAGCAAAGAGACTCTGAATCCAATGATGTATCACTTAGATTACTGGGTGCAGCTGTTCTGACACAATCAAAGTTTTTAGATTTAGCAATGCAGCAGAGCTGAGAAAGCTGCCCCCACCATGATCTCTATGTACATTTCTATAGACAGAGAGTTGTTAATCACAAGAAAAGGCGGAGTCGGACTAGACGGCACAAGCCAGCTAGCCACAGCAATGATGCACTAGTGATAAAACACTCAGTTTAAGTAAAAACAGCTGATGTGGAATGTGAGACATATTGTTGAATTCTGTGTTTGAACTCCTACAGCATCCTGTCAGATTATATAGCAAAAACCTGCACAGATTCTCTTTAAAGGAATCTATGATACATTACAATAGTGGCCAAAAGCTAGAATCAAAACAGGATCTAATTTTCTAATATGAACTCATTTTTAGTTTTGTCCTTGTGTAGATATAGCAAGGGGAAAGATCCAAAAAGACATACCTCATCGTAATTCTAACTTACAGGGAGTGGCGTATACAGAGGATGGGCTGTAATTAGAGATACATATTAGACTCTTCTTCACATCCTCACCATCCAACTACCCAAAAGTTTAGAGTCTGGAGTCACACGCCATCTAAAGTCCCACTTGTTTGTTTGATACCTTTGCACTTGAGGAGGCCACATCACTGGGCGCTCGTCTCAGGTAGCTCAATAGCAGTCACATAGGCTGAATCTATGATATACATACCATTGCTTATGGACTACTATTACTGTGTAGTATAAGACCCTTTCTGCAAAAGAAAAAATATATACAGTATATATACGGTAAATATATACACCATGTGTGCGGTTACCAATACTTACTACTACTTTGACTTAATAAAGACATTCATGGGAATAGGACTTCAAACAGCAAATGAATCATTTTATTGAGTTAGTTTAATAGATTGAAATCTGTCCAATAAAGATCTGCTTTATATTTGTTTATTGTTAATTGTATGACATTTGAAGGAAAAGCATATAAAAATACTATTTGTTCCTACCTGAAATAGCATTTATAACACTCAGAAATATATTTCAATAGATTCATGGCTTGATTTATTATAACCTTAATTCTTTTCACTGCCTAATCCAAGCTACATATTAGCCAAAGGTACAGAAGGAGTGTTGTAGAAAAAAAAATTGTTCATCGCAGTAATTAGAGTGTGCACAATTATATTTGCAGACATGTGAAAAAGTACGACCCATGTAAAGTTTTTTTTATTTTTACGCATGTGTAAATATTTATTCTGCTAGTATATAAAGACAAAGGTGAAGTAAAGGTATAAAAGACAACACGGCTTGTTCACATCTGCATCTAAGGCTACATTCACACATAGTTGAGTCTGTGTTCTGTTTTTTCTTGGACAGCAAACAGACACATACACTTTCACTGATCCTGATACATCAGTTTGAAAAACGAATCCGTAAGACTAAGTTTTATATTTTTGTTTCACTCGTTATCAATTGATGCATTGCTGAGCATCAATAGATTAAAAAAAAATCCAGACGGTCTACTTCCTTCAGTTATTAAAACCGGTTGAGAAAAAATGAGGATTCAACATGGATGTAAAATGGATGTAAAAGATGAGACATGAAAGAAAAACATTACGTTTTTGAAGGTTGTGTTGGAAACTTTAGACTTCTTGCTAACAGACCTCATAAATCAGTGGGGGTCTGTCAGACCTGTTAGGATCCGTCAGATCCGATACTGCATTATGGTTTCTTGTCAATGAAAACTAGGATGCAGAGGCCAACAGAACCTAACAAATTGCCTAATCAGTTTACAAAGTAAAAATGTACAGATTCACCATTTCTTCTTTGGATTCCAGGTCTTGCTCCTTTGGCAGAAACAACCTACAGTAGGTATTTTATCACTATCTAAAGGCTGCCTAAAGTAGAATATGATGTGCCACCTTAGGTGAGATTGGTTAGAACATTCTTGGAGAACGCTGCTGTTAACCTTACATGTTTAGTTTAGTCTGAGGTATCATCATACAAAAAGAGCTGTATGAGGCCTTAAAGGATTTTCCAGGCACAGTGTTTTATTTTCATGTACATGTGTTGCTGAGCATGGTAGAGATCGTCAGATAGAGTGAAGAGAGGATGGCGTGAGATTAAATGTGCAGCTCCCTCTGTATGGTGAAGCCATAGAGGAGATAAGGCCTCTCGAGATCTGAACCTGAGCAGCCAGGTGGTGGAATAAAATCAGGAGTTTTTAGAGCACTCACATTTAATAAAAACATCACCGAAAGGTGGGCCTGAGAAGAGCTGAACCTGAGCTGTCTCATAGGACCATAAAGTCAGAGGAGTTTGTACAGCAGCAGATCAAGCACTGGTGGGACTTGTAATCTGCAAATGGATTAGGATAAGTGCTGCATCAAAACAATAATTGCACTTGTCAAATTGAGAAAGGGCCAAGAAGGGAGGTCAAATAAAGAAAAAAAAAGGATCAGGGCGACTTTTGGACACATTAAAAAAAAATAATTTACAAGTGATGATTTTTAACAACAAAAATCTGTCCCAGTAAGCCATTCCAGTAACTTCAGGAGGCCATACACATGCAATAGCCAACTACAGTGCTCATTTGACCATTAACTGTCTCTCCCTTACACATGAACATTCAGCTTGGCTTGTGTTTTCAAGGCAGAAAGTCGATATTAGACAGCTCTGTCAGCGGCTTATCTCCTGAAGTCGGCGATACACATATAATGGCCATCGGCCAACTGAAGAGTTGGACGATCGTTCGACTGACAGCCATCTTGACCAGCTCTCCCATACACAGGAGAGCCCATTTAGCCAAATGTCCCTATGTTCTCTAGAGAAAGCTGTCACCAGACATCTCTGCCAACCTCTTATGTCCAGGAAAGTAAAGCGATTGGCAGTCCGAATTTGGACAAACCTGAGCGACATCTCCTTGAAGATCAGTTCCCTAGGATCTCTATGCATATTAGACTGTTGGGTGAACCCGTTGATATTGGCAGGTTTGGCTGACTTTAGTATAATGTGCATGTGGGTCTTAAGTTTATGGCCAATTGGAGCAACCAAAAGTCACACAATTTCGCAATTAAATAAAAGTTTTACCTATATAACCATGTCACCCTTAACAATAAAAATGATTTTCTGTAAAATCTGTCAGATATTGATGGTTGACTGCTCTGAAAGTAATCTCTAAGATCCTCAGTTTCTTCACTGGACCTACAGGTAGCTCTTATATTGAGTGAATGAGTCTATCACTAGAAAGAGGACGTACAAATAAAATTTACATGGGACGTAGACCACAAGGAAACCTTTGCTGTCCAAAAAGAATATTAGGACTAAAGACTAAAGTTTCTTTTAACACCCTGGTAAACAATGGGCTCTGAAAAGGCAAATATGCAGTCACCTAGTCATACAAGGAAAACAAATGTTCAGTGAAGAACCTGATACAACTCATCATCATAAAATATGGTTTATTGACGATTCTGTAAAACCATCTGTCAGATTACGATCTTAAGCCAAAAGTGGAAATTGTAATATGGAAATGAACATATAAAAGCCACTGAGAAGTGGCACAGCTTTGTAAATGGGAAAAAATAGCTCATCTGGACAATGACAGAGCCTGGTAGACAGTTATAAGACACTCCTGTTGGAGGTTGTTTCTGCCAAGTAGTAATACCAGATTAGAGATTATTGTTATTAACTCTATGACTTTACAACTTTACATGTGGTGTCTCTGGGTTTCACATGACTATGTATTTTCTGCATTTATATTGTAAAAAATACCAAACCTTAACAGCTTCTATTCTACTAATACACATTACCGTGTGTACAGTGAGTTACAGTTGCGCTTTGGCCACATGTCTGATCTCCAATTTACTTTACAGCTGGTATTTCCTCATGATAGTGAAGGTCAACATCCAAGGAAACATCAGGCGCTGGTAGGATGACTCCAGCAATGTGTTTTTAGTTTTTTTCCAACAAGGAATAAAAAATATCCCAAAGACAATGTCCACATTGCATCATTGCCTCCATGATGGCAGGGGAGCATTTTAGTGTTGTTGTTATCAATTGGCTTTTTTTTTTAAAGATATATAACTGCTATTAAGGCCTTATTGAGACGTCCGTTTTTCACGTACGTGTTACACCAGTGTTGTTAATGGATATGGTGCTATTCACATGCCAATGTGTTTTTTGCTCACCAAGTGTCCATTTCTGACTGCAGTCACAGATCAAAATTACCTAACGAGTCTATAGGTTTTTGAAAATCACTGACCACACACGGATGGCATCAATGTGCAGTCCTTGTGCAATGGATAGGAGGAGAAACTCTGTAATTTATTTATTTATTTTTTCATCAGTCAAAATATTTAAAAACTGATACGCTGACCAAACACTGCGGAAAATTGGATCCAAAACTGTATTGGATCTTGGACTGTTTTTTTGCATACGTGAAAAATCATGCATGTCTGAATGAGGCCTTATGCCCCTCTGCCTTCTTATGTTACCTATGCCCATTTTGGTGAACATGGGGAGGAGAAACATGCGGAGAGTTATGTGGGACATAATGTTCATGATAGGGCATAAGCCTTTTCAAAAGTTCCAAAAGTCTTTTTCCTCTTTTGTCGCAAAGTATTCTTTCTTTATCTGATTCAACTAACCTCACAATACCAAAGAACCAAGTCCAGCAAAACAGTGAACGAAGCAAAACAGAAGAATATACTGTATAATAAATTAAAGGCCCCTCCCCCCAACTCAATATCCAAAGTAGCAGGACTTTTGCTTATTGCTGAAGTCACTGTGGTTTTTAGTATCACACAGACAGATACACACATTTTACATAATGCATAGTCACGCAAATACACGTGAACTGGTACAGAGACAAAAAGCACACATAAAACACAAAATTAAAGTAAAACAGTAGGTAGAATAAAAAAAAAATGCCTGCATCCTTATCTGAACTGACAAGCAGTTAAGCATTGGTATGGAATGCTGGTTTTTAATGTATCTTTTACGGGTAAATTTCTCTTTCTTGGTTAAAAATACATTCAACATGAAAAAAAAACATATAAAATTATATATATATATTTTATATAATATATATATATATACAAATACTTTGTCATTTCAGCATAATATACATTTACATAAATATTCCTATAATGCTTAAGTTTGAAGAAGCATGATCTCCTCTTTTTTACTCATTTTTTTTTGTAACTTTTGCTTTTTTTTAACTCAGCTTTGAAAAAAGGTGCTTGAATACTATAAAATTAAGCAACTCCAAAACAGGGTAGCAGTTTAGTAACTTTAAAAAAAAAAATTCAAACAAAAATAATGAAGATAAAAAAAACTAAAATAAAAATGGAATCGAAACAATGCTCTGCCCCTTCCCCTCTCTGCCATCTCCACGTGTTTGAAGCACAAGCTATTTTATTTCCAGCGAGCTGATGCCAATGGCTTTCCATTCTTTAAATTGCCTCTCCAACATCAGCAAAAGTTAATAATAATTTCAATCCTTCTCTTGGTAGCGCGAAAAAAAACAAAGGAAACAAAAGTCACACACATATTGTTCACACACGCACGCACACACACACAAAAAAAATAGAAATCAACAACACCCCGTTATAAAAGAAATATAGAACAGTATTTGGTGAAGATCTTAAAATGTTCTACTTTAAATACTGCTCTCAGAAGAAATAAAAATAAAAATCCAGTGCTCAGATATAGATATATATTTATATAAGAAAAAAAAAAAACACCTACTAAGCCCTCTGTAATTTTACCTTAATCCAACTGGCCAATTGCTAAAAATAAAAACAAAATAAAATTTAGATATAAAAAAGCAGCACATTTCTATTGTTATAGAACCTCACCCACCATGTCTACCTTACTGCAGCTATCGTCTGCTTTTTGCATGTTTATTACATCATTGTGTGTATTGTTCATGTGAAGAGAGATCAGCTTAGAAAAAGAATTATTTGCAGCTTGAACATGGCTGTGATTTGTACATAGCATCCTTTGTGTACGACAACCTGTAGCAAAATTTGTAAAGATCACTCCATTTTCAGCATTGTTTTCTTGTGGTATAGGTTCTGAGATGCAGGAGAAGTCAATGTCTTTGAAGGGGGCAGGGCACTGCCATTCCCACTGGTGGGTTACCAAGATAAGCTGGCATTGACAACTCTGTGAGACGAAATCTGGTGCCCCTCTACACATATTCACCTTCCTCCTGCTTCCGATTAAGCTCTCGTGACCTCTCCTTTGTCGGTACCCCAAACTACGCCCCCAACCAACCTGAAAAAAAGAAAACATCTCTACAGCTATGTTACAAGCAGATATGCGTATGCCAGTTCTCCAAACTTTGGTTCTAAGAAAACACTTGGTCAGTTGTTACAAAGGGAAAGTGGGAATGTTTGTTTTGGCACATTGCAGGAGACCAGAGTTCATCTCCGTAAGGTCTCGACTGTACATGTCACACAATCCAATAAGCAAGTGCACGGTTCTAGTTTTTTTTTGTCGTATAGCAAGTTACAGTCTTTTTTCCCCATCTTCTTGTCTGTTTTATTTTCCTTTTTTCTAAAGGAAAATCCATGTGATAAGCAGTCTTGGCGTTCCTCACACAGTTTGATAGAAATTATCTGCCTGGAGGTTGTTCTGTTTTTGCATACTGTAGAAGCCACTGTATCTAGAGTCTGGGTCAGCCATTCTTACCATCCTTTGTGAGCTGTCCACTTGTACCCTAGTTCCTTTCTTGCAGTCCACATACACCAACTGGTTGTTCAGACAGGTCGGCTGTTGGGCACATAAAAGTTCACAATTAATATTTGGACAAATATTTCACTGGTTCTATAGCGGTAACACAGAGATACTTTGGAAAGAAAAATTCTCACAGTTGTTCTAACGCTATTGTCATTATGATGGCCATACACGAGATGGCTGTCGGCTGAACAATTCTTTAGCCAATCATTTAGGCGGCAAGAATCTCCGCCAAATCTCCTAGATAGTGCTCTTCAGCCCAGCTGAAGAGCACTCCTGTGTTCTCTAGAAGAAAACCACTGACTGACATATCGGCCGGTAGCTTATCTAAAAGAGAAAAAAGAAATTGGCAACACAAAAATCAGACATCCGGCTGCAGAATGAGATACCATTATCCATGGGACTCATGTACCTGACAAAGGACAAAAAAAAGTATGCCAAATTAACAGAACCCAAATACACTGAATAGCCAATGTCGGGCTAGTACACATCAGTATACTTTTCTGCTGTATGAACTATCATGGTCTTAAGTATTTACATTTTTGAAGAGTCAATGGATAAGAGATGCCACTGTATGCCTACACAGGAACTTGGCATGAAATTATCTGAAATATACCTCCAAAGGATAATGATGCAATGTGAATGCCACATAAGAGGAGTCATGGAGCATCTTCAAGGAAGCTCGGTCCAATCAGTCTTGACTATTGATGCCTACGGCCGCAGACTTTTAGAGCGTGGCCATGGCTTTGAGAGACCCTTATGGTGACATTATTTATGGCCATTATAATGAAAATAGTATGCAATTGTAATCTGTGTACGGTATAACAATACATATTGCTGCCTAGCACATTTCTCTGTTCATGAATGGGTTAAGCATACAGTAAAAATGCAAACATTCCCTTGAAACACCTAAATCTTGTGTTCCCCTGTGGAATGTTCTGAATGTGACAGTGTGAGCAGACATGCAAAGCGAGAAGCAGCATTGCCTTGGGCCGAAATTCAAATATTCACGATATTAGGTTTCTACTCGACTGCTCTAACCTACTCCTCTTCCACAAGGCAGAAGGAGATATACACTTATCTATAAACCTGTGTTGTACAATGTAATCATGCGTCTGGCCTTGCATTTAATGATCGACACTGCATTTTTGAAGCTGGTGATACAGAATTAAAAGAATTTATGAAGAACCAGTATCTTAAGGCCCCGTCACACTAAGCAACATCGCTAGCAACATCGCTGCTAACGAACAACTTTTGTGACGTTGCTAGCGATGTTGCTGTGTGTGACATCCAGCAACAACCTGGCCCCTGCTGTGAGGTCGTTGGTTGTTGCTGAATGTCCTGGGCCATTTTTTAGTTGTTGCTGTCCTGCTGTGAAGCACAGATCGCTGTGTGTGACAGCGAGACAGCAACAACTAAATGTGCAGGCAGCAGGAGCCGGCTTCTGCAGAGGCTGGTAACCAATGTAAACATCGGGTAACCAAGAAGCCCTGTCCTTGGTTACCCGATATTTACCTTTGATACCAGCCTCTGCCGCTCTCACTGCCTGTGCTGCCGGCTCCTGCTCAGTGCACATGTAGCTAGCTGCAGGACACATCGGGTTAATTAACCCCATGTGTGCTGTAAGTAGGAGAGCAGGGAGCCAGCGCTCAGTGTGCGCTGCTCCCTGCTCTGTGCACATTTAGCTGCAGGACACATCTGGTAATTAACCTGATGTGTGCTGTACGTAGGAGAGCAGGGAGCCAGCGCTAAGCATTGTGCGCTGCTCCCTGCTCTGTGCACATTTAGCTGCAGCACACATCGGGTAATTAACCCGATGTGTGCTGTACTAGGAGGGCAGGGAGCCAGCGCTCAGTGTGCGCTGCTCCCTGCTCTCTGCACGTGTAGCTCCGTGCGGTGGTAACCAAGGTAAATATCGGGTTGGTTACCCGATATTTACCTTAGTTACCAAGCGCAGCATCTTCCACGCGGCGCTGGGGGCTGGTCATTGGTTGCTGGTGAGCTCACCAGCAACTCGTGTAGCCACGCTCCAGCGATCCCTACCAGGTCAGGTTGCTGGTGGGATCGCTGGAGCGTCGCAGTGTGACAGCTCACCAGCAACCTCCTAGCAACTTACCAGCGATCCCTATCGTTGTTGGGATCGCTGGTAAGTTGCTTAGTGTGACGGTACCTTAACTCAAAAAGTGAAGTTAAAAACCTTATAAAATCCCTGATCTCACCTGATTCTGATGCTCTTTCCTGTTTTGCGGTGCATAGCTCCATTGCAAGGGACGTCACATTTGTTTCTTCTGGAGAGTAGTATACAAAATCTCAGTTTGCAGTCCTAGTAGCGTTTCTCTAGAGCAGTGTTTCCCAAGCTCCAGTCCTCATGGCCCCCAACAAGTCATGTTTTCAGGATTTCCTTACTATTGAACAGGTGATGGAATCATTATCAAGGCATCACCTGTGCTATATTAAGGAAATCTTGAGAACATGACCTGTTGGGGGTCGTGAGGACTGGAGTTTGGGAACCACTGCTCTAGAGTCTCCTCTGGGGCATATACTCTCACCCCCTCCTAGACGCTGCCAATCAGAACTCACCGGCATCTGAGAATGAAAGACTGCTAGACCAGCTGCTAAGCTCTAGTTGACAGCATCTGAGAGGGTGTTATGATAGCACACACCCCCAGAAAAAAACTCTGTGAAATTTTTGCTTTGCAGTCCAATTGGGCATATCTTCAGAGTGCACTCCAGAAGAAACAACTGTGACTGTAAGAGTGGTGAGCTATAGCTGTTGCATCCCTTTACCTGAAGACACCAATCATGTCGATGTTATGTTGTGAACAGTGTCATGCATCTTTATAAATATTGTGATGTGCCATGTGAAATATAATGTATTCCTGTATAATGTATGCTGTGATAGAGTTAAGTATAGTAATATACCGTAGTATGAGGTGTAGTGTAATACAGGAATGTAAAATGTATGTGTATTAGGATAAGGTATAGTGTACATATAGTAATATAATGTATAATGCAGCACGCTGTGTTAGTTTAAGACATAGTAATGTAATATATAATGTCTAGTGATATAAGGTGTATAGCAATGTAAGGTATAATGTTTACATAGGAATGTAGGTTAAGTATGCCCAGCAACAAACCGCAGGAACAGAAACAGCTAAGTGTTGGGACTAGCCCACCCTGGGAGGGGCCAGCTGATATGAAATGGGCAGTTCATTCTGAAAGGAGTCATTGAAGGCCTAGTGACAAAACATGCCAGACTAAAAGTATGTCAGTCGTGAAGGACGCAGTGGGTGATTTGTGGCAACAGAGTGAAGGAGACAGAAATAAAGATAGTGCGAATCTCGAGAGAATCTGGAGACAGCCTTGTAACTAGAGACTGATCTTCGGATAAAGTGGCTGCAGGCTATAGGAGCTGAAGGACGGATTTCTTACATCCAGGCCCCTTAACTGGGTGACTTCTATTGGTACGGACACTCGTGTGGCTAGGCCTCTTATCTGCCAAGGTACCGGGTGACTTCTACTATTGCGGGACTCTAGTGGCCAGGCCCCTTAACCACCGGGTTATCCTCTACTGGCGTGTGACATAGTCAACCAGTGGTGTTCCGCTAGATGTCGGGGTGTGCAAAGCTTTACCGGTCATTATTAGACCCCTGTAGAGACTGGACTTGTTACTGCAGGAGGGGAACGTGATTTTCACTAAATATACTTTAACAATGGACTGGGCTGCACGGAGACTCACTGGCTCAGTTACATCGGACGCAACCCAGTGTGAAGTTGAACTCTGTCTGTTAATGCAAAGTGAAAATGTAACGTTGTGGAAGATATGTGCCAACTATCTAGAGAGTAAAGTTGTGAACAACAACGAACTGTGCAGGAAAGAGTTATGGTTTATGGTGAGTTGTCATCCGGTCTGGCCGGCCCACACCAGCAGCAGTATGCGGCCTACAGAAACTGCCAGCTCACACCGCCGAAGTCTGAACTTTATACTGCAACTCTGCTTATTAAAATGGGCTGTGGTGGATAAAAAAAAAAGCTTCCTGGTAAATTCGTTCATTGTGGGTTGATTTCTTTTACACTAGGGATAAGATAATTAACTCTTATTGTAGGGCTAGTCATAATCGGTGCAGAATGAGGTCCTCTGTTGAAGTTATCATTCTAGAGAACTCGGGACAACGTATCAATACATGCTATACAAATTTGGAAATATGTAATACCATTTTTGATGGACATCTAATACTTTTACATTATAGCTCTGTCTTGGGTATGAAGTCCTATACTATTCCTCTGTATGGTATAAATGTAAAGTACTAAAAACAGTTTAGTAACTAGAAGAAATAGAGGACAATGTATGCCATGAATACAATATATGCAAGAAGACTACCTTTGTAGGTGTCTGGTAACAGGGTACTGGAATCCACTGCTTCTTCTTATTGATTAGAAGTAGTACTATGATAATAATCAGAGCTGTCAATATTGGGATTGCTACCCATGCAACGGAGTGCAGTGAGTTGTCCTCGCTTGGCTGAGGCCTGTCTCCTTCCCTGTAGTTCACTTTAAGATGACCCAATTCTAAAAGAATAAATTGTAAGAAGATGATTACTGAGGAGAAGCATCAATATGTCACCCACCGGCAATATTAAAAGGGTATAGCGGTCGCCATGTACTCACGGAAGCTGGATTATTTTGTTCCTTACTGCTGTCACTGAGTTATTGTAAAATCATCATTTTACTCCCAGTACACAATGATTGGGGCTGATATGCCAGACTACATATTGTTAATATGGACATAAATATACATGTAGCTTCAAAATAGAGCATATTGTATTAAGTACTGAGACTAAATAAGACAGGATAGCCACAATACACCATTTACCCAGAAGACAGCAAGTTCCCAGGAGACGAATGTGCTCCTGGGCAGGTTTCCCTGCAAAGAACAGTAACATAAGGCCAAGAATGAGGCAAACTGATATGACAGATCTGCGTGCTTCTATTTCAGGCGGCTACAGTATTATGGTATTTGCTTCATCCGAGACAATTATGCAAAGAATTAAAGGAGTATTCCCATCTCCAAGATCCTATCCCAATATGTAGCAGGTGTAATAATAATATTAGCAAATACACCCAATTAGAAATGTAGTATAGTTCTCCTGATATAGCCATGTTTCTTATTTCATGTGCAGGGCATTGCAGCTTAAATATCCATATAGTGACAGTTAGTTAATCGCTCATGGTTGCATCAATGTATAGCTAAGGTGCAATGCCCTGCACATGAGGGAAGAGACATGGCTTTATCAGAACTATACTACATTTCAAATTGGGGGTATTTGCTAATATTATTACGCCTCCCACATATTGGGATAGGATCTTGAAGATGGGAATACCCCTTTAATGTATCATGATGTCCACTAGAGAGCCTTACTCTGGAACAACTGCATACAGTAAGACTTCTAGGTTTAGTGATAGGACCCCCAAAGGGGCCACATTCTGCAATTTGTCTACTCATCACCTGAACATGATAACCAGGATCTATCTGCACACTATTTCTATGACGTGTCTGTACAAACAATAGTTTCTGCTACTTATAGGCTTAGGGCACTAAAAGAGATAAATTACCAACAGACACAAGTGACCTGAAAGTCAGTGAGAAACTGTATGAGGCCCTCACCTCTATGATGGTGAATGTCATTCTCACTCGGTGTGGGCCAGTGAATGAAGTCATGTTCGTTTCTTCCTCGGTGATTTGTCTTCTCGATAGGGATGTTGGTGGGTTCAGGAATATACATCTCTGCAAAACACAAACTCTATTTATGCACCCCCTTTGCATTTGAAAATTCAATCCTGCCACTCTAGCAATAAGCAAAGTGATTGTCTGATGCCGATATCCAAGGTTAGGTGATATGGACGTCTTAAGCTGGGTTTACACACTGCAACATCTCAAACGACATCGCTTTAACGTCACCGGTTTTGTGACGCAATAGCGATGTCGTTTGCGATGTTGCAGTGTGTGAAACACATCAGCGACCCGGCCCCTGCTGTGAAGTTGCTGATCGCTACAAATCGTTCAGGACCATTCCTAGGTCCTTTGTTTCCAGCTGTGCAGCAAGCATCGCTACAAAGTTTCAGTGTGTGAAAGACTTTGCAGCGACTTTGTTAGCAACTTCCCTTTCAAAAAGCTGCTTATCAACGTCCCCAACAACCAGCTAGGTCGCTCTGCAGGTCCGGATCACTGTTGAGTTGTTGGCCAGGTTTGCCTGTTTGACAGCTCACCAGAGACTTAGGGAGGTCACTGTTACGTCACAAAACCGGTGACGTTACAGCGATGTCCTTTGCGATGTTGCAGTGTGTAAACCCAGCTTTAGGGGGCGATGCCCACCCCTATCAGCCAGCACATCGAGTCACGGTGATTCAGTTATATCTGTGCACACTCACTCATATAATGTGACGGTGAGTTATAAAAAAGGAATTAAAGTGTACAAGTCAATAAAGACTAAAAACAGAAGCAATATAATCTACCGATGTGATCTTAGGGGTACTTTACACGCTGCGACATCGCTGACGATATATCGTCGGGGTCACATAGTTAGTGACGCACATCCGGCATCGGTAGCATCATTGCAGCGTGTAAAACCTATGAGCGACGATCAACAAGCGCAAAAACGTGCAAAATCGTTGCTCGTTGACACGTCGTTCATTTCCATAATATCGGCGCTGCTGCAGGTATGATGTTGTCTGTCGTTCCTGCGGCAGCACACATCACTGTGTGTGACGCCGCTGGAACGACAAACATCTCCTTACCTGCGTCCACCGGAAAAGGAGGAAGGAAGGAGGTGGGCGGCATGTTCCGACCGCTCATCTCCTCCCCTCCTTTTCTATTGGGCGGCAGTTCAGTGACGCTGTTGTGACGTCGCTGTGACGCTGAACGAATCGCCCCCTTAGAAAGGCGGCGGTTCGCTGGTCACAGCGACGTCGCAGAGCAGGTATGTGCGTGTGACGCTGCCATAGCGATAATGTTCGCTACGGCAGCGATCACCACATATCGGCCGTGCGACAGGGGCGGGTGCATTCGCACTCGACATCGCTAGCAAACGCTAGTGATGTTGCAGCGTGTAAAGTACCCCTAAGGCTATGCGCACGTTGCGTACTGGCCCTGCAGAAATTTCTGCAGCAATTTAAAGAGCACACGTGCGCTTCAAATCGTTGCAGAAACAAAAGCCGATTTCATGCGCTCTGCATGTAGCCCCTCCCAGCCCCTGCCATAGACAGAGCAGGGACTTTATGCAGAGCGCACAAAAGAAGTGACATGTCACTTCTTAGAACGCGCGCTTCTGGCAGCAGCCGAAGCGCTGCGCTCTAAGACGCCACGTGCACACGTCTCCTGCACAATCTCCATAGATTGTGCAGGGGACGCAGGACACATGCAGTTACGCTGCGGTGCAGATCGCAGCGTAACTGCATGCAATTACGCAACGTGCGCACATAGCCTAAAGGCCCTGTCACACTCAGAGATAAATCTGCGGCAGATCTGTGGTTGCAGTGAAATTGTGGACAATCAGTGCCAGGTTTGTGGCTGTGTACAAATGGAACAATATGTTCTTGATTTCACTGCAACCACAGATCTTCCAAAGATTTATCTCTGTGTGTGGCGGGGCCTTAAGTCTTCGAGAATGACACATCATGGCTGTATCGGGCTGAGGCAGGCAAGAACGGCATAATAACTAAGCTAATGGTTATGTAACATTAGCAGAAAAGATTACAAAAAAAATTATTTAGGATCAAAGTGGACATCTAGTTAGTAATGTTTTCATACCAAAAGCTGTAGCTATTACAGTATTTCACAAAAAGTGGGTACACCCCTCACATTTTTGTAAACTTTTTTTCTTACATCTTTTCAGGGGACAACACTGAAGATATGACACTTGGATACAATGTAAAGTAGTCAGTGTACATCTTCTATGACTATGTAAACTTGTTGTGCCCTCTGAATAATTCAACACGCTGCCATTAAGATCAAAACCGCTTGCAATAAAAGTGAGTACACCCCTAAGTGAAAATGGACAAATTGTGCCCAAACTGTCAACATTTTGTGTGGTTGCCATTATTTTCAGCCACTGCCTTAACTCTCTTGGACATAGAGTTTACTAGAGCTTCACAGGAGCCACTGGAATCCTTTTCCATCCTCCATGACATCACAGAGCTGGTGGATGCTAGAGAACTTGCACTAATTCCATTTGAGGATGCCTCACAGATACTCAATAGAGTTTAGTTATGGAGACATGCTTGGCAAGTCTAGCACCTTTACCCTCAGTTTCTTTAACCAGGCAGTGGTCATCTAGGAGGTATGTTTGGGGGTCATTATCATGTATTCCAACATGGAATACTGCCCTGTGGTCCAGCTTCCAAAGGGACAGGATCATGCTCTGCTTCAGTGTGTCACAGTATATGTTGGCATTCATGGTTCCCTAAATGAACTGTAGATCCCCACAGCCAGCAGCACCCATGCCACCGCAAACCATGACACTCTCACCACCATGCTTGACTATAGGCATGGCACTTATCTTTGTACTCCTCACCTGGTTGCCAACACACTTTCTTGACACCATCTGAACCAAATAAGTTTATTTTGGTCTCATCAGACCACAGGACATGGTTTCAGTTAACCATGTCCTTAGTCTGCTTGTCTTTAGCAAACTGTTTGCAGGCTTTCTTGTGCATCATTTATAGAAGAGCCTTTCTTCTGGGATGTCAGCCATGCAAACCAATCTGATGCAGTGTGCCATGTATGGTCTGAGCACAGGGGACCCCTTTAACCTCTACAGCAATGCTGGTAGCACTTATACATCTATTTTGAAAAGACAACCTCTGGATACGATGCTGAGCATGTGCACTAAACTTCTTTGGTCTACCATGGCAAAGCCTCTTCTGAGTTGAACCTGTCTTGTTAAACCACAGTATGGTTTTGGACACCGTGCTGCAGCTCAGTTTGAGGGATTGTATTTGCAATCTTCTTATAGCCTGGGCCATCTTTTTCGTAGAGCAACAATTCTTTTTTTTTTTTCAGATCCTTAGAGAATTCTTTGCCATGAGGTTCAAAATTTAACACACTTGCTGCACATTCACATTAAAGGCCTTGTACAATGAATGAGTCACATGATACTGGGGAGGGAAATTGCCAATTGGGCACAACTTGGACATTTCACTTAGGGGTATACTCTCTTTAGTTTCCAGCGGTTTAAACTATAATGGCTGTGTGTTGAGTTATTTAGAGGGCACACCAAATTTACACAAGCTGTACACTGACTACTTTACATTGTAGTAAAGTGTCATATCTTCAGTGTTGTCCCATGAAAAGATATAATAAAATATTTACAAAACTGTGAGAGGTGTACTCATTTTTGTGATATGCTGTACAGGGTAGTATTTAGATTCTGCTCATATTGTATCAGTTTTTTGGCCTTCAAGAGAACATGACGTGATATATGCTGCCAAATCCATGGGTCTCTTTCAACAGGAACCACAACATGATATCGTAAGACGATTACCAACTGGGCCCTATGGACCTAACTGACAGAAGGTCCATTTGCATTAAAGGATTGTCATGAACGAGCACTCCTACAAACTCTGGTTTCACAATAATCATGTAGTCTAAACAGAATGCCCATCACCCAACAAACAAGGAAAACACACGTTTCTTGGGTGAAATGCTGATTTAGTTTCCACAAAAGATTATATTTTTCAGCAGCACATTTTTTTCAGCGCTAGAATGTTGCTTTAAATGTAAGCCCCCATACCCCCCAGTGTATACTCACTTTCCGGTAGCTTCACCTTTTACTCCTGTCCCGTGGCGCATCTTGTATTGTAACTTCTGACTGTCCGGAATTCAGAGGTTATGTCACAAGTCCCCAATGCATCAGTATGAGAGGCAGAATGAGGCTCTCATAGACTTGTACTAAGTTATGACCTGCGGCGCGCTCCATGAAACAAAGGAATTGCTGGCAGGTCACAAATTACAAGGATACTGTACCCTTTATGCCGCTTTCCGTGTGTGCGTGTGTGTGTGTGTGTGTGCGTATATATATATATATATCTATATATATAATTGCCTTATTCTGTCTGTCTGTCTTGCTCCAAAATTGTGTCACCGTGACAGTGTCACCGTGACAGTGTCGTTAGCGTGACAACTGTCGGATTGGCCGCTGGGCTCGGCCTGGCCCCGACCCCCCCCCCACGGATTGGCCGCTCGCCTCGGCCTGGCCCCGCCCCCCGCATGGATTAGCCGCTCGCCCCCGGCCCTCCGCACGCATCGCCCGCTCCAGCGTACACCGGCTCCCGATACACGTGCAGGGAGCCGGCATACGCTGACGCCTCGCCCGCTCGCCCTCGCCACACTCGGCCCCGCCCCCGGCGGACATAACCTTGAGATGCTGGGATCGTGACGAAGCCAGTGTACTCTGGTAACCATGATACACATCGCGTAACTATAGGAAGCGCTTCCCTTAGTTACCCGATGTGTATCATGGTTACCAGCGAACACCGGCTCCCGGTACACATGTGCAGGGAGCCGACATACGCTGCGGTCAATAATGAAGTGTTATGCAGCGGTGAAAGAGTTAAAGACACTGCAAGACACTTCATTATAGGCAGCGGGCACCATCAGAAGAGAGAAGACAGAAGAAAGAAGACCCCGCAGTCATACTCACCAGACGCCGACCGGGAGCAGGTGAGCGCATCAAGGTCCTGTAGCGGCGGAACACACACACACGCACACACATAAGAACAGACACAGACACATCAGATCACACTCACACTCACAACATCCAGTGATATCGCTTACTTCTCGGCGGCGATACTGTGCATGCAGTGACCTTCAAGGACCTGCCGGAGGATCACACGGCCGGAAGCATGTGTTATCTCCGGATGTTGTGAGTGTGTGAGCGCGTATGTGCGATATCGTCAGTGTGTGTGTGCGCGTATGCGATCGGGTGTGTGCGTGTATGTGATCGGATGTGTGTGTGTATGCGATCGGATGTTTGCGTGTATGCGATCAGATGTTGCATGTATGCGATCGGATGTGTGCGTGTGTTCTGATGTGTGAGTGTATGCGATCGGATCTGTGAGTGTCGGCAAAAGGCAGAGCACGGCGTGCAGCACAGCTGCTGGGACCGCCCACCGGAGGGCACAGGGAGAAGTGGGGTGTGAGTGTATGCGATCAGATGTGTGCGTGTATACTGTCTGATGTGTGACTGTGGAGCACGATGGGGAGTGCGCAGCATGGGGGATGGAGCACGATGGGTGGTGCGCAGTATGGGGGATGGAGGACGATGGGGGGTGCGCGGCATGGGGGATGGAGCACGATGGGGGGTGCGCAGCATGGAGGATGGAGCACGATGGGGGGTGCGCAGCATGGGGGACGGAGCACAATGGGGGGTGCGCAGCATGGGGGATGGAGCACGATGGGGAGTGCGCAGCATGGGGGATGAAGCACGATGGGGATTGCGCAGCATGGGGGATGGAGCACGATGGGAGTGCTCAGCAAGGGGGATGGAGCACGATGGGAGTGCTCAGCATGGGGGATGGAGCACGATGGGGGGTGCGCAACATGGGGGATGGAGCACGATGGGGAGTGCGCAGCATGGGGGATGGAGCATGATGGGGAGTGCGCAGCATGGGGGATGGAGCACGATGGAGAGTGCGCAGCATGGGGGATGGAGCACGATGGGGGTGCGCAGCATGGGGGATGAAGCACGATGGGGGGTGCGCAGCATGGGGGATGGAGCACGATGGGGGGTGCGCAACATGGGGGATGGAGCACGATGGGGGGTGCGCAGCATGGGCGATGGAGCACGATGGGGGGTGCGCAGCATGGGGGATGGAGCACGATGGGGGTGCACACCTCCCCCCAAAACACACACACAGCGCCACACGCGCACCGCACAACACACCACACACACACTGGGAACCACAAACACCGCCCTACACAGACACCCACACACAGACAACGCCGCACACACACAACACCCAACACACAAACACCGCGGCATACACAAATATACGCACACACCGCGCAACACACACACTGCACAAAACATACTTCCCCAAAACACACACACACACTCCACACCCACACAAACCACGCAACACACACAGCACCACACACACAGAACGCTGCAGACACACAGCGCTCCACAAACAACGCAACACACACAACGCAACACACATACAACACCGCTCTCACCCCCCCCCCACACCCAGACAACACCCAGAACATTTACAGCACCCTACACAAACACTGGCAACTACACACAACAACATCTATATATATAACAAAAATCATACATTAACTACACAATACATTCTAGAATACCCGATGCGTTAGAATCGGGCCACCTTCTAGTATATATATATATATATATAGTATAAATATGGAAAATAATTCTTGAAAGGTTACAGGAACCAAATTCCAATTGGACACAAAATCATCCCATGTAAAAAAGCTACAAAAGGCAGATAATGTTACCTGGACACATGGGACAGCAGCTCCCTTCAACGTTTATTGGCTCTACACAGGGCAGTGGTGGGCAGCTGACTGTGGAGCAGAGGGTCTGTCCTTGCAAACAGTAGCAGTGTGTGCAGCTGTCGATGTCCCATCTCTCTTCATCTGCGTACGTCTTGCCGTTGAAATGGCAGACAACCTTCTTTGGAATTGTATCCTCTGTGATGACAAACAGGTATACAAAAAAGAGCTTTAAATACTGCAAGCACCCACTTGTAATAAAGTAATGCAGAGCAGTTTGGTCCATATTTGTCTACACATTCAGTTCTGCTTTAGCACATGACAAATATCTAAATGATCCACCACTTGTATAAACATTTTTCATGTAGTTCTGATTATCTATTACACTGACATAATATTCGGCATTGTTGTACAGACACAGTTCACTGATCCCTTATTACTGCTTTCTCATAAATTTGGAAAAGAAAACAGTGAATTAACTAAGTGATAGCAGTCCATGCAGGTGACGGGCGAGCAGGAAGTCAGTGTGGACCAGCTTCAGCCAATAGCTGCAGAGCAGGAAGTGATGTCAGAGAAGGGGTGTCATTTTGGCAACTTCAGTAAAATGCAACAACTAAAATGTAATGTGCACCTTGGAAACTTTAATTCAAGGGGCATCTGTCACCAGGCTTTCTGCTACCTCATCTGAGAGTCCCTGATTCCAGCGATGTGTCACTTACTGGGCTGCTTGCTGCAGTTTTGATAAAATCACAGTTTTATCTGCTGCACATCTACAAATTCTCTAAGGCTGGACTCACACGAACGTATAGCATTCGATGCGAGAGCATCGGATGCGATATGCTAATGCCCCTCAGCTCAGGCTCTGCTGCGTGAGCCGAGTGTCATGCGACTGTGACTCGATCTTGTGATTGGGTCACAGCTGTGAAGCTGAGGACGGGCGCTGCGGAGGAGAGGGAGGGGTTAATCCTCCCATCTCCTCTATTGTCAGCCTGTGCGTATATCGCACTGCACTGGGATAACATCCGAGTGCAGTCCGATGTTTCTCTCGCAACCATACACTTGAATGGGTACGAATGATACGGCTCTCGCAAAAAATCGCAACATGTTGCGACTTTTCTCGCATCCAGAATCTGGATGCGAGAAAAACTGACCAACTGCTCTGCCTCATTGATTAACATTGGTCAGAGTGCAATGCGAGATTTTCTCACATTGCACTCGTCCGTTTTTCACGCTCGTGTGAGCGTGCCCTAATGCTGAGCTCTGCATGACTCCACCCACAGCACTGATTGACAGCTTTCTGTGTACACTGTTCATAGTCAGAAAACTGCCAAACAATAGTGGGAGCTGGGTTATAGAGAACTCATGAATTTGGAGGACCAACTGGCAGCAACATTGCTAGTCTTCTATTGATAATCGCCTGTGATTTTATAAAAAATTACAGCAAGCAGCCCAGTGACACATGACTGGAATCAGGATCTCTGTCTCCACATCATGATGCTCTCAGTGTAGGTGGAAAAAACCTGGTGACAGATTCCCTTTAAGGCAAGTACAGTAAAAAAAAACACCTTGGAATATCAATTTTAGATACATCTTACTGATAATGAAAATTGCACTTTCTTTCTGTACAAGACATGAAGCAATACTGCAGAACAAATCAGCAGATGAATGCAACAATCTGAATTCTGCCATATGTCCTTCATTAATACATTTTAGCTTTTTGACCAACAGTAAAAGAAGAAGGAACCCTGAATACAGTATGTCCACACATCGTCTTTTGGCGAGTTTTTCAGGAGGAAGACACTTTGGGACATGCTGGTGTTTTTTGTCTTGAAGCGTCTATTTTGGCATCTTTTTGGTCGTCTTTAACAATGCTTTTTGGCCCCTGGCTTTTTTTTTAACTTGTGATAAAGCCGCCTATAGAGTGGTCAGGTCACTTTCTTAAGCCGACGCGTTTAATAGAAGCGCAAAGCCCTTGTGCAGCAAGTCGTTTTGCATACATCCATTTTTTAGCACTTTTTTAGATGTGTTACCCCCCCAGAAATGATGTTGTGTCCACGTACCCAAGCAGCCTTTCCCAGAAACCTTCCCTGATGTACCATGGAAGAATAGATGCTGGTACTGGTTATTAACACTACAGACACAAACTTGTTGAGAATCCTAACATACTTGCTCAGACAAAAATATGAAAATAAAATAAAGACCAAATGAAGGTCAAATAGAAAAAACTATAATCTAGTATCATATAAAGTTTCAATTCCATAGCATAGGATCACGTTACAATTGCAATAATATGCTTCTTCTGTTGAATGATAATTCCGCCTTTGTATCTACGCCATTCATTGTGTAGTAAAAATGATTCTTTAGTTTAGTATAATTACAGAGATACCAACTTGTTTACTTTTGTGAGGCCTTTTTTTCCGGTGATGGAGCGGTGTGGAGATCTAATGACTTTATTAATACCACTTTAGGGTACATACACTGTTTTGATCGCTTTTTATTACTTTCTTTATGGGAAAAACAATGAATGAAAAATAGCAATTCTGACCTCAATATATTTTTTGCTTTATGGTGTTTACCATATCAGTCAAATATTTTTAGATTTTGAGAGATTGAACTTTTACAGATGCGGCTACACAAAATATGATTATTTTGAGCTACTTCAATAACTAGGCAAACACCTCTGACATCATCACCCAAGGCTTTTTAAGGCCAGCTCTGCCATGTGCTGTATGAGTATGTATTGAGATAGCATTGCTCTCAGCAGCTACGTGCTTGTCAACAGTTGATTCATCTTTCACTAAGGCCCCTTTCACACGTCAGTGATTCTGGGACGTTTGTGCTTTTTTTTTAAACGTACCAGAATCACTGACATACGCAGACCCATTATAATGAATGGGTCTGCTCACACGTCAGTGATTTGTCACTGCACGTGTCTCCGTGCAGCGTACCCGCGTGTGCGTGATTGCTGCACGGAGACATGTCCATTTTTTTCTGGCATCACTGATGTTCCACGGACCACGCAGTGGTGTGGTCCGTGAAACACGTGCCAGAAAAAAACGTGCTTTTAAAATAATAAACATTTTAACTCACCCGGCGTCCAGCGATGTCCTCTGCAGCCCGTTCTCCCTGCTCCTTCTGAGCCGGCTGATTACTGTCGCGCATATTCATTATGCGCGACACAGCCGACCCGGAAGCAGCTCCTGCAGGGGTCACCGCCGGCCGGATGCTGCGTCGCGGGAGGATTCAGCACCACGGACAGCGGGAGCGGGCGCAGGTGAGTGAATCTCTAAGTGCAATCACGGGCCACGGAGAACGGAGCCCGGATTGCACTTAGACAACCCACGTGTGCCGTGATTTTCGGCACACGCAGGGACATGTGCGTGTTTTACACGCCAGTGAAAAACGTCTGTGTTTTTCACTGACGTGTGAAACGGGCCTTAGGCTGCTTTCACACTTGCGTCGTTTTGCATCAGTTGCAATCCGTTGTGTGACTGATGCAACGGATGTGTTGCAGATAGTGACTGATGCTGCAAAAAAATGATCGGTTATTTTTTGGGGTTTTTTTCACTGTTTTACGGGCGATCAGCTGATCGTTCACAGTAACCGGCCGCCGGGCGATCAGCTGATTGTTCACATGTTCACAGTAACCGGCCGCCGGGCAATCAGCTGATCGTTCACAGTAACCGGCCGCCGGGCGTTCAGCTGATTGTTCACAGTAACCGGCCGCCGGGCGTTCAGCTGATTGTTCACAAAAGCCGGTCACGGGCGATCAGCTGATCGTTCACAAAAGCCGGCCGCTGGGCAATCAGCTGATCATTCGGCCACCGAGAGAGACATTGCTTTCAATGATTAAACACAAGAGCTGAGCATGCGCAGTGAAAACAAAAGGATTCCGCCGCTCAAAAACCATTACATGCTGCGTTCCTGCAGCCCGACGGTCAGTAGTTCCACGACTGATCTGTCATGCGGCGGATGCAACGCAAGGCCATCAGGTCGCAATTCATCATCCATACAAGTCTATGGGGAAAAAATGGAATCCTGCAAAATATTTTGCAGGATACCGTATTTCCTCAAGGCAATGGATTGCAACTGATGCAAAACAACGCAAGTGTGAAAGCAGCCTTATTTCCAGTCAGGATCCTAATTATCTCTTACTACTCCTTGTTATTTCCAAGCTCAGTCCAGCCTACTTCGTTGTAGTCCACATCTATTTCTGCTAATCAATTTTCCAGACTACCAATTGTTCTTGGCACTGTTCACACCTCAGCAACTGCAATCACTGCAATGCATCAAAGCAAGGTAGTTTCCAGTGTGCACATTTATTTCTGCTTTTTATATGTAAACATCATCTGTGCAAATAAGAACAAGTTGGCATTACTTTATTGATATCCTGCTGTTAACCATATTCTTACTACAAATTCCTGTTTCAACACTATAAATTGTAACTCTGCAAGCTAGTTATCAGATTGTCTATTCGTCTATTACTCCTGCTAGCATGAATCAGCTGCTATTACATCACTAATAACCTGCTATTATCTGCAACTCTGCTGAAAGTTTCTAATGTGCATATACTTTTCTGTTATCCCTGTGATTAACTATGTCCCTGCTTGAAGTTATGAAATTTCAATACATCTATTCTTCTCATGTGTATCCTCACACCTGGCTCTGTTTCATCTGGTGATATTTCCACTTATCTGTCTGCCTTCCTACATGCCTAAAGGCCCCGCCACACACAGATATAAATCTTTGGCAGATCTGTGGTTGCAGTGAAATCATGGACATATTGTTCCATTTGTACACAGCCACAAACCTGGCACTGATTGTCCACAATTTCACTGCAACCACAGATCTACCACAGATCTACCACAGATCTACCACAGATCTACCACAGATCTGCCACAGATCTGCCACAGATCTGCCACAGATCTGCCACAGATCTGCCACAGATTTATCTGTGTGTGTGACAGGGCCTTTACTGTCTGGATCCTCACTGATCCCAGTGCTATACGGCGAGACTCTCTTCCAGTCCATGCTGCATACCCTGACCTGCTGCTTAGAGAATCCACCTCTCCAGATGAGACCCTTAAGAGTAAGCTCCACTACAAGAATCCAAGCTAAAATGCAACCTACTGTTGGGTTAGGAATTCAACATTAGTTGTTTTTTTTATTGCACAAAAAAAACCTGATTTTAATCCATATGCTATATTTAATTTTCATTTTTTATTCAGTTCATGTGTCCGTCTCTTCAATCTGTGTGTTATCTGTTTTCTTTCGTATGAGCAAAAAAAAGATGAAAGTTTCCCAAGCTTCTCGAAGTCATACAGACTGCACACAAAAGCAACACCGATAGCATTTGTGCGCTGGCCGATTTTTTCTGCAGAATTATTCAGTTAAATGAGCATGTTTGTGCCGTAAAAGACTGACACTTGCAAAGACCATAATACTAAAATGGGTACATGTTCTATTCGCGCAATAAAAAAAAAAAGTATAGAACATGATGACATTGTCAATGGGACCTAATCACAAGGTCTAAAATTTGAATACAGTAACACATTAGAAGTATCTGAGGCATTGTGTTTATGAGAATGAGAGGCAGAAGTATTGCGAGTGGAACCTATTCAGATATTTCCTTTCCTTATAGCTTGCATTATAACAATGACACCTGTAATATCATTGGTTCCTTAGTCATCACCAATGCACAACTTTCATCAAAGAGCCTTGTCTTAATGCCAGAGAATTGCCTTTTTACGCAGCTTCCTGTGGTCTCTCCCCTAAAATGTGAAAGCTATGCACTTACATTTTTCTAAAGTGATTGTTTCACAGCAAGATAAAAACCGAAATCAGAACACACTCATTTCCAAATGACATAGAAATACCTGTAATGGCTAAACTTTCTTTAATAATGGATGTATTGCCGGCCAGGACTCTAGAGCTCCCGCTTCCTTTATGGATAAAGACAAGGGGCTGAAAGATTCAGATCTTTGAATCTTCATCTGCACTTAAGCGGGCTTTATACGCTGTGACATCGCTAGCCGATGCTAGTGATGGCGAGAATGATAGCCCCTATCGTTATGCCGATATGTGAAGATCGCTGCCGTAGCGAACATTATCGCTATGGCAGCGTCTCACGCACATACCTGCTTGGCGACGTCGCTGTGACCGGCAAACTGCCTCCTTTCTAAGGGGGCGGTTCGCTCGGCGTCACAACAATGTCACTAAGCCGCCCAATCAAAGCGGAGGGGCGGACATGAGCGGGACGAACATCCCGCCCACCTTCTTCCTTCCGCATTGCTAGCGTGTGTCAGGTAAGGAGAGGTTCCTCGTTCCTGCGGCGTCACACGTAGCGATGTGTGCTGCCGCAAGAACGAGGAACAACTTCGCCCCAGCAACAGCAGCGATAATTGGGAGAGGATGCCCATGTCAACGAGGAGCGATTTTGGACGTTTTTGCAACGATCCAAAATCGCTCCTAGGAGTCACACACAACGAGATCGCTACAGCGGCCGGATGTGCGTCACAAAATCTGTGACCCCAAAGAGATCGCTGTAGCGATCTCGTAGCGTGTAAAGCCACCCTTAGGGTAAATGAATGGCCTCTTGCACCAATCTTGTCTGATGTCATTTATTTACTGTGTTTGTGGAGTAACTAACAAGATGCAAACATCACAGTCCAAATTAAAGATACCCTAGATCAGGGGTCTCAAACTCGGCTGGGTGTATGGGCCGCACAGAAGAAAAAAATAATAATTTGGGGGGCCGCATTCTTTGCAGGACAAAGTGACATTTTTATTGGTACCATAAATACTGTAATATAATTATTTTTTTTACACACCTGTGGATCTCTGATTTTTAATATTTTGACTTGTTTATTATAGCAAACGTGCACATTCTTTGTTTAAATATAAAAAAAAAATATTTTTTTTTACATTTTATTCCTTTTTTGTAACTAATAGTGTAAAGGGCGCTTTACGCGTTACAACATCGCTGAAGCGATGTCGTTGGGGTCATGGAATTTGTGACGCACATCCGGCCGCGTTAGCGATGTTGTTGCGGGTGACACCTATGAGCAATTTTAAATCGTCGCAAAAACGTGCAAAATCGCTAATCTGTGACATGCTCCTCTATTCCCAAATATCGTTGCTGCTGCATGTATGATGTTGTTCGTCGTTCCTGCAGCAGCACACATTGCTACGTGTGACACCACAGGAGCGACGAACATCTACTTACCTGCGGCCGCCGGCAATGCGGAAGGAAGGAGGTGGGCGGGATGGATGTTTGTCCCGCTCATCTCCTCCCCTCCGCTTTGATTGGGTGGCCGCTTAGTGATGTTGCTGTGACGCAGAACAAACCGCCCCCTTAGAAAGGAGGCAGTTCACCGGTCACAGCGACGTCGCTAAACAGGCAAGTAGTGTGACGGGTCCGCGCGAATTTGTGTGCCACGGACAGCGATTTGCCCGTGACACACAAACGATGGGGGTGGGTACACACGCTAGCGAGATCGCAGCATGTAAAGCAGCCTTTACAATTAGCACTATATACAAATTTTGACCAACATCTTTTAGTAATGTTCCTCATCTTGTTGTAGCATGCCCATCCTTGTCCCCTTGTAGTATTGTGCCCCATCCTAGTCCCCATCCCACAGTAATGTGCTCATCATTGTCCCCATCCTAAAGTAATGTTCCCCATCCTTGTCTCCATCTTGTAGTAATGTGCCTCATCCTTGTCCCCATGTTATAGTAATGTTCCCATCCTTATCCCCCTCCTATAGTAATGTCCCCAGTCTTGTCCCCATCTTATCGTAATGTGCCCATCTTGTACAAATGTGTTGATCCTTGTCCCCATCCTATAGTAATGTCCCCAATCTATAGTAATGTGTCCATCCTTGTCCCCTTGTAGCAATGTCCCCATCCTATAGTACTGTCCCATCCTATAGTACTGTCCTATCCTATAGTAATGTCCCCATTCTATAGTAATGTGCCAACCTTGTCCCCATCCTATAGTAATGTCCCCAGCATTATCCCTATTCTATAGTAATGTTTCCCATCCTTGTGCCCTTGTAGTAATGTCCCTATCCTTTAGTACTGTGCCCATCCTATAGTAATGTGCTCACCTTGTCCCAATCCTAAAGTAATGTCCCCAGCCTTGTCCCCATTCTATAGTAATAATTTCCCCATCCCATAGTAATGTGTCCACCTTGTCCCCATCTTGTAGTAATGGGGGGAGAGGGGGGCGGGCAGTGGCTATAACTTACCGATCGCTCCCATAAGCTTCCAGAGACTCCGGAGTGAAGCTAAGGGGAGCGGTCTCCGGACCCAGATCCACAGTGATTGGAGAGATCAGTCACAAGGCCGGTCTCTCCAATCACAGCTGGGGGCGAGTGAAACTGAGGTCATCCAGCTCCAGCCAATGATCGGTGCTACAGCTGCACTGACCATAGCTGGATTTCAATGTTTCAACCATTTTCAATGGCTGAACATTACAGTGGCTGTGATTGGCTGACGAATGCCACTCAGCCAATCACAGCCTCCGTAGGTCCGGGGAGGAGACACCACCCCTCCTGAGGTCCCCTCCTCCCCGAATCTAAGGTATTTGCAAAGCGATCGCAGGCACCGGGGCCACGATTTCGCCATGACGTACTGAGTATGTCATGGGTCCTTAAGTACCAGGGAGCCATGACATACCCAGTACATCATAGGTCGCTAAGGGGTTAATGTGCTGTCCTTCACATACACACACACAAAAAAAACATTCTTCTCACCTGTCCCGCGATCCCTCGGCTGCCTCATCTCCGCTTTGTGCGGGCCCCAGGCCCGTTCCCCTGTTCACTATCGTGGCCGGTGCAGGGGCCTCAGCCACTGTCAGTGATTTATGTCAGATGATTGTATTGCTGGCACGAGAGCGCAGCACCGGCAATACAATCATCTGACATAAATCACTGACAGTGGCTGCGGCCCCTGCACCGGCCGCGATAGTGAACAGGGGCACAAGCCTGGGGGCCACACGAAGCAGCCTGAGGGGCCGCATGCGTCCCACGGGCCACGTGTTTGAGACCCCTGCTCTAGATACTGCTGTTTATCCATGACAAAGACAGCAGTTTCTAAGTTATTATTAAATTGATACTTAACGCCGGTCTACAATTACAGTGCCTTGCAAAAGTATTCACCCCTCTTGGCACTTTTTGTGTTTTGCTACCTCACAACTTGGAATGTCACTGTTTTTTTAGGGTTTGCATCAGTTCATGTAAAGAACATAACTACAACTGTGAACATTTTGTTTTCATTTTATTGCGAAGCAAACAACAAATAGGACAAAATTACTTAAAACTTCAGTGTGCATAACTATTCACTCCTTTAAAGGGAACCTGTCACCTAGAATATGCGTTCTGACCTATCAGCAGATGCATGTGTGCCCTAATTACACCTCCCTACCCATCCCTGTATTAAAAAATTGTATAATATGAAAGTAATAAAAAACGTTTTATTACCTTCATATTTCCTATGTAAATTAGAGAGATTCTGGCCACATGGGCGGCGTCTTGCCCTATGGACGTCTGCATACTTTCCGTGGTATCACGCCCCTGTGAGAGTGATACCATGGAGTCACATGAGCGACGTCACCGTCGCTCATTCTATCCTGCACGCATTGTGACAGGCTTCTTTTCCGGGTGTTCACTCGCCGGCTTCAGACGCGCACTGCGCATGCGCAGTGCGCGTCTGAAACTGACAAGGAGAACCCGGAAGAGAAGCCTGCCACAATTGTAAGTATAAACGAGCACAGGATAGAATGAGCGACGGTGACATCGCTCATGTGACTTCATGGTATCACGCCCACAGGGGCGTGATACCACGGAAAGTATGCAGACGTCCATAGGCAAGGTGCCGCCCATATGGTCAGAAGCTCTCTAATTTACATAGGAAATATGAAGGCAATAAAATGTTTTTTATCACTTTCATATTACACAATTTTATAACACAGGGATGGGTCGGGAGGTGAAATTAGGGCACACATGCGTCTGCTGATAGGTCAGAACGCATATTCTAGGTGACAGGTTCCCTTTAAAGTCAATATTTTGTAGAGCCTCCTTTGTGTCAATTACAGCTTCAAGTCACTTTGGATAAGTCTCTATGAGCTTTCCACTTCTTGCCACTAAAGGACTAACAATCTTGATGACCAAACAATCAAATTATATCTAGATTTCCTGGTCAGTATATCTTATATCACACTTGATAACTAACAGAGGAACAAAGGAACAACTTTGATAATGCCTACAAAATATAATGGTACCGTCACAAATGTCACTCCTCACATGAAAGATCTTGGACCCACTGTGAAAATCTGCCAAATTAATACTGAAGGTATCAGCCGCTCAAAATGTGTTTTCCTCCACAAGTTCCTCACTGATAACAAAATAGATGTACTTGTTCTTCAGGAAACGCATGTTGAAAATGAAGATCAACTCCTAGTTCGTGGCTCCATCTATGGCTTTGATCTAATTGGTGCTACATATGACTCATTACGGTGTAGCCACATATGTGAAAGGTAACATTGAAAACGCAATCCTTGTATCTACATCTGTTGAAAATGACATCCATGAAGTTGTGAGCAAAGCTGGTGATATCACAATTGTTAATATTTACAAGCTTCCTGCAGTACAATGGCCCACCGAAATAATTCATATTCACCCACACCCTACTGTATACATAGGAGATTTTAATAGCCACCACGAGCTCTGGGAATATGCTGGCAACGATGACAATGGCGAGCATCTGGTAAACTGGTCTGAAGCGCATAATATATTCCTCGTTTTTGATGCAAAGGAATTTCCGACTTTCCAGTCAGCAGCCTGGCAGAGAGGATACAATCCTGACTTAAGTTTTGTCTCACATAATAGAAACAATCAACCTCGATCTACATCTTAATGTGTTGTCAAACATTTCCCTCGTAGCTAGTATCACCCTATCATCATCATCACCATTGGAGTATCTATTCCTCTTGTAACTTCGTATCCGCGTCCTCGATGGAACCTTGCCAGAGCCAACTGGAAGAAGTTTGCAGATCACCTTGATAAGTGTATCGGCTGGATACCTCCAATCAGTAAAAACTATGAACGGTTTTGTAAAGCAGTAATTACAGCTGCAAAGAAATCAATACCACATGGCTTTCGCAAAGAATATATTCCAGGATGGTCTAATGAACGTGAACAGGCAATTCCATGAGAGTGAAGATGGTGAAATCGGTGAGGAATTGTAGAACAAACTGAATGCAGCACGTTGTATTAAATGGATGGAAACAGTTGAGAATATGGACTTTAAAAGGTCCAGTAGAAAAGCATGGTCTTTTCTAAGAAAACTAGAAGGAAGTCGTAAAGTAAAACAGAAAACAAATGCTATAACTCCAAATCAAATCGCAGCACACATTGTGAACATCTCAAGAAGTCCAAGAGACCAAGCTCACACTATAGAAATTAAAAATAAGTTTAAGCTACTAAAATCATCGGTTGGGCCAACTCAAGAATAATCACGTGATTTTACAACCTGTGACATTGAAATTGCCCTTGTTGAAACTAAAATTAACAAAGCTCCCAGCTCTGATGGGATCCATTCTGAATTTCTCAAAAACTGTGGACCTTATGCGAAAAAATGGATGGCAAAGTTCTTCTCAAATATTATGGAGAATGCTCAAGTCCCTAGTAAATTAAAACATGCCAAAATAATTGCATTGTTAAAACCTTTGAAGCATGAAGATAATCCATCAAGCTATAGACCCATTGCCTTATTGAGTTACTTATATAAGCTCTTAGAACGCTTAATATATAACAAGATCAGTTAAAAGATTTTCGACTCAATACCTATAGAGCAAGCTGGCTTCAGACCTGCTCGAAACTGTAGTGACCACGTTTTAGCTTTGACAGCTCTCATTGAAGCTGAATTCTAGAAGAACAAGAAAGTTTCAGTGGCGTTTATTGACCTCTCTGCCGCATATGATACGGTGATGAGGGAATGACTTTTATATGAATTTTTGAAGGTGATTCCATGTTAGAAAATGATGTACCTCTTGAACAATATGATTGCAAATCGAACCTTTCATCTTATTATGGGCGATTCAACCAGTTGTAAGAAATCCTTAAACAACGGACTGGCCCAGGGATCAGTGTTGGCACCTCTCCTGTTTGCCCTGTACCTAGCTGATATTCCTAAAACAGTGTCACGGAAATTAGGATATGCCGATGACTGGGCACTTGCTACGGTAAGCAAAACAATGGAGAAGCAGAGGAGGTTCTTACAAAAGATCTTAGTGTAATGGGAAAGTACTTTCGACAATGGAGATTAAAGGCCAACCCGCCAAAAACGGAAGTTTGTTGTTTTCATTTACACGATGCAAGTGCTAAGACTGAACTTAATGGACAATTTGAAGGACAATCTGTTAAACACAATTTCAATACTAAGTACTTAGGTATAATCCTTGATAGAAGTCTAACTTTTAAATCCCATTTGGATAAAGTGGCACAGAAACTGAAAGCACGTAACAATATTATTCAAAAACTCTGTGGATCCTCCTGGGGCTTGGAAACATCTGTTTTGAGAACATCTACTCTTGCCCTGGTGTACTCTGCTGCAGAATACTGTGCTCCAGCATGGTTAAATAGCTGTCATGTAAACCTAATTGACACTCAGCTAAACAACTCTATGCGTATAATATCTGGTGCTATTAGACCTACACCTGTCACTGGTTACCTGTCCGGAGTCATATCGCACCCGCAAATCTAAGAAGACAAAAGCTCCTACTTAAAGAATACACTCAAGTAGTGAATAATGAAAAACTTCCAATACATCAAAATATAAGAGATGTTACAATACAACGATTGAAATCAAGACACCCACCCACCTGAACAGCAATCACCTTGCATGACAAAGACTTCAATTTAGAGGAGAAATAGCGAGAACTTTGGGTCAGTGTAGTAGACGGTGATCCCCAAATGTTCCCTAACTTACAAAACCCTCCACCAGGCTTCAATCTACCAAGGAAACATGGGTTACTCTAAATCGTATCAGAACAAACTTTGGCGTCTGTGCAGATTTTATGTATAAGTGGGGAAAATTTGACTCTCCGACCTGTGACTGTGGAGCAGATTGTCAAACTATCCAGCACATTGTTGAAAAGTGCCCCCTGAGATCCTACCATGGTGACAAAAATGATTGTGAAAAAAAAAATTGCAAACATAGAAAATCTTGATATTTGACTTTGATGTTTATCCTTTTGATATTTTTCAATCATTGTTTATTGTCTGGTGTTTATTTTTATATGATGGTAAGGTATACGTTCATACAATTAATTAATTAATTCTTGTCACTGGGATTTTGCCCATTACGCAAGTCGAAACTGCTCCAGCTCTTTAAAGTTAGACGTTTTCCTCTGGTGAACAGCAATCTTCAAGTCTGACCACAGATTCTTAAATTGGATTAAGGTCTGGACTTTGATGGCCACTACAGGAGATTTACATGTTTCCCCTTAAACCATTCAAATGTTTCTTTAGCAGTAGCTTTCAGTCATTGTCTTCTTGGAAGGTTAACCTCCATCCCAGTGTCAAATAACTGACAGACTGAACAGGTTTAGCTCAAAAATATCCCTGTATTTCGAACCATCCATTTTTGCTTGGACTTGGATAATTTTCCCTGTCTTTGCAGCCGAAAAACATCTCCACAGCATGATGCTGCCACCACCATGTTTCACTGTGGGGATGGTATTCTTGGGGTGATATGCTGTGTTGGTTGTCGTCAGACATAGTGTATACCTTGGTGGCCATAAAGTTCAATTTGATCTCAACTTTCCACAGCACCTTCCTCTATACATTTGTGGAGTCTCCCACTTGTCTTTTAGCAAAATCAAAAAGAGTCTTCCAATTTTTGGCCATAAGTAAAGGCTTTTTTTCTGGCCACTATTCCATAAAACCCAGCTATACAACTTAATTTGGTCCTATGGACAGATGCTCCAATCTCTGCTTGATGAGATAGCTGTGGAAAGATAAGGCGTAAATAGGGTCTTACCCGGTAAAACACGTGGGAGTGAATGCTGGCAGGTACACTCACCTGGTGTGGTTGTGCCAGTCACAACCCCTTTTTGAGCATGTAAACCACGAGGAGATGGTGTGGGAGGCAGTGGTCCCGCGGTGAAGAGACGATTCAAAGAGCAATAGAAAGCAGGTTAATATACCGCGCCAAACCACAGGAGTCAAGATGTTGTTAGTAAATCCCTTTTTCTTTATTTTCACAGGTCTACGCGTTTCAGGGACATATCCGTCCCCTTCCTCAGGACAATGTACAGAGAATACTATCTAGTAATATGATAGTATTCTCTGTACATTGTCCTGAGGAAGGGGACGGATATGTCCCTGAAACGCGTAGACCTGTGAAAATAAAGAAAAAGGGATTTACTAACAACATCTTGACTCCTGTGGTTTGGCGCGGTATATTAACCTGCTTTCTATTGCTCTTTGAATCCAATCTCTGCTTGGGAACTCTGCAGTTCCTTCAGGGTTACCTTTTGGTCTCTGTGCTACCTCTCTGATTAATGCCCTCTTTGCCTGGGCTGAGAGTTTTGGTGAGTAGTATTATGTTCTTTCCATTTGATGATAATGGATTTGATGGTGCTCCGGGGATCATAAAAAATTGGAATTTTTATTTAGAATCCAACCCTGACTTGTACTTCTCCCCATTTTTATCTGTGGCTTGTTTGGAGATCTTCTTGGTCTTCATGGTGTTTGGTTAGTGGTGCCTCTTTCTTAATGGTGTTGCAGCTAGTGTGGCCTTTCAGAAAAGTTATATATACTGACAGACCACGAGACACTTAGATTGCTCACAGGTGGACTTCCTGTCACTAATCATGTGACTTATGAAGGTAATTGCTTGCACCAGAAATTTTTAGGGACTTCATAGCAAAAGGAGTGCATACGCACATTACAATATTTATTTATTTTATCCAGTAAATTTATTTTTCCTATATTTTTCTCACTTTACTTCCCCAACTTAGACTATTTAGTGCAGATGCATCACACACAAATCAGATTGCAAAAATATTTAAACACAAGTTGTAATAAGAGGATGAATACTTTTGCAAGGTACTGTACATTGTGTTGGATTTTCAAGAAATTATTATTAACACACACGTATTATGGCTTCAAGCAACGACCAGTTGAACGGACACTAAGGCTGAGGCCACTCAAGGATTACTGCGAGTTCTCGCATGACACTCGGCATGCGCTCGCAGCAGTGGGAGTCAAGTGTCATGCGACTGTGGTCCGATCGTGTAATCATACCACAGCTGCAGAGGGGAGGGTCAGTGTTGCGGAGGGGAGGGCCAGTGCTGCGGAGGGAAGGGAGGGATTTATCTCCCTATCTCCTCCGTTGCCGACTGATGCGAGAATCGCACTGCACTCGTGTTACAACGGTATAATGTGGGAGTAATGCGATGTTTCTCTTGCCCCATAGACTTGAATGGGTGCGAGTGAAACAGGATCGCATTGCACCTGCACCATGCTGCGACTATTTTCTCAGTCCGATCAGGGCTGAGCAAATAATCACTTATGGGAGCGGGCCTATAGAGTAATATTGGTCCGAATGGAATGCGATTTTTTATTACATTCCATTCGCTCCATATTACTCGCCGTGTGTGCTGACCCTAAAGGCTTTTGTAGGACTCGCTGTTTTTCGGAATGCTTATCATTTTCTGAGTCATTTGAATACTCTATTGCAGGGGTCAGGAACCTTTTTGGCTAAGAGAGCCATAAACGCCACATATTTTGAAATATAATTCCGCGAGAGCCGTACAATATGTTTAAAGGGCCATTGACAGATCAATCGCTCCAATGTTCACTTAGTACAGCAAGGAATGCTCCTCCCTGCTGTATAAAGCCACAACTGGACTGAAACAATGGTAATTAGCAGTAAAAAAATCAAATAAATAACTTACATTGTGAACTTGCGATGCATGACATCAGTCCAGCAGTCTGGCTTCTTCTTTTTCCTGCGCATGACTGGAAGCTGGCATTCTTCCCACCTGATGTTGAGAGAATGCCAGCTTTGAGGCATTCGCAGAAGAAAGAAGCTGGAATATTGGACATGTCACACAACGCATTGTCAGTTATGTCAATTATCTATTTTATTATTTTACAGCGAATTATTGTTTAGGTCCAGCGGTGGCTTAGTGCAGCAGAGAGGAACACTCCTTTGTGTACTAAGTGACCGCTGGAGCAATTGTATCTGTCAGTGGCCCAGACACCCTGCTTCCCATACAGCCTGCACCCCCCATATCACACACACACACACTGCTCCCCATACAGCCTGCACCCCCCATATCCCACACACTACACCCCCATATGTCGCATACCCTGCTCCCCATACAGCCTGCACCCCCATATCACACACACTACACCCCCATATCTCACACACCCTGCTTCCCATACAGCCTACACCCCCATATCTCTCACACCCTGCTTCCCATACAGCCTGCACCCCCCATATCACACACACACACACACACTGCTCCCCATACAGCCTGCACCCCCCATATCCCACACACACACACACTGCTTCCCATACAGCCTGCACCCCCCAGATCTCACACACTACACCCCCATATGTCACATACCCTGCTTCCCATACAGCCTGCACCCCCCATATCACACACAATACACCCCCATATCTCACACACCCTGCTCACATATCTCACCCTGCCTGTACCCCAACTTACCCCTCTCAAACACTCTGCACCCCTTCACATGCTTCTGTCACAGTCTGCAGCCCTCATATGCCCCTCACCCTGCAGCCCCCCTCACCCTCATGTCCCCTCTTTTCTTATTACCAGTCATGTGTCCAAATCTCCTTCAGGATTCAGTTCTCTTGCTTTCTGCCCGGCCTCCTGTGTCTCCTCCCACACAGTCACATGAGCGTGACATCATCGCAGGTCCTGCAGGATGGAGATTCCGTCTGCTGTGCAGGTCAGGACTAGCACTCCTGCAGCTCAGACATGGCTGGTGGCCTCTCCAGGTCAGGGGCCCCTCTACTGACACTGGGCTCCCCTGACTCACAGTTCGGCCACTACACAGCGGCACTACACATAGACGCAGAGCGGCTGCCGGGCCCCTATGTGTACTAGTGCCGCTGTGTAGTGGCCGGCCTGTGAGTCAGGGGAGCCCAGTGTCAGTAGAGGGGCGGCTGACTTCTCGTTCCCCCGCTGATCCGGTCTCCTCGGCGCATCGTCCATTGCTGTCGCTCGCTGACCTCTCAGCAGGCGCGCAGTGATGACGTCACCGCGCTCGCTGCAGAGCTGTCAGAAGAACGCCGACAGTCACAGCGGGGAGAATGATAAGAGAGGGAGCGCGCCGCTCACTCTCATCATTGCTCTCAATTGTATCGGCACCTGCGATGCCGATGCAATTGAAAGCTCGATCCTCGGCGGGAGGCGGTGACAGCGCGGCCACCGGGCCCCCCTGAGTAGCGGTGCGCCACTCCTGCCACCACGAGTGGGCCCCCCCGGCAGCTGACCGGGTTTGCCGTGTGCTGGCGCCGGCCCTGATCCTTCCCATAGACAGGTAGGAGCCCTGTCTGCGAGCCAGATACGGCCATCAAAAGAGCCATATCTGGCTCGCGAGCCATAGGTTCCCGACCCCTGCTCTATTGGATGACATACAACAGACCTGATATGGTTCTGTATAAAGTAGTATGGAGCTGCAGGGCCTTGTGCATGAGGTCTAATAATAAACATTATAGATTGCTTATGGCCCGATATTTAATGCACAAGAGGTCACAGTGCGCCTGGAAATTATTGATACAAGAACACGCTACAGTTCAGTGTGTTAGATAACAACATCAACAATTGCTTGCTTTGTAAAACAGGCAACATGCAGAGCAGCGAGCAGACGCAAATGAAAGTAGGACAAATCACTGTATAGAAAATATCGAAACTTAGTGAGCTGAAAGGTCATTTTAATATGAAGTAGCAGCGTTAGATTGTAGTTTCGGGGAAGTGCAGCAGCCGTTCTGTCTGTCTTATTATCTCAAATGAAATGAACAGCAGGTGTGGAATGCCTATGGCAGCAATGAACATGCAGAGCCGCAGCTAGTGACAGACATCCGTATCATATAATCTGCGCACTGCTTCAAATTTGGGCCTGTCTACATTTTAGCATCTAAGGCTGAATAATGTTTCACCACTAAATGACATTGCATCATTGCTGCTATTTTATTAGGGTGGATAGTTATTCTTCTTTGCTTACAAAGCTATTCTTTCTATTCCGTTCTGGAATAAATGAGTGAAACACTTCAGATAAACATCTGCTGTCACTTCTGCACAATATATATTGAGAAGCTAGTATTCATCTACACTGGAGCCATCTTTATGTTATATTATTTTAGTCTGAGAAACCAATACCTGAAGCATATATACGCTGGGTGTAGAGAAAATTAATAGGGCATTGATTAAATAGTGTCACTGGTTTCTTTCTACATGTTTTGCTACTGTAGCTGTTTAGAAAGGACCGGTCACGTTCTAAATCAAAAAGTAGTTAAATACCTTGTAAAAATCCCTGAGCTCCTCAAATTCTGCCGCTTATTTCCATTTTTTTCTGCGTCACTCCAGTGCAGAGATATTACCATTTGCTGCTTTTGAAGTGCACTATGTGAAATCTCTGCTTGCAGTCCAACTAGACATTTCTTCAGTCTTTTCTGGAGGCATGTGCTTTCACCCCTCCCTCTCAGATGGTTATAGTCAGAGTTTGGCACCTGATCTAGCAGCCTCAAATACTTTTGATCTGTGATTGGGAGCATCTGGGAGAGAGGGGTAAAAGTGCCTGCCCCGAGGGAAGACTGACGAAATACACAATTGAACTGCAAACAGAGATTTCACATACTCCGCTCCAAAAAGAACAAATGTGTATGTCTCTGCAATGGAATGACGCTGTGCAAAAAGGAAAATAGCAGTGGAATCGGGGAAGCTTAGGGGGCTTTACAAGGTATTTCAATTGAATTTTTTGTGTAAGTCCTAATTGATATTTGTGTTGTATGGAGCCAACAGATCTACCTAAAGGATAACTCTAAACTCTGGTTCTAGGACAGAGGTCCTAAATCTTCCTGACCTTGAGAGCCGCATTCAGCTCTGAGAGATGGTCGCGAGCCACATCCAGCTCCCGTCCTCCACACAGTGGTTACACCCAAAGCCCCCATGACAACAAAGCTTTTCCACAAAAATCACACTGAGGCAGTATACCAAAATCCTGGGGTTCCTATCTTACCCCAATTCAGATCTACTTTTCAATGAAAGGCTACTCATGTAAGTCACCATCTGGAGAAGCTGTTTGCTAGACATGGTGCTAAAGTACCAAGCTGGCAGACAGCCACGAGCCACATATCACAGGTGTGCAAGCCACATGTGACTCCCAAGCTATAGGTTGGGGGACCCCTGATCAAAGAAATACTAGCACTCTGTTCAAGAAACGTGCTTTTATTAAAAAGTAAATAGGGTTCTTGCATGGCTATCATTGAAACAGCAGACACCAACAAAGGTGACAAAATTGCATTGAGAACAATATAAACACTGCCAATTGCACAAAAAAAATGTCGAACATGCCAGGTATTCAGAACAAATCTATGTCCAGATTCCGATACTTCATAGCCTATCATTGCACATATACCGTACATAAATAATTAATATAATCAAAATGTGCAAAATAATCTACTGAGTCAAATTTACATAGTGTTTCCTTTATTTGGGTTTCCAGGACCCTCTTGTTGCTGAACTTCATAATCACATTAGAACTTGGGCTCACAAGAATATCCCTTATATACAAGGAATTTGGATTTATATTTTTCCTCTAATGATCATCTTTAAAAAAAGTTGATAGATTTCTTTGGGAATTCCAGTTATGACACAAGGAAAACTCCACTATCAATGAAATTACTATTCTCAAAATCTATTTTAGAAATCAATTACATTGTAAAGATTCTGAATTTCCTATACTGTGTATAGTTTCTATATTGTGCCAGCTAGCATCCTTTATTTCTATGACACAAGGAAATGCATCCATGGTACCTTAAAGGGCTTTACAGGATTCTAGAACAGGTCATCAATATCAGCTTAGTACATAGTGTATTGGTCGTTATTAATACAACAACAAGTAAATTGGCTAGAGCTTACACTTCCTCTTATAGCCTAAAGTCATCTTTATGTAGAACAAAAATTCTTTTTTCAGATCCTCAGAGAATTCTTTGCCATGAGCTGCCATATTGAACCTCCAGTGACCAGTATGAGAGGGGGAGTGAGCGATAAAACCAAATGTAAGTCACCTGCGCCCCATTCACACCTGAGACCTTGTAACACTAATGAGTCACATGACAATGGGGAGGAAAATGGCTAATTAGGCATAATTTGGCAACATTCACTTAGGGATGTACTCACTTTTGATGCCAGCAATTTAGACATTAATGGCAGTGTTGAGTTATTTAGAGGGCACCAAATTTACACTGTTATACACGATGTAGACTAGCTACTTTACATTGTATCTAAGGGTTATATCTTCAGTGTTGTCCCATGAAAAGTTCTAATAAAATATTTACAAAAAAAGTGAGGAGTGAGGGGTGTACTCATATTTGTGATAGACTTTATTTTAAATATGGAAGAGACAATTGTTCATGTCCAGTCCATGTATTTTGAACATGACCTTTTAAATATCTAAAAATTCAATAGGAACGACTGAGGCAGGAAAGGAGGCTGACCCAGGAATTTAACTAAGCCACTCAAACAGCCCTTTTCATCACATCACCAATACAGAGGGGAAAAAGAAAACATGGTGTTTGCAAACTTTGGAGAACCTTAAAGGAGATTTCCATTACTATTGTGACCCCTTTTGATTTGTCCTAACTATTTCTAACTTACCCCTACTTCTGCTACCTACCTTGCTCCTGTAAGCTGATCTCTCTACGATCCATATATTCCTATGTTGTTTCAGCTTTCATCTTTCTGATCTGGAGACTAGAATCAGACAAACTGAGCAGGGCACGTCAATGGGGAGGGGGCAGAGCTGCATCTTTGTGAGCGATAGCAGTCTAGGCACACATGCCCAGATCACACTTCCCTCCTTTCTCAGCCTGCTTTACAGTGAGGTGCTTTCATGTGACAAATGCTGTGATGTGTAGATTGTGCGATGTGATATCGTATCTAATGGGTGGCATATTGCAGCACTTGTCACATGACGGCACAACACTCGCTGTAAGGCAGGTTAAGAGGAGAGTGAAATGTGATCTGGGGATGTGTGCCCAGACTGCTGTCACTCACAGAGAGGCAGTCCCGGTGCCACCAGTGATGTGCCCTGCTCAGTTTGTCCAATTCCGGGCTCCAAACCGTAAAGATCAAAGAAAAACATCAATAAAGGTAAATATGCACCACAGAGATATCAGCTTACAAAAGCAGGGTAGGTAGCAGAAATTATTGGGAAAGTGTTAATTAGGAATAGTTAGGACAAATGACAGGCAGAGTCACATTAGTAATTTAAAACCTCTAACAATACAGACCCTTCAGCACTGCTCGCTCAATCCCTAGTGGGGATTTGGAATGCCACATTCTAAATCTGAGTTCGAGCTACATTTGGAACTTATTTTGATTAGAAAACTAAAAACTTAAATCGGGAGGAACATTTTCTTTAAGACAAGTGTCAACTCACAATTGGTAACATATATGTCGTAGCGGACAAGCCATTTGGGCTCTCATCAATAGTATTATATGTACAGTTAGAAGACATCTAAACAAACAGTACACAAGCTGTCAGTACCCATGAATCAAATGGTTGGGAAAATTCCGGCAGTGAATGAATTTTTAATCTTCATCACCATAATGTGTCATTTACAGAGAATGCCAAGAAAAGACCACTGGACCCAACTTGTAAGATTATTTGATAACATGTAAAATCAGACCTTGGATTACTCGGTCTTTTTTCATGTTCTTATAGAATGGAGAAAATCAGCACAACAATACCAATAAGGGCAAATAAACATTGTAAGGGCTCGCTAACACGAGTGCATAAATCGGACAAGTACAATCCGATAAAAAAAAAAAATGGGTTGCACTCTGCCTCTCAGAATGAGGCAGAGCAGATATGCGTTTTTTTTCTCAGCTGTGTTCTGCATGCTGCGATAGGACTCCGAAATCGGTACAGTGCGAGAAAAAAAACAGATGCCATATGGACCATCAGTATGTCATCCTATTTTTATGGATATAACAGATTGCGTACGGACAGCACACGGATGACAAGAGAGATAAAAAGAAATCGTCCAACTTTTCTGGAGATTTTTTTATACGCACGTGAGACCACAATTTAAGGCATATTCTCATTCCTCATCCAAGAAACTGCATTTACCATGTTATACAGTATAAGATATCACTTGTCTCATGGACCCTCGGCCTTACTTCTAAAAACCTCCAAGATATGTTTTTGTGTATAAACGCTATCTGAAACTTCAAAAATTACAGAACAATAATTTTAGTTATTTGTAAATGGAAAATCCTACACCACTTACTATTTTAGTAAGACCCATTATTTGGCCCACTAGATGGCACTAGGGTACTACAAACCACCAATTTTGATATCTAAATTACACCTTATTAATTCAACTATGAGATGTGCACAACAAAAATACCTACAATTCGCCTTGAATCACTCATTATGTGTTACCTGATGTTTGTAATAAGCTGCTCCACAGCCAAGATGTCTGAATATCCCTTTATTATCTACAGTCTCATTTACTGCAACCTTCCTCCCATTGCCGTACTCTACATGTTAATTAGGGATGCTTCTATCAATGCCGCCTTGCCAGCCTCCCCTTTGTGTGACTACACTCTCTCCATCCAAATCACACGTAAGAAGTTACAAGTCTGTAATAGATGGGGATTCATTCTGCAAGCGTTTTCGCCTGCCAGTGTTGTTGGTCATTTCTCCACCGTGTACAAATCCTTTCAGTAGGTCCCACTGTTTTCTTCAGCCTCATGAATATATTAAAATGTGTTCTTTTTTTTTTTGCTGTGCTTGAGGCTGATAGTCAAGTTTTATCTTACCCCTCCTTCATAGCTGCCATCTCATTATAACAACTGTCAGAGTCCAGAAACTGAAGTGAATGACATTCTAGCCAAACGGCAATTATCTCGTGGTGGATTCATTCTAACTTAGAAGAAACAATGGGCACACCGGGAGGCTCACTGGGCTTTAAAGGACCGAGGTTTTACTGATGATATTAATGAGTTTTCCCATAAATTTATTAAAATGCATTAAAAAAATCTTTGTAAAAGTTGTTAATAATGCCACTCATCCTCCATGAAATTTTGGAAATGAAGATGCCTGCCGTAACAACACAGGCCGCGATCAATACATGACTCTCCTAGATTCACGGATGGCAATTGGTAGTCCCCTGCTCCATTAGCCATAACAACACAGGCCAGGATCAATACATGACTCTCCTACCGTAGACTCACAGATGGCAACTGGTATGTCCCCTGCTCCATTAGCCATAACAACACAGGCCGGGATCAATACATGACTCTCCTAGACTCCCGCATGGCAATTGGTAGTCCCCTGCTCCATTAGCCATAACAACACAGGCCAGGATCAATACATGACTCTCCTACCGTAGACTCCCGGATGGCAACTGGTATGTCCCCTGCTCCATTAGCCATAAGAACACAGGCCGGGATCAATACATGACTCTCCTAGACTCCCGCATGGCAATTGGTAGTCCCCTGCTCCATTAGCCATAACAACACAGGCCGGGATCAATATATGACTCTCCTACCGTAGACTCACAAATGGCAACTTGTACATCCCCTGCTCCATTAGCCATTACATATCTGCTCATATCTGCTCATATCAGTATTGACAAGATATCACCAAAAGGGTTATTAGTAAATATCATTTTTTTTAATATACACAATTTAACGTTGAATAGATTAGATATTGTCTGCATTTAAAGAGACTCTGTCATGAAGTTTTTGCTTCCCCACCTGAAAGCAGAATATTGTAGGGGCAGAGACCCTGATTCCAGTGATGTATCACTTTCTGGAATTTTTGTTGAAAAAGTGTCTTACCAGCTACAGATCTATCAGTTCTCTGAATGCTGAGATTTGTGTAACCCCGCCCACATCACAGATTGGCAGCTTTTTATGTACATTGTGCATAGACAGAAAGCTGCCAATCAGTAGTGTGGGTGTTGTTATTGATTTATTTATTTACATAAATATTGAGGACTATATGGTAGCAGGATAAATAGTCCTATAGTGATAATCTCCTGCTGTTAAAGTAGTAATGTTATCAAAACTGCAGCAAGTGACATATTGCTGGAATCAGAGTCCCTGTCTCTACTTTATGTTACTTTCAGATAAGGCAGCAAAATCCTGGTGAGAGATTCCCTTTAATTATTGTCCCTTCCAGATAAAATACCACCTATAAAGTGTTTTTATCATTCTGGAAGACTCGGAAAAATCATGCAATACCACTGACGTCAATGGGAGCCATGTAATGCTTTTATTTCCTTTGTGGTTGCACTGCTCCCCCAAAGATTACAGTTGAAATGTGAATCTATATGACCAGCATTTTTTAACACCGTCATTCCTACAATGCCTATGAACACCACAGTGTCATCTGTATTCCTACATCCAGATACTTTGGGTCATGACATTCTGCTATGTCTATGTTGGGAGCACAATGTTGACTGATGCACAGAAAAAGCCCATATTTTCATAGAAAATGCTGAGAAATAACAGATGTGCATCCTTGGCCATTAGCCTCTTCCCATCTGCCATTGTCTGGCCTTGTTTGCTTATGGCTGAGTAACTTTTAAATATCCAATCCCATAATTTCCTACATTACCATTTTTTATTATTTATTATATTACAGCCAAAATTATAATAAATATACCTTTATCGAGCCTAACAGAACTAGCAAAATGAGTTCACCAAGTGGAAACACATGGTTTGCTAATGTATCTTAGTACCTAGTTCAGACATGATGTCTACAAATGTAGAACAACATCGCTCGCGGTTGCCATGATGTCAATGAATTGGAGAGAACTCCACTTTGGGGTCTCCCACCTGGGCCAATGGACTGTGGTCCACAGCCTCAGTGCCCAAAAGCAGAATCATAATCTGTCTCATTGCCCCTGATTTGTCCCATATATTTGGTGCATGCTTCAGTATACGTAGCCATAACTGCCAAGGCAATAGTAAACCTTTAGAAAGGATGCACAAAAAGGTTTACCTCCACCAGCCAGAAGCTACACCATGGTGCTTCATTTACGATAAGGGTGCGTGACCATAATCAGGGTTCACAGCATTTTGGACGCAGCGTGTTTTCACTGCATCCAAAATGCTGCATTGTACAGTATAAGCACAGTGGATGGGATTTCTAGAAATTTCCTGCCCACTGTGTTTGTTTTCCTCGCAGTGTAAACTGACCTGTGGTGTGACCTTCCTGAGCCGCAGCATGTCAGATTATTGCTGCGGAGCCGCGAGTGTTCTCCGCAGGGAGAACAAACAGAAAGACCACAGCGACCCAAACCCTGATTGTGAGGACAGACTGCTGCGTTCTCCTGCAGAGACACTCGTGGCCCCGCAGAAGAGAACATGCTGCATCCAGGACGTGGCATGTCTAGATCGTGAGCACGTACCCTTAGACAATGTTAACGGTAACTTGTCAGTCAATTCATGCTGCCCAAACATACAAGCAGCATGAAATAGAGCCTTTCTGAAGATTGCACGGTGGTATGTGACCGTCAGAAATGTTCCACCATTTCAGAGAAGATATAGTTAGATGACTAGTACACTGCCAGTGCCACCCAAGACAGATTTCCTCAGAACCACTCAAGGTGATTGATAGATCTCTCGCTAAGTGCACACCCGGAGCCAACTGTCAATCAGTGGTGTGGGGCGAATCTGGCCAGGGCCAGCACCACACTATACTGGTCTCCATCTATGGCTGAATCCTCTAACTATATTTTCTCCTAAAAGCTGGAGCTTTTCAGGGAACAATATACCTGTCTGCAATGGTGGTGCTGGTGGTTTGGGCAGCATGAATCAGTTGACAGGTCCCCTTTCAGTAGATCTTCATATGCAGAAACCGTGGTAAATGGTTGAAGGTGCTCATTTTATGAATATTTATGGAGACATTATGTGAAATTAGAGTGTTTAGGTGTCATTTGAACAATTAATTGAATGCAATGTGACATTTCTAACTATAAAACTAAACAAAAAGAAAAATGGTTACCAGCAACCCATAAAAAAACAAAACCGAAGAAATGGGCTGGCACACCTGCTGGTATATGTGGAATATAGAGGTGCACATTCATACAGTGGCCATTGCCAGATAAAACCTAGGATAAACACAAATAAATACCTAACAGTAAGTAAATAACAGCTGGTACTTAGTTGACACTATTTTGATCAGAAAAGCCGAAAAGCATCCCACCTCAACAAGGTGTACCTAATCAGGATGGTCGCTAAGTCTTAGCAGTTAACTGAGCTATGTGCCAGCAGACCTCAAAATAGATGGAGGCTGAGTGACTATTTCACACCTTAGCAGAGCCCAAAAAGGGGGAGCCACTGCCCTATATGTGCCCCCATCCATTTTGAATCCTGCTGGCACATAGCTCAGTGAACTACTAAGGCGGGCTTTGCACACTACGACATCGCAGGTGCAATGTCGGTGGGGTCAAATCAAAAGTGACGCACATCCGGCATTGCTGTCGATATCGTAGTGTGCAAATCCTTTTACATACGATTAACAAGCGCAAAAGCATCGTTATCGTATGATCTGTGTAGGGTCCGACATTTCCATAATTTTGCAGCCGCGACGGTACGATGTTGTTCCTCGTTCCCCTGCGGCAGCACACATGGCTGTGTGTGAAGCCGCAGGAGCGAGGAACATCACCTTACCTGCGTCCCGGCTGCAATGCGGAAGGACGGAGGTGGCCGGGATGTTTACGTCCCGCTCATCACCGCCCCTCCGCTTCTATTGGCCGCCTGCCATGTGACGTCGCTGTGACGCCGCACGACCCGCCCCCTTAGGAAGGAGGCGGGTCGCTGGCCAGAGCGACGTCGCAGGACAGGTGAGTGCATGTGAAGCTGCCATAGCGATAATATTCGCTACGGCAGCAATCAGAAGATATCGCACCTGCGATGGGGGCGGGGACTATCGATGCAGCGTCGGTAACACATTGTTACCGATGTCGCAGCGTGCAAAGCCCGCCTAGTTAGGGACCATCCTGATTAGGTACACCTTGTCGCGGTGGGATGGCTTTTTACACTTTGAAGATCAAAATGGTGTCAACTAAGTCCCTGATGTTATTTACATGTGCTATTCTATTGTTATTTATTTATTCACTTACTACAGGGAACTTTCTCATTTATTTCTATGGTTTTATCTAAAAAAATGAAAGCAGCACATAAATATATTGCAGAAAAAAGATTTTTTTTTTCCCAGCATCAAGTCGGCACTGACATTTCCTGAAGATTGAGCAATTCCAGATAAAACTTCCCACTAAGGGGGAATTCATCAAAGCTAGCATTTCATATGCCCATCTTGATAAAAAAGACTGCTGGAGTAAGATGCGCTAAGTTCCTTAATAGGTAAATGCTTCTTAATTGTTTTGGCACATCTTTAGGCTCCCTGTACGCGACAATCTGAAATATTTGCCAGCTACTGTACGAGTTGGAAAAGATTTATGGTATTAGTCTGTCACTCTACAGCAAATATATAATGACTCCCCAACTAAGCACCATTATTTGCTTTTTTTAAAGAGGTTTGCCACCTTTGAGGGGACTTTTAACTTTAACTTTGGATGGAAGAATGTTATTTATAGTTTTTGTTAGCATTTACAGTCCCTTTAGTCACACAAATTCTGCTCACACCTTTTGCTGCCATAAATTTCCAGATCATAACACTAAATGGGTGCTTCATGGTAGGTGTAAAGCAATCTGGATGCAAACCTTGCAGTAATATTCCAGCCTCGTCGCATTAGATCATCATAAGAACAGTCCAGGTGGGCACTTCCTTTGTAGATAACGGTACTTGTATCAAAGGGTGGCATCCCCAAATTTCAAAAATAATACAAGCATGGCGATTTTGTATTATCACTTTAAATTAGGGATGGGGACCTCACCTCTTTTTTGAGGGCAGATTCCCAGCCAGGGACCACAGTGCTCAGGCTGACACCCGCATTTTGCCAGGAAGAGGGAAAACGAAACACGTGTTTGGGTGGAGGATGCGGTACCGGTCTTTCCTGTGTTTCACACTCCATTAAAGGGGTATTCTCAGCTCTAAGATCCTATCACAATATGTTGTAGGTGTAATAATATTAGCAAATACCTCCAATTAGAAATGTAGTATAGTTCTCCTGATTCACTATGTCACTTACCTCATGTTCAGAGCATTGCAGTACCTTAGGTATCCATGGTTATGACCACCAGCAACTAACTAACTGTGACTATACAGTTAGGTCCAGAAATATTTGGACAGTGACACAATTTTCGCGAGTTGGGCTCTGCATGCCACCACATTGGATTTGAAATGAAACCTCTACAACAGAATTCAAGTGCAGATTGTAACGTTTAATTTGAAGGTTTGAACAAAAATATCTGATAGAAATTGTAGGAATTGTACACATTTCTTTACAAACACTCCACATTTTAGGAGGTCAAAAGTAATTGGACAAATAAACCAAACCCAAACAAAATATTTTTATTTTCAATATTTTGTTGCAAATCCTTTGGAGGCAATCACTGCCTTAAGTCTGGAACCCATGGACATCACCAAACGCTGGGTTTCCTCCTTCTTAATGCTTTAACAGGCCTTTACAGCCGCAGCCTTCAGGTCTTGCTTGTTTGTGGGTCTTTCCGTCTTAAGTCTGGATTTGAGCAAGTGAAATGCATGCTCAATTGGGTTAAGATCTGGTGATTGACTTGGCCATTGCAGAATGTTCCACTTTTTTGCACTCATGAACTCCTGGGTAGCTTTGGCTGTATGCTTGGGGTCATTGTCCATCTGTACTATGAAGTGCCGTCCGATCAACTTTGCGGCATTTGGCTGAATCTGGGCTGAAAGTATATCCCTGTACACTTCAGAATTCATCCGGCTACTCTTGTCTGCTGTTATGTCATCAATAAACACAAGTGACCCAGTGCCATTGAAAGCCATGCATGCCCATGCCATCACGTTGCCTCCACCATGTTTTACAGAGGATGTGGTGTGTCTTGGATCATGTGCCGTTCCCTTTCTTCTCCAAACTTTTTTCTTCCCATCATTCTGGTACAGGTTAATTTTTGTCTCATCTGTCCATAGAATACTTTTCCAGAACTGAGCTGGCTTCATGAGGTGTTTTTCAGCAAATTTAACTCTGGCCTGTCTATTTTTGGAATTGATGAATGGTTTGCATCTAGATGTGAACCCTTTGTATTTACTTTCATGGAGTCTTCTCTTTACTGTTGACTTAGAGACAGATACACCTACTTCACTGAGAGTGTTCTGGACTTCAGTTGATGTTGTGAACGGGTTCTTCTTCACCAAAGAAAGTATGCGGCGATCATCCACCACTGTTGTCATCCGTGGACGCCCAGGCCTTTTTGCGTTCCCAAGCTCACCAGTCAATTCCTTTTTTCTCAGAATGTACCCGACTGTTGATTTTGCTACTCCAAGCATGTCTGCTATCTCTCTGATGGATTTTTTCTTTTTTTTCAGCCTCAGGATGTTCTGCTTCACCTCAATTGAAAGTTCCTTAGACCGCATGTTGTCTGGTCACAGCAACAGCTTCCAAATGCAAAACCACACACCTGTAATCAACCCCAGACCTTTTAACTACTTCATTGATTACAAGTTAACGAGGGAGACGCCTTCAGAGTTAATTTCAGCCCTTAGAGTCCCTTGTCCAATTACTTTTGGTCCCTTGAAAAAGAGGAGGCTATGCATTACAGAGCTATGATTCCTAAACCCTTTCTCCGATTTGGATGTGAAAACTCTCATATTGTAGCTGGGAGTGTGCACTTTCAGCCCATATTATATATATAATTGTATTTCTGAACATGTTTTGTAAACAGCTAAAATAACAAATCTTGCGTCACTGTCCAAATATTTCTGGACCTAACTGTATGTGTGGTCATAACCATGGTTACCTAAGGTCCTGCAATGCCCTGAACATGAGGTAAGTGACATAGAGAATGAAGAGAAATATAGTATATTTCTAATTGGAGGTATTTGCCAATATTCTTATTATTACACCTGCTACATATTAGAATAGGATCTTGGAGATGGGACTATTCCTTTAAGCCCCTTATTCACTTACAACAGCAAGACATTGTTACCCTTTTGCTCTTTGGTGTATATTTCCTTGTATACTTCACAAATATTTGCTACTTTGTGTTGGTATATTACATACAATCCCAATAAAATACATTTACGTTTTTCTGTGTAATGTGAAAAAATGTGGACAAAGTTCATGGGGTATTAATACTTTTCAAGGCACTGTATATGCAAATATAGTGATAACCATGTAGGACTAACAAACCATTAATATGTCCCAGTAGCAAATGTTCAGCAATAGGATAAAGCTACTGAACCAGAACTGTCACTCATACAGGACTGCCCACCCCTAAGACAAAAGGAAGTGAAGAGGCTGAAGCACTGTATACTGCTCAAGCCCCCTCCTTTGATTGTCACCTGTGAATGTACAAATCACTATAGAGAGCCTGGTGGGGATTGGGGCGGGGGCACCTCTTTCAGCTCTGCTACATGGCTAAATCTAAAATTTCTGGTTATTTAGAACGGCTCCACCCAGTAATCTAAGTGATACACCACTAGATTCAGGATCTCTTTGCCGGCATTATGCTGAAGTAGTAAAAACCTCGTAATAGATTGCCTTTAAGCATGCATACTAAAAGTTGAAAGATTCAGCATCTACCAGATGTTATATCTCTTTTAAAAAACAGTATATTCCTATCAATTCACATCTGTACAGGCTTCTTTCTTAAAGGGAAATAGCATCATATCAGATACATTCTAGGGAAATTAAAAAAGGGATTTTTATACTTCTGTTTTACTCACATATATACAATGGGGAACATAAGTATTTGATACACTGCCAATTTTGCAAGTTTTCCCACCTACAAAGAACGGAGTGGTCTGTAATTTTTATCATAGGTACACTTCAGCTATGACAGACACAATTAAAAAAAAGTCCAGAAAATCATATGTGATTTTTAAAAAATTAATTTACACTTTATGGCATGAAATAAGTATTGATTACCGACCAACCTGAAAGAATTCTGGCTCTCACAGACCTGCTATTTTTTTCTTAAGAAGCTCCTACTCTGCACTCCTTATCTGTATTAATTGACCGGTTTGAACTCGTTACCTGTATAATAGAGACAGATCCACACACTCCAACCTCTCCACCATGGCCAAGACCAAAGAACTGTCTAAGGACAACAGGGACAAAATTGTAGACCTGCACAAGGCTGGGATGGGCTACAGGACAATAGACAAGTAGCTTGGTGAGAAGGCAAAAACTTGACACAATTATTAGGAAATGTTAGAAACACAACAAGACTATTAATCTTACTCGGTCAGAGGCTCCATGCAAGATCTTGCCTCGTCAGGTAAGGATGGTTCTGAGAAAGGTCAGGAATCAACCCAGAACTACACTGGAGGACCTGGTCAATGAGCTACAGAGAGCTGGGACCTCAGTTTCAAAGATTATAGTTAGTAACACACTACACTATTATGGATTAAAATGCTGCAGGGAACGCAAGGTTCCTCTGCTCATGCAAGCACATGTCCAGGCCCATTTGACGTTCACCAATGACCTTCTGGATGATACAGAGGAGACATGTGGTCAGACGTTACCAAAATAGAAGTTTTTAGTATCAACTCCACTCACCGTGTTTTAAAGAAGAAGAAGGATGAGTACAACCCTAAGAACACTACCCGAACTGTGAAGCATGGGGGTAGAAAAATCATACTTTGGGTTTCTTTTCTACAAAGCGGACATGAAAACTGCACCGTATTGAAGGGAGCAAGATTTTGGCCAACAACTTCCGTCACTCAATAAGAGCATTGAAGATGCACACAGCCAGGACAATTAAGGAGTGGCTCTGTAAGAAGCATTTGAAGCTCCTGGAGTGGCCTAGCCAGTCTCCAGACCTGAACCCAATAGAAAATCTTTGGAGAAAGCTAAAACTTAATGTTGCCTAGTGACAGCACCGAAACCTTAAAGATCTGGAGAAGATCTGTATGGAGAACTGGGCCAAAATCCCTGCTGCAGTCTGTGCATACTTGGTCAAGAACTACAGAAAACATCTGACCACTGTAATTGCAAGCACAGGTTTCTGTATCAAATATAAAGTTCTGTTTTTCTATTGTATCAAATATTTTTTTCATACAATAAAATGCAAATTAATTATTTAAAAATCATGCAATGTGATTTTCTGGATTGGGGGGGATTCTGTCTGTCACAGTTGAAGTGTACCTACGATAAAAATTACAGACCTCTCCATTCTTTGTAGGTGGGAAGACTTGCAAAATCGTAAGTGTGTCAAATACTTATTTTCTCCTTTGTAGCATTATTGGGGCGCTAAATCTAAATTCCCTATCAATTTGTCTTTGGAGTGTGGGAGGAAACCCACACAAACGCTATGAGAACATAAGAAGTCCTTGAAGAGGTGGGATGTGAACCCAAGAGTCCAGCGTTGCAAGTCTTCAGTGCTAACCAGCTACCTGGCTAACCGCTACTCAGATGCCACTACTCTGTGCCAGTCATTGCACTGGCTGCCCATATATCACAGGATCCAATTCAAACTGCTTGTTCTCACCCACAAAGCTCTCCACAGTGCGGCATCCCCCTACATCCCAACCCTCCTCTCTGTCTATCATCCCACCCGTTCTCTACGCTCTGCAAATGACTTTCGACTAACATCCACACTAATTCGAACCTCCCACTCCCGGATCAAAGACTAATTCCGAGCTGCACCAATCCTCTGGAACGCTCTACCCCAAGAAGCTAGGGCAAATCACAACTTACTTAGCGTCAGACGCACCCTAAAAACACATCTTTTTAGGGTGGCCTATCACACTCCCTAGCCGAACTAAATTCACATTGATCCACAACGTCTCAGAACATAACCCCACGTCAAACTTCATGGCACCCAAATGCATCTCAAGGTTCTGGCCAACTGGTCCAGGAAGCCATTATCTATCCCCTATTTTCTTGATATGGTTGGATTGTCATTGTAAATAAGCACTTGTACCTTGCCCTCCCCATCTCATTGTAGATTGTAAGCTCTCATGAGCAGGGTTGTCTTTTTTTTCCCTCTAAATATTGTATTTTCTATAACTGTTACTTGCTTGTATATCAATCAATGTCCTGAATTGTAAAGCGCTGCAGAATATGTTGGCGCTATAGAAATAAAGAATATTATTATTTTTCAGATCCATATAGAAAGCTGTGAGGCTCTGCATGACTACTTAGATGTTCTGCTTTGGATGTTTCAAGATTTTCAGTATTTATTTTTTTAGTATAAACAAAGCCTTTAAATTAAAAATCAAATAATATTATATATACTTGATAACATGTAACGTTTATATTTGTCAGGTGATCATTCTTCTCAACGATGTACTGGGATATGAAATATGTCTTTATGGGCACTGGCGTACCAGGTTTCTTAAGAAGTCTCTAGATGACAATGTAGATTTTGTAGCCTGGAGCCGCTGCCACGCACCATAGCATGCCTCGCATGGACCGAGGATACAAAAAATATATAGAAAATCGATTGGCAGTGAACATTTCTACAGAAAGCAAAGCAGTTTATTAAGTGTATTGATTTACCATTGCCGTCCATACCGGGCCATCGCCATGTACCCTCAAGACAATGTAATACAGTTAAATGCGGTATCAATGTAACTAATACACTTTGCTACATTCTTTAGAGACACGAGCACACAATGATCTACTAATCTAAGACAATAACAATAAATCACAATTAAAACCACTGAATTCATCAAACCAATGCTAAAGGTAAGAGGGGAAGGAGGATTTACTCAATTTCATCAGCTATTTTATATTATGTTAAGAATGGTGAATATCACAAAACATAATTACAACATAAATAAATGGATTTTTTTTAAACAATTTGTGTCATTGTTGCTATTAAGCATTACTGACAAAGAAGAACAAACCAGAGCAGAAATTATAGCCTGGAAGAATGAGAAAGTGCTATTGTCACCATGGTTCAGCATTAAGCAAAGGAACACATGACAATGAGAAATGTGATTTTGTCAATTGTGACTTCCACAGCGGAGATTTTATAGTTCATAAAAAGCAGATTGTGTATATGGATCAAAATAATCCTTAGTTCTGCAGTTTTAGGGTATTTTCTGTGTTGGTTTAGTGTTTTGTCCCAATTAGTGTCAAATCTCATGCCTCCCTTGGAGAGGTTGTGTTACATAGAGGGAGAGATCACGCTGTTCCTACTTTCTAATGTCCTACGACTTAGTACGTGACCACTGGTGCATCAGTCATGTCGTGCTAACAAATGACACTGGGCTTTGAAATTGATGCAATCCTCCTAAAGTTGACCGGCCATTTCCAGCTTGCCGTAGACCTAGGAGATTGTTCGAAATTATGGAATGCTCAAATGTTAGGACTTTTTCAGATTTGGAAAGTAAAACAAAACATGACAGCCATTAGATACTATGTCAAAACACTCAGAGACTTACATTATAAAAACAAGTTCAGATTTTTATAAGCAAAATGTCAAGCAATAAAAATGCTATAAGTAACTGGTAATATTTTACTATCTGTCAATCATATAACAACAACATATTTCCCAGCACAATGTAGAAGTTTCCACCAGTCACTTCAGTCACTGTCCTCAATGGGGCTCAGAATTTAATGTACGGGCTATGGCGGCAATTTCATAGGACGGTAATTATCTCTTTTATTCTTTTTGGCAGGACTGTTGGCAACTATACAGGGAGAAAATACAAACTCCATTCAACCTAAGGATACGTTCCCACATTGAGTATTTGGGGGAGTTTTTGATGTTGCGGATATTCTGCAGCCATAAGGTAAATTAGTTTATTTGCGGGGTTTTTTTTCTCATACATATTCATTGCATTTTACTCTCATTTTGATACATAATGTTTTAAATAAAGCTTCCTGTTTTTAATACTTTCTCATATTTGGCTTTGACAAAACAATGTGGATTACAGAAATTACCAAATGAAATTACCACATTTTTTTCCCTGCGGATTTTCTGTATCTGATACAGTTCTATGGGAAAAAATCCACCAAAACTCAATGTACCCGTAAAACAAATTGACATGTTGCTGATTTCAAACACGCCCCACAGGTCAGTTTATGCTGAGTAAAAATGAAGCTCAGTGGGCAGGAGATTTCTATTGTAACTGCAAGAGAAGTAATTTTTTTGAGCAGCAAAAATAGACAGCATCAAAAACTCAGAATGGGAATTTAAAGGAGTTTCCCATTACGAATGTAACCCCTTTTCATTTGTCCTAACTACTCCTAACACATTTCCAAAATACTTCTGCTACCTGCCCTGGTCTTGTAAGCTGATCTCTCTGTGGCGTGTATATACTTTTATTGATGTTTTGCTTGGATCCTTCCGGCCTGGATACTGGAATTGAACAAACTGAGCAAGGCACGCCACTGGTGAGGGCGGGCTGGTTCTCTGTGAGTGACAGCAGTCTGCACACATGCCCAGATGATACTTTACTCTCCTCTCACCCTACTTTACAGTACGGTGCTGTCATCTGACAAGCACTGCAATGTGCAGATTGTGCGATGTGATATATTATGTAATGATTGGCACATTGCAGCACAGATGAAAGCACTGCACTCTAAAGCAGGCTGAAAGGAGAGTGAAGTGTGATCTGGGCATGCATGCCCAGACTGCTTTCACTCACAGAGGAACAGTACCACCCCCACCAGTGGCGTGCCCTGCTCAGTTTGTCTGATTCTGGTCTCCAGACCGGAATGATCAAAGCTAAAACATCAACAAAGATAAATATGCACCCTAGAGAGATCAGCTTACAGCAGGAGGGTAGGTAGCAAATGTATATTGAGAAAGTGTTACTTAGGAATAGTTAGAACAAATGAAAGGGGTTCATATTATTAGTGGTAGTGGAAAATCTCTTTAAATGGGTTTTCTACAGCTCGGACAACTCCTTCTCAATCACTATGTTTCCCCCAGATAAAATAATAACAGCTATACTCATCTCCAGTGCCGTTGGCAACTCTCCCAATATTATGTCACGTGATCCCTACTGCCAATCAGGTCTTGCTTCACTGTACCATCCTTCAGAAGTAACTGACATCTGGAGGAAATCAGAGATGCAGCTTCCTTCTCTTTCAAATCCCCTGGAGTCTGGATGTCTGATTTATCCAAAGGAGCAGACAGTGAAGTGGCCGCAGGGATCAAGTGACATAGCAAGGTCACGCAAGCCCATAGAAAGATAGTTCTGACACCACTGGAACGGCATTGGTTTATTGGGGGTAACAGCGAATGAGAAGGGGTTTCCCAAGTAGTGAACAACTCATTTAACCTAAAACTACAAGGAAATACAGCCTTCATGTGGGCTTAAGGCATATTATTCAGTACATTGACCCATTTTTTGTTTTTTTTTCTGTTATTTCTGCATCAGCTGAAGATCAGTTTAATTGTATCCGCTCCACTCCCCAATTATTATTCATAAGTTGTAGTAAAAGTTTTGTTTCAGATAAAATAGTTACAAAAATGCACTTAACAGTTACAAAAACCTCTGAGGGCCGTCTGTGTTTCTAGCACCATTATACTAATCATGTTACTTGCCACACGCTCCTATTATTTATTCTGATCGTGAGTTTGCAGCCATTCTCATCAACTATGAAGCACTTTTGGCAAGACCCAGCTTTCCATTTTGGAAACGAAATGACACAATCCCATAGCAGATGCTGCCTGGAATTCTCAATGAATTGTCATGATGCCTATGCAATTAATTCATAATAACACCATGTTGTCTAATTATTTACTAATGTGCTGTGTCATAGTTGGCAAGTGCTCATCATTTACATGGACAATCCCATTGTTTAAAGATCTTTCCCTGGAAGCTTTATTCTTAGCACTGTCCCTGCATCTATTCTGCAGAATGGTGAATACGTGATGAAATGAAGATGGATTGATTATTGAGATGAGCATTTGTATCAGTTTAGGGCCCAGCAATAGTCCACATGTCAAGGGATTATTCAATGCCAGCGTCTATAACATAATCTAGATTAAGTATTTGTGCGCCAAGGATTGTATCAGACTATGAGTTTCCAGCGGGAAAAGTGGCAAAAATACTTGCACAGAAGTAGAAGAACAAAATGGACAGTGACTACTTCTACGAGATTTGGGGGCACAGATGTAGATCAAACCTACAAACAGTCAGGCCTAATTATAGGGTTAAATAATGAGCACTTGAGAATATACATGAAGTTTGCTAGAAGTGTTAGACAATTTACATGCAATTATCAAGATCGTTACCTTTCTTCATACACTGAGAAAAGTATTATTCACCATGCACACCACCCATGTGGTTTTACACAGCTTTTGCAGCATTTTTTGCCACTTTTGTTTATTTGCAGCCTTTTGACTTCAAAGCAAACTTTGGCGTTAATTCCATGAGTAATCCGTATCAAGGAAGTAACAAGACACCTCTCTCTTTCTTTTTTACCGCATTGGAAAAAAACATGCTATATTAATATCAGCAATGTGATTTTTGTATTAAAATCAATAGGAATTTTAGTATAGAATATGTTTTTTGCTGGGTATTATGGAGCAGAATCTGGTTGAAAATTTACATAAGACTACAGGGAATGTTCAAAGAATTTTTTTTTTAACATTGATTTTTAATAGGAAAATTCCACATTAAAAAAATGCATAAAAAGCAAGTTTTTGGTGCATTTTTAAGAGCATCAGGTTATTCATGAAGCATTTGAAGCCACTTTGGATGTGAAGTTTGGAGCGGACTCTACTTCAAAATCCACATCAGTCTGTCCCTATGTCACATAAAGGGATCCAATCCCCTTCTTGGCTTTATATATATATAAAAGCTCAGCACACAGGCATAAGAAGACAATGAGCTCAACTCCGACTCAGCCAAGGTGGTTTTTAAATGGTTTAATTTGAAAATGTTCAGATAAGCATGTAGTCATAAAGGGTTTTTCCAAAATTAAGGGTGCTGTAACGACGTTCCAGTGATCCCGACAACGATACGACCTGGTCAGGATCGCTGGTACGTCACTACATGGTCGCTATTGAGCTGTCAAACAGGCAGATCTAATTAGCGATGCAGCAACGATACGGCGTTCCGTATAACGACCTCGGCGGTCGATGGGACCCTGTCACCCAGGCGTGCCAATGAGGTCGCTTGTCATTGTTATGGCGTCAAGCACAGCAATGTATGCTGAACAGCGGGACATCAACAATCAAAAAATGAACCGGGACGTTCAGGTACGATTGGTGGTATCGCAGCAGGGGGCCGGTTGCTGCTATGTGTCACACGTAGCGAGATCGCTAGTGAGGTCGCTGTTGCATCACAAAACCTGTGACGTTTCAGCGATCTCGCTAACAACATCGCTATGTGTCACGGGGCCTTTACAAATCATCACTTATCAAAGATTAAGATGATATCTTGAATCATTGGGGTCCCTGGATCTACCATTCCCACCAGTTATATAGACTGAGAGTATCGGCAGTTCCCATGCTCAACCAGTTATTTTATTAATTTTTAAAACAGGAGACCTTTATTCTTCAAGATATTTTCTAGGCATAAAAAATGATGATGTCTATCCCTGTAATGCGTACTCATCCCCCTGTTAACTTTGTTTTCATTTTTTTTTAACTCCCCTTTAGCTTTGTGCTGCCATTCTTGTGACCTGCTATTGTTCACATCCTGAAATTCCTTCCAGCTGTCCCTCTGTGCCTCAAAACTATATTTCCTAAGAGGGAGAGCTGTATCTATCCAGCATCTCACATATTCCAAAAATCAGATGCACGCTCATGCTACTGACAAAATCACACCATCCTGAGACTTCTGTACAGTCTCAAGATGCATAAATCATTTTCCTCACAATTTCTATCTTCTAACACTAGCACCCCACAGGCTCAGTGAATAATGAGTCATAATATATTAATTTATGACAATGTACTCTGGAACAGCAAGCACCATGCTCTCTGGCCAAGGTCACTAGTTGATTAGCTTACTATTCTTCTCATTGGAGCCTGCAATTCTTCTACAGGTTCTCTCCTCCCTGCCTCTACACACCCAAAGTCACTACAGGATCCGCCGCATAACATCACCATTCAATGCGGCCGGCTTTGCAAGCTAAGGGTGGCTTTACACGCAACGATATCGGTCCCGATATCGCTAGCATGAGACCCTCCCCCATCAATTTTGCGAGAGGGGCATATCGCTGCCCGTCGCGCACAAAATCGCGCACCCCCGTCACACGTACTTACCTGCCTGCGACGTCGCTGTGACCGGCGTACCACCTCCTTTCTAAGGGGGCGGTCCGTTCGGCGTCACAGCAACGTCACTATGCGGCCGCCTAATGAAAGCGGAGGGGCGGAGATGAGCGGAACAAACATCCCGTCCATCTCCTTCCTTCCGCATTGTGGCCGGCGGCAGGTAAGGAGATGTTCCTCGTTCCTGCGGCGTCACACGTAGCGATGTGTGCTGCCGAAGGGACGAGGATCAACTTCGCCCCAGCAACAGCAGCGATAATTGGGAGTGGACCCCCATGTCAACGAGGAGTGATTTTGGACGTTTTGCAACGATCCAAAATCGCTCCTAGGAGTCACACACAACGATATCGCTACAGCGGCCGGATGTGCGTCACAAATTCCGTGACCCCAATGAGATCGCTGTAGCGAAATCGTAGCGTGTAAAGCCCGCTTAAAGGGTGGTGCTTGACTGACAGGCTACATTCTGTTCAAAGCACAGACAGGAAATCTCTCTACTCTGTGCTTTGAAAGGACTGCAGCAGGAAGTAAAGCACTGTAGGTAACATGACTGAGTGTGATAGCTCAGGATAATGACAGAATTGTAAGGGAAAGTAAAGATTGTTGAGTTCTCATTGCTGTACAATGTTTAAATAATCTGTGCACCAAAAACACTTAAGATTGGTTACACTTGGATTTTTCAGTAATACAAAACTAATTGCCCATCGTGGTCTTTGTGTTGGACATAACACCCAATCAATTAACTTTATTCATTTTTCAACCCTGCCTAAAAAAATGAGTAAGGACCCATTGCTTAGTCTTCTGGTTCCGTGCTTTTCAGCAAGGTATTAAAGGGAACCTGTCAGGTAATTTGTGTTCTAACCTAGTAGCAGTGTGATGTGTTGCCTAGTAACCCCTTCCTACCCATCCCTGTGTTGTAATATTGTGTAATGTGAATGTATAAAAATATGTTTTATTACTTATGTATACCCTATGTAAATGAGCAGGGGCTCTAGCTCCATGGGCGTCACATCGCCCTGTGGGCATTTACATGTTTTCCGTGGCATCTCGCCCCTGTGGGCGTGATACCATGGATTTACATGAGCGACGCGTCGCTCCTTGAGATCCCACGCATGCGCACACCATTCCCAAAGCCTTGTTATCCGGGTGCTTGCTTCTCGGCTTCAGACGTGCACTGCGCATGCTCAGAAGACTCCTGAAGTTCTGGTCATGCGCAGAGCGCGTCTGAAGATGAGAAGCAAGCACCCGGATAACAAGGCTGCGGGAATGGTAAGTGCGGACGCGTGGGATCTCCAGGAGCTGACGGTGACGTCGCTCATTTAAATCCATGGTATCACGCCCACAGGAGCGTGATACCACAGAAAACATGTAAACGCCCACAGGGTGATGCGATGCCCATGGGCCTAAAGCCCCAGCTCATTTACATAGGATATACATAGGTAATAAAACATATTTTTATACATTCACATTACACACTATTGCAACACAGGGATGGGTAGGAAGGGGTTACTAGGCCACACATCACACTGCTTCTAGGTTAGAACACATAAATTACCTGACAGGTTCCCTTTAATATCAACGACTGCACTGACTCTGAACAAAATAAACAATTGAGCCAATCTACTAGATCCAGAGTTAGGCGCTTCATGATATGAAAGTGAACTAATAACTATATCATTTTTCCATTTTTATATAAATTAATGTAAGCACATACAGCATATTATACACTGTGATGTATATTTACAATATATAGCACCAAAAGTAGCAGTGCACGTATATAGTCTCAATATTTTAATTTTTTTCTACTTTCTATTACACCTATGTTAGAAAACTAATTTAGAAACAACACTGCAGAGAGAAAAAGGAAAGTAATTGAAAAGGTATACATTGTTGTCGTAGCCGATAGAGCCTAATGATTTACACACTCAGAAGTCTTGTCTGATTTTATTTTGCAATATTGATCTTCTGGAATTGCATGAATTACTTCTTTACACTACCATTAGTGACAAGGGTAAGAATGGTGGAAAATGAGCTTTAAAGCTACGTCAGGCCTGCTTAGCACAAACTAAATGACTATTGGTAAAAGGTTGACTATTATTCTGCTTATCACAACTCTGCCAGATAAGACAACCAAAATCATTGGTCCATGTACGTCAGGCAGCTCAAAAATGGAATGACTGCAATGAGTGATCAATAGAAGGTGCTGCACACAGGCTAAAAGAATACATACACTACATCGGGAATTACAATGAGAGATTAAATTGAATGACAAGGAGAAAGTTCTCAACCAACATGTGTTACCAAGCCTGTAGCCCAATAACTGCTCTGTGCGCTCAACTGGTTAAAGCTTTCTGCCATCAAGATAAATTTCCAATAAACACTTTGGCTTTACACAGAAACAGAAAGTTAGGAGATAAAGACCAAGGAAATCCTTATCCGGGAGCTTGCAATCCAGAGGTCCAGTGAGCAGAAACGGAATCTGTAGCTTACTGGTGGGAGACGTTATAAGGAGCCTCACAAATGGGGATTCACAGAACATGGTCAGGATCTTCTGCCCTACAAAGCTACCTTCAGACAATGAAGAACTAGCTATGAGAAAGGTTGTGTTGCTTTTAAAGGAAACCGGTCACCAGATTTGCCCCCTATAAGCTGCGGCCACCACCAATAAGCCCTTATATATACAGCATTCTAGAAAACTGTACATAAGTGCCCAGTACACTCTGTTTAACATAAAAAACAGCTTTTATTATACTCAACTACAAAGTACTCCGGTTCGATGGGCATCGCTGATCTTCATCTGGCGCCTCCTATCTTCTTGCAATCGCCGTCCTCTTTCCGTGGTCCTTGTGGATGACGCGTCCTACGTCATCCACACAGAGTCCTCCATTTCGCTCCTGCACGCACACACTTCTCTCTGCCCTGCTGAGGGCAAGAGCACAGTATTGTAGTGCGCGTGTACAGGTGGTCTTTGACCTTTCCTGGCACTTGTGCATTACAATACTTTAATCTGCCCTCAGCAGGGCAGAGATAATTGCGCATGCGCAGTAGCACATTGGAGGACACTGTGTGGATAACGTAGGATGCTTCATCCACACGGAGTAAGCAATGAGAACGGTGATCATAAGCAGAGAGGAGGCGCTGGACTGAGAGCAGCGACATCTATTGGACCAAACTGCCCACAGGTGAGTATAAAAGCAATTTTTTAATATTATACAGAGGAGCCTGGACTCTTATATAAAGTATTCTAAAATGCTCACAAATCTGCTATGTGGGCACATACTCTTAAAATGAATCTGTCACAAGGTATTTGATATTTAATCTGAGAGCAGCATAATGTAGAGACAGAGACCCTGACTGCAGGGATGTGTCACTTACTGAGCTGTTCTTCTGCAGATCTTTGAGTTCTCTGAAAGCTAATCTCTGTATAATCCCGCCCACACCACTAATTAATAGCTTTCTGTGTACATTGTGCATAGTCAGAAAGCTGCCAATCAGTGCTGTGAACATGGTTTTAAAGAGATCTTGACTATGGGTAACACCTGGCAGTAGATTTATTAGTCCTTTAGAGATAATCGTCGGCTGATAAAACAGTAATTTTATCAAAACTACAGTAAGCAGCCCAGTAAGTGACATATCAGTGGAATCAGGGTCTCTGTCTCTATATTAGGCTGCTTTCAGATGTTAACAGGTGCACTAATACCTAAAATTTACAGTTCTGCTATATAAAAATGTTAGCATGTGGCCCTTATAGAGTTATTAACATAAATATTCATAAGCAAAAAGATTATCATGGACATACACTCCAGAAGGTTATCAATTGTAAGCGCTTATTTCCCTACTATGGTATTTAGCTTTTCAGATGAAAATTAATACAATATCTGAAAATAATTAGAGAAGCTGCACTGCCTGACAGGTTAATGGGGGTTAGAACTAGAATTTCAATATTATCATAAAACATGAATGAATTTCCACCCACAAATATAAAGGTTATCAGTCCTAGGATAAAATGGATTTTGGATCACTACCAGAAGCTATACAGGTCATTTCCACAATAGTAATTTAATAACATTCTTTGTTTCAGACAACTGCAAGCATACTCCTCAGCCCAGAAAACATAAAATGTCTGTTCATGAAAATTATACACAGAAATCTAAGCAAAAAATAGGCTAAAAATGGCAACGATTCAAATAATTTCCAACAAGTCTAATTTTATTCATGAGCATGGTATTCACAGTCAGCTATTGGACTGTAAAAACTACTGCATAACGACAAAAAATATTGTGAGGCACAAAAACGTGGTTGACTATGAACCTGCCATTTTCACTTAGAGGTTGTCCACTACTCTTAGGCGGGCTTTGCACATTACGACATTGCAAGCCGATGCTGCGATGTCGAGTGCGATAGTCCCCGCCCCCGTCGCAGGTACGATATCGTGTGATAGCTGGCGTAGCGAAAATTATCGCTACGCCAGCTTCACATGACCTCACCTGCCCTGCGACCGTCGCTCTGGCCGGCGACCCGCCTCCTTCCTAAGGGCGCGGGTCGTGCGGCGTCATAGCGACGTCACACGGCAGGTGAGTGCATGTGAAGCTGCCATAGCGATAATGTTCGCTACGGCAGCGATCACAAGATATCGAAGCTGCGACGGAGGCGGGCACTATCGCGCTCGGCATCGCTACCATCGGCTTGCGATGTCGCAGCGTGCAAAGTACCCCTTAGGATAGGTCATCAATGACAGATTGGCTGGGGTCCGACATCCCGCACCCCCTTCGATCAGCTGTCCCAAGTGCCGAATGCGACAGCTGGAAATACTCAGCTACAGAGATGCTCTGTCTTCTGATAGAGGCTGTGGTCGGGTACTGCAAATCCGCCTCCTATTGAAATCAGTAGGAGGCAGATGTGTGGTATCTGGCCGAGGCCGCTATCAGAAGATGGAGCACCTCCAGAATTGAGCATTTCTAGTCACCTGCTGCTGCCAGCACCTAGAACGGCTCATCGTGGGGGGTGCCTGGTGTTGGACCTCGACCGATTAGACAATGATGACCTATTCTACTTGCTGCCACCGGCGTTGAGAACAGCTGATCGGTGGGGGTGCCTGGTGTTGCACCCCAAACGATTAGACATTGATGACCTATGGTATCCTAAGGATAAGCCATCAATATTTAACTTGTGTTCAACCCCTCTAAAGAGTCAAGAGTCTACTTTGTGAATTTTATTTTTTGTTAATAGGAATGGACTGGAGAGGACTTTCCAGATTCAGATAATGGAGTCCAGTTACAATAGAGGGTAGAATCATTATCTCTGGTTATAATCAAGCAATCTGTGGAAGATAGTACCAGCATTTTCAGCACAGTTATTACGGCCAATGTCAGTGGTGCTCAGCATAAACGTAAAAAAAATAGTCCAAGCAAACATATTTCCAGATAGAAGAGAACAAATTGTAGCTCTGATCAGTACATAAACAGTCCAATACTTATTTCCAATCATGTCTTGGTCTAAATAGCAACTAAATTAAAGTGTATCTGTGCTGCATCTAGCAAGATGCTGCAAACGAGGCTTCAAATGCAAATAATTTGGAATTTTGGGCATTTGCCTGTCAACGGAGCAACAACCTGCAGATCACATTGTGACCGCACTCACATTACCATTTTAAAGTATCCCAGATTCAACATAATTACAGAAAAATAATCTTTATCTAATCTATATATATATTATTGCAAAATCGTACAACAATATTGAGGACAGAGCCAAAATGATCTGTTATTCCGTGAGAGTCACTGTAAGAGGTAAGGTGTGGGGTCACCACTTAGGGTTACATCAGTTTCCGGCATCTCTCTGACTTTTTAATGTAACAAAAAAAAAGATGAGAAAGAATAAACAGGCATCAGTGATCTGCTAATTAACACGTTCCGGGGAACAAGAGAAACAGGCCACACCGTCGCTTTACACCTCGTATTATTCATGTGAACAATATATACTCACAGGAGATCCGGAGTACTGACGCTTGTCATGGTTCATCTCGTACACTGACTAAAGAACATCACAAAGCCGCCTAAATATGTTCTTGACAACGCAGATTTCAAAGAGCCAACATTAGTTGCATTAACACGAAGGCAACAGATACACAGCCCTGTGTCCTATGAAATTAATATTGCTTGGTTTTCAGACTTTTTTTTTATTAGTGTAATTATTCTAGTGTCTAGTTTTGTAGGTGCATTGAAAAGATGTACAACATTAATAAAAAAATCAATGTGAGAGGCAAATCCACATTCCACGTTCCCCTCTGGTTATAAGAACAATACCATAGAGCAAAATACCCCAAAAATTCGAAAGAGTAAGTTGCTGGGTAATATAAAATGTAACTTTTAATAATTCATTAAAATACGGGGGAGCAGACAAAACAAAACACAAAAGGCCATCACCCTGATATAGTGAGGCGATATAGTAATGATCCCGAATAGTCAAACAGGGAACAATGGTGCCTCTATATCGCCTCACTATATCAGGGTGACGGCCTTTTGTGTTTTGTCTGTTCCCCCGTATTATAATGAATTATTAAAAGTTAAATTTTATATTACCCATCTTACCCTGTCTGGTTATAGGCCTAATCATTAGAGAAGACCTCTGAATTCCGTAGTGTGTGGCGAGCGCAGTATAGGATATCTCGGGTATAGATCTTACACATATGACACGAGTCTTGTTCCAACACAAAAAGTAACATTTAATTGCCAGAAGATTGGCTTATAAAATGTTCTTAATCTCGCCAAAGACTGCTCGGCTTAACATGTAGCTTAGCGGCAAGAACATGACCTTTAAAGCTTATAAAAGTGAAATGTGTCAGGTTTTCCTATCACCTTGTGGCAGTCGCCTCATAAGCGCTAGCACTAAACAAGGACATAGGCTGCATTTCCGTTATAATGGCGTTTGCTATATTATTAAGTGGAGAGAGCTATGGATGTACTGGTTTATGAACCTCTCTATGCATTAACGCTTTCGATGTAACTGTCTATAAAAGGTTCATTTTGTGCTATGGTGTCATAAGCATTGAGTAAATGGAGTTTCCCATTGTAATAATGCTTTAGGGAGTCCTTTACACCACTACTGACCATTGCTAGAATAGCTGATCTTACTGGGCTACCCCTGAATAGCCGCCTCACAAGTCCTGCTCCACCACAATCACTCCGCCAGATGAGCACACTTCTGTACTTTGTGGTCAATCAGAAGTGATAAGGAGAATTACAGGATTACACAAACTACTTAGTAAGATTATTTTTGTGTGCTTACATTCCCAATAACCAAAACGGTAGCAGTTAAATTGTCTGTTGCCCATAGCAACCAGTCAGAGATCTACTTGAATTTTTTCGAGCAGCTTCAAGAACTAAATCTGAGCTCTGCTTGGTTGCCATGATCCACGTGTACCAACCTGTCCAGTCTCACTGTTAGACAGTTTTCATAGATGAGGCCCATAATATCTTCATAGCAAAATAATGTTTTTTATTTCAGACTCAACTCACAAGAGAAATTGAGAGTTAAGTTCTTAAATCCTAATTGAAACAAATGTGCAGTAGATGGGGCAAAAACAGGGCTGGGTAAAGTATAGCCCATGGGCCACATCCAGCACTCTGGCTGTTCCATTACAACCTGACTGAGTCAGGCAAAGTGCTGAAAACAAAGGATTACGAGCAGGACCATGCCCTCTCCTGCTGCCGCCCACCGTCCAATTTCACCACTATTTGCATCAACAGGATGCAGACAGTCGTGAACACATTGGTGGAGGATGGTGCTGCTGGCTCTGTCTTCAACCAATCAGCGCGAGGCACAGTAGACGCGATGACGTTACATCATAGCGTGTGCTGTGTAGCGTGTGATACTGTATATAGGGGTTATGTGGGGCTCATAACGTATTTAGGAAGCTGTGTGGGGACTCATACTGTATTTAGGAGACTGAATGTTGGCTGATACTATATGTAGGAGACTGTAGGTGCTCATACTATATATAGTGAGCTATGTGGAGGTTCATACTGTATATAGAATGGCTATGTGGGGACTCACACTGTACTTAGAGGGGCTATGTGGAGGCTCATAATGTATATAAGGGGCTATATGAGGGCTCATGCTGTATAAAGGGGCCATGTGGGGGCTCATACTGTAAATAGAGAGGAACAGAAGCATATACAAGGGTGTGTCCAGCACACCACTTTGTTTTAGGATACCATCATTTCACCATGCAGGGATCCATTTGGAGTCAGCCCGCTCCCTTAGTATCCAAGATTCAAAGAAGTCGATCCAGCATGGTGCATTTGATTAAAAATAAAAGTCCTTTATTGAAAAACCATTAAAAAGTCCATTATGCCATGCTAGGACTCCTAGCATGGCATAATGGACTTTTTAATGGTTTTTCAATAAAGGACTTTTATTTTTAATCAAATGCACCATGCTGGATCGACTTCTTTGAATCTTGTAAATAGAGAGGCTATGTGGGGGGCTCATAATGTATATAGGGGCTCATACGTTATATAGGGGGCTGCGTGAACGCTCATACCATATATAGGGGGATGTCAGCATACTTAATTCTGCAAAATATTAAGGGATACAATCAATATTAATATAATATAGTAATTATAATTAATATGTTAATATTTATATTGAGAAAATATAATTTCAGCCTATTGGTTCGGCCTTCCACACCAGTCTCGGCCTATCATGTGGCCCCTCAGGAAAATTAATTGCCTCTTCCCCTTGGGCAAAAGTGATCTCACCTCCAATTAAGTCATCATTCCTTCTGAAATACAAAAAGATTTTCTCAAGCTCCATGAGCACATTTAGATGTCGGCATTGCCATATAGTTTTTGAAGTAGAAGATGCTTCAGGAAAATGCTGACGATGCTTTCCCTGAATTGTCTTTTCTGAGGTCTTATTGGACTATTATGCCGCAAGTGGGTTGTTTTTTCTATTCCAAATACAGTGTAACATGTTGGCGGCTGCTAAGCTGAAGCCACCAGAAGAATGGACCAGTCACTTCTTTTAGCCACTTCATGGCTTTCGAAGCCTGATGCAGGTAAAAAAAAATGTAATTTTGACGTTGCTTAGCATTATGGACATTGTTTTTTTGTGGGGTTTTTGGTGCTTTTTCAGGCGGAATTCACCTAAAAAAAATGTTGTGCACACATACACTTAATAACTCGGTAGTCCGCTTTATAAACACTTGCGTGATCATCAAGGAAGCAATCAGGGAAATAATTTACTTGTAGACCCCCCTACTTCGGACTGATGCATGCTTTTTTTAGTTATACATTTTCCTGCTAAAAAAAAAAAGCATCAGAAAAATACGGTACTTTCCATCCTAGACTGCTATGTAGACAATATTTCACTTCCATCCCTTCATCCCAATACCTTACATACTTATGACTTGGGAGAGGCATGAAATTTATTGTAAAAGTGTGAAATTAAGGACCATGGTATTTCCCTATGTTTAGTCTTTTCTGAAAAGAATACTCCTTTATAAGACTGGAATGAAAAAAAAATAGTAAATTATAAAAGAAAAAAATGTCTATGAATGCACCAGTTGTAACTCGCTTGAAAATCTAGTCTGGTATGTGGCATCAAAAATGTAATTTAATGACATGTATGAAAAGAAAACCCTGAACAAAAAATGTTAAGTATTTTGTGATTTGCACCTGTCTAAAGTTACAGTGACTGAAAGTATGATGGAAAAATAGACAATTTACAAATGAATTTGCTATGGCTGCCATTAATATTGCATTAAACGTACGGTTTAAATTGCACTGGCATAGCAGGTAGAAAGTAGTGTTAGAATAGCTTGTGCTATAGCACAAGATTGCTTTTCTTCTTTGACAAATTCTTTTATTCTTCTGCATCCTTAGTTTATGTAGAAAACAAGAGCTCTTTTAGGACATATGAATAAGATGAAAACGAAATTCCCAGCTCTATGATCAAGAACGGAAAGGGGTTTACAAATAGCTCCCCCTGTGGTGAATGTGATTGCTGGAGGTGTTAGAAGCTAAATCATCCAATTACAGTGATGACTTCCATCTGCAAAAGGTGGGGTCTTCATGAGACATCCCGTTTAAAAGTATAGACAGGGATCTAATCTTTTGCATTCCATAAATCAGCAGCAGATTTAGTTTCCAGTATCATGTGTATGCTGATGACATATACACCTCTTCTCCTGACATCACCCCCACCTTCACACAAACCACCAGGGATTGTCTGTCCGCTGTCTCTAACACCAAGCCCTCCCTCTATCTGAAACTGAATCTCTCCAAAACTGACCTTCTTGAGTTTCCGCCCTCTGCTAACCCACCTATGCCTTATATTTCATTTACCTTTTGTGATTCAACCAGAACTCCCAAGCGGAACGATTGCTGTCTTGGGGGTCAAATTTGACACAGAACTTTCCTTTATTCCTTATATACAATTACTCACTAGCTCATGATATCTGCATTTTAAACACATCTCCAGAATCCCACTTTTCTTCACCTTTGAAACTGTAAAAACACTTAGGGGCACTTTGCACACTACGACATCGCAAGCCAATGCTTGCGATGCCGAGCGCGATAGTCCCCGCCCCCGTCGCTGCTGCGATATCATGGTGATAGCTGCCGTAGCGAACATTATCGCTACGGCAGCTTCACATGCACTCACCTGCCCTGCGACGTCGCTCTGGCCGGCGAACCGCCTCCTTGTTAAGGAGGCGGGTCGTGCGGCGTCATAGCGACGTCACACGGCAGGCGGCCAATAGAAGCGGAGGGGAGGAGCTGAGCGGGACGTAAACATCCCGCCCACCCTCGTCCTTCCGCACAGCCGGCGTGAGCCGCAGGACGCTGGTAAGGTGATGTTCCTCGCTCCTGCGGCTTCACACACAGCGATGTGTGCTGCCGCAGGAACGAGGAACAACATCGTAACATCGGTCCTTCCAAAATTATGGAAATGACCGACGCTACACCAATGATACGATTTGGACGTTTTTGCGCTCCTTAAACGTATCAAAAAGGATTTACACACTACGATATCGACTGCGACGCCGGATGTGCGTCACTTTCGATTTGACCCCACCGACATCGCAAAGTGCCCCTTACTGTCACTCTTATTCTCATCTGGGCTACTGAAACTCTTTACTGATCTGTCACCCCGTAACTAAACGTTCTACTCTCCAATAAGTTTTCAATGGAGCAGCCAGGGTCGTATTTCTGTCCAGCCGCTTCACTAATGCCTCCTCCTTGTTCCAGTCATTACACTGGTTGCCCATCCGATGCAGAATACAATACAAACTTATCTCTTTCATTCAGAAAGCTCTTCACAGTTCTGCACCACCTTTTATCTCATCTCTCAATTCTGTCCATCACCCTACCCCGTGCCCTCTTTTCTGCAACAGATCTACAGCTAACATCCTCCATAGTCTGAATCTTGTACCTCTGTCCCCAAGACTTGTCTTGTGCTGCACCAGTGTTCTGAAATGTACTACCCTAAATGATACAACTAATATCTAGCCCCTATGTTTTTAAAATCTCTTTAAACAGGCCTATCAACTCAACTCACTAACCTAACTCTCCCCGTTTCGTTTCCTCCTTCTAAATGTTAACCTTAATCTGCTCCCTCCTATTCATCTGTGTCCACACCCTCCATGCACCCAATAGCACACAGTAACTGCACTTAGACAAATACCGGCTGATGACTGGACCATGCAGCTTTATGTGAAAACCCATATTTATTCTAATGAAGGCTGCACCGTACATAACAAGCGCGTTTAACCTATTGTGTCCCCCCAACTCCCCATCTCCTTATAAATTGCAAGCAGAACCCTCACTTCCTCTGTAACTGTTGAATTTTGTGTTTCTTTGTTTTGTCTTTGTCTGTATATGCCCCCGCTTAATTGTAAAGTGCTGCAGAATATGTTGGCGATATATAAATAAAATTATTATTATTATTATTTTGATCTTACTAGGGTGTAAAACTGGCTGCAGACATGTGATTAGTGTCTTCTCGACCAACAGCCTTCCCGCTTGGTTCTGCCATAAACAAGTATGTTAATGTAAGCAGGTTATTTCCATGGTAAAAGGTGGAAAGTCAGATACCAAACAATTCAGGTGTTGGCCAACAGTAACATACAAAAGGTTGAAATCCAACATGTCCAATCCATATTTCTACCAAAAACGCTAAGGGAAAGTCTCCCACTCTCAGCTGTGAAATTATTAGTTGGATTAGCCAACAAAAGTATTTTATCCATGAATAATTGTCATTTGAGGAGTAATTGGGACTTCTAGATTTGGATGAAGAATAGTGTGTGGCACATCGGTGGAGGTAATGCAGTCACATCTGGACTAATGAACTATATTCCTGGTGGAGAATGTTGTTTATTACCAAGCATGACTGCTGTAGTGCACATTGTAGCAGCACACTAACACATAAAGGGAATTTGTAAGTCAGTTTCTACATCATTCTTAGGCTACTGATATAATAATGGCGATTTTCAACACCATATTACCCTAAAGTATATCAGTATGCCCCTGGTTAAGTTAGGAAAAATACCTAATAGGTTCCTAAAAATTGCTTGGTACTACTTTATGGGTAACACCACCATGTGGTTACCGAAATAGTGCTAGGAATTTAGTGGTTTAGTTAGGTAAAACAACTAATAGATTCCCAAAGATTGGTGGGTACTATTTTATGAGTGGCAGCACCATGTGGCTAATGACAGAGCCCTAGGAATTTAGTGGTAGCCTGTAAGACATGCTGGAATATCATAGCTTGGGGCCCTGGCATCCAGTTGTGCACTCAGCTGGTGGGGAAAGTTACATAGAGGGATTGTGCGCTTCGCACGTGTATATTATTTAGAAGTATGTATGATTAAATAAAACCAGCCATTTTGCACTCTCTACTGTATGACAGTAGCCACATGTTAATGTCAGCTAAAAACTAGCGCCCACTCACTAAAGGGAGTCCATTGGCAATTTAACTCATCAGTGTTAGATAGGTGAAAGGTCATGAAGGTAAAGAACACCTTGGTTGGTGGTCACAATAGTTGCACAAACTAGACACAGACATTTTAATTTGTGTGCTGCAATGAGAAATGTCCAAAGGGGAAGGAGCTTTCCCTATATGTTAAGCGTCCTGGACGCTCTGCACTGAATCCTCCACAGCTCCTTTGCTAGTTGTCTTGAGTGCCAGCTCTGGTGATCTTTTGGACAAACACTACAGCCGAAACTCAGGAACTGGAGGGATTTTTTGGTATGGTCAGTAGTATGATAACTATATGATCCTTGTATGGCGGTATTTTTCTCCAAGTTGTTGTTTGCCTAGAGGGGAAATATATGTGGGTTGATGGGTTTTGTGTGTCAGGGCCAATTTTTAGCCGTAATCCGGGACTGGTTGCAGAGCAGATCAATCGCTGAAGACCTATGTAGCTGGAACTGTTGAAGCATTCTCAGAGAGACTTGTAATCGGAAAAAAAGGGCTACTCAAACCAAAAAAATAAACCTTTACTGCTGATGACAATGGGATATGATCCATATACAAAGGATGGAGAACCGCATGCAAACTCTCAAGCAACTGGCTGAGGAACACTACTGTAGATGTACATTGGATAGAAGCACATTCTTATGAAATTAGACACTGTTAGCGTCAACTTGTTAAATTATTGAATTATTAGCTATTTATATTAATTTATTTATTTATTAAACAAAGAAAAAAGATAGAGTTCATATATGATATCAAATGTGGGAGTAGTCTTGCTGAATAAATAGGTCAAACACTCCTTTAGAGTACCTAAAAATGTCAGCTTTATCTACAAGATTTCGCAGACGACATGCTTACCTGATATTTCCAGCACTTTACAAACCAAAAGGTTTACTGTAATAACTTGTTTCCCATTTCCTAAGACAGCGGAAGTATCAAAAATATGACCTCCACCCGTAAATTGTCTATGTATGTACAAATCTCAGACGCATGTATCACTGTGGTACTCACCAATGCAGTATGGACAGCACTGACCCTTCCTCAGAACTGGTCTTTCGCAGGTTACAGGCGGACAGGACTCGGAGTAGCAGCTGATCATCCCTTCCATGCAGACACAGCTCGTGCAAACATTGGGTTTCCAAGACTCGGCTGCCAGGAAAATGTCTCCCTCGTCATTTTTGCAGTAGCTGGGCAGACTGTCATTACCCGGTACAGAAGGCTGAAGAGATTCATCTGGAAGATTGAATGTAAACATTTAGTGGCAGGAAGTGTCGACTCAAATCTCTTAATCTGGGCAAACTAAATTGATATCAGGTACAAAATGTTTTTTTTCCCTGGCACAAGGTACTGTACAGCCGGTATCCGGACTTTCCAAAACAAGCTAGTTTACAAGGTGGAAAATAAATCTGAATGTTCTATTTTAGAAAGACACATTAGAATGTGACCTTCCTATCCAAAACACAGATAAGTCCAAGAGCATGGATTAACGTCTGGTTCATTATCAAAGACCTTTCCACTTGCACAGCATCTTACTGGGCTTCCTGTTACCTGGCTCCACTTTGGGAACCTGAACCACCGGAAGCATAAATCAGAGACAGGCTCCCTTACACAAATATTTGTTTTACTCTGAAATGCTGCAGTGTTTAAGGGGATATATATTTACAAAGATGGCCCAGATCAAGAGATGACTAGTCATGGGGGCAGGCCCCCTACCGTCTTCTTTTTTTCCCTGGATGGCTATGCATGATTATACTACATATAGGATGAGAATGGTCAATTTAGAAGAGCCAGGCGAGGAGATGCTATTGGGGGGGTCCACCTTTGTGATTTATCCTCTCAGTCATAATTCCAGGACCTCGTTTAAAGTACATTTAGTATGAGGGAGCCTATGTTTGATCACATCACATTCCCTTAAACTCCAAGATGCTGTGCGTTTACATTTGACTGGAAGCCCAGCACATATCAAGTCCTGGATAAGATACTTATATACAAATTACTCTAAGACAATTACTTACCAAACTTATATAAAATTAAAACTTTTATATTTAGTCAAATATTATTTAGTATTCTACACCAACAAAAATTATTAAGACATTCTATTAAGACCACTCCCTATGAATGTATACATTCCTCTATATACAGCTATTCACTCTTTCCAGATTAGGGTCACTCTGATGTGTTTCCTGTGATTGTGAAAAATCTGCAGAACAATCCACAACATAATGTTTAACTTTGATCTGGTATCATCATGGGTTCATGTTTGCCAACGTGCACAAGCACTGGACAATCAGAGATGTAAGTCAGACAGTGTTCTATTGCACAAAGCCTACCGAAACTAAAAGAATTACCTTCTGCAGCTTCTGGGGTGCATTCTAGGAAGGTGCACCTTGGCCCTGACTCCCCTTCCAGACCCCAAAAATAACTTTATAAAACTTGTTGGCCATTAGGTATGCTAATAACCTTGGTTGGCCAGATGGTCGGGCTCACTTTCTGCTCCTTTATCCCCCTCCTGCCGCTGATCGCTGTTCTCCTTCCTTAATTGACGGGATGACGCCCTCCGTCATCCTCCTCGTCGCATTTTCAAATCTCGAGCCTGTGCAGTTAGGCCTTCTCACACAGGCGCAGTTCACTCTGCCATATCGCAAGCAGAGCAGAAAACAGCTGCCCTCGCTCGCGCCGGTGAGCTAAATGCGCAGGCGCAAGATTATGGGCGGGTACGACATAGCACCCAAAACTTTGATAAAGCTGAATCTTGGTGAAACATGTCCGGTGGGTCCGGTAGTCTTTTAATGACTACTATTTTTTTCCTAGTTGCTACTCGTACTACTTATCCAACTCTGTATTATTTATTTCTTTGTTAATTTAAATTTTGTTTCTACATCTGTTGACACAATTTATAAAGGTTAACTATACTTTAGCTGTATCCTGCTGGAGTAGTAGTCTTTTGGCCTGGGCAATATACAGCTGCAGTTCCATCTTTGCTGTAAGTAATTAACTATACTTTAAAGTAAATTTTCAGAATAAGCACTCGTGTATATACTGAGGTTTTTGTTATGTATTCAATGATGTATCACATGTCAAGCTACTGTGCTGTTGTTTACTTAAACTGAGTTTTTTTTAATCACTAGGACAATACCACTGCTGTGATTAGCTGGCCTGTGCTATGTTCTCCAACTTCGCCCCCTTTTGGGATTAGCAACTCCTCAATGTCTCTACACATGGTATATTGAAAGCCTGGTGTGGGTGGGGGCTGCATGAATAAACCTAAACACTCTAATTGCATCAGAACCGCTATACCCAGTAAACTAAGGGATACATTGTTGGATTCAGAGTTTCTTTTCCCACATCATGCTGTTCTCAGATGAGGTAGAAAAAACCTGCTGATAAATTCCCATTAATCCACCTCTGGAGAGAGGTAAAATGCTTGCTACAAGTTGAGCATGATTTTCCTGTGTTTCCCTCTGCTTCTTTTCTCACTCTGCAGTGCACATCACATCTCCTTCCCCATCTCATTCCATAGAGTATCATGGGCTGAGTAATTTGACAACACATTGTCCCTCTTGTTGGAGATTTATTCAAAATTGAAGGCATACTGAACCAGCATGGCTACCACAGCATTTTGTAGCGGCGTGCTATTTTATCTGGTTTGCGTTTAGTTGGACTATCATTTATTTTTCAACAGGACAATGACCCCAAACACACCTTCATGCTGTGTAAGGGCTATTTGACTAAGAGGGAGAGGGATGGGGTGCTATACCAGATGAACTTGCCTCCAAAGTCACCAGACCTGAACCCAATCGAGATGGTGTGGGGTGAGCTGGCCCGCAGAGTGAAGGCAAAAGGGCCAACAAGTGCGAGGCATCTCTGGGAACTCCTTCAAGACTGTTGGAAAACCATTTCCGGTGACTACCTCTTGAAGCTCATCAAGAGAATGCCAAGAGTGTGCAAAGCAGTAATCAAAGCAAAAGGTGGCTACTTTAAAGAACCTAGAATATAAGACATATTTTCAGTTTCACACTTTTTTGTTAAGTATTTCATTCCACATGTGTTAATTCATAGTTTTGATGCCTTCAATGTGAATCTACAATTTTCCGAGTCATTGAAACAAAGAAAACTCTTTGAATGAGGTGTGTCCATACTTTTGGTCTGCACTGTATATATACATCAACTGTCCACAGCCCTGCCGTGTGCTGAAACAATAGTTTTTAATCACATATGGGGTATTGGCATACTCAAAAGCAAATACACAACAAACTGTATGTGTCCAAACTTTTGGTCTGTACTGTATATTACAAAGTTTTTATATCATCTTGTACTATTGATTTATGCAAACTTTGTTGAAAGTACAATTACCATTTAAAAAAAAGATGTATCAAAAACTGTCCTGTAACAGGGCACACTGGGTGGTATAAAATAAGATTAGGGGACACAATCAGTTTACAATTCAGATCCTTTCCTGAATCTCATCTGACAGACGACCTTTTTTGGCCAGGTTTTACATATTATGGACATCACTGACATTCTATTTTATTGTGTAATATGTTTGTTTAATGTGATTAATAGAATTATGTATTGTTATCTTGCTACAATGCTTTTGAGAATAAACTTATAGTGGTGTTTGAAGGTTTGTGAACCCTTTGAAATTTTCAATATTTCTGCATAAATTTGACCTACAAATGTATCACATTGTCATACAAGTCTTGGAAGTAGATAAAAAGAACATAATAAAAAAATGGGTAAATTTGTCCAAAATCACATGTTTGTGAGTGAGAAGTATGTGCACATTTAAGATTAGCAGATAATTGAGGTTAATTATAAGGTTAAATTGGAGTCTGTTTTTTTCAATCAATGAGATGTCACTGAGGTGTGAGTAGGCGACTTGTTTTATTTAAAGAACAGAGATATATCAGTGTCTGATATTCACAACATGTTTGGGAAAGTGTATCATGGTAAGAAATAAAGGAGATTTCTGAGGACCTCAGAAGAATTGTTGACACTCAAAGCTGGTAAAGGTTAGAAATTCAACTGTAATGATGCTGGACTTCACCAATCCACAGTCAGATGGAAGAAATTCAAGCCCATAATTTCTCTCTCCTAAAGTGGTAAAGGAACAAAAATCACTCCAAAAGTGAGGTCATAAAGGAACCCAAGTTAACATCTAAGTAACTAAAGGCCTCTCTCACATGAGTCCACCATTATGAGGTTATTAAATTCAATGATGTGCATGGCAGGATTGCAAAAAGAAGAACCATTGTTCTTAAAAAAAGATTATTGCAACCCATCTGTAGGGCTAAAATTCCTTCAAACCAATATACAGGACTAATCAACAATTACAGGAAACATTTAAAAGAGGTATTGGATTGTTTTTTTTTGTCCAATAAAAAAATGAGAAACTCAAAAGTTTTTGACTCATTTATTTGATTTGGCTTTACTTATCTATTTTTAGGACATTAGTGAAAATCTAATGTAGTTTTAGGTCAAATGTATACAGAAATATGGAAAATTCTGAAGGTCACAAACCTTCATGCACCAATGTACGGTACTCAACTAGGTCTATAAGGTGCCTAAAACTCCATTTGAATGATCGATACTAAAATGGTAACAGAGGAAACAACCAATTGGTTTTATGACAGCCCAGTTCATCCTCTCCCACTTAGATGGGGCTGAATTTTATACTGGACCTTCACTGGACTATACATCTTTTTCTTTCAATTTCCTTACAATCCAAGTATATTCAGTTGTAGACTAAATTAAGCAATAGCATACATACATATACCTGCTTTGCGAATTTATCTGCTGGGATAGGTCATAACTTTCAATGTTTGAAACCACACTTTAAAGGGAACCTGTCAGCAGATTTTGGGTCTATAAGCTGCGGCCACCACAACCGGGCTCTTATATACAGTATTCTAACATGCTGTATATAAGAGCCCAGGCCACTGTGTAGAACAAAAAAAGCACTTTATAATACTCACCTAAAAGGTCTCTGTAGTGGAGTTGGGCCATATGGGCGTCTTTCTCTGGTGCCGGAACCTCCTCTTTCGGCCATCATCGTCCTCCTTCTGAAGGCTGTGTGCATGACGCGTCCTACGTCATACGCCGGTCCCGCGCAGACACACTACAATACTTTGATCTGCCCTGCTCAGGGCAGATCAAAGTGAACCTGCGCAGGACCTCAATGCCGGTGAGTGTGGATGACGTAGGACGCGTCATGCACCCCGACTTCAGAAGAAGGAAGACAAAGATGGCCGAAAGAGGAGGCGCCGGAACTGGAGAACAAAGACGCCCATCTGGTCCAACTCCACCGCAGCGGCCGTTTAGTTTATTATAAAGGGATTTTTACATTCTACACAGAGACCTCGACTCTTATATACATATGTTAGAATGCTGTATATAAGAGCTTACTGGTGGTGGCTGCAGCTTATAGGCCCCAAAACTGGTGACAGGTTCCCTTTAGGTCAAAAGTGCCTTCTTTCTTGGATAGGTGTGCACAAGATTTCTGATTGACATGTAAAGCAGAAATTAGTTTTCTGTAACTACTACATTATGTCTTAAACAATGCCCCTCTAGATCCCTTCTATAACTGGTTACCCATCCCTGTATAGTATGTCTGGGTCTAAAGCAGTCTCATGAAAGCATGCATTGCACACAAGAAACCTAGAAATTCTGCTTCCAAGGAGCTTTCAGCAGCACCCAGGACCAGGAGACTTAATAACTCTACTCTGAGGTCTCCCTTTTTTCCTTAAGTCTCTCAGATGTTCACGAAGAGTTGGCAATAATGCTTAAAGCCAGTTAGACAGATTAGTTGCTAGGGGGGGGGACTGTCTAAAAACTGCAACATTTTTCATGGTATTTCTTGACAGTCTTTCCTTAGCAGCATGTCTCAGAGAATTCACATCTTCAGCTACAGAGGGTACATGTGGGACAAGGATGTTTGAAAGTATTTTGTAGCATGAAATGTTGATCTGTGATGTAATAAATGAATCAGAATCCTCCTCTAGGACCTGCTAACTAGAAGTGGCTCTCACAGAACCTGTTCTTCCCAGTATTACACAGGTGGCCAATTATTGAATGGCTGCAGAAAATACTACATTTGTCCTGTGCCAATTTTCCCACACAAAATAAATGGCGGCATGTGCACCTATATACATAAATGAATATACAGAGCATTATTATAAAGTCTCACTAAGTAAACAGATTTGTAGGAGAAGGGATAATAACTTCTTTGTCCCTCATCATGCATAAAAATAAAGAATAAAACCACCAATTCTAGGGAGAAGCATTTCTAATAATTTTACCCATGCTCCCGAATAATGTCCCACCTGCATCGGGCTTCCCAGTTTTATTTTGCTTTTTTTTAAACTGTTACCCAACAATAATACATATAATACAATAATGATAGCTTCATAAAAAGAAGTGGGCAAAGACTCGCCCTGGAACACTTGCAAAAAAAAAACCTCTAGTAGGTGGGGACTTAAAGTCTTTTGATATCTAACATACAATTTCAGCGGGAACCCATTTGGGCTCGCTACTTTACCGGAGGCCATGTCACTCTCTAGAGTGATATCAGCATCTAAAAAGGTTTGCTAACTCTCACTTAAGAGTAGAAAACTGTAAATCCGTATCAAAGGCAATCATCTATAGTTACAGTACTCTTAAGGTACCGTCACACATTACAAGATCAACAACCGAGATCGCAGCTGAGTCACGGGTTCCGTGACGCAGTAGCGATCCCGTTAGTGATCTTGTTATGTGTGACACCTACCAGCGATCAGGCCTCTGCTGTGAGATCTCTAGTCATTGCAGAATGGTCCAGGCCATTTTCTTCAAAGGCGATGTCCTGCTGGGCAGGACACATTGCTGTGTTTGACACTGTGTGACAGGGTCACAGTGACTGCTGAGATCGTTATACAGGTCGCTACTGCGACCTGTATTGTTCCTGCATCGCTGGTAAGATCTGACTGTGTGACATCTCACCTGCGACCTCCCAGCAACTTACCTGCGATCCCTATCAGGTCGCATCTTTTCGGGATCGCTGGTAAGTCGTTGTGTGTGACTGGGCCTTTAGATTTGTATAAAGTGTCTTTATATGCTTGAAACAATTAGTAATGCCTTCTGCAGACTTTACTATTGAGCCACCTATAGCTCTGACCTTGAGACTAGCATTAGACATATTATGTTGACAAACCATAGAAGTCAATGGTTTGCTAGATTGATCCACCAGTTCAAAATAAGACAATGGGTAAAAAAACAACTTATGTTTAGTCTTAAGGCCGCTTTACACGCTGCTACCTCGCTAGCGATATCGCTAGCGTGCGTACCCGCCCCCATCGTTTGTGCGTCACGGGCAAATCGCTGCCCATGGCGCACAAAATCACTCGGACCCGTCACACTACTTACCTGCCTAGCGACGTCGCTGTGACCGGCGAACCGCCTCCTTTCTAAGGGGGCGGTTCGATTGGCGTCATAGCAACGTCACTAAGCGGCCGCCCAATAGAAGCGGAGGGGCAGAGATGAGCGGCCGGAACATCCCGCCCACCTCCTTCCTTCCTCATTGCGGGCGGCCGCAGGTAAGGTGAGGTTTCTCGTTCCTGCGGTGTCACACATAGCGATGTGCGCTGCTGCAGGAACGACGAACAACATCGCACCTGCAGCAGCAACGATAATTGGGAATAGGGGAGCATGTCAACGATTAACGATTTTGAACGATTTAGCAACCTTTTTCGATTGCACGTATGTGTCACATGCAACAACATCGCTAAAGCGGCCGGAGGTGTGTCACGAATTCCAAGACCCCAACGACATCGCTTTAGCGATGTCGCTGTGTGTAAAGTGGCCTTTAGTATCAATATGTTGTGCATAAAGACATGGAAATTGCAACCACTTTACTTTATTTGCCTCTGTGGGCTTAGATATACATGCACGTTCGGCCTCCCCTAACTCTAAGTCCATGTACTCTCTGGAAGTCACTTTCTTTCTATATGACACAGTAGAAGGAAGGAAACCTCTAAGATATTCCTTAAGTGTATCTCAAAATAAATTAATGTCTCGGGGAGTTTCATGCACAGCTACAAAACTTTCCAGTTGATCAGTGATTCTATCATTGGGGCCTATAAGCCTCACCCAAAAGGGATTAAGTTTCCAGGGAGTTCTATACTCTATTTGGTCCATTAGGAGTATAAGTAATACAGAGTTGTGGTCTGAAATTCCTCTGTGACCGGGCTCCACCTTCTCTACCTGGATAGCCAAACCAATAGAGCCAAAAACCTAATCTGAGATAAAGTATGCCTAGACAAGGAGTGACAAGTGAATTCTAGAGCTCACTATAAAATCACCTATCCATTACCCTCCATACATGAAGACAAAGTGGGAGAAGAGGGTCTAGTAACAATTGCTGTTCCTCCCAATCTAAATCTGTCAAATATGGCTTCCCAGCTTGTAAAGGCAGATCTCTACTATGTCATTGATTTCCTAGACATGAACAAGTATTCCTTACTTGTAACATACAAGAACAACATTGGGTTACACCTTCAGTTATTTAGCTTGTATATGTAATTTTGTAAGTAAACCAATATGATTGTTAGAGAGGGTGACTGTAAAAATAGATTATCTGTTCTAGCGTTGGTTGCGTCCTCTGGGCAGAATATCTACTTTCTTATGTGTTTTAGAAGATAAGCGAAAAAAAAAAATCTATCGTCTCTGAGAAAACATAGAAGTCAGATAAAAAGGAGGAAAAGCAAGAGACAATTTATAAGCCTGTGTCTGTTCTCTACAAAACCTCAAGATGTTGCCTGAAACACTCTGTAGATATATAATACTTAGATATTTAATACTTACATCACAACTGTAAGCAATCCTAATTTTCTAGGACACAATATAGATGTGACCTTGGTAATTGTATAGGTGCAAATGATAAAAAGGTTCCAGAGATGGGTAACATAGCTCTTATAGTGTTGAACAAAAAACTGCTAAAGGTGAATTTTTACCTATAGATATAATGCTTGTTGGTGAAATATGTTTTTTTTCTCTTAGTTTATCCTAATTAGAGTAGCTCAAATTGATTTAATTCACCCAGAAGGATCCCAAAAATTCTGATTCTCTGGAATCGGCTTGCTGTCACGGTCATCTCTCTGTTGTAGAGACTAGTGACAGGTTCTCAACCAGAGTCTCTTTGCCTTGAAACTCTGCAGTTTAAATGTATTCTCTTTCTCTTGGTGAGGAGAGAGTTAATGCCAGCAAGCATTCTCATTATCTTCCCAGGTGTCTCCGGTTTGGACAACTCCTTGTCCCTATATATACACCCTCTGCTCCCAGTAGAGGGTGCTGGGTATTCACTTACTCATTTGGATGCTTGGCTTAGTGGTGGAAGGAGCTGGTGCTCTCTGCAAGTTGCTATGTTGGCTGCAGTCTTGGTGCTGGCTGCAGCTGTCTGTTGTTGTGTTTCCCCCGTCTGTCTTTCCTTCCTTTGGTGTTTTATTAGTGCAGCGGTGGGGCTAGCATCCCTCACCTGCCCACTCACTAGCCAGGGTTAATACAGAGGCTACCAGGGAATCAGGTACCCTGTTCGGCAACAGGTGCAGAACCTGTATAGGGACTGGCTAGGAGAGTAGGGTACAGATGGAGGTGAGTGAAGGAGGTGTCCCATCGATCCTCTCACTAGCGCTAGGGCCCACCATTGTTAAAGTGTCCCCGGTGTACCCCTTGTGTTGTAGTGTGTCGCATCATACTTCCATTGTCACTACCGTGACACTTGCAGCCGGAAGCCACTGTTCAGAGTGAGAATGCAGGAAGTGTATTGGCACGAGCAATGCAGAAGGAAAGAAGAGGTAGGGTAACTTCACACAGTGCGTTTTTCGCGGCGTTTTTTGCGCGTTTTTCGGGTGCGTTTTTGGCCTCAAAACTGCATGACTTTGCTTCCCCAGCAAAGTCTATGAGTTTTCATTTTTGCTGTCCGCACACAACTTTTTTTTTAAGCTGCATTTTTGAGCTTAAAAAAAAATGGACATGTCAATTCTTTCCTGCGTTTTTCTGCGTTTTCCCCCCATGCAATGCATTGGAAAAATGCAGAAAAACGCAGAAATCAAAAACGCAGCAAAACGCAGCCAAAAACGCACCAAATTGCGGTAAAAACACATGCGTTTTTGCCGCGTTTTTAGCGGCCAAAAATGCACAAAAACGCAGTGTCAAAAAAACGCAGCGTGTGCACATAGCCTTAGCAGTTAGCTGCGCAAGGGACCAGACGGAGAGGCTGTGCCAACAAAATAGGTGAGTCTTGAGATGAATATCATTTTTCTTTTCATCCTATATTTATTATGCTCTGGTAACTCGGTAACCCCCAGGGCATAATAAGGAACATTGAATTTCCTGACCAAATTTGAGCAAACTAAGAAATTCTAATTTTGGCACTACTTATTATATTGTTCCTGGATTTACAGCATGGGAAAACTTTAATTTTATAAAAAATATTCTAACACTTTAAATGGAATTCTGAGAAAATACAGGATCACATTTTCATACTAAATTTGCCTTGAAGAAGGGTTTTTTTTATCAATTGAATTCTGAATTGTTCTAGTGGAGAGAGCATCTTCTCTACTTTATTTGTATAGACAATCTGTGTAATTATTGACATTCTAGTAATACATAGATTGGGGCAGAAAAAAGTCATGAGAAATTTAGTAAAAAAGTAATGATAGACACAAAGTTTCTAAAAGTCATATCACAAACCTTCCAATTTGTGTTCCTTAATGTATTCTCTACGTAACTGAAATCTGGCACCGCGATAACTGTTAAATTAAACATCTCCACGGCTGCTCGACTGCACAATAGAAACCTTAACAAAAAATCCTTTACATCTGTAAAGATGAAAGAGTAAGGTCCAATGAATCTCAAAGGATTTTTTTGCACTACGTCAGCTTGATGTTTCACCAGTAATTACTGAATAAATGTGTAAATACTAAGCATCAAACTCTACAGCTGTGTTGTTTTAAGGGACTAACAGATTTCCTCCTGAATATTCAATGTGCCTTAGACAAAAGACCCTACAGTGTGTGAGAGACGTATCTTCCTTTATGTTGCTGCCGGTGTATCAGCCACCGTGTGAATAAAAGAAATTGGTAATGTAGATGGGCGTCTTGCTTCCTGGAGCTCAGATTCAGAACCACAGCATCTGTTCCTTCACGTGTCCTCTGCAGGCAATCGGAAAAGCAGAACTCTACGTTAGGGAATATGATCTTAGACAACAAATGAGAAAACCTACATTTTAAAGGGAAATCCTGATCTCAGCAAATAAAGCTAAGTCACTGTAAAATGTAAAAGTTAGGCAATTTTCCAAAATACTTTATAAATCAAATGATTACTCCTCTGTGCTGCCTCAATTCACAAAAAGGACTCCAAATGGCTTAGGTGGCAGTATGGCTTAGTCTATGCGCTTCAAGACAACCTTGCCTCTTCCATAGCACTATACCTTGTACTTCCCAATACCGTTGAAATACATAATGTATACTAGTCACATGAATGAGTATTGTGCCATATGTCCAACACTCTCCCCAACCATACTATGATCAGAGCTTATTAATTATGGAAGTATATCAGGTGTATATTCTGAAGCTTCATAACTGCTTCTTTGCCTCTTATGGTAGATATGTTTTGGAAAGTATGAAAAAATTCTTTGTGAATGGATTGTAACCTAATGATTCGCAGACATAAACAACTATACAGTAACTATGCACTTGAGTAGGGTTATGACAGTCATCTGCTAAGCTTTCAGGTACATGACAGCACACTCAGGAACTGCATGGTGTTAACAATGTAATAGCATGACAGCTTACTCGCAGTTTCCTTTCCTGTTCTATTTCTGGAGTTCTGCTACATCTGTATCAGATTACCCTACTTAGTAAGATAAGACCTCTGAAAACATTCGGTCAGGAAAAAAAATGTGATATTTATTACAAAGTCTCAAAGCCTTAAAATGTCTCTATAACATTTGGAACATATTTATTAATATTTGAGAATATTGTACTTTTGGGCTGTGAATGAAGAGAGTGACTCCCAACTATGAAACTGAACCAAACAATTTTTGCAAAGATTTTCCTTTAATCTCAATTTTCATCTATCTATCGACAACGGGGCTCGATCCGGTGACCTCTGTGTGTGTGGTTAGTTTCCCTCTCTGCTGGAACCACAACCTGTTTTGTCTCTGCCCAAATGCTGATAGTTCTTTTCTCTTTCCTTTTCTTTACCTTTTACTCTTCTGTTTAACTTCCATTCACGTGTTTTCACTTCATCAATTTGTTTGCCCTATCACATTTTGGGAGGGGCAATTTATTCTCACCATGTACAAGCCTTATTACTGGTTGTATTCCTAAATAGATGGATAATTGGAGTCACAGCTCTTCAGGTTTTCCTTGTTGAATAATCTCTTTTGCTTTTCCTGCAGTTTGTGAGTTTCTTTTCCCAAAATTCTTCCCTTTCTGTTATGTTTGGGATTTGGGGGATTTCCACATATGAGTTTCTTCCTTTTTCCTCCATCTTCCCTGTACAACTCTTGTTGCACGCTCTTAGTCATGTGTCTCACCCTCTACCTGTGTGCACTTCATTTATGTTTATTGTTGTTTTGTTTAACACTTTATAGTTGAGGGTGCACTTACAGTCACTCAGAGTGAGCTGTTGTTGAGTGAGGACACCACTGCGCTATATTAGGATTCTAATCACTGAGGTCAGATTTAGGGTTTCTTCTAGTCTAGCTACGGACCTGCTGATTACAGGTATTACATATCTCCTGATTTGTTCATCCCCATGTGAGTGGTAGGGCTCATTTGTAACATGTCTAAATACCCTGGGTCTGACTTCTGGACCACCAACAATAATAAACATGAAAGGCCACCACTCCAATCAGTATTCATGGAACTAAGACTGCCAAATACCATCCCAATAACAATAATGTCGGGCCACTGTGTAAAATGTAAAGAAAATAAGAATGCAATAATTTGGAAATCTTTCATAGCCAAATGTTATTCACAACAGAATATAGGACACATATCAGAGGTTGACTTTTCATTTGAAAAAATCAACTCATTGGTTTATTGGTGTCAGCAAAACATCTAAAAAAAAATTGGTACATGGTTAAAAATGAGCTATAAAAGTCAGTAGTACTGATAAAAAGCAGCTGGAAGGTCAATTTTCAACTAAGTCGCTAAGTGGCTGTGTATAAAAAGAACATGTCTGAGAAGCATATAAAGGCACATAAACAGGATAATCAGTAATTCACTGGTGAATACATTTATGTTTTCCATCTATCCTTTATACATACCAGTTATCTAAGTATAAGCATTGGAGAATAGGAGGGAAATCAAACTCCCTGCCGCTGCTTTGTAAATCCATTAGCAGAATACAGGCCACCATTACAGTCATTTTGCCTATGGAGCAGCAGACACAGGCTGTCATAAAGCATTATTTATGGCCCTGTGGTAATGTCATACAGAATATTTCCCTTGCTGGGCCGCACCGTACGACTTGTTTCGAGAGTTATTGAATAAACAGACCTCATCATATACAGTAGTATGTATTGCCTATCCTGTCACATATACAAATCTACTTTGATGTCGGCTATAATTTTTGCTCTGCAATCTCAAACAAAACAAACACATTTATGGTTTTTAATAATACAACTGTAAAAAAAGTGTCAAACTGTGCTTTAGTACAAAGAGATAAAACTCCGCGGGGATGATTAGACACGAGCATGCAGGGGGCACTTCATCTCTGCTTAATAATCACGTAAATGAATGCAACGTACTAGTTTTCGACAATGATCAGAATCTGAAAAACATTAGTCACACAGATATCTACTGAGAGTTGTTCTTCAGTAATCACTGCGAGGAGAATGAACACTACATCAAAACCCCAACATTCACCCATTTAAAGGGTTATTTAAAAAAACAAAAACCCTTTCTTTACAAAGCAATAGATAGAGATCTATTTCCACTGACACTTGGAGTCATCCCTAAACTGTCCATGTACTAAAAGCTCGGAAAACAACATTATCCCTCTAGATTCCATTGTTTTATAAGTGAGATGTAAGTCATCTTCTATTCCAAACGTGTGTCAGCTTGCAAATACTTTGGCAAAATCACAAAGCCGTGGGCTACACAATGAGACAGGCCTGTAATCAGGACGCACATATTATTTTCATAGCTCAAATCACAGTACATCTTTTTTCTTATGTACAGAGAAATTTACTCTGGTAAACAGTTTTTCATGTCATAAAAAGTCCAATTTTTCATTAATGGTCAATCCTAAAGGCCTCATATACATTAGATTGCTGTGGAATAAACAACCTGTTTCTCGACTCCCCTAGGCATCTTTCAAACAAGAACAGAAAGGGAAACTTATGGGAACTCGAACATGACAATGTGGTATCAAAAAGTGGAAACAATACATTTTTGCCTCTTTCCCTAGCCTCTGGCATTGCCTTATACTGTATGTAAAATTCACCTGGAGGTGGTGGTGTCACACCTGGCCCAAGAAATGTACTAGATTTCACACCAGAAACTGATGCAAGAAATCTACATCAGCTCAAATCCGAAGTAGACTTCATGTTTGGGTAAAATTAGGCCATTAGAATATGCAGAATGGAAGATTGATGTTCACTATTTTTAGTGAGTTTTCAGAGCTTATATTCAATCAACACAGCTAAAAATAAGCTATGAGGCCCTCGTAAACTAAAGTAGCTACAAAGCCCTTGCTAAATTTTCCCCAACACACATGGTGGTGTGAGTCAACCCTCTCAGAATATAGAATTAAAATAGGCAACTGCCAAAATAGGCAACTGCTTTAGTTACCTGTGATATGTTATAGGGCGGTGGCTTAGTAGTCAATACTGTAGCCTTGCACCACTGGGAATTCCTTGATTAAAGTCCCACCAAGGACAATGTTTCCAAGGATTTTGTATGTTCTCCCCATGCGTGAGGGTTTTTTCTTCCAAGTACTCTGGTTTCTCACAAATTTTCCAAACACATACTGATAGGGAATTTAGACTGGACCAGTGTTAGTGATAATGGGACTAAATATGCTTATAAGGTCAGTGCTAAACTGGTTATTGGAGCTTGCAATCTAATCCATACAAAAAGCAAATAAGAACTGCCGTGTATTCAGGGTTTAGAAATAAATCCCACTTACAAGGAGGAAAATAATTTGCATCTTATTCATAATTCCTCATTTTTAATTCAGACGAGAGGCCATCTCATTTCATTTACAGAAATAGCATTTCAATCTGTGTTCAATTATTTTCTACTGTGCGTTATCAAAGGCAATGAAAAAAGTCAAGCCGCAATCAAAGGTTAAGATGGCAGAGATATTGTAGCTTTATCTTTTAGTCCCCATAAGAAGGATCCACAAATGCAAAGCACCTGCGTGCAATGTTCATGATGACTCCGGTCAGTCATATCCGCCGAAATAAATCATCACTTTAGTTACTCTGACCTCTAAAATATCAGACAAGGAGGACTATTGGTCTGATCAAGGCCAGAAAATGAACCGCAGGTATGCAATGCCACTATCTGACTCCTGACATGTGTCAAGGTGAGTGCCTTGATTTATTCACCCCTGGGAAAATGTAACTCTGCAGCCGAAACCTTGTTGATGCCTCTCTATAGAAAACAATAAATCTGATCAAAGAATGTCAATACAAGTCCTGTCATATCTTTACATTTACTGAAAGAAAACTCCATTTTTGGAAAATTACTTCCAAAATGGCCAAATAGACATATGGCTATTCTAAATAGTCCCAAATTAAGAGAAGAACATATCAAAAATTATATCGGCATATTCAGCAAAACTTGTTCTCAGTTCATGTCATGTGTTTTTGATGGGACGTATGTTTTATATGAATTAAATGAAACACTAATATTTTTTATTTTTTTTAATTCCGGATGTACTGTGCACTTTTGGATTACGAATTCTAGTTGCTGTGGACCAAAAGTGGAACCAGGCAGCCAACCATATGAGGCTGGTGGACTATATATTCCGACAGGGGTAAGTTCACTTTCTTCTAATTTATGTGAACCACATACAGTTGAAAGCAGAAGTTTACATACACTATCTAAATAGGCACATCTCCATGTTTTTCTCACTATCTGATATTAAATCAGAATAAACGTTTCCCATTTTAGATCAATTAGGAGCCACAATTATATATATTTGCCAAATGCCACAATAATGAGAGAGAGAATGTTTTAAAGCATTTTTTATTATTTTCTGCAAAGTTAAAAGTTTACATACACTAAGAGCACTATGCCTTTAAAATATATGGAACAGCCCATATGATGATGTCATGTCTTTGGAAGCTTCTGATAGGTTTAGTGGCAACATCTGAGTCAGAGACACACCTGTGGATGCATTTTAATGCATCTGTGTATTTTTAGATAGTGTATGTAAACTTCTGGTTTGAACTGTACGTGTAATCATGTGACCAGTTGCTTGCATCGGCAGTAGTGGGAAATCGTGACAATGTGATCACTGCACGCTGTCAAGACTGGACGTTCCCTTTAAGATCTTTAACGTCCAGATTGCTTGCTGGTTGTCGAAACGCTATGGTACATATTGTGTAAAAAGTGTATTTCAGATTTGCAAAATGATAAGCTGCATACGGCCCGACGACTCTTAATCTAATCCTCGCTGGAGCACTGTAATCTTGCATACACTGAAGTTGAATTCATTTCATTTTCTGCCATTTATTCCTGAGTCCTCAGCTCTTGCTTGTTCTATGTCACTTGTGCTTCTCGAGCTGGGCTTTACTTTGAAAACTGTTAATCATTTTTCAATCATAAGTACTTTTTTTCAGACTTTTTTTTAAAGCCGGAATCTAATATACTTTTTTATCCCTAGCTTATAAACCCCTAGGTGGTAAATTACCAAGGAGCAATATTACTATAATCCACACAGTATCTGCAGACGCTCCCCCCATACACAGGTAAATCTTCGGTTCCTTTCTTGTGCAATCATGTAGCAGGGTATAGAGCCGCACCTGTATTCATCCGTCATTCAGTCACACAAGTGCTTCATTTTGTGATTGAGGTTCCGCGGAGGGAAATTATACGTATTTCCATTACTTATACCTCCTGCAATTTAGTAAATTCATTATGGCAGCTATTCTACCCTGAAGTGATTGTGACGCATGTGTAACTCACAATGACTGCATATTCTTGACATGACTGAAAGGTTTTGTCCATCGCAGCAATCGTAGAATGTAATATATCATCAAAATCAATTCTACATGTAAGAAGCAATAGTGTTGATTGCTTGGGATGTAACTGTCAATTATTTGCGGATGCTGGCATCGAAGATGAAGAACTTGACAGGAACTAAATAGAAATGCATATTTCTTTAAAAAAATTAAAAAATGAACAGATTCACCAAAGAAGACTAAGACAAAGCTGAAATAACAGCAATTATCCTCAAGATGTAAACTGGAGCCACATGCATTTGGGAAATGGCATTGCCATGCAAAAAAACCCGTAAAGGTTTATTTCTCGAAGAACCAAATAAATGACCACCTCTGGAGAAGGAGGGCTAATGATGGCCATCAATTGAGGCTTTTCTCATTGAAATAAATAAAGCGGTGGGAAGACTACCTTCCAATGACCTCCATTTATTTCAATAGGAAAATCAGCCAACCAATATTTTTGGGGGAAAAAAGGGTTTCCTTGATATAACATAGGCATCTAAGATTGGAAAATCATTTCAAACAGGATTGGTCACCAGAATTCACATGAAATGTAAATTACATATAAAATGACATATTAAATTACATATATTAAAGGGATGGAGTGGACCTGGGACAAAAGGTCTGCAGTCACTTTATGTTGCTACATGCTGCTGGTCTGCATGCTATCCCGATACCCGGTATTTCCAATGTGAGCGGACAGTCACGGGATCTCATGTGTGAGCGTGAATTGAGAGGAGCCAGATGAGTCTAGTGGGTACATGACCGCAAGTATACAAATCACACACAAGCAGTCACGTGACTGTTCGCTAGCACCAGAAATACTGTGGAATCGTGACAGCGTGCACACTGCACACTCTCAAAATTCAGCAGTCATTATGTGACTAAAGACTTTTATCCCAAGCCCGGACAGCTTCTTTTATAATGAAATCTTACACCTGATGAGACTAGTAGACTTAATTAAAAAAAAATGTTGTAAATAACTGTACAATCCTGATAATAAGTTGAGCAGTTTATGAGTCCACCTATAGAATGAGTCCAAGTCTCTGCCCATCCAGACTGACTGACAGCTGCAGCTTGTGCTGAGCAGTGTGAGATCTCAGCAGAAAGGAGGACACTGAGGAGCGGTCAACCAGACGAGGTTTTGTAAATCATACAGAAATTTTCACACAGATTATCACAGTAAATACCATATATCAGGTCTAAGAAAGCCACTTAATAATTTGTGCAGTTAGTGGACTATTTTGTGCTGTTATTCTGCTTTTCTAAAATCCTATTATCCCTTGAAAAAGCCATGGTTTGTTTGTAAATGGTCAAGCAAAAGTTCATCATCTATTCAGCTAACTCTTATCACTCAGGTATAAAACAGACAATGGCGGTTATAAGACCCTAGTATAGCTAGATGCTAACGCTGTGTAACTTACAGTGCTCTAAACTCTTTCTTCTCCTACAGGAATAAAGATACACAGTCTTTTTTGCTCAAAATTCCTGAAACTCCTGAAATAATTCTCCACATCTATATAATGACATGATTACCATCCATAGTCCTTTCTTCAGTATGTACAAAGGATGGATAGTGGATGCCAGGACACTGCAGATTGCTGAAAATAGCATAAAATATACCCTAGTAGACAGAAAAAGAACTTTCATACAATTGCATATAGACATAGCCGCGCCATACCTGGGCAATGTGGACAACAAGAGTCTTGAGTGCGAGTAGGGTTCTGACAAAGAAGAGGAGGACAAACTTCAGTCTCGCACAATACTCGTCCGCTATGACAAGTGCACTGAGTGCAGGAATCAATATTCCAAGTCTCTCCTTCAATATAATACTCCCCTCCAGGAGCATGACAGATAGATGGGTCTGTGGACTCAGGCTTCTTCCCACTGGAGTCATCTGTAACGGAAGATTTGTAAGTAGTATCAGGAAAATGTTGCATTTCTTATTAGTAGAACTATGGAACATTTCCACCTTGTCACATTGTTGAGCAACTTTCTTGTAAACTTTGTATCAATTCCTCACCAGCTACAATATGTCTATTTGCTTTAGGTTTTGGTTACTATTTGACAGTCATACTAGTACAGGACACTACTGTTCCATGTAGTAAAAAAACAAACAAAAAAAAAAACCAAAACCTGTTGAACTCCATATAAGTAAATGGTGGCAAACATAAAACATTTAAAAAAAGTACTAATATATATATATATATATATATATATATATATATATATAATATATATATATATATATAAACAAAAAGAAAAATTACATAATTAAATAATAATTGTCTAATAGAGTGATCCTTATAGTAACATACCACCATTCTTTCATTTATAGAGCACCTGTCACCAGGTCAAAAGAGGCTGGATTTAGCTCTTATTTTGCTCCCTTGAGTATTTTTTTTAATTTTTTAAATCCACCATATGGTTCTAGAGTTATGGGCGTTTATTTTGTATCTATTGTTCTGGTCTTCACCAAGAGAGTGTTACTCATGGGATTCTCTGGGGACGAGTCTTTAGGCTGCTCTGCCTAATTAGCCAGTGAGCCACACCCTATTGGCAAAGACCATAACAACTTTAAAAAAACAAGACACCATATCTCTGGAGCCACATGATGGCCATATGGTAAAACAAAAAACCCTAATACTCAAGGGAGCATCAAGAATAAAATAAGAGCAAAATCTTTTGACTTTGTGACAGGTCCCCTTTAAATAATACACCAGTTAATAAAATATTTTAGTTGGAAGAGATTCATTTAATTAATGGATCACCATTCATTTCTATGTAATATAGATCATCACAGCAGTTGATCACCAAGGATTTACTTGTCAGATTGCTGAACAGGGATATTATAGCAGTAGAAATGTTCTCAAAATCAGCTCAGTGGCCTGTTACTTTGTATGTAATAGGATAGTGACATAATTAATGGTGGCGGAAGTATAAAGGTATTCTGACTTCATACAATGTGTGTTTGACTGTAGTCCCACTTGCGAGGGACTCTCTCTCGAGTCTCGCATCACATCACCTGGTGCGGCCGCACACTCTCCTGACAGGAGCAGGTTGGATGCATGTATTTCTATGCAGTTGCACATTCGTGTCCGGAGAGCGTCAGGCCGTGCCGGGTGATGTGATGCGAGACTCGTGAGTCCCTCTCAAGTGTGACTCCGGCCTTTGAACATTAATGCTGACATTCAGTCTCCTATTAATGAAGTTCGGTCACCAGCGCAAAGTTGGCTGTTTATGGTGTGATTCTATTATTGTTGCTCTCTGTTACGGTTCCAGAGATTTGGGCTTTCTAGTATAGTGCTATTTTGTATGGTCTTTACTAATGATTCTATGCTGGGGGGTTTTTATATGCTATGCATTGAAGACTATAAACATTAGCCTTAGAGATGATTGGATAACGCAAAATTCGGATTTACATGTCTGTGTAAATTTTCCTGGGAGATTTGATTTACAGAGAAGTCCATTATGTTGCTCCACTCTCCAGACTCCATGGCATAATAACTGTAATATGTGATAAATATTAAAAATCTTTGTACTCACCTCTCTGGCCCCTCAACTCCTCATCGATCTGGTGTCATCACTGCATCTACGGATTGGCGTCGGCAGAACTGAAATCCCCGAGGTCTTGGTTGCAAAACAGAGGCTTTTGAGTTTGCTAGGCCAAAGAGGGTTCTGTACATACACCTGCAAAGGCGGTTGTGTACAGCGTGACGTCAGGAGCTGCAACCTTTGCGGTCACATGCGCAGAACCATCCTGGGCCTAGCGAACTCAGAAGCCTCTACCAAGCAACCGAGGCACGGAGGGTTTCAGTGTTGCTGAGGCTGATCGGAAGATACAACAAAGACTGGACGGGTGGTGGTGAGGAGTAGAGGGGCTGGAGAGATGAGCATAAGGTTTTTGTTTTATTTTTTGACATTGTGATGGCCTCTAATGGTTTAGAAAAATGGTGGCCAGCGTTCACCAACTTGTTGAGTCAATTACAAAAAAATCTTCTTTTTTGCAAAACTCAAGTAGAATTTTATTCCACTCTAATATAGTTCCTCATCTTTAATTATCATATTAAGGCAGTAAATATAAAGGACAATATCTCTGGAACAGTTAGAGGAAAAAAAACACAGAATACTCAGGGGAGCAGCAGGAATAAAATCAGATTGAAAACCGGCCATTTTTGACCTGGTGACAGGTTTTCCTCAAAGTAACAAGTATCTGACTGCCAGAAGTTACGTCTCTGTTTACAACAAACATTTTTTTTATTTTGTTTTTGAGGCAGGAAGAAAATCAATAACCTTTAGTTCTGAGCAAATTTGTGTCTTCTCGAAAACCAGGGAACAGTATTTTGTTTGGCGCTTGCAACTTTTCTAAATTTCTCACACACAAAACAGAAAATTATATACGGCTTGTAGCCATGGAGATGACTGCAATAAACTGAAAAGGCTTGTAAATTACTTATCGTCCGTCATCTCATCATTCACAGCAAAAATTGGAATTTAGCGAAAGTTTACACAAAAAAAGACTAAATCGCCTTTTCGTGATGCATACCACATAATTTTGATTCCCTAAAAGCTAAATAGCACATATAGTCATGAATGCTGGAGCCTCAGCACAAGTGATGAGAGGTATAAGCTGCATTAAGGCTGAAGCTGACTGCTGCGCCAAAGGACGGAAAAAATCACATCTTATAATAGGGATAATTACAAAACAGAAGTGTCATGAAACCATCTTTAGACGTGCATTTTAAGAAATGAGGGGTATTTGCAGTCTTCAAGAGAATGAGAATAAGCCACACTGAATATAATATTAAAGCTTTTACAATTTGGCTATCTCTTAAAGCGGGCTGTGCCGAGAGAAGGGAGACTGTAGTCAGGGCCTCCTCCTATTACCAGTCATATCAGCATCAAGGGCTCTTTCACACGTCCGTGAAAAAAACACACGTTTTTCCCTGGACATGTAAAAGGTGCGTATGGCCCTCCGTGTGCTGTGACTTTGGCACACGAGTGTTCTTCGTATGCTATCCGTAATAACACAGAGAGCAGGAACTTTATGCTCACCTGTCCCCAGCACTGCGGCCAGTTGTTCTGATATCTCCCCATGCTGCTGTCTCCGGCCCTGCTGACTCCCGCTGCTGTTACTTCCGGGTCTGCGGTGCAGTGAATATTCATGAGCATAATTAGCTGTCCCTGAAGCAACAAGCAGAGGCAAAGACAGCAAGGCTGGAGAAGGTGAGTATAGAAAATAATTTAATTTCACAAGCACGTGTTTTCTCCGTATGTGTACGGGCTGTGTGATATCCGTACCCCTGGAGAAAAATGGACATGTCTACGTCTGGAGCACACGGACACACATATGCTCCACACGGACACACGGTGTGCGCATACCCATTGATTTTAATGGGTCTACGTGTGTCCGTGTCTCTAGTACATGTGAAAATGGACGTCACAAGTACCGGAAACACGGACATGTGAAGGAGGCCTAACAAAGCACCATGTAAAATGAGCAAACTGGAACATCCATGATCATCTTATAAGTGACCTGAAATTTGACATTTTAATTTCCAAAATAGAAAACCCATCTGAGTGTGTCCATAAAGATTTAGCTGGAATATGGTAAGTTGCTTGTGCTGCAATGTTTTAAATACAGAGTTGATGACAGCTGGTATTTAGTGATGAGTGAGCACGATCCTGCTTGGGTGCTCGGTACTCGTCAAGAGCAGTTGGATGCTACGCGTGAGTGCAACTCGAGTACCTGAGTATAATGGAAGTCAATGGGGAACTCAAACCATTTTTCTGGAAGAGATCCTGGAAAAATGCTTGAGTTCCCCATTGCCTTCCATTATATTATTTGGGGCACTTGAGTCACTCCCATGCAAGCATCCAACTGCTCTTAACGAATACCGAGCACCCAATCATGGTAGTGCTCGCTCATTACTATTGTTAATACGACTGTTAAAGACAGTAACTGGTAGACCGAAGTATGCAACCGCATGTGCATATAGTTTCATTTCTCTGTCCATTTGGTGGGACCATTTTAAACAAACCTGTGAAAAAGAAATAGCGTGATGCAGTGTGCATCTAGACAACTGGCCAACAAGTGCAGCAGCACACTGTATGCGCTAAGATGTGTGCAAACACTGGATATGTCAACTTTTATATCAGTATGCAGTATCAGTGGCAAACAACAACAGTATATGCAATCCAATAGCTCATCATAATGCACAATTCCACCTTCTATGGACTTAAAAGTGGGCCCACCTACTTCTTAGGCTCCTGTGCGGCTGCAGAGGTTGCACCAATGATACATACCTGCACAGTGCTATATAGAATATAGTTGTAAAATGACAGTAATTAGCACGCTAACTGGCTAATTTTTTGTGGCCATCAGCCATAACAAAGCGTTCTTTTTCTGATGGGATCCTAACCATTTCTATCACATATTGATTCTCCCAGGCCAAAAGGTTTAAAATTTAAAGGGCAAGTAAGATCCAATGCTAATTAAATAAAATAAAAAGCCTCATACTGATGGGAAGATAGCTCAGCCGAAGATTTTTATTTCTTTGTAGAATAAAACTGGCAATTCTCATATGATAGCTCACAAATTAAAAGGGTCGTCTACTAGTAGAACAACCCCTTCTGATTCCATGTTTCCCCCAGGTAAAATAAATAAGCCTATACTCATCTCCACAGCTGGTGCCATTACAATGGTGCCAGGGCTCGCATTCCAGGGGTTCATGTTATGTTGTGACATCCAGTGAGCCAATCTGCGCTGGCTTCTGTCTCCCCGCCTTTCTACATAGCAGTACAGCACCAATCAAAAGGAAGTGAGCAGCAGCCGCAGCGCTCACTTGCTGATTAACTTGTTTGTCTGAAGGCGGGAAGATAGAAGCTAGCGTTAATTGGACGCAGGACTCGTCATTTTGTAGTATTTCCTGTTGAAGCGCACCTGTGGGCAAAACAGCCATTGTCCACCAAGCCAACCAACGTTGTCTGCTTGCACCTGCATCCATGTTTTAACAGGATTGTGAATAAAAAGGTTTTTTATGGTATGGTGACTGCCACCTATTTTTTCTTCTTTTCGCTTTGTTGTCCAAGTAGTGGACAAGCCCTTCGACATTTGTCTTGGGGAAATGTTCATGTGTTTTCAAAGTGGAGAATAGAGAAAGTTGCTGACAAACTGCTCTGCCAGCAGCTTATCTCCTGAAGAATGAAAGGGTTGTGAGTTAAAATTCAAATAGCCTGATTCTTATCTTGCCCGACATCCTCTGATGGGGATGAGTCAGGAGACTTCCATACACATTAGACTCTAGGCCGAAATCGGCAACTTCGGCCACTTAGGTATACAGTATATGGGCGCCTTTTGAAATACTGTGCCGTTTTATCAATGAATTCCAGCCACGTACACACCGAATGACAGCACATGCAGTCCGTAGTTAAAAATAAAATTGGGCTATTAGTTGTAGCAAATTTAAAAAAGCTCCTAAGCACTCTCTGACAATTATGCGGCACATTATGATTAAGCTTACCTGAAAATGTAGTATCTCTCTAAAAAACCTAATTCATTTCTAGTACAATCGATAGTCACTCAGTGGTTTTGCTTCTGAGCTTTTCATTTGCAAGAAATTAGCATCCTCATTGGTGCCATAGAAACACATTTACATTTCTCCATGGCATGCAATACCACATTCTCTATGAAACAGAATATCACAAGTCAAGGAGTTGTACGGATTCGTTCAAATGTCAAGGGCTTCACAAAGTTTGTCGAAGACATCAGATTATTAATGGATTAGTAATGGAACAACCTTTGGTTCTTCGCTTTAGAACTATTCCTTTTATAAAGCCGGTGGTCAAGAGACATATTCCTATTCAATTATCTGCCCTTGACTGCACTGTCGACAGACCTGGCCTTGAAAATAATATAAAAGATAAAATGGGCCGATTATAAGGCTCCTGGCACATAATCCTACAATGATCAGTGAACTTTCATAAACTGCTCACTTATCTCAGTATCCTTAAGATTCTAAATGGCAATCAGTCAGACAGTACGGCAGAAAATCACATAACATACATCTACAGCCTCAACTCTCATTTCTAAAGCACCTGCTATACATGTGACTGATCTAAGATCCAGAAGCATCTTAGCCAATGAGATTATGAAATCAGCAGTGTCTAATGGCATGTGTGTCTCAGCTTGCAACATCTACCCTTGTTAACCAATTCACCACCCGGTGATTTTCCTTTTTTGTATTTTTTTTCTCCTTTTCGTTGAAGAGCTATAACTTTTTTATTTTTCTATCAACATATCCATATGAGGGCTTTTTGTTTTGCAGGACGAGTTGTACGTTTGAATAAATATATTAATTTTACTATATAGTGTACTAGAATATGGGAAAAAAATTCCAAGTGCAGTATAATTGCAAAACAAGTGCAATTCAACATTTTTTTATTTTTTTTTATTTACTATGTTGAGTATATCGTAGAACTGACCTGGTAGTATGATTCCACAGGTCAATACAAGTTCGTAGATACCAAACATGTATAGCTTTTTTTTTTAAGTTAAGTGATGGAAAAAAATTCAGAAATTTGTCCCCTCAAAATTGGCACTTTTGTCACCATTTTTCGAGACCCGTAACGTTCTTATTTTTCGGGATCTGGGGCTATGTGAGGACTTATTTTTTGCACCCTGAGCTGACATTTTTACTGATACTATTTTTTGGTTAGATGCGATGTTTTGATCACCTTTCATTGCATTTTATTACAATGCTGCAGGGGCCCAAAAACTGTAATTCTCATGTTTTTTATTTTTTTTGTTACACTGTTTACTAATCAGATAAATTGATTTTATATTTTGATTGATCCAATATTTCTGAAAGAGGGATACCAAATATGTGTATTTATTTGTTTTATTTTCAATGGGGCAAAATGGTGGGATTTGAACTTTAGTTTTTTTATTTTTCTCATATTTTTACAAAACTTGTTGCGTTTACTAGTCCACTTAGGGTACTTAATGCTGAGATATTTCGATTAATTTTGCTGCATAGAGAGATGCTTCAGCCGGCGTTAGCGTCGGACTGGCTACCGGAGGAATCTCCAGTAATGCCAGGCCTGGATTCAGGTACCTGCATTGCACTCTGGAGCACTCACCTGAGCTCCAGCATGCAGCCTAGACTGAACCGCGAGCGCCGAGTGATTGATTCCCCGGCGATTGCGGTTCAGTTCATGACAGCTGCAGACAGGTTGTGCTGATCTCCGGTGCTCTCACGTGAACTCCAGAGATCAGCCCAGCCTGTCCGCAGCTGTCATGAACTGAACCGCAATCACCGGGAAATCAATCACTTGGCGCTCGATGTTCAGTCCTGCAAACTCTGAGATCAGTCCAGGCTGCAGGTGAGAGCTCCGGAGTGCAATGCAGGTAACTGAATCCAGGCTTGGCATTACTGGAGATTCCGGCGTTCACAGGAACTAAGTCATGACAAAGACAGGAAGACAGGAGTCATCAGCTGAACCCTGGTTGGCATGACAACACCTCGGCGCTTCGCGATCATGTCATGGGTTTGCTGATGGGAGTGGGGAATGACGCGCTCACCACAGGGAATCGTGAATTCCCGCTGTCCGAGATTCACAGTGGGACTGAACTAGTTAACAGCGGTGGGCAGAACTCCAATCTGCCCACCGCTGTTAGAGTCACTTGTCGGGTGATCAGATCAACCAGCATGTGTAGGGAAAGGTGCAGACTCAGCGTGTGAGCCCGCATTAAAGAGCTGTATCAGTACGTTCAAGGTCGTGAAGGGGTACCTGTCTTATTGAACATGGTATATGCTCTGCAGACAGGATTTATAAAGCAGGAGGAGCTGATCAGATTGATATACAGAAAAACTTGCATTTTATTTATATAATTGTATGCATTTCAGTCCAGAGGAAGGTCCTATTCAGTGATTGCAGAGAATTTGATGTGAAGACTCACCCCATCCATAGCACACATAGTGAGTATGGCACCTAGTGGTCCAGCAGACTGGCCGCTTCACGAATATAAACAAATGAGCGACATATCCAGGGAATAAAATAATGGAAATTTCTATATTGCATTACAAAAAAATAATAATTCTTTGAGATGGAAAAGATTCACATGATAGCCATGAGAAACTGATGTATTTCCAGTTTAACAATAACGTCCTTACTCCTTGTTAGTTTTTATAGTCGGATTCCATTATTTTACTCCTTGGCTGTGCTGCTCTATTTCTCTTTGTTCAGTGATTGAGAATCTTCCATGAATGACTGCACACAAGCAGAGATAGACATCCCTCACTAGTAGTACCGCCTAATGGACTCTTATATATACAAACTCCAGGATCTCCTATTGGACTCATCGCACACCGGGGATTTCAATGAATAAAATACAAGTCAGGCCAGAGTCCCACTCGCACGAGTCTCGCATCGCATCACCCGGCATAGCCACACATTCTCCTGACAGGAGCGGGTAAGCTGCATGTATTTCTATGCAGCTTAGACGCGCCGGTCCAGAGGGTGGCAGGCTGTGCCGGGTGATGCGATACGAGTCTCGTGACAGTCTCTCGCAAGTGTGACTTTGGCCTTATATTGAATCTTTTCCAACAAACCTATATATCATTCTGCTCAGCTTCCCCTATTCTATACCCTGCTGTTCACAGATCAGACTGTACGTGCGTGTCATTCCCTTTAAATATACAAGCTCTATTGCTTTTTATTGCCTTTATTTTTGTTAGACACTTAAAGTTTGTATGTTTCTTCCTTACTACTTTGTACATCAGGATAAAAAAGTAAAACAAATGCAAATAAAAAAAACACATTTAACTATCTCAAATTTCAAAAGTGAATGTTAGAATTATTTATATATCCGCCATATTTAGCTGCGCCAAGTAATCCCCCAAGTGAAAAAAATTTGAAGAATGTTATATATTATACAATTACATAATAAAAGTTACTAAATGTGAATGTACTCAACTAATGGAGCTAAAGCCAAACATTTGAATTCCTTGATTCATTTTGTCAGACTGCCTTCCCCTAATCTTATTATTGCCGTACCGCCTGTCTGAGACAGTTGGAATGGTTTCATCCAAGTGGAGCAGATAGCACAACCTTCTGCTGTGCCAGCCTGAAGACGCTGTGTGAGCTAACCATCGGCATTTGGTCCTGGTGTACAGAACAGCACGGGGCGCTTGCAGCACAATGGTGGTATAATAACAGCTTATTAATAATAATTAGGTCAAGCATTTACGTTGTTCATTTTATTATGCAGCCGCAGATGGTCCTCATTTATCTCCGTTAGGACAGGTGGCGGAGGGCACAGTCAGATTGCAATTTGCAGAGGCATTCTTCGCATAAACCAAAGCATAATGCCACAGGTCTCTTGTATTAATACTGGGACTTGACAGCTTTTGTTTGCATTATTTGATTTATAAGGGGCGATTATAAAATGCTGCTTATTTGACACGTAATCTAAAGGCGGCGTTCAGAAAAAGTTATTTTCTGCAACTATTGAAAATAAATTGACAGAAGAATTGCATTATGGCGCGAGCTTAAATAAAAAGAAAAGAGTGGCTTTCACTATCCTGTGACCTTGGACGAGTCCTGGAAAGCTGTTGCGTTGTCCGCATTTCATTGGCATTGATTAATAGCACCTCTTGTTCCACTATCTACAATGCCGCAGCTACCTGAGAAGACAATGATTATTAACACAACAGGTTCAGATTCTATTAGAGCCAACGCAATGTAAAAAAAAAAAAAAAAAGACTAAATCCTCTTTGTTCTGCTGCTTTAAGGATTCGGCCAACCTCTCGGAGGAATCAGGCAGAGCATTGACATAGCTAATACTAAGTAAGGCAGGCCAGCAACATTAATCAGTCTATCATTGTTCTCATGCTCGTGGCTTCTTCCTAAAGACAAACTGCATTTCGGTTGATCGCTAGTAAAGATGAATGTAGCTGCAATATCTCCTAGTTTAGGATTACAGAAGAAGAAATTGATTATATTGTGATTGTGGACAGACTCCATTACTAAAGGGGTATGATGTCTTCAGTAAACCTGGCGAATTCATTGGCTAATAGAAAGTTATATAGTTTTCTAAAATACGTTGTACATGAATTTATCACGGGTTACAAGATATGTGCTTACAGCTCTCCAATGGAAACCATATGATGAAAGTCTGTTGCACCTACATACACAATATGAATTTGAAGGGAACCTCTCATTAGATTAATGATGTCCAAACCATGGGCATCATGAGTAAGAGTCTGCCTGCGCGATTGCAGCCAAGTATGTTTTATTCTGTAAATACTGCGGCCTTTCCGAGAACACACATTATGAAAAAATAGACTATAGATATAGATGCGACTTGTCCGGCACAGCCCCCAGCCAGCTTCTCGTTGCCCTGCTCAGTATGACTTTGTGTGTATAGAAAGAAACCCATCCATCACTTGGAGCAAAGCAGGGAGTAGCCAGCAGGGAGTGGCGCCGGACTAGTCACATCTCAGCTCATGACCCTTGGCCAGCTCTTCAAACTATGCTTTCTCTGAAATGCCATGGCATACCTGAGATGACTGTCACAAGGTGGCACTAGACACTACTTGTATGCAGTAAATGTAGAGGCAGTCAAACAGGCTGAGATCAAACCAGGAGTTCACAACAGTACACGGGGGGCAAACAGAGACAAGGTCAAGATACAAACTGAAGGTCAGGGTTCTAGGACAGTACATACAGAATTCAGGGAGCAGGCGGGGACGTGGTCAGTAGGAAGTCCGAGGTCAGAAGCCAGGAAGTCACAACAGAAACAAGGGAGTAAAGGCAGAGACAGGTAAGCCATGGAAGCCAACATTACAACTGTAAACAGGAATTAAAACTGGCAGCGTCTTGAGTTAACACACTCCCTCATGAAGCAGAGCAATCACCGGGAAAGAGAAGCATCTGCGAGAGCACCTCCCAGCACCAGTGCGAAACCCAGTGCTTGTGAAACAACCAGCAGAGCATTCATCCTGCAAAACGCTCTGCACCATAAGCAACATATACTGGCTCTGCAAAAGAGCATAGCAGAATGGTACAGAATGTTCATCACACCGTAATCGTGACAATACCTAGCTGCAATCATGCGGACAGACTGATTCATGTTGGCTTGATTCTGGTAGTAATACATTTTTTGCTTACTAAACTAATAATTCCTAGTGTATTATAATAATTATAATGTTTAATCACATATATAGCGCTATAAATTCCATAACGCTTTACATACATCAGCAACACTGTCCCTTATGGGACTCACAATCTAAGATCTCTATCTGTATGTCTCTGGAGTGTGGGAGGAAACTGGAGAACCCGGAGGAAACTGGAGAACATACAAAGTACTTGCAGAAATTTTCCTTACAGATTTGAACTCAGGACCCCAGCGCTGCAAGACTGTAGTGCTAACCACTGAGTCACCATACCGCCCATAACAGATTATTCCAGCTCACCGCATTTGTAGGTAAATCCTGCAGAGACCCTTCGTTCGTGGATCCATACATATCAGTTGGGTCATAATACAGGCTAGAACAAGGATAATCCAGCACATGGCCCATTGGACTTGAAAACTTCAAAGTTTATTATATATCAAAGGTAGAAACATAAAGTCCACTGTCATCATGCAAAGCATTTCGAACACTTAGTTCTTACCCAAAACACAAGCGTTCAAAACGCGTTGGCCGATTATAGTGGACTTGATGCTTTACCTTTGATATGAAATAAAAGCTTGGATCAGATGGTGTGCTATACTATCCTTCTTCAAGCCTAATGTATTATAGTGATCTATGAACAAATATTATAGATTTCTTTTGTATAACTTGAAAAATGTTTCCTATTGTAAAATCAATGATAAACCATTTACATGGTTCCCACACGCTCTTGTCCTTAGATTGCTATTTACATGCTACATTGAACATTTATTGGAAATAAGACAATCAATTCCAAACAATGGAAATCTGATACATCACTTAGCAAAGATGGATCCATACCGTGGTCTTCAAAGAAGTCTAAAAAGCATTTAAATATAGCTGTAGAAATCATTAACTTCATATCGCTATGGACTACCCTAACAAGAGCCGATGTGTGTAGCCTGTGGAGTTTGCAAAATTTGAGAAAATACAATGTATAACGGGAGAATGGCTGGTGTCCAAAACAGAGAGGGCAGGTAAGAGTTATATCTCAAATCCTAACTTCATCATTATAACTTCATCATCTGGTGTAGACTGATCAATAAGGAACAGAAGAGGTCAAACACTAGAGGCACTGTTTATCAAAAGCTTTCTCATACGTCAATCACTTTTTCTCCATGCTCGGTTTCATCAAAGGATTAGATGTTTGTTATCAATTTTTTAACATCAGACACACTTTATTAGCCAAAGGGGTTTCAATCACTCCTAACCTGGAACAGATCTAGATGATTGAAAAGTTAAAGAAAAAAAAATATAACGAGTGAGACGAGTGCAAAAAAATAATCCTACAAGGTTTTAACAAGAAATAAAGCAAGTATTATTTGTACTGCTAAAATGTCAGCAGAAGATGTTAGAGACTATATAAGTGTGTGCGATCAATGCTTATGTTACGATCTAAAATTACCTGGGCATGAGGGACAACACTGTCCTGGAAGAATGGTGGGATTGGCACAGCCGGGAACAGGACAGGTTATCAGTGCACACATTTCCCGTCCATTGTGGCAATAGCATTCGCGGCAGCCATCATGCCAGCTCTCATCATTTTCATGACGTCTTCCATCCATTGACAGACATGTGCCAGTCAAAACTGGTGGCCCAGCTGACGAGGATGCTTCTGTAAGGAACAGTGACAAAAAATTGTACATGTATCAAACAGGTATCAAGATCTGGGAGATTTTAAATCATCTTAACACCAATTATTGCGGCTTTCGTACATAGACAGATCATACGGACGCTCTGATAATGGCGCACCACTTTATGTAGGTTCACAATTTTGTTAATTTGATCTATCCTAAGGATAGGCCATCAATGTTAAAGTAATGGACACTCTCTCTATACGCATCCAAATTCTCCAATATCGCAGGCAGCTGAGGATTTCATTTGTCTCATAGATAGAGAAATGGCCTTCTCCAACTTACAAGGGCAATGGGTTAAATTCCCTGAATCAAAGAATTACTTTCCCTTTATGAAAAGTAATTTTTAGTAATTCAGTCTGAAAAAAGATGTCAACCTGAAACATGATGATAGCCCTTTTTGATTTAAGTACAAGCAGATGGATATTTGTATTCATTTGTATGTGCGCTGGGAATGAGCTCCAGGGACTGACTCAGCAGTTTATATTTAGAATTTTTAGCGATGCCCAAATCATCTTCTATCTGGATGCCAACCTGGCAGCATGAAAGTAGCTCACAGCCACCTGCAATATTGGACTGTCTAAATTATACCATCTGCAGTGAAAAGGTTTAAAGCATAACCAGAGGATGCCAGATGTAAATCCCATAATGAAGCTTCACATATGGTTTTTACTTATGTACGCTACCCAAACTGCAAGATAAACATTTACCAGTCTCAGTCTAGTTTGCAAAATATGATTAACATGTGTAGGATGTTAAACCTGACCTTTCTATCCTCTTCTGCCACCGGCGTAATCATGAGCGCTGCTTATTGCAAGGGCCCTGTGGGCTTTGTAGTAGATGAGACAATCGCTAATTACATTTTAGCATCTTCTTCTTAGATGAAACACAAAGTAATTGAATAAAAACTATATTTTTCAGATCAGAAGATGTTATGGTTAACAGTAGTCTTTACAGTGGCGTAAACTGTGCATAAAAAGTATGGAAATGGTGATTATCAGAGCTGAAAAACGATGCCCTGAACAGGGATTTACATGTAGAGCTTACCAAGTATTTCCAAAGATTTCAGCTTTTAGGTAAGGTGAACTTTGCTACAAATCTGAAAAATCCATAAAAAGAATGCTACGAATCCTCAAATGTACGCAGGTTTTGTTATACTGCATGGACTGGATAACAGACTGAAGTGGCTTTATTGTATTCTAATCCAGACCCAAATTTAAAGACCCCATGTGGTTGAAATTATCTTTGGAAACGGCTTTGGACCCTTCATCAGGCTGTGCAGAAATACTGGGGCTGATTCATCAAGACTGGCGTACAGCAAGCTCGCACTATACTAAACTTGACAGAGTGAGTGGCGCAGAATGTATTAAGAGGCACACACCACTTAATGAATTTGGTGCCTCTAGTAAATGGCATGTACTGAATAAAAAAAGCTAGTAGCAATTCGGGCACTAACAACGCTGGCAGATATTATGAATTCGGCAAGGGGTGTGGCAGTACTGTTCGCTTTGGCAGAGCTGATCCAAAGTGGTGTGAAAATGCTAAAAGTTGCAAACTGTTACACAACTCCATGTTCAGCAAAAAATATTGTTACTTTTCAAAGTTTTTATGGTACTTTTATATTGTATAAGCTTTCATGAATTGCCCCATAAAGTTTAACCTGGATGAGCAGCGGTCAGCTCTCTCTGAACGCTCACCCTTTAGAGGGGTGGTCCACTACACAGCACAGTGGCCACACATCAATGTAAAGTTCATGAAGAAGGCTTTTCTCAAATACCTTGTGGAGTCAATTGTGCCTCTGAGCAGTGCTATTGCGGTACACTCATCCCCATCACATGACCCCCGGGCTCCGTGACCTCTGAGATCCGGTGATGTCACGTCAGCTTCCAGTTGACCCGACATCAACGAGGCAGGCCTCATTCTCCCTGAGTGACTGCGCTGTGGGTTGTGTTTCAATGCTCGTCACAGCCCATCATCTCCCTGCTCTCGTTCACTGCAGAGCGACGCAAGCCGGAGCGATGGGCTGTGATGTGCATGTGGGTGAATGGAGGGGCTATCTATTTGCTAAAGTTGGAGGGTATGAAGCTACATTACATTTTGAGTCAGGGTTAATGCCAAAGGGCATTATTAGGAGTGCCCCCTAAACAGCTACATCACTAGCTATGACTTGGTCAGAAATGATGGAGGATAAATCAGTGGATCATGTTTCAATAAGTGGCATCAAACAAACCAGAAAATGAACAAAAACAACTTAACTAGTACTCAAAACTGATTTACTCCAGAGGAACCTGCCTTATAGCAGTGTAATATGTGGGGTATTTTCTTGCCATCCCTGGGATTTCTGGTCTTCCCAACTCTTACATAAGTATTTTTTCATATTATCCTTACACCCAGTGATTTAGTTATTTCACTGGGATTAATTGCACTCTATTATTTTCATTTATATGTGTAATTATTCTCATACAACTACAGAATGCTGCATCATTAACAATAAATAATAGTGAGAATTATAGTCCAAAATCAATAGGGCCTGAAAAAATACTGACACTATATACAGTGACAAGCAAAAGAGTAACAATGTTTTCAACTTTTGCCTTTCATGCTCCATATCTCACCATCTACTACAGCTTCGAACGTGAGACTACCTTCATTTTTATAGACAATTATCTAGGCTATCTCATTCATAAATTTGACTTACAAATATTTAGCATATGATTAGTTAAGCAGATTTTTGTCATGTCACTGAATTGTTATTGTTTTGTTCCTGGTGGTGGGGGAAATCTTTTTCTTTCTTACAACCTGTTCTCACATTCCATAACAAATCAGTGTATTATTAGGTTGATTCTCAAGTGAAAGGTCACTGGTTAGAATCAAGGAAGAGGAACGAAGAAGATTTCCCAAGAAAAGAAAACAGCATTATCCAGCTCATCAATAGTGGTCTCTTGCCAAAAAAATTGTCAAACTGCATCATGGGGGCGCCATGACAGTTGAATACTACAAAATGAAGTCTGTCCATGCAATCAAAAGCCAAGAAGTGGATGTCCAGGCAAAATATCAGAGTCAACAAGTCGGATCATCACAAGGTTTATTAGGTGGCTTGTATGCTTTGTAATAGTGAGATCTCAGATGTTCATGCATGCACTCTGCAATGCACATTACACAAGTCTGGAATAGTAACCCAAAAACAGATGGTGAAGCTTTGACTTCAATATCTTCATAAGAAGCGTTGAGTCAAGTTTACAAAAAAGTATGAAAAGTGGACAGTAGAAGATTAGAAATGGGTGATATGGACTGATGAGACAAAAGTCAAAAGACTAAGCTCTAATGGGTGCAAATAGGTCTGGAATAAACAAGGGAAAAAGGTGCTAACGGATCGAGAAATTGAAGGAACTATCAAGTTCGGTGGAAAAAGCCTGATGATATGGGGCTGTTCCACAGCCAAAGGCATTGAATACTTGACCAGGATCAATGGTGATCTCAATGCTGAACTATGTGTGAGTATCTAACAAGACAAGTTACTTTGTACACTCAAGTACTATGAGAAGGAAAAAAACGACAATGTTCCATCAGGACAATAACCCAAAGCCTACATCAAAATTGGCGAAGAAATGGTTCAATGACAATAAACTAGAGGTGCTAGAGTGGGGGGCCACTCCATTGTCCCCAGACCTCAACCCAATCGAACACTTGTGGGTAGACTTGAAGATAAAGCTGTATATGTACCCAAGTGAGTCGACCAGTAAATACCAACATTAAGACTGTGTAGAAGAGACCTGGGATCAGATTTGCTTGAATCTGATTGAGAATGCCCAGAAGGATTCAGGTGGTCTTGATAGCCAAAGGTGGATTTACAAAATACTAACAAAATAAAACAAAATTACATGTAAATTTTAGGGAGAAAACAAAAATGTCGTGACATAACAAGAATCTACATAACTAATCATATGCTAAATAGTTGATCTCACATTCAAAGGTGTAGTGGATTGTGAGAAATCGAGCCTGAAAAGTCAAGAGTTGAAAACATTGTTATTTATTTGCTCGTCAGTGTATATTACCCATACCTGCAGGATATCTCTTGGAACTGAATGATCAGTTTCATGATTATATATAATATTGTGTTAAAAATGGCAATTTAGCTTATAGATGTTCCTTAACTGCACTGTTGCCCCCTATAAGTGACCAGAGGGTTCCTGAAGGACTACATGAACAGCCAATCCAGATTACAAAACTGTCAAAATGTCATAATTACACTAACTTCCTCATAAGAGTCATGTGATATTATTATTATTATTATTTTTTTAAGAAATCCCTTAAAAAACCCTAGTGCAATCCACTCAATTCTTGACCTCTGGCTGTTTTAACTATTGAGTTAAAGCTGTTTAATTTCCGCAGTAAGCAATCTTTCCTCCAAGCTAGGGCTGTCATTTCTGTTAATAAGAATGATCTTCTAACCATTAGGATAATTCATTCCACCAGAAATCAATAACTAACTAATTCCTTGCAATGGACGATAGCACAAAGTAATGAATTGATCCCCTATTGTATATAAAATTCTTATCATCCATTGTATAAAACTCGTTCATTAATAAACCATGTGCAATTGATTTAAATACAGTCTGAAAACTGTGCCGCGTCTGTGAAGCCAGACAGATACTGAAGTAATTGTCACTGAGAACAATCAAAAGGGAATTCAGATCTCTTTTGGTATCATTTATTGTGTACAGTGTTTATGCTTTTCGCGTCTGCTTTTGTTTTGAGCATTTTTTACTATTTTTGTTGGCTTTTTTTTTTCAATTAACTAGTGAAAAGGCTTATTAATGGTTTTCTCATAAGCCATGGTGTTGCGAAGGAAGATGGTCATTGAATCCTATTCAATCTCCTCCTTTTTTTCCCCAAATCCCTGAAGTCTTTTGGAGTGTTTACAGTATATGTGTTCCTCTTACCATAAAACAAAAACATTCAAAGAACAGGAGCCTTTAAGAGAAAAGCGGCTTATGTGCAAATGACAAATATAGGAGCTGACTCGTCCCTTAGGCCACACAACTGATTCGCTAATGTATTGAACCGTGTAGGAGGCATTTTTACATGTGGAAGCATAGCACGACCTCAGCTTTATGAATGCATTATTTTGTGTGGGATGCAAAGTAACCTACATTATTGTAGCTATCATTTCTGTGTGTAATAACTGTACAGAAACCAGCTGCCACATTATTCTCTCCTAGCAGTGTACGTCTCCCTATTACACGTGCTGTGTATTTTCTGTATAAGTGCTGCCCATGTTGAAATCGACAGCACCCGGACAGCACAGCGACCAACTGTATTCCATAAGGCAGATGACGCTTTTGTCACAGAGACCAAGTCTCCGTTTTCTTTCTTATTTCAGATGAGACTCTCCTATACAAGTCTATCTCAAACGAATCATCTGCTTATTACGGATACATTGTAATTATCTACATAGGAAACGGTATTTGTTCTAATAAACTTTATCAACTTCTAAAGTGTAAAAATGCACACCAAGGATGTAAAAAAAATGAGGAGGGTTGTCCATTTTTTCTGGAGGAAAGTGAGATGATTTTCTTACACTCATCTGAACGCAGCCTTAAAGGAAAGATGTCACCATAACAATGCAGTCCAATCTGCAGGCAGCATGGTAGATAACAGGGGGCGCTGCCTCGGGGTAACCCTGGACTCTGCTCTAACCCCCTTTAACCCCTTCAGCCCCCAGGCACTTTCCAATTTTGCGTTTTTGTTTTTTGCTCCTTTTCTTCCGAGAGCCGTAACTTTTTTATTATTCCGTCAATCTTGCCATATGAGGGCTTGTTTTTTGCGGGACGAGTTGTACTTTTAAATGAAATCATAAGTTTTACTATATAGTGTACTGGAAAACGGCAAAAAAATTCCAAGTGCGGAAATATTGCAAAAAAAGTGGGATCGTACAATAGTTTTTGGGATATTTTATTCACCGTGTTCACTTTATGATAAAACTGATGTATCTATGTGATGCCTCAGGTCGGTGCGAGTTTGTAGACACCAAACATGTATAGGTTTACTTGTATATAAGGGGTTAAAAAAATTCACAAGTTTGTCCAATAAAAGTGGCGCACGTTTTGCGCCATTTTCCGAAACACGTAGCGTTCTTATTTTTTGGGATCTATGGCTCAGTGATGGCTTATTTTTTGCGTCTCGAGCTGACGTTTATAATGGTACCATTTTTGCGCAGATGCTACGTTTTGATCGCCTGTTATTGCATTTTGCGTAAAACTTGCGGCGACCAAAAAACGTAATTTTGGCGTTTGGAATTTTTTTGCCACTACGCCGTTTACCAATCAGATTAATTGATTTTATATTTTGATAGATCGGGCATTTCTGAACGCGGCGATACCAAATATGTGTATATTTATTTATTTTTTAACCCTTTAATTTTCAATGGGGGGAAAGGGGGGTGATTTGAACTTTTAGGTTTTTTGTTTTTTTTTTATTTTCTAAAACTTTTTTTTTTACTTTTTTTTTTATTTTACTAGTTCCCCTAGGGGGCTATAGCAAATCAACAATCCGATCGCTGATTGCTATCTGCTGATCACAGCAATACAGCTGTAAACAGCAGATTCAGTCACTTTGGTTTTCCCTCTGCTCTCGGCCGAGGGAAAACGAAAGTGAAACATCATAGCAGCAGGCGTCATCACATGACCCTGTGTTACGATGGAAACCACCGATAGTCACGTGATAACACACGTGACTTCCGGTGGGGGCGGCGGTAAGTAACAAACATGGCCGCGCGCATTTAAATCTTGCTTCCAGACTTTGGCAGCAAGATTTAAGGGGTTAATGGCCGCAGGTGGAAGCGATTCCACCCGCGGCTAGGAGGCACACATGTCAGCTGTTGAAAACAGCTGATATGTGTGCCGATCCACGCCGCCTGCCCGCGGCAGGGGGCGGGGCTTAACGGGACACGATCCTGGACGGATAGATCCGTCCAAGGTCGTGAAGGGGTTAAACCATACTTTCAAACACTTTCCACCTCCTGCTAATTCCAACTCAAAAATATTTCCGAGCTCTGTACAATCCATAACCAAGATTTTCTAAAAACACTAGTGCATGCCCTCATCATCTCCTGATGAGCAGAGCAGATCAAAGTGCGCCTGTGCAGGATCTCAATGCCGGCTAGTGGCCATGACGTAGGACGCGTCATCCACACGGGCCTCAGAAGAAGGGGAATGGTAATCGCTGCATAAAGGAGCTACTGGACTGGTGAGAGAAGGCACCGGACCAGAGAGCAACGACATCCATCGGACCGGACCGCCCCCTTAAGTGAGTATTATACAATTATTTTTACATTATACAGAGCGGCCTGTGATCTTATATACAGTATTATAGAATGCCGTATATAAGAGCTCACTGGTGGTGGCTGCAGCATATAGTCGCCAAATCTGGTGACAGGGTCCCCTTAAATCTAAGTCTCCTGACTAATGTCTTATACTCCCCTTCTGGCGGCTTCATCTTCTATCACTACTTAACCGGCTAGTCTTGGCGATTTGTGGCCTGCCGGCAGCTTCAGTATTTCATGAGCCGAAGGTCACAACTCAACACATCGCTAGGAGAGCCTCGTTCTGGCTCTCATAGACTTGTATTGAAAGCTTGTAATGTAATTTCTGACTTCCGGACAGTGAGAAGTTGCTGTCACAAGATGGCACCGTAGGACCAGAACAGCGTCAGTAAAAAGGTGAAGCCGCCAGAAGGCGAGTAAGTGACAGGGGGCTTACAGAAAGAAAGAAAAAAAACCAGAACCCGCTGGAGTGGTGCTTTGTCATTTTTTTGTTACAATATTTTTTTTAATATTATCAATGTTTTGTACGTTGTTGTTTTTCATATCAAAATTTTTATTAAGAAAAAACAAATAAAACAAAAGAAAAATTGTATTCTTGCAATTTTTACACTGTAATAGGGATTTTTTAGACTTATACTTCCTGTCCTTTACAGAAGAGTTTACAGACAGTCTCTATATTCTGAAAGACAGGATTACAATAACAGGTAACATCTCTATACACAGCTGACAAGACAGGATCCTCCAATCACAATAGGTGATGTCACAGCTGACTCATATCCAACAGATCCTTACTCATATCTCAGATATGAGTAAGGATCTGTTGGATCAGAAACGCGTCATCTGTTTCCCTTTCATTTGTTTCCTAATGGAGTCCTAACCATGGAATTTTAAAATGTGAAATAAAGTTTTGGAATTTTTTATCGTTTGGGATTGCTGGACTTTTCTTGGATTTTTTTTGGATTGTTTCGTCTGGTGACCAGCTAGACTCTGATCCGTATATCCCTTTCTCTTTACCAGGAATTGCAGGTGGTGGTGAAGTGGCTGATAAGTATTTTTGTTTTTTGCTATGTACAGGTGTTGTTTCCTAAAACCATGGAAGGCTAGAAAGTAAAAACATCCCAGTGGCCAATGTGAAAATTGGAAAACTTTTAATTCAATACAGATTGTGCTATGTAAACAAAATGCCCAAATAAAAATAAAATACCTGTAGCACGAAAACCTGATTTAAAACAATAGGTCATTTTTGTGAGGATATCTTCTCTTAATGTAGTTGGTAATCAGTTTGGTAACAGAAAAGCTATGCTCAACCTGACATGAAATGGTAATTAGAATGGATTCTATGAATAAGAATAGACTGACTTCAAAAGTGAAAACAAAGTATAAAATAGTGTTGTAAATGGTGATGAAATCATAGCAAATCATAGGCTAAGTCATGGCAACTTCTAGAACATTCTCCAGATATGGAGCCATTGATAAGAGGGTTTTTTTCTTGTAAGACCAACAAAACAAAACAAAAAATACAGAAATTAGAAATAGTGTTAATGACACTAAAGTCATTGCTATCTATCTTGTTTTATGGTTATGTTGCGGTTGATGAATTAAAGCACACTAAGAATTTATACTCCATGTATGCGAGAACTGGCAAATGTGTTCTAGTGTGGTAGGTACAGTATCCAGGAAGATTTGGACTTTACTTATAATTAAGAACAATGTGAAATTGAAATGCACAGAAACAATCAGTCCATTTGGCTCCTGTATATGCTCATTAAAAAGTCATTGTCGACTCCATGATGGGTTACTTCATTAGACTGCAGTAATTAAAAATGAAATTGCTACAAGCGGGAAACAAAGCTCTAATAAATAGGGTTACGCTGTCAGAAAATGACATTTAGTAGCGCTGGCGGAGTTATAAAGCTATCTCTCAGAATGTAAGTTTTGTACATAATATCACTATCTGGTGGGGGATTTATCAAGAGCAGATCACAGTAGATATGTAGATATGGAGGTGAAGGACTCTTCTTACCTCCACACTTGCACACTTGGCATCCATGGCTGCTATCTCTCAGAAGGTAAGTTTTGTACCTAATATCACTATCTGGTGAGGATTTATCTAGAGCAGGTCACAGCAGATATATAGATATGGAGATGAAGGACCCTTCTTACCTTGACACTTGCAGACTGGGCATCCATGATTGCTACCTCTCAGAAGGTAAGTTGTGTACATAATATCACTATCTGGTGGGGGATTTATCAAGAGAAGGTCACAGAATATATGTAGATATGGAGGTGAAGGACTCTTCTTACCTCGACACTTGCACACTGGGCATCCATGACTGTCTTGCTCAAAGCCCATAGGACAAATCTTGCCACAAGGGATATCTGGACACTTCTTGCAGCGACAGATTTCACAGCCGTGTTTGTTTTTCCTTAAAAATAAAACAGGTACCCATTATAACAAGAATGCCACTATAAGACAAGTCTCTAAGAATGACTCGGTAACATGATTCCTGTTTTTTTCCAATGTAATTAACTAAAGCACTGATTAGAGGGATCCAAGCAGCAACGTAACTCAATTAATCACAACACTAATTCTGAAGCTCCAATCGGGATCACAGAGGCCTTTCTGTCTGATTGCACCGTAAAATGAGTCACAGTGAGCACCATATTGGGCCAGATAATTGTAGAGAATAACAAGTGGGTTCTGCTGGTCTGTGCTTCGAATATTCTTTCTTTAAACAATAAATTAAGAAAAAATGAATCCATGTACATAAAAATTATGTTAATGTCCTGTATGTCAATAATTCAATTTGTTCAATTTGATAACCAATCAGAATGCAGAGCCAGTAAAAAAAAAAAAAAAAAATCATCAATGAAGCAAAAAATCAATTCTACTTCTATTTTTATTGGTTTGTATAAACTAGATGATATACTACTATGTAGTAGACAATTTTTACTCAACCAGTTGCCTAAAATTGGAGAAACAAAGTTCAAATGGAGAGGTAAATAGGAAGAAAACTTCAGCTCACCTGCTGCCCAGACTGTTCAGCCTTGCGGGTGCCTAGGATCCTTCGGTTTATCCCAACCGGTAACAGGCAACGTGGAGTGAAAAGAAAAGGATGATCCGGCACAAAATCTCCTTTGGTAAAAACATCCAAAATTTATTGAAACATCATTAAAAATAGCGTGAAGACCAAGTATCCACTCAGATGGAAAGCATGGAGGTCATGGAGGTCATGATAACTTTACGCGTTTCGGACAGTTATAAAAGCAAAAAAAGTAAAAAAAGTCCTTAATCATAAGTCAAATTTATGATTAAGGACTTTTTTGCTTTTATAACTGTCCGAAACGCGTAAAGTTATCATGACCTCCATGCTTTCCATCTGAGTGGATACTTGGTCTTCACGCTATTTTTAATGATGTTTCAATAAATTTTGGATGTTTTTACCAAAGGAGATTTTGTGCCGGATCATCCTTTTCTTTTCACTCCACGTTGCCTAAAATTGGAGAAACCTGGATGCTTTCTTCCTAATACAGCACCACTCTTTCTACTCTACAGTTTGTGTGAGGCATTACAGCTACGTATTATTCACATAAAGCTAAAGTCTTTCTCTAATATAAGCTTAGCACAGGTTATTTTGAGAACCCAGGGGTTTCCCAGGATTTTACCCTTTAACCCCTGTACAGGGATCTGGACTTAGAGAGAGGTCTCTGGGTAAGGGCCACATAGTCAGCTGCTTTTTGGCGATGCAAGGTGGCAACAATGATTGTCAGGAAGCCGGGTCAGATCCAGATGGTCACGTCATGAACAGAATAAAAAAAAACAAGCGGATAGTCAAATGTCAAGCTGAAGTCAATGAACGGTAATTAACAGGTTAAGACACAGGACAGACGTACAAATCACGATAAACTCTATTGTCTGGCCATGGGAGCTGTCTCTCTGGAGTTTAAATAGAACAGCCCTACCCAGTGCTGACAGCAGAAAGAAACCAAAACAACAGATTAATCCCATAGCTTCCAGACCAGACAGAACCACAAGCCCAAGGAATAAAAAAGGATCAAGCATCACCAGCAACAACAGTGTGGCACCACCTAGCAGCCGAGGCTGAAATCGGCCCAGATTTTACAGGAATACTGACCTACAGTATAATTAGAAAAAAGGGTTCCCTGAACTATCAATTGCTGTGAAGCTCATGAAGTATTGTTATACAAGTGCATCTCAATAAATTAGAATATCACCAAACAGTTAATTTATTTCAGTAATTCAATAGAAAAACGGAAATGCATATATTAAATAGAGTCATTACACACAGAGTGATCTATTTCAAGTGTTTATTTCTGTTAATGTTGATGATTATGGCTTACAGCCAATGAAAACCCAAAAGTCATTATGTCAGAAAATTAGAATAATTACCAAAAAAACCTGCAAAGGCTTCCTAAGCATTTAAAATGGTCCCTTAGTCTGGTTCAGTAGGCTACACAATCATGGGGAAGACAACTGACTTAACAGATGTCCAGAAGGCAGTCATTGACACACTCCACAAGGAGGGTAAGCCACAAAAGGTCATTGCTAAAGAAGCTGACTGTTCACAGAGTGCTGTATCCAAACATATTAATGGAAAGTTGAGTGCAAGGAAAAAGTGTAGTAGAAAAGGGTGAACAAGTAACTGGGATAACCGCAGCCTTGATAAGATTGTTAAGAAAAGGCCATTCAAAAGTTTTGGGGAGATTCACAAGGAGAGGACTGCTGCTGGAGTCAGTGCTTCAAGAGCTACACGCAGACATATTCAGAACATGGGCAACAACTGTCACATTCCTTGTGTCAAGCCACTCATGACCAAAAGACAATGCCAGAAGCATCTTATCTGGGCCAAGGAGAAAAAGAACTGGACGGTTGCTCAGTGGTCTAAGGTGTTGTTTTCAGATGAAAGTAAATTTTGCATTTCATTTGGAAATCGCGGTCCCAGAGTCTGGAGGAAGAGTGGAGAGGCCACAATCCAAGCTGCTTGAGGTCTAGTGTGAAGTTTCCACAATCAGTGATGGTTTGGGGAGCCATGTCATCTGCTGGTGTAGGTCCAGTGTGTTTTATCAAGACCAAAATCAGCACAGCTGTCGACCAGGAAATTTTAAAGCACTTCACTTCATGCTTCCCTCTGCCGACAAGTTTTTTGGAGATGGAAATTTCATTTTCCAGCAGGACTTTGCACCTGTCCACACCGCCAAAAGTACCAATACCTGGTTTACTAACCACAGTATCACTGTGCTTGACTGGCCAGAAAACTCACCTGACCTAAACCCCATAGAGAATCTATGGGGTATTGTCAAGAGGAAGATGAGAGACATCAGACCCAACAATGCAGACGAGCTAAAGGCTGCTATCAAAGCAACCTGGGCTTCTATAACACCTCAGCAACGCCACAGGCTGATCGCCTCCATGCCCCGCCGCATTGATGCAGTAATTCATGCAAAAGGAGCCCCGACCAAGTATTGAGTGCATTTACTGTACATGCTTTTCAGTAGGCACCAACATTTCTGAGTTTTAAATAATTTTTTCAGTAGGTCTTATATAATATTCTAATTTTCTGAGATAATGACTTTTGGGTTTTCATTGGCTGTAAACCATAATAATCAACATTAACAGAAATAAACACTTGAATTAGATCTCTCTGTGTGTACTGACTCTATATAATATATAGGAATAGATCACTCTGTGTGTAATGACTCTATAATATATAGGAATAGATCATTCTGTGTGTAATGACTATAATATATAGGAATAGATCACTCTGTGTGTAATGACTCTATATAATATATAGGAATAGATCACTCTGTGTGTAATGACTCTATATAATATATGCATTTCCCTTTTTGTATTGAATTACTGAAATAAATTAACTTTTTGATGATATTCTAATTTATTGAGATGCACTTGTACACCATGAGACATTTCAGGACTAGCAGAACCATTAACCCAATTATTTATGCTAAAATCAATATTGCATTTTGCAAAATATCCAAAATATGCAAAAACTGAGCCCAAAGTCAAATTTCAGGAAAAGAGGAATATTGAATGACGATATAGTTTTCCTGTAAGAGGAAGTACATCAATGTATGCATTGTGCCGCCATGTCCGGTATTAATGACAATACTTCTGACTATTGTTTAATTCTTTTTTCCTGAGTCAATGATTTCTACCATTCCAAAATATACATCCTCTGCAAGCTGCGTGCTTCACTCCGAAACAGAGTGATAAATGTTTAGTACATGCACTGAAGCTGGGAACGTCGTATTAATAGAGCTTGTGAGTCATGTTTGGTTTTCCTTATTCTGTAGGGAAATACGCTGGGTGTTAAATCTGGACTGGATGAAGAATATAACATTATGATTCTCAGCCCTTCTGGGAACTCCTGAAAAGGGCACAAGATTTCTCAGAGATTAAACTTTTTGACTAAACCAACTTTGTACAGAACTTGGTCCCATGAAATACCAAACCGCAGCCTAACAAGAGTGTCTTTGTAAATCTCTGAGCACCAATTATGTTATGATATTTCAAGGGCATGGATTTAGTGGAGCTGTATTGCTCAACTTCACTTCGATTGTAGCCGCGCTGTATAATACCGCTATTATGCTGCAATTCTCATTACCTCCCTGAACATTAGGACTTGAGATGAAAGCTCAAAGAAGTAGAAAAAGCCTAAGAGTAGTGAAAAACTAATAGGACCTTATAAATAGTATTTGTGCCCGTACCATTACACAGTACAAGCTTTTGTCTATGCTCTCATTTTATACTGATTAGGAGGAGGCTTCCAGAAGCCTATAACTGTAATCATATAGTCTGGACTGTCAATGCAAAAATGATATATTAGCAATTAGTATATATAGTCAAAACAAATGCAAAGAGGATGCTCTTTTTACATGTAATGAGCCAATTATAAAATACTAGAAGGTGGCCCGATTCTACGCATCGGGTATTCTAGAATTTACGTATTGTGTAGTTCATGTATGATTTTTGTTATATATATAGATGTTGTTGTGTGTACTTACCAAGTGTTTGTGTAGGGCGCTGTACATGTTCTGGGTGTTGTCTGGGTGTGGCGGGGGGTGAGAGCGGTGTTGTATGTGTGTTGCGTGTGTTGCGTTGTTTGTGGAGCGCTGTGTGTCTGTAGCGTTGTGTGTGTGTGTGTGTTGCGCGGTTTGTGTGTGTGTGAGTGGTGTGTTTTGGGGGGAGGTATGTTTTGTGCAATGTGTGTGTTGTGCGGTATGTGCGTATATTTATGTATGCCACGGTGTTTGTGTGTTGGGTGTTGTGTGTGTGCAGCGTTGTCTGTGTGTGTGGGTGTCTGTGTAGGGCGGTGTTTGTGGTTCCCAGTGTGTGTGTGTTGTGCAGTGCGCGTGTGTGTGTGTTGGGGGGAGGTGTGCACCTCCCATCGTGCTCCATCCCCCATGCTGCGCACCCCCCATCGTGCTCCATCCCCCATGCTGCGCACTCCCCATCGTGCTCCATCCGCCATGCTGCGCACTCCCAAACGTGCTCCATCCGCCATGCTGCGCACTCCCAAACGTGGTCCATCCGCCATGCTGCGCACACCCAAACGTGCTCCATCCGCCATACTACGCACTCCCCATCGTGCTGCATCCCCCATGCTGCGCACTCCCAAACGTGCTCCATCCGCCATGCTGCGCACTCCCAAATGTGCTCCATCCGCCATGCTGCGCACCCCCCATCGTGCTCCATCCCCCATACTGCGCACTCCCAAACGTGGTCCATCCGCCATGCTGCGCACTCCCATCGTGCTCCATCCCCCATGCTGCGCACCTCCCATCGTGCTCCATCCCCCATGCTGCACCAGCATCAGCCTCTCTGCCCGCAGCATCAGCCTCTCTGCCCGCAGCATCAGCCTCTCTGCCCGCAGCATCAGCCTCTCTCCTCCCAGCATCAGCCTCTCTCCTCCCAGCATCAGCCTCTCTCCTCCCAGCATCAGCCTTTTCTGTACCTAGCATCAGCCTCTCTCCTCCCAGCCTACCCCAGCCTCAGCCTCCCCCAGCATCAGCCTCTCTTCTCTCAGCCTCCCCCTCCCAGCCTTCCCCAGGATCAGCCTCTCTCCTCCCAGTATCAGCCTCTCTCCTCCCAGCATCAGCCTCTCTCCTCCCAGCATCAGCCTTTTTTGTCCCCAGCATTAGCTTCTCTCCTCCCAGCCTACCCCAGCCTCAGCCTCCCCCAGCATCAGCCTCTCTTCTCTCAGCCTCCCCCTCCCAGCCTTCCCCAGGATCAGCCTCTCTCCTCCCAGCCTCCTCCAGCACGCCATGCTCCTCTGCCGACACAGATCCGATCGCGCACACACACACACCCGATCGCATACACTCACACACACCCGATCGCATACACTCACACACACCCGATCGCATACACTCACACACACCCGATCGCATACACTCACACACACATTGACGATATTGCACATACGCGCTCACACTCACAACATCCGGAGATACCACATGCTTCTGGCCATGTGATAAGCTGGCAGGTCCTGGAAGTTCACTGCACAGTATCGTCGCCGAGAAGCAAGCGATATCCCAGGATGTTGTGAGTGTGTGGATGCGATGTGATGTGTGTGTGAGGTGTGTGTGAGAGTGAGTGTGATCTGATGTGTGTGTGTGTGCATGCGTGTGTGTATGTTCCGCCGCTGCAGGACCTTGATGCGCTGGTAACTATGCCACCATGGTTACCAGCGTATCCCGTCCCCCGCTCGCACGGGAGCCCACACCAGCATACGGCGGCAACCCCAGCAATGCGAGGGTATGTGTCAGCTGGGTTGGCGGCGTATGCTGATGTGGGCTCCCGGGGGTACAGTACTCACCTGGGAGTCGTGGCTCCGTGTCGGTCGGTTCGGGGAATGCGTGCGGGGGCCAGAGCGAGCGTGCATTGCGTGAGGGGGGCGGGGCATGGGCGAGTTGCCTGGGCGAGCGGCCAATCCGTGCGGGGGGGCGGGGCCATGGCGAGCCCAGCGGCCAATCAGCTTTGTGTCACCGTAAGGACACAATTTTGGAGCAAGACAGACAGACAGACAGACAGAATAAGGCAATTATATATATAGATGAGCAGTCAATGAATTGGAAGAATTTAGTGATGTTTAAAGGGAACATATCATCAGGTTTTTGCAAAGTGTCACTGACTTTTCGGGGTGCTCAGTTTGGCTTAAAATAATTGTTTTTCTGCTGCAGAACTAGTAGTTCTCTGAATGCTGAGCTCTGTATAAACCCACCCACATCACTACTTGGCAGCTTTCTGTGTATACACATATGTGTATAAACAGAAAGCTGCCAATCAGTGGTGGAGGCATGTTTGGACTAGCTGGCATTAGGCCAAGTAGTCCACTAGTAATAACTTACTGCTGATAAAACAGTGATTTCATAAAACCTACAGCAAGCAACCCAGTAAGTGACACATCGCTGGAATCAGGGCTCCTGTATCTAAATTATGCTGTTCTCAGATTAGGTGGCAAAAACCTGGTGACAGATTCTCTTTAAGCTAAATGTTTTCCATATAGTGACCATGGCATTAGTTGTCTACTAAAATTTACTGAATATTAATGAATATATTGCTAGTCATGGCCAGTCTTTGGGTTGTATTACCTTGGATGTTGTATTGGGCACATCAATGGTCACAGAAGGGGCTCAGGCTCTGTCTTGGGCAGTAAAACTGGCACCTTCAATCTTGGCAGCTGGACTGGATCCAGCTCTGTTTACAATGTTATTGACTGGGCAGTAGTATTTAGACAACTGTTTGGCTATGGTACTATTGGGCATTTTACAAGACCTTTTTGTACAGTGTATCAGTGTATTATTATCAATTGAAGGCACGACACAGGCCACTACTCAGCCCTTGGTTGTAGAATTAAACACACATTACAGCAACCATGATAGATTTCCCATGTGGGGTGTCAGCAGCTGGAGCGGCACTATTACATACAGAACGGAACAGTATGAGCCCAAGAGGAGAAGCTGTTTACATACCAATGGGATGGGAATATTGCTATCAGTTGTTCAGGAATTCCCCAGTTAATCATCCTTTCAGTCTGATAGTTACTCGGAATGCTAAACAAGTACTAGAATTTATTGCCAAATATACATAATAAGGCAAAAAGGTAGAAAAAAACTACATAGAGAAATCTAAAGCTATCAAAATCATTAACGTCTACGTCCACTTCTCAAATATATTTAAATTATTGAGGATTATTAAAATTGTCTCTCCAGTAAAGGAGACAAACTCTAGCGCAGCGCCACCTATTGGAAGTAGCGATCCTAAAAGTCAAATGTGGATTTTTAACAATCCTTTGCATATGACCTAGGACATATAAGCCAGATCAGAATCCCAATTTGCAGACACGGTGTTTCCGATTATTAAACGTTTATACTCTTGAGGGAGGGGTTACTCGATAGGAAGGAGACGGCAATCTATGTGCTGTACAAACTCTTTCCACAATGCTCAACCTCCAATGAGTAATTGCTTTCAGAAAATTGACACCTAAGGTTCATTTACACTACATGATTATCATGAATGAGCGTTCCGAGAAATTATTTTTTCCATGAAAATCATGCAGTCTAAGCAGGATGATGATCACATATTGAGCTAACAAAAAGCCAAAGGATCATTGTTCTTGGCAGCACGAGCCCTGTTTACACAGGATGATGTGCTGCTGAGAACAATATTCTTTTGTGAGAATTTTGCTTGATTGGCTATCCATAGTGCTGCCGAAAAGTATTACAAGTCATTCCATGCGCATCTGAAACCAGGTTGGCCTGTGTAAACAGGCTATAAACTAACCGCCAAATAGCAAGTATGCTTTCCTCATTTAACACAGCACATTGCACAGTGTAAACAGACCCTTACTGTCTTATCAGGGCTGTAAAGATGAGCCTTAAGCTGGCGTCACACGGTACGATATATTGGGCGATATGTCATCGGGGGTCACGTCGTTAGTGACGTACATCCGGCATCGTCAGACATATCGTACCGTGTGACACCTCGGAACGACTGTTAAACAAAAATACTCACCTTAACGTTGCTCGTTGACACTCGTTCATTTTCAAAAAGTCGGTCCTCCTTCTGTGCGCTGGTTGTTCATCGTTCCCGAGGCAGTACACATCGCTCCGAGTGACACCACGGGAGCGACGAACACAGCTTACCTGCGTCCTGCCGGCAATGCGGAAGGAAGATCGTCCCGTGTGACACCGGCATTAGTCAAGATAACTAAAAGGAAGCACTGTTTTCCGTGCAGGTACCCATTAGGATATGCCTATATTCTCTATAAATGCTTAACCCTATCTATTTAGCAGTAGTCCTCAGTGGCAACAATCAGAATGTTAATTACAACATGTGCTGCCACTTAGGCACGGTACTGATATAATGCATCATACTATTTAATAAAAATAAATCTTGAATGGTTTGTGCAAAGTCTGTAAGGTATACCTATCTATTGCATGGGGGATAATGTGCGGATCACTGAGGGCCTGAGGACAAGGACCTTGAAAAAGAGTTCTGGAAAACACCATCTGAATGGTGCAGATAGTGGAACTGTGAATGGTGTTGAGCATACGCTTTTCAGCTTTTTTCATTGCCTATGAAACTCGCTGGACATAGCTGAGTACAGTGCTGAACTATCTCTGCCAAGTATATGTATGCCATATCATATGTATATGTAATGAATGTAGCAGAGGTGTTTAGAGATGATCATGCGAACCTGAAGGTCGGTATTTGGTGTCCGTACCGAACAAAGACTTTACAAAAAAAAATAGAATTTGGGTGCTTTACGTATGCAAACACTCGCTGTGCTCAGGTACGTCCGTGCCTCCTGCAGGGTTTGAACAGCTCACACTGGGGTTAACAACAGCGTGATCGGATGTAGTGTACACTAAACAAAATAAATAAATAATGGAAAAACCTCACCCACTCTCCCAAGGAAGTGATCTGTTTATGGGTGGCTGCATGTGGGCGCAGATCCAGAATGCGCAATTACGGAAGTCCATTGGGGTTCAGGTCAAGTCTGGGTCCCAAACTGAATTTTATCTAATGTCCGTCTGAACCCGTCGAACCAAACTTCCACAGGTCCACTCATCTTTAGAAGTGTATATGCTTGACCTTTGCTTTAGGTCAAGTTGACCAACTTATAAAGTAACAACAGGATTATAGTTGCTGGCAAACCAGAGACTTTGTATAGAATTGCTATCATCTTATAGACAAAACGATTAGAGGGAAGCTGTCAGCAGGTTTTTGATATGTAATCTGAAGACCGCATGGTGCAGGGATTAACACAGAGATTTCATCAAAGTATCTCTTATCACACTGTGTGCAGTTGTTTACTTGCAATGCTTATTTTAGCTTCAGGAGATTATCATTGCCGGACTAATCACCAGCTGTGATTAGCATATTACTGATTACAGACATTGTATATAGAGAGCCTGGTGGGAGCGAGGGCTGCTTTCTCTTCTCTGCTGTGTTGCTAAATCTAAGGGCTGGTTCACACTAAGCGACAGCGACAACGAGGTCGCTGTTACGTCACCATTTTCTGTGACGTAACAGCGACCTTGTAAGTCGCTGTTATGATCGCTGCTTAGCTGTCAAACACAGCAGCCGAAGCAGCGATCATAACCGCGAGAGCAGGGAGCCGCGCACACTGCTTAGCGCTGGCTCCTTGCTCTCCTAGCTACAGTACACATCGGGTTAATTAACCCGATGTGTACTGCAGCTACATGTGCAGAGAGCCGGAGCCGGCAGCACAGGCAGCGTGAGAGCTGAGGAGGCTGGTAACTAAGGTAAATATCGGGTAACCACCTTGGTTACCTGATGTTTACCCTGGTTACAGCTTAAGACAGCTGCCAGATGCCGGCTCCTGCTCCCTGCTTGCTTCATTTCGTCGCTCTCTCGCTGTCACACACAGCGATCTGTGTGTCACAGCGGGAGAGCGGCTTTGAAGAAAACGAACCAGGGCTGTGTGTACCGAGCAGCGATCTCGCAGCAGGGGCCAGATCGCTGCTCAGTGTCACACACAGCGAGATCGCTAATGAGGTCACTGTTGCGTCACCAAAACCGTGCCGTAGCAGCGATTTCGGTAGCGATCTCGCTATGTGTGAAGCACCCCTAAAAACTGCTGCACCTAGTAATCTAAATGATACATGGATTCAGGGTCTCTTTGTCTATATCATGCTGCTCTCAGATGAAGTAGCAAAAAACAGATTCCCTTTAAGTAGTGTTTAAAAGGATTGCCATAAATCTCAGTGAATGGAGGACAATTATATATAAGGGGTTCAAAGATCTTTACAGAGGGTAATAAGCAATAAATATCCAATGTAGTCAAGTAGCGATGAATAACCAATTTCCTTGAATTCTTCTTTTATCCTGATACAGTATACACTAATGATATATTAGTAATACTAGTGACCCATTTTCAGCCAAAAAAATACATTGAAATGGGAAAAAAATCATTAACACAATATTCTGTGGAATCCATCAAAATGCGAGAGCGTGAAAGATCAGAATCAATCAGGAACAAGGCCACGGTTCAGACAAACTTATCATAATTTTCAGCTCCAGGCCATTAAAGCCCATAATTTAGCACAGCCCTTAAGATAAAAATCTGCATTTCTCGGGTTAATACTTTGTAACACTAAACCATCAGAACCCCAGTGCAGCCCTATCCTGGAAGACACTTCCATAAAACTACTGGTATGTGACAGCTAGAAAAGTGATAAAGAACTTTACACTGCATTGAGCTGACAATATAACTCGATCATCCGTGCCAGCGCTCCAACTGAAATATAGTACACAGTGCATTTGATTCATATAAATACTCATATTCCAAAGGAACACTCAATAAAAGACATCTAGCATACATCAAAGTATCATATCTTCCTTACACATCTCACTTTCTTCAAAATGATAGCTACTATCAGTACAAGCAAACACGCTGCAGAGAATCACCGCTGCCCCCACCTCAAGGGCACAAGTCTTACTTCTGCGGTTATTTTCACTTCATGAGTGAGAGTGGCAATGGATTTTATTCTGGTCTTTTAAGTAACATGACTGAAATAATAGAAATAAACAAATTAACCATCTGATATCGTCCCTTGATACTCTCTTGCAAAGTAAATGTTAGATTGGGCCTACGCAGCGGGAGACAATACAGAAAAGTAATTACGGGCTGCCAGGGCACGTGCCCAGGGTGTTGAGTATTAGGAGGAGCGCCAAGAGATCATTCTACTTTACCCATGAGTATTTATATGTAATACTAAAGCAATAAACTGAATTCCACATTCTGAACTACTATACAACAAAATCAGGGGTGCGTCATAGCGTAAAAACCTAAATCCAAATTGAGGTGATCACAACTAGAGATGAGTGGACCAATGGAAGTTCGGTTCAGCGGGTTTAGCCGGACTTTAGATAAAGTTCAGTTTGGGACCCGGACTTGACCTGAACCTCAATGGAAGTCACTGATTTGGCAGTTCAGGTCTCCCAACTGTCATGCTAGGTATGTTGAAGTACCAAGCGCACTGCAAAAGGGAAGAGAAGAGGAAACTGTGTGTCTAGGGAGAGGGAAGATGGTGACCCCTGACCGAACCTATTGCTGTTCCCTGGGGTTCCTCACCCCCATCGATAGGTTCTGCAACTATGCGCCAATCCGGATACCTGACCCTAGAAATCCCCAGTGCTGGGCCCTAAATAGGGAACGGATGGGATGACCTCTTCATTAACCCCACTAAACTATAGAAGACACAAGGGGGACACACAGGGGGAAAAGCATGAACTACTTATCATTACATGACTCAGATAGAAGTTCAGCAGAGGTTTCAGCAACGATACCACAGAGGAGTACAAACCACCAGCTTGCAACCTTGGCTTGAAGGAACTGAAAATATCACTAGCGCAGACCAAAGGAAGAGTATTTAAACACCAAGAGAATACTGATCAGCAGCTGGGTGGAAGTCGAGCTCCTGCTGGGTCCAAAAGGGAGAGAGATGAATCCAGCAGGAAAGCTACCTATACCAATGAATACTGAAAGCAGGAACAAAGGAAGGTCAGGGAGCATTCTGCCTAGCCAGATGTAGTGACCTTCTCTGGCCAGAAACCACATGACTATTTGTCACACGTGAGACACCCGTGACATCGCCTACATGCAGCTAGCCATAAACAGATCACTTCTGGGGGTGGTTGGGAAGTTTTTTTTTTTAATATATATATATATATATATATATATATATATAAATTGGTGCACACTACATCCAATCACGTTGTTGATACCCCCCAGTGCGAGGTGATAAAACACTGCAAGTGTCTCACACTGGGCAGAACACCGAGCGTGCTCGAGAACTGCAATGCTCACACAAGTGGTGCTCATATATAAATCACCTGATCTCCGAACCCTGGTTTTTTTTGTAAAGTCTGTGTTTAGTACGAACACCGAACCTCGGGATCGCTCATCTCTAATCACAACCAATTTTGCACCTGCCTAAAACAGTTGTGCAAGAAACAGGCACAATTCTGGGAATGACCTATGTAACAAGAAATCCAGACTCCAGCTATACCCGTCAAGCTAACAATGACTCCAAAATGAGGAGGAAAAAAAAGAAAAAGCAGTTTGGGCGCTGTCCATCAAGAGTTATCTAAAAAATTTTAAAAAAAACCCTTGCTATGTCTTTATTAAAATGCAAAACGTTTCAATCAGCTTCTAATTGTAACTGATGTATTTTAATAAAGATTTTTCATATTCTTGATCTTTTTGGATGCTGCCTGCAGCCTGACTGACAATGTGCCCTCACTTTTTCATTTTTAGTCCTCCACATTCCTAACTACAGCTTTGGATGTGAGACAGCTGTTGCACAAAGTCTCTTTTTGAATTCACATAATGCAACTTTTGTCACATCATATGCTTTTTTTAATTACGGGCTAAATGAGTAAAAAAAGAAATTTCCAACAGGTACATGAAGTCTTACTGTAAATCAGAATAGAATTTAATTTGTGGCTTGGTCAATCAATGAATGATATGTAGTATCGGCACTATGTGTAAAGCCGGCAGCGCTGCATTAGAGGTTACGTGCTTGAGGAGAGGACTGTGGCCTTGTCATGTCATAAAAGAATAACCTCAGTACAGGAGACTATTGATTCCTGCTAAAAATATATAAATTCATTTAGTTCCGGCATAAGGATGACAGATATTGTTCAACGTTTCGACCTGATCACTCTTCAACTATCTACATGTCTGGCATAGCATTATCAGCAGATGTACTTGAAAAGACCACTACAAAGGTCGAAATGTCGGACGATATCCTTTCTTCCTATGCAGGAGCTAAATAAATCTATATACCGTAATCTTGGAGCAAAAATCAATAGTCTCTGTTTCCTTTGGTGATGATGTTGCTTTTCTCCAAGTGGTATCTTAGACACAGAGATGCATGTGTGACTTCATAGTCCATCACAAACGCATAAAGTGTCATATTGTGTACTTCTAGCCTAAACTCTCGCTGTCCATTCATAGATTGTATATTGCAGCCATCAGAAGATGTTGGGATACAACACTATGCTGCTATCTGATGACTAGAGATGTGCAAAAAGATTTGTATATCAATGACCCATGGTTCCATCTTGGTGCTTTGTGGCAGTCAGACCAAGGTCCTGCTAACTTCAATGGCTGGCAGTTGATTGCTAGAATTCTTGGTTCCTCTGGTTTTACAAGGCCCGTGTTAGGCCACAACTTCACATAGGCCTAGTTATTAGTACATACACAATGTGATGATGCAGAAGCTTCATAAAACTACAGGCTCCCAAGATGCTGGCATTTGAATGTAGGCCAAAAAAGTTTGCAGGATCGGACTTTGCAGTAGGACATTGGACCAGGATCATATGAATATTTTTGCTCATGTATACTGGTGACAAATCAATTACTTTCTCTATGTTGTAATACTTCCACTAGCTTAAGGAATTTGTGCAAGAAACATGCAAATAATAACGTTTGGTTTGGAGGCAAACTAAGCTACAAAAAGTGAGGAACATGGCAGCTTTGATGAAGTCTTATCTTGTTACTGGCACTTTGTAAATTGCTCTCTATTCTGTATCACATCTAAATATTGCTCGCTGTTGGAAAAAATAATCTAAACCTCTATTTTAAAAATAAATAGGATTACATTAGATTGTTTTCACTGGGGGCGTGTACTTTTCCCTCCTTAATGACATTGACCAGTCATAAGCAGGCAGCAGCATAGAGGTGCAGAAGGAACTGTGATGATGTCATTAAGGTCACATGACCTAAGTCCACAGATCTTGCCAGCTGAAGTTTTCAGCCAAAATAAGCCCTGAAGATGTATTACACAGCACAGAAGAGTGGAGTTATCACATCCAGTTACTATTACAGGCATATAAACTGTCATTCAAGCAGGAGGTAGTGGGGCAAGGTTGTAAATAGAGCTGGAGTGACAGAGGTGTCAGATATACAATTTCATTTGCATGTCAGTTAAAACACTGATTTCTCACTATTGGATGACTGGACTAGTCATGTACAGTAATGCATTGCTGGAATTGTCCTTGAAAGAGCCACAAGTGCATATAAATAATTTGGGGGATGATATCCTGCTGACAGATTTCCTAACTTTCCATAGAATGGACATATTTAGATCAAAACAACATTTTTTAAATTGAAAATTATTTATAAAGAAGAGATTTTGTCAAGTATTATAGTAGCGTTAGCTGATTAAAGAAAAAAAAAGATTAAAAGAAGAAAAGGAAGAAGAATCCTTACTCTTTACAATAAACTTTACACTGAAATAGCAGCACAGCAGAAATTGCTTACATTTAGGAAATAAATCAAGTGTAGGTAATAGGATTTGACAACCTTTAAGTGGGAAATGATGACATTATAACAAATTAGTATTTTATATCAGTAATATTCTATAGGCGCATATACGCTATACACCACATTTTTAGGGTGTGTTGGTTGGACCCCTGCCGAACATGTATATAAATATAGAGCTGTGCTAGTAATATGTAATGTGCTTTCAAGCCTAACTTTGTGAAGACCACAACCCTTCCCCCCCAATGTAAGACTTGCTTAGCCGCAGTACTAAAATGGAAAATTAAGTAGTAAAAAGGTAAAATTAATAGATCATTCTAATTGATCCTTCTATTCTTTTTTTTATGCAGTTGCACAATATATTATAATTATCATCATTATTATTACACATTATGCAACGTTCATCCAAAATTTACATGTCATAAAGTTACTGGACAGCAATTGCCCCCGACATGGACCCTAAAGATCATGATGATAACAGGAATATATTTGGAAGCTTTCTAATCAATTCCCCAATGTATTAGCAGAGGTTTACTATTGATTCACTTGAGGAGAGTCTATGCTTTAATGGTTGTATCATTAAAGTACATTTCTTTAAATATTAAGCATTAAAATATCTGAACAGTTGATAAAAATATATGACCCCTCTAATAACATAATTCCTTTTGAATTAAACCCATTAAAACATATTTTTAGAAACAGTTTAGTTTCTAATAGAAAATAATCCGCTCGCTACATGAAATTACCTGCAGACAAAGGAATTATTAGTCAATGAACTGCGCTAAAGTGAATAATTCATTAACTGCTAAATCATAATCAGCAACTTTATGCCAACCATCAAGAAGTATTACTATTGCAGCTACTACTAAGATGTAAATTGCTCTATGACAATTTGGGACTAGTCATGGGTGGACCAGCAGATACACGGGATTGGTGGGTCCAACCGGGTTTTAAAAAAAACAAACAAAAAAAAACCCGGTTTGGGCCCGGTATTTATCATGAATATCTGGTCGGAGGCCAATCCCCATATAAGTTTTTGGGGTCTTTTGAGGGTTGATAAAGGGATAAAAGAGGGTGTTTTTTATTATTTTATTTCAAATAAAGGATTTTTTCGGTGTTTGTGTTTATTTCTTTTCACTTACAGATTAGTAATGGGGGGAATCTCATAGATGCCTTCCTGTTATGATTCAGGGACCGAGGAGGATCAAAAAATGCGGAATCCCAAAAAGGTAACAGAGTGGCTGGAACCTTAATGGACTGCAGACCTAATCCTGACATACAACTAGAAGTAGCCATGGGGCGTGCCTACGATGACCTAGATGCCTCGACAAAGCCGGAGAACTAAATAATCTCACAGATAGAGATATAAGAAAGCTAAACTGCCTCAGAGCAGTCCCCAAAGATAGATAGATAGATAGCCCCTCACATGTAAAGGCTACGGTGATATAGAAAAACACAATACAAAGCCAGAAAAGACAGATTTCAGCAAAGGTGAGGCCCAAACTATCTTTATAGGAAATGATAGAAAAGAGCAACTGTAAAAACCCTAATATATACCAGCACTTCTGATATGGAAAAATCGTGCGTTCACACAACCTCTCCCCCACTGTAATAGCACTCTGATGTTACTGGGATCCAAAAACACTAATACAGATGAGGGACTGAATTAATACCAAGCATGACAAACACAATACCTTGCAGAATCATGGAGCTAAGTATACAGACACTCCCAGCAGGGAATGATCCCATTCCACCAAGAACTCCACACAAGACAAAATAGGAATCAAGCCTTAGTATTAAAGCAGAAAAACAACAAGAAAGTGGAAAAGAAACAGCAGAGGTACAAAGACCACTTATCTGAGAGGAGTTCTGGTAGTGAGCAGAGCTAGTCACAGAATGTCCTTACACAGGAGACATTGACCACCGGCAAGTAACAAGAGAAAACTACTCAATTAAATAGCCCAATCACTCCACACATCAACTGCACCGCCAGCACTGACCACAAGAGGGAGCTCCAAACTGGAAAACGTATTCACAACACCTCCCATTACTAATCTAGGGTTTAGTGGCAGCTGTGAGCTGTCATTAATCCCTTATTGCACCAATTGCTACTGCATCAGGATGAGCCGGGTAAAGTTCTGGGATTGTCATATCTAATGGATGCAACAATCCTGGGTGGCTGCAGGCTGCTATTTTTAGGCTAGTGGGTCCAATAACCATGGGCCTCCCCAGCCTGAGAATACCAGCTCCCAGCTTTATCCTGGCCGGGTATCATAATATTGAGGGACCCAACACTACATTTTTATGTATTTTTACACCAATATAGATGCAGACAGAAAGAGTGATTGAAAACAGTCAGACTCTCTGTCACACAGGGTGGTGGCAGTGGCGCTGTCGACTGCAACCAATTAGAGACACGGGGGCTGCCAGAGGACGGGGGAAGCAGTGCATGTGCGTGCAGATAATGAGGGGCCCTGGAAGTAGAGTGAGCGGCATCGGAGTGTACAGCCAAGTGAAGACCGGTAAGTATGAAGCAACATTATTTGTTTTCACTTTCCCACTTCCATAAAAAAAAACTGACTTATTTTTCAGCTTTATTTTCACCTCTAATATACTGAAATGCAGAGATGTAACTTTATGTACCAGTACATAGTAGCTGTAAAGAATACCATTTAGATCTTTAGATAGGGAAAATTATCTTTCCAGCTAAACATCCTGAGTTTGAACCACGTTAGGTCTGCTAGAAGCCTTCCAGGCTACAGCTCCGAAGTTTGAATCCCACAAATATTTAAACGCATCTAGTGGGCACAGTAACGTCTTGTATTTATTGTTAAATAGTTTGTGTTCTGTTAATGTACATGTGATATGCCAACCCTTGCTTTTATTATAAGTGGCGAGCCATTCAGCAATAATGTTCTAAAGTAATAATATAAGTCCTATTTAGCAGAATTACACACTGGAAACCAGTACTGCAAAGAGATACTATCATGTTAAGAGTTATTTTATATTGGTATTGAGATCCAAAGTGACTTTTATTCTTGGTATACTCCCTTCCTTACACAATTAGTAGAAAAGGTGACCTATTCAAATAGAGTCCCAATTATGCAAAAGTTCCCGTACTTTGCTAATATGGTTGACAAACTAGATAAATGTGAATGAGATGATTTACATCTAAAGAATATTAGCTTTATATGTAGAGGGTTTTTTATTTTCTCTACTTTATCAGCTCTTTTATTATAAAGTAGTCCTCCATTGAATTAGTTATCATTTAAAGGCCTGCTAATATCAAACAAGTTCACTTTGCTTTCTTGGTCCCATTGTTAAGTCTTTCAATATATTCTTCAGTGGCTTTCGCAAACAGAAAACAATTATGGGGCCAACTGTAGCTTGCAAGCCATCAGGTATAAAGAACCAAACCATACTGTCAACTAAATTGGAAAACGGGATTGATGTATTTGATTGAAATAATGTACCAGCCCAGCAAAAAATACATTTTCTATAAAGCTCAACTAAATGAGAAGTGTGAAACAATATTTCAAAACCCTTTTGAAAAGTTTCTGATCTTCGCTGCTTCACACAATCTACAGAAATTAAATTACTCCACTCTGAGAGAGGCCGATTTTCACAGAACTGGCAGGGGAATAACGTGACCCAGACTGGGTAGCAAGCACTCAAGAGCCGGGACAATATATTGTATCAGCCAGCAAAGTCATAATGCTCTCCAGTCTAATGATAGCTAATGGTAGCCTATTTTCTTCACCGCCTTTCTGTCTTGTAGGCTGGAAATAAGGCGCTTTATATGATGGTACATTGCTGTAAGCGTATTCCTCAATTACATATCCATAGCACGTTCTTGAATACAGTGCGGATCCTCTCTGCTGCCCTGGTTCTTCCAGAAAACTTATCACAGAAAGATAAAAACAGATTATAGGCTAAAAAAAATCATAGATTTATGCAAGTCTTTATGCCCTCAGCAACATAGTAAGAAGGAGGACTATTGTGCGCGGTGCCAACGGAAGATATCTGGAATCACTTTGCCATGCTGTGCAAGCATTCGACTAATACGGCAAATATCTACGACTCTCTTATCTATTCCGCTCAATCTCCTTCCTTGGTAATGACCCTGCTAGTGAGGCAGACATTCAATTATTTTGTTATTTTCCAAGAATTTAAATGCACGCTTTTACAGCCAAATCATCTTGCATAAAAATCTCTCATCTGAGCCATTTCTAAAGGGCGTTTAGGAAGATAAGTAAACTACGGGTCAATGGTGATCTATCCAAGTTCCTCCGTCATCTTCACCATGTCCTGATAGCTGTCGCCCAACCTACATTTATGACTTACTTGCACAGCCAGATATTGTACAGATGGATTCATGAACGCTCCAACTTTTGTGATATTTGAAACAAAATGGATAAATTGTCGCCCAGGCGTTTACAAAGCGACAATAGCCAATTTGTGGAAAAGTACCTTTTGGTTTCTGTTATATGAAATGTTATCCCTTTATTGAGTCTGCGCTGTAAAATATAAAAACTTACTAAAGTAACAGGTCTGTACAACCACCCAATAAATATGAAAGTAAATATAGACAAGTCTCTAAAGTAAATAAATGTACCTAAATTGTGCACAAGCAGCCAATGTATAGAAAAATATAAAAAACACAGTTAAAAGATATAATAAAATATTTTCAAGAATGTGAGAGGTGCACTCAATTTTGTGATATACATACACATTCCCAGGTATGGGTTAATATCCTTTGCCTTTTATTTTGTGTACACACTTCACATGTATTTTTTTCTTTGTACACACATTTCACAGTTCTTCATATGGTTTTAATTATTTCATCCTCTCTTTTATACATTTCTCTTTCATACCTACCTTCCTGCAATGTTAATTACGCATATCTATGTCATTCAGCTGTATATATATATATATATATATATATATATATATATATATATATATATATATATATATATTAATTTACAATACATCTGCTGTATAATATGCATTTTCTTATTTGTGTATATAGATTACTGGAAGTTGTGTTTTCTATTCTCTGCATAATTCCTATGCGTGTTATACATCCCCAGGTATACACAACTACACTACATTTATATATATATATATATATACATATACATATATATATATATATATATACACACACACACAGTATATTGGAAACCATACTGCTTGGGGAAAAAACCCCAACATAAAATAAACTGCACGTTACCTTTTAATTTATGCCATATAGAGGTCCTTATAACATTGGCCAGGTAAGAAATTATGCCTGTTCTTCTAATGTAAAATGCTATTTTTGCAATAGGAAATACGCTCCACTTAATGCTCATTATCTCATGTAAGTGATATAAGGCATGTGCCAATAATAGTGGTAAAGGTCTAGCATAGTGTCATTAAGGTGAATGCATTCCTCTATATGGGTAAGACGTAATGAACCTCATAATATTGTCTACATGAATACGTAATGTCCAAAAATAACAAGAAAAAGTGAAAGTCCAGCATTTGAAACTATTGAAAGCATTACCGCGTACCTCGCACATATATATTCGGCTAAGGGTAGGAGGAAATCCAATTTGCAGTAGAAACTGAAGCTTCATTCAAATATTTATTGCAAAGGTTCCAGCATGTGTTGACCTCGATTTCTATGGGATTTCCATGCTATTGCTACCGTACCAGAAATCTGACAGCAACTTAAATATATACAGCTGCGGCCCTGTTGACATCACGTTTTGGCCCTGGTGTACGCAGAAAATGGTCCCAAACCTACATGGTACACATGACCATAGGGCTCTAAGGCCAGAAGAACAGTCTTTTTGGGCACTGTCTGACTGGTATAGGTCAGTACACAGAAAAAAAGACAATATTTCCTCACTCCAGTAAAAAAAAAAAAAAATAAAAAACAGATTTGTTATACTAACTTGGAAGCCTACGTCTTATCGACAGAACTTTTAGGTTAGTTTAGTGTGTGTCTGCAATCTGTCTAATTCACTTGTAAGTGTGCTGAGTTTTATGAGCGGATTTTATCCATAAAACTACATTAGATACAAAAAATCTGCAGGTACATATTGCATGTATGTTCTCTGCGGAAATGCACATTTAACGTGTGTAATCCGTAGAGGAAGATTTGTCAAAGCAAAATACCAGAAAGTATGAAACACATAGCAGCCTAATTTAAACATGACATACCAAAAAGAGGCAAAAACGTAGTCAAAAACGCCTGTAACAAAAATACAATGAAAAAAACCCCCACAAGTAACCTAGTTTTCTTAAAGAGGTTGTCGAGGACTTTAACATTGATGACCTATAATTTAGATAGTTCATCAATGTCTGATCGGTGTGGGTACGACACCCAGAGCTCCATCACTATATATTGGCAATAGCTGGGTACTGTATATCTGCCCCTATTCGAATCAATAAAGGGAGGATGTGAAGTAAGTGGCAGCGGCCACTAGTCTGTTGAAAGAGTAGTTCCAGGCCACGGTGGCACAGGGAACAGCTGAGCAGTGGGGGTGCAGGTTGTCGCACCCAGACTGATCAGACATTGATGATCTATCTTTAGAACAGGTCATCAATGTTAAGGTCTTGAACAACCCCTTTAATAAGTGCAGAAATAGTGCAGACATCAAAAACTCACCAAAAGCTAATTGTGGGAACATAGTATAAGCATCTGTCACAGCCTCCACTTAATCTATACATTGGGAATTTAGCTCTGGGGTATACCTTAGAACAAGCACAAACATCAGCTATATATCTCCAATTTCAGCTGTAAAGTTGTCTTCAGGTGGACCTTTAGGGCCCATTTTTATACCAGTTCCTGGACCTATTGGAGGATCCTGACACCCTGGTGGGCTAATCAGTCTTTATACTGGACTAGCAGCCATTTCAAGGAGAGATGTATTGGATTACTGGGGAATTATAACACTCTTACTTAGGGAAAAGCGCTCTCTCAAAATTACATGAGGGTGATCTTCTCTCATTAGGTGTCACACGGAAATTTTTATAAACTTCGCCGACTGTCATGGCAGAGTCGGTATTTGTTCAGACTACTGATTCTGATACTCTACCCGATAACTTCTCTGGTGTCTGTGATCAACGAAGGCAGACTCAAGAATCAACCTGCAGAGTGGTAGTTCATAGGCAGGCTATCTTTTGATCCCCTGTTGTGGGGGAGCCTATTACATTTGCTCCCCTCCTATATATGCTGGCTAGATCCTTACATCTAAGCCATCTATAGTTTATCTTAGTTGGTCTGGTGAGGTGTTGTAATCTAGACTATCTGGTGATTATGGTACTTGTTGCTGAGTGTGGTTGTGGACTTAACTCTTGTTGCCTTTTTTTTGCCATCTTCTTGCTCTTGCTTCCTAAATCTCTTATTGCCTATTCCTGTGTGTGTACAGTGTGTCAGAGTTTTGGATTTCCCTTGTGTGTCATTATCTGTATTATCATCTCCTTTCGGTCCCTTTCTTCCCTGTTGGGAGGGGCAAAAAAGATTAGTTCTGGTCAGGAGCACAACCAGGCATGGGAATCGGGAATCTCCACCATCAGGAGTAACTAGGGATGTTTTGTTTGAAAAAGAAAAGGCTGAGAGAAGACTTAATAGCGGTCTACAAATATCTGAAAGAGAGGGGAGCCAGCACGATCTGAAAATGGCATGCATCATATAAAAAGTGCAAATTCACAGATTTATTCCAACTGTACTGTAATATAAATGAGATTTTTAGCAAATAATTGATCAATTCTTTGAGCCACCCCTGCCAACGTCACAGCAAATCTCAATAGGGGGTCCTACACTATTTTCTGTATTTCATGTGCCATGCGGCCTCCTAGATAAAGTTAAAAGCAGAACCATAATCTAATTCTAATAATCTAATCTATCTAATAATAATAAACCATAGAAGCGGCTATATACAGGTTACAGGTATGTGTGCTCCATTATGGTTCTGCTTTTAAATTTATCTAGGAGGCCGCATGGCACATGAAATACGTAATATAGGTTAGGACCCCCCTATTGAGATTTGCCGTGACGTTGGCAGGGGTGGCTCAAAGAATTGATCAATTATTTGCTAAAAATATCATTTTTTTATTATAGTACAGTTGGAATAAATCTGTGAATTTTCACTTTTTATATGATGCATTCCAATTTCAGATCGTGCTGGCTCCTTTTTCTCAAATATCTGAAAGGTAGTAACTGTGCAGAGTGAACTACCCTATTCTTATTAGCACAAGGAAGTACAAGAAGCAATGGGATGAATCTTAAAGGAAGGAGATTCAGATCAGACATTAGGAAAAGCTTTCTGACAGTGAGGTCAATCAGGGAGTGGAACAGGCGACCACGGGAGGTGGTGAGCACTTCATCAATGGAAATCTTCAAGTGGAAACTGGATAAACATATAGCTGGGATGATTTAGGAAAGCCTGCACTCACAGGGGGTTGGACCCGATGGCCCTTGAGGTCCCTTCCAACTCTACCATTCTATGATTCTATTAGATAGTCTTGTGTCCCCTACTGTGAGGGACAGAATAGGAGCCCCTGTTCCTCATTATCCTACAGTCACATTGTGACATTAGGAGGCTGGTAAGATGACACATATATTCACTACGTCGCAAAAACTCTCCTAAAATTAGTTGACGAACTACATAAAAAATGAGAAAACAGGTTAGCATATTATAATCCCGGGCTGCTCCTGCTCCAATGTTATATAGCCCTGGCATGGCACCAGGAAGCTTCTGAACCAGGTGTTACATCACCACTGGAGTGCCCTCCAGCGACTTCTACTTCAATCAGCAGTCAACGTCGTGTTCCTGCCGTAGATAGTCCTGGTGATGGGAGAGGAGTCAATGCCAGCGGCACTGGTGGGCGCAGGCTCTGCTCATCCACTGGGATGGGTTTCCTTGGGATCTGCAGTACCACTGGCTGACTGTAGGTGGCGTGTGTCTTCCAGCTGAAGTTCCCATCATTCAACTACAACCAATGAAAAGACACCACACCCTTCTTTATTCCTCTGTCTGCTGACCACTGCCAGAGATAGTTCTGTATTCCTGGTTCATGTTCTGCCCTGTTCTGTTTAGTGATTCTGGTGTTCTGACTTCTGCTTGTTTTTTGACTACCTCTCCTGCCTGCTGTTTATGTACCTTGCTGCCCGATCCGGATTTGACCTCTTCTTTGTTTTCAGATTACGTCCTTGCCTGCCGATTCTGTCCCTGTTTTGCTTTTCCCAGTTCGACCCTGCCTGACTACTACTCTCATCGGACTGCAGCCTTCCACAGGTAGTGATCACATTGGGCCCTGTGTAATTCCAAAACCCTGTATAGGGGTTAAAGGGTTCTAGGGGTCCTGTTGGTGAGTGGCTTCCCTCTAATCAGTCCATTACAGCCCATCTGAGTCTGTGGATCCAGGCAGGCATTACACCGGGTCATTGGAGGACCGGTAAGGCAAGTCTGACTTTTTTTTATTTTATAAAATTGAAGGCTGTTTTCAGATTTTATTTATGTCTGGACAAACCCTTTAATTGTCCTGAAAGTAATATAATATTAATGAAGTCAGTTTTATAAGCGAGTTAGTATATGGCTGGTTCGTAATGTTTACAGCATATGCAATCCATTTTAATTATTTCAATAAATAAGTAATATAAATTTACTGCTAGTATTTTTTTTTTTATTCACATTAAAAAATTATTACAAAATGTATCAGGCTTGAAATATGCATGAAGGAGAAGTCATTAAAACAGGGAAAACACTGCTTTCTACAAGCGCATAATACTACCAGGTATTTTAATTTCCACTGACAACAGACTGGTATTGTGACTGGCAGGTGTAACCAATATGTTACCATCTACCAGGGCTTTCTGGATAAGAATACATTAGGATGTTCTGACTGGGTAATACGTATGTACACGAGGCAGCCATTGGGGACCGCTGTTACCACTGACCACTGATTAAGCAGCTCAGCATAGCCGGGGATGGACTATAAATGTAATAAATGAAGTTGTTCTAGCAGAAATATGCACATGCGGAGCTTGCAGACGCTTCTGTCAGACAGCACATTTATTAAAATGCAGTGAGTTTCTGGCTGAGAATACTATTTCATGCTGGAGGGCTTCAGGGAGACATATCGCAGAGTTTTACAAGTTTTTATGAGACTAACATTTCCTCTACAGTGACAAATCACCATGAATACTTACAGGTAGCCGAACGGACAGTATTTGTCACAGACCACGGGCTTGCACTTTTTGGGTCTTGGTCGGCACTGACAGATTTCACAGTTGTGGAGGTGAGTCTGAAAACCATAGGGACAGTCCAGGGAACAACCTGAGATAAGTCCAGTGCAAAGCTCTTCTCCTAAAGAAAAACACAGAATACACTCAAGTTCTAATATGAAGAAAATAAATATAACAGCTATGAGTTTCATTTTTTTGTCCTCCAGCATTAATTCAGAAACAATTAATATAAACTAAAACGGTATAAATCCATTGTTATAATATAGATGTCAACTATATACCATATTTGCAATTGGCTAGGCTATGACACCTGATGTCAGGGGTATAGGTATAAGTGGTGCAGAGGTAATATTCTCACCCTGACCCAATGACTTAAAGAGGTATTCCACTATGAATGTGATCCCCTTTCTTTTATCCTAACTCTTCCTAACACACACTTTCTTAATATACTTCTGCTATCTACTCTGCTCCTGTAAGCTTATCTCTAACAGGATTGTAAATTCCTTTATTGTTGTTGTAGTCTCTTTGAGCCTGACGGCTGCAGACCGGTATTGGACCAACTGAGCAGAGCACATCACTGGTTGGTGCAGGGGTGCCTTTCTGTGAGTGATAGCAGTCTGGGCAGGCATGTACGGATCACACTTCACTCTCCTCTCAGCCACTACTAATGAAATGCCCTGCTCAATTGGTCCGATTCCGGTCTGCAGCCTGAAGGATCAAAGCCACACCAACAATACAGTTGTGAGCCTGTTAGTGATATGCTTACAGGAGCAGAGTATATAGCATAAGTATATTAGGAAAATATTAGTTCAGAAGAATTAGGATAAAAGAAAGGGGGTCACATTAGTAGTGGAAAATCTTTTAAAGTCACCATACCTCAATGTGTATATTGGATACATCATATCCTATTTCTTTTCTTACATAATTTGTGTACTTTTCAGAAAATGCTGTCATATTGAGAATATAACTGTTTATGCCCGTTATATAATAACATTCTATACCTTCACCAGTTTTCCCATATGCAAACCCTGTCTCTAAATTTAAAATGGACTCTGAGCTGGTGGGAAAACAAACATCTATGATATCCCCATACAAAGTGTGCATAGAGGAATTCTCTTTAATCCAGAGAAAATGATCAGCAATGAAAGCATTATACCACTGTATTGAGTAATGTAGCTGTGAATCCTGCATTGGGGGAGACGTAAAAGGCATGTCTGAAAGCTAAGCACATCCTCTCTGTGTCTCGCTCTGCCTGCTCTCCCACTATATAGACTATAATATGATGTGTATCCTGAAACCACATAGTTTTGGCAAGTCAGGCTAGACTTGAACAAAACTGAGTTGAGCAGTTTCTTTCAGAGTAGACAGTGACATCAATACAGTGAACAAAGACACAGATAGACATCTATAAAGTAAGACAATGGAAAAGGATTCTTCTACTTTACATTGCCACAGTAACATTGGAATGTATTATTGTCATCATTGTACACCAGATGCAAACTGAATACCAGTACTGGTAAAAAAAGAAGTAGAACTCTAGGACTGTGTAAATCAGTTTCCTGTCTCTGTGGTCCTTACTAACTGAGCTGTTTCGTAGACTTGCTGTACAATTGTGCTGTAATTGTTTGAACACAAACCATATCGCTGCTCTGTGAACTTTACTGTACATAGAAGCTACTGCATTAATGTAAGTATGGCAATTAACTGAGCAGCTCATGGAAGAAAACCCACCAACAGAGTTTAAACTGTTTTGATGGGAGGGATCGGTTAAAATTCCTCCAAGCCAATGTGCAGGACTAATCAACAACTACCATAAATGTTTAGATGCAGATATTGCTGTACAAGGGGGTCACACTGATACTGAACGCAAAGGTTCACATACTTCTGCAACTCACAGACATGTGATAATGGATATTTTCATAATTTAAAGAGGTTGTACACTACTGTACATTGATGGCCTGACCTTAGGGGTACTTTGCCCACTACGACATCGCAGGTGCGATGTCGGTGGGGTCATGTCGAAAGTGACGCACTTCCTGTGTCGCTCTCGACATCGTAGTGTGTAAATCCTAGATGATACGATTAACGAGCGCAAAATCATCGTAATCGTATCATCGGTGTAGCGTCGGCGAATTCCATAATTACACTGCCGCGACGGTCCGATGTTGTTCCTCGCTCCTGTGGCAGCACACATCGCTGTGTGTGAAGTCGCAAGAGCGAGGAACATCTCCTACCGGCGTCACCGCGGCTCCCGTTGGCTATGCGGAAGGAAGGAGGTGGGCGGGATGTTTACATCCCGCTCATCTCCGCCCCTCCACTCCTATTGGCCGCCTGCCGTGTGACGTCGCAGTGACGCTGCACGATCCGCCCCCTTAGTAAGGAGGCGGTTCGCCGGCCAGAGCGACGTCTCACGGCAGGTGAGTGCATGTGAAGCTGCCGTAGCAATAATATTCGCTACGGAAGCTATCACAATGATATCGCAGCTGCAACGGGGACGGGGACTATCGCGCTCGGCATCGCAGCATCGGCTTGCAATGTCGTAGTGTGCAAAGTACCACTTAGGATAGGTCATCAATGTCTGATCGGCCAGGGTCCGACACAAGGCATCAAAACTGATCAGCTGTTCTCGGTGCCGGCGTAAGCAGCAGGCAGCTGGAAATGTTCAGTTTCAGAGCTGCCCCATCGTCTGATAGCAGCTGAGTCCGGGTACTGCACATCTGCCTCATATTGATGTGAATAGGAGGCGGATGTGCAGTACCCAGCTGCGACTGCTATCAAATGATGGGGCAGCTCCGAAACTGAGCATTTCTGGCTATTTTCTGTCACCGCTGGCACCGAGAACAGCTGTTAGGTGGGAGTGCGGGGTGTTGGATCCAGCCAATCAGGCATGATGAGCTATCCTAAGGACAGGCCACCAATGTTAAATTACTGGATAACCTCTTTAAAAATATCCATTATCACATGTCTGTGAGCTGCAGAGGTACAGTTAAGTCCAGAAATATTTGGACAGTGACACAATTTTCGCGAGTTGGGCTCTGCATGCCACCACATTGGATTTGAAATGAAACCTCTACAACAGAATTCAAGTGCAGATTGTAACGTTTAATTTGAAGGTTTGAACAAAAATATCTGATAGAAATTGTAGGAATTGTACACATTTCTTTACAAACACTCCACATTTTAGGAGGTCAAAAGTAATTGGACAAATAAACCAAACCCAAACAAAATATTTTTATTTTCAATATTTTGTTGAGAATCCTTTGGAGGCAATCACTGCCTTAAGTCTGGAACCCATGGACATCAGCAAACGCTGGGTTTCCTCCTTCTTAATGCTTTGCCAGGCCTTTACAGCCGCAGCCTTCAGGTCTTGCTTGTTTGTGGGTCTTTCCGTCTTAAGTCTGGATTTTAGCAAGTGAAATGCATGCTCAATTGGGTTAAGATCTGGTGATTGACTTGGCCATTGCAGAATGTTCCACTTTTTTACACTCATGAACTCCTGGGTAGCTTTGGCTGTATGCTTGGGGTCATTGTCCATCTGTACTATGAAGCGCCGTCCGATCAACTTTGCGGCATTTGGCTAAATCTGGGCTGAAAGTATATCCCGGTACACTTCAGAATTCATCCGGCTACTCTTGTCTGCTGTTATGTCATCAATAAACACAAGTGACCCAGTGCCATTGAAAGCCATGCATGCCCATGCCATCACGTTGCCTCCACCATGTTTTACAGAGGATGTGGTGTGCCTTGGATCATGTGCCGTTCCCTTTCTTCTCCAAACTTTTTTCTTCCCATAATTCTGGTACAGGTTGATCTTTGTCTCATCTGTCCATAGAATACTTTTCCAGAACTGAGCTGGCTTCATGAGGTGTTTTTCAGCAAATTTAACTCTGGCCTGTCTATTTTTGGAATTGATGAATGGTTTGCATCTAGATGTGAACTCTTTGTATTTACTTTCATGGAGTCTTCTCTTTACTGTTGACTTAGAGACAGATACACTTACTTCACTGAGAGTGTTCTGGACTGCAGTTGATGTTGTGAACGGGTTCTTCTTCACCAAAGAAAGTATGTGGCGATCATCCACCACTGTTGTCATCCGTGGACGCCCAGGCCTTTTTGAGTTCCCAAGCTCACCAGTCAATTCCTTTTTTCTCAGAATGTACCCGACTGTTGATTTTGCTACTCCAAGCATGTCTGCTATCTCTCTGATGGATTTTTTCTTTTTTTTCAGCCTCAGGATGTTCTGCTTCACCTCAATTGAGAGTTCCTTAGACCGCATGTTGTCTGGTCACAGCAACAGCTTTCAAATGCAAACCCACACACCTGTAATCAACCCCAGACCTTTAAACTACTTCATTGATTACAGGTTAACGAGGGAGATGCCTTCAGAGTTAATTGCAGCCCTTAGAGTCCCTTGTCCAATTACTTTTGGTCCCTTGAAAAAGAGGAGGCTATGCATTACAGAGCTATGATTCCTAAACCCTTTCTCCGATTTGGATGTGAAAACTCTCATATTGCAGCTGGGAGTGTGCACTTTCAGCCCATATTATATATATAATTGTATTTTTGAACATGTTTTTGTAAACAGCTAAAATAACAAAACTTGTGTCACTGTCCAAATATTTCTGGACCTAACTGTATATGAAGCTTTGCTTTCAGTATCAGTGTGACCCCTTGTGCAACTGGACAACCTCTTTAAAAAATTACAAAGTCCAATATCTTTTACTCATTTTTTTCTGGTTCTCCATCTACTTTTATAACTTGTTTTAAAATCAGAAGTAGTTTTAAGTAGAGATGAGCGGACCCGTGGAAGCTCGATTTGGTGGGTTGAGCCAGACTTGAGTTCGGCTTGGGACTTGGACTTGACCTGAACACAAATGGAAGTCACTAATTGGGCGGTTCGGGTTTTTGCCGACATACAAGCAGCCATAAAGGTTTTCCTTTTTTCTTTTTGGCGCACACTACATCTGATCACGCTGATGTTACCCCCAGTTTGAGCCGCCCAAACACTGCAAGCGACTCACACTGGGCTGAGCACCGAGCGTACCTGAGCACAGCAATGGTCGCGTGAGTGGTTTTCATACGTAAAACACCTGAACTCCATTTTTTTTGCACAATCTGTGTTTGGTACGAACATCGAACCCAGGGTTCGCGCAGATCTAGTTTTACGTCAAATGAATGCAGAAATATGGAAAATTCTGAAGGGTTCCCAAACTTTCAAGCACCACTGTAGTCTCTGAAATCTGATCGTGAGGACCCATTGAAGTCATAGTAGGCTAATTATATCACTGTAAGAATATTTACATGCAATAATATGGAAGACATTGGACATTTTTCAGAAAGCTTTTATCTCGAATGTAACAGATTTATATGAGAAGACATCTATTTGACCTTCTTTTCATTTTCTGCCATGCTCCAAAATGTTTAGCCTGCTATACTGACGAGTCATGGTGTACGCAAGATAAAGCTCTTGTCATACACGTGGAAAGAAGCAAAAAGTTGCCAGGAGACGCTTGACAGTGAGCTGAACTGCTGACCTCGTAGTGATGTTCCGTCATTTCTCATTTCTCTATTCAGCTATTTCATCAAGTACACAGTGCTGAATTAAGTGATTTGGCAAAATACACCTGGAACAATGAATGGAGTGTTGTTCAAAGTGCTTAGCAGAAATGTATTACTTTCTGTCAAACAAAACAGTGACACGAAGGAGAAAAATGGCATTTATTTACCAGGGCAAAATGGTAACTCAGTGATTGCCACTGCCTCTAACCAAAGACCTGTATGACCAACCATAGCTTTGTGCACTGATATAAAGAGCAGTATTATGAAGGTGGCACTACGCCATAATATCAGCTGCAACGAAGGACCAGCATAAGTAATGCAATATATTTATACATTTTATGCAGCGTCAATGGTAAAATGTTGTGTGAACATTAACTTTAAAGTGGACCTGAAAGCTCTCCTGACATTTTTTTTCATACTTGTACTCCCTTTAATTTAAAGGGAATATGTCAGTGTTACACCTCGTGGCTCTCCTGTGGCAAGGAATGAGACAGTCTCCTTGCCTGCCACGAGCGCTCCTGCTCCGCAGCGCCGAAGGTCTGCCAGACTGCGCAGAGTGCAGGAGAAACCTCCTCAGAGAGGCAGCACAAGGGTGACACCTAGTGGTACTCCTGTTGCAAGAAATGAGGCGGTCTCCCATTCCTTGCCTGCCACAGCTCCTCCTGCTCAGCAGCCTCGAAGGTCTGTGAGGTTGCGCAATGTGCAGAGATTTGCTGCTCAAGGAAGCAGTGAGACTCCCGTTATCTCTACACATTGTGAGACCGAGGATCCCGCCTCTATTTCCCAGAGGCAGGAGGGTGAGCATGTGCTATGCTTGGTGGATCCTGATTCGCCCACTGACGTCACACGGCTTGATGACAAGGCTGGTGACGTGGTGAATCCTGACTGGCCAGGCTGGGATGTCGTGGATCCTGATTGGGTCAAGTCCGTCATCTCCGCCTCGCGCCCGCCCTTGGCTGGAGCTACACCTCCTTAAAAGCTCCTCCTGCCATCATGGCGGCGCGCGACCGTCCTTCTATGTTTGGATGTCTGGCAGCGTGCTGCCACGCCACTGCTCAGGCATTATCTTCTTCTGTGGGCTTGGCCCTTGCTGCTTAGGCAGCACCTGGTTTGCAGGCCGTGTCCCTGCCTTGCTACTCCGGCAGTCGCTCCTTCTACAGGCCGTGTTCCTGTCCCAGGTGAGCTCCTCGAGTCTCCACTGGACTCACCTGGTTATTGAAAGCACACGTGCGTGGGCACCTCTGTGCTACCCTCGTGCCATATTCTCGTGACTTCCACTGGCACACGTGCGTGGGCACCTCTGTGCTTCCCCGTGCAACAGGTACACCGAGCCGTGTGATCCCTACCATACAACCCACACGGGTTAGGGCAGACCGGTGTACATAGATCGTCTGTGACATTCCAGACGATCGCTAGCAGCAACCCGCTCACTCTTCACCCACCATAGCAGCGGTCCCTTACACCGCACAGTGGACCTTGACCGGCGGAAGCTGTCCATTCCCCATCTTGGCATGCTTCCCCGGGTCCCCCTCGTAACATGTCAGCATGTTTTAGCTATGTAATTTAAAGACAGCAGGAAATAAAGGCTGACACACAGAATTTAACTATGTGTCATTTATTACCCTGCTGTGCTGTTAACTCATAGTGAAGGTTTTATCAACTGGGATTTATTATTGCCTGGACTGCACTAGTCTGAACACATCCACTCCCCCGCTAATTAGCACCTCTCTGACTATAGACTTTGTACATAGAGAGAGCCTGGTGTGGGCGGGTTAACTTTCTCAGGTCTAATGCATTGCTAAATCTAAAAACTCTGATTATGTCACAACTGCTGCACCCAGGAAACTAAGTGATACATTGTTGGATTCAGGGAATCATTGCATACATCATGCTGCTCTCAGATGAGACGGCAAAAATCAGATTCCCTTTAACAGTTCTGGAGCATCTTGTTTTATGCCTGTGTTGTGCTGTTCCTCTGATATTGGGAAACAGAAATGTATACGTTTATGGTAGTTACCAATTTGTGTCGACAAATTAATGTCAGACCGTGTAGCAAAACATGCCATTTGACCGTGGAAATAGTAATACCTTGTCAGTGGCGTATTAAAGTCCAATGGATGGAGCCTTCTAGACCCTATAAAGACATACGTGTTTGCCCCCCATGTATTGATGTTCCCCATTTTGGCCCCTTTATTTAATAATGTCCTCCATTATGAGTCTCTTCCTATTGTAATGTCTCCCATACTGGGCTCCTTCCTGTATTAATGTCCTCCCTAATGGGCCCCTTCCTCGTATAATGTCTCCAATCTTGGACCCCTTCTTGGTAAAATGCCCCACATCCTGGGCCCCTTCCTATTACAATCTCCTCCATCCTGGACCGATTCCTGGTATAATGTTCCACATCCTGGACATGTTCCTATAACAATGCCCTCCATCCTGTGCCCCTTTTTGGTACAATGTACCACATTTTGGTATAATGTTTCCCATTATAGGCCTCTTACTGGTAAAAAGATTTATGAAGTAAACAATTCTTCTTATCTTCCCTGGTTCCCACAAACAAGTAATGACTTTTTCCATAGCAAGCACAGAGGCCGACAGGTGACTCTGGCATGCTTGCCACAGGCAGCACATGTCGTCACTGCCATTTGCCGACCATGATGGGCCTGCATATGTCACCTGCCGGCATCTGATTGGCCAGCGTCATGTATTGCTACACAGGGAGCTGGCTGGATTCTGCGCAGCTGAATATGGGTTTGAGGGCACATATCTACATGAAGTAGGCACTGCCACTGATGGGCATCACTCCTGCACAGGCCTGGTCACACCCCAAATAGTTATGCCATAGACAGCAGATGGCTGTCGGATGAACAATGATGCGGTCGATGGGTCAGCTGGAGTCTCGTCTGTCTTTAACATACACAGGAGCCCTCGTTCAGCCAGGTGCTCTGAAATGACAAAGCTTCTCCTAAATATTCTCTCAGGAAGAACAAAAAACGACAGTAAGTCTCTTGGACCCCCATACAGATTAGATTGTTGGCCAAACCCATCGTTATCGGCATGTTCTGCCACGAATAGTCTGATATGTATGGGGCCTTTAGGAAGTGGACAAGCTTAAAGGGAATCTGTCAGCAGGTTTTTGCTACCTCCTCTGAGGGCAGCATGATGTAGGCAAAGAAATCCTAAATCCAACCATGTATCACTTAGATTACTGTGAGCAGCTATTCTGACACAATTAGAATTTTTAGGTTTAGTCATGTAGCAGAGCTGAGAGAGCTGCCCCCGCCCACACCAGGCTCTCTATAGAGACTGTACAATGACAGTGAGGTGTCAGAGGGGGAATGCTGGAATGCCATGCGCTTGACTTTGTAGTCCTGAGCAATGTTAAGTCCAGCTGCTTAAACAAACATAGGAAATAAACAACAGATTGGAATGTGACAAGACAGGCATCCCAGATTTTGCTGTGTTAACCCTTGCAGCATGCTGGCTTCAGCTTACATAACAAAAACCTGCTGATCAATTAACTTTAACAATTCATGTTGCCTGCACTTCTTAGTAACAAGGATGTTGAACTCTCACTATATAAACCATAACAGAAAGTAGTAGAGATGGGTTTTCCAAAGCCGCGCCAAAGACCAAATGATGATGGAAGTATAGGATTAATGTTGCTTTATTTCATGCTCAGGTCAACGCGTTTCAAGAGACTCAGCTCCCTTCATCAGGGCAAACAGGCAAAAGAACATCAAATCTGATCATTTGGTCTTTGGCATGGCTTTGGAAAACCCATCTTTACTACATTCTGTTATCAGCCACTGTGGGGACTGCTGCCAGGACCTGGAGTTACATGCTTTTATAGGAGTTGTGACTTTCACAACTTCCACTGGTGAGTTGAACCGCTTATTTTATAACCCCTATCTATTGGGGTAAGACCCTATTGCGCTTCTTTTTCCACAGTCATTTATATATATAAACCATAAGCAATTTTTAAACTTTTAGTGCTAATTAAATATCATTTTGCAAGCGTGACGGATGGTATAATGTTAATAGAAATTGTGGTTATCTATGGAACTTCCCTTTAACACGACAAATGAATAATGTAATGATATGTGACCAAATCCTATGATGTCACTGCTGTGTAAAAGAGGAAGACGCTGGTGACTGTGCTGGGAAGCGTTAAATAGCTTTACGACAGATAGGACAGAAGTTTCATATGCTCTACAAGAGACGCTTTAGGACACTGATAACAGACTCATCATTTTAAGCTATGAATATCCTGATAATGGAATCAGCGAGCTAAAGGCAAGAGCGCAATTTTCCTACATGCTGTACTAAGATGAAAGCTCAGTAGGTATAATTGATAATGATTAAAGGATTACTCTCTATTTATGATATGCAAGGAGAAATGGAGGGAGTCCCTTGAAACTGGGTCTCATTTATGATACATTTGTGCTTAATTAAAGGTAGTTTTACATGGTACTAGCCTAAATGTGCACATCAAAAACACCATACAGGTATTTCTACAAACCTCAATAATGGCTTGCATCGCTTTAACAAGCTGCAACATATACTACCGGTGAAATCACCTAATACTTCCCAATTTTACGTTCCCAGAAAATCACAGAAAGAAACAATTAACCTCTGCAGAGAGGGGTCCTATCCTAGTGGCTATGTTAATTTGACCACAGTGAGAGGCACTTAACTGCTGGGCATGAAAGCCCACTGATTGCATATAATGTTTTCAAGGATGAGAGCACCCTGCTGGACGCAGCCACAATCAGTGATATATTTGTACTCTGCTCTGCTCCATCTAATGAGAACCGACCCCTGCTGGGTCACAGAGGTACAGGTGTTTATGCATGCTTGCCACTGCCGCTTCTTACAAGGTCATATTGATCCCTCAGGTTTCCAATCACAGAGATGCAATGCTGGTGAGTCTACAAGAGAGACCCTTATTCAAAGTAATTTACCTGCGTGAAATGCATTCCTCAATTAAGAGTCATTCAGGTATTCTTCCACATTAATCTCTGGCCGGACTGCTGAGCCTCTTAGCGCTCGTGACAGATGATGTGTCAACGCCATGAAATCTTGTTTCTGCCTACTAATTTATTATACTGACCCTTCGTGAGCTAGATTTAAAGAGGACGTAAACTTAGTGAGATCACCAAAGCCAGCATGTTAACCTGTGTCGATCAGTGGATTGCTGGATTGCCACCCTTTTAAAAAAAAAAAAAAGGTTGACTTTGTGATAAAAGCACTTTAAATGTAGTTGGAACATGAAAAAATTGAAAATCAAAAATGTGATGAAGTAACGTCAGGATAAAATTATCTTACAGTGCCATTTTAGGATCTGGAAGTTATTTGTGTCACGTGGTATGTATAGATGGAAAAATGAGCTCCTAGGCTGACCCTAAAGCCTTGTGCCCACGGGCGCTCGTACCTGCGGATGTATCAGCAGGTACGAGCGCATGTTTCCCGCAGCTGCCCGCCGGCATCCGCAGCTATTTTTAGCTCCTAGATTACAGCGGTATAGCTGCGGGAAACATGCAGACATTCATGCGGCTTACCTGCGGATGTCCCGGCCTCTTATCTCCATAGCGGAGGGCAGGGACATCCGCAGGTAATTCCGCATGAATAATTGACATGCAATTATACATGCGGATGCCTACATCTGCAGCATGTTCGGCTGCCGCACTTTCCGCAGCGTGGACACAGCACTCCCCATGTCCCATAGGATAACATGGGGAGTGACTGTACATGCTAAAACCTGCGGATTTATCTGGAAAATCCAGAAAAATCCGCAGGTTTTCCGCGGCAAAATCCGCAGAAACAAGCTCCCGTGAGCACATAGCCTAATACTTGGGCCCCTGCGCTGTCCCTTATCTCGAAGGTAGGCTCGATGGTAGCCAGGTTTGAGCTCCCCTGTGATCCTGTCTCTTATCCAAGCCCTGATACTACTCCCCCCCTCCCCCACCATGGGAGAAGGCCTGAAGTCCAGTAACCAAAACCCAAATAAGCACAGACAAAAGTAAAAAAAAACTTGCACCCAGTGCACTTAAACGAAGGAGGAACAGTATGCAAATCGGGGAGTAAAGGAAAAAGGGATGAGAAATAAATGCACAACTGAAGGACTCAAACCACGCGAAACTGCAACTTGTAGATCACCACAGAACTGGATAACCACAGGAACCGAGGTAGCAAAGCTATATCTGGCACTCAGCCCCAGTATCCATAACGTTATAAAGGGTGAAGGCAGCTGGTGATCAGCCGCCTGAGCTCCCAGCATATGACCACAAGCCAGCAGGAATGAACTCCTGCGGTACTAAAGAGCAGTGAAGCCAGAAACAGCCGACGCCCATGACATGTTGTACAACTAAGTGATCCCAGGCTGTTTGTCAGACTCTGCAATGTGAATAGAGTCTCATGCCGCCATGACACTCAACGAGTGTAACGCTGAATACCGCACGACAATTTGTCTACTTTGCTCTTTATGGCATGATTACTCATTCCAACTCCAAAATTTGCAACATGTTCTATCAGTTTGCAGAGCATACCTTGTCCTTCCTTCTCCAATAGAAATTCAAATTTCTATTTTTTTACTTTTCCTTCCATTTTGAAGAAAATATACCAATGGAAGATAAGCTACAATATGTAGTTAGTCTTTACCGCTGACACCATAAAAGCTGCTATAATATAAGAACCGTCCAAAATGTCAAATTTGAACAGTGACAGAATTATACGCGAACATATGTTCATGATGATTGCCGATAATGTCTGCTGAAAACAATAATCTCCCTAATCTGCCTCTTTAGGCGGGCATGTTAACGGCCCCCAAACACATTAGACAGCTATCGGCCGAACAACGCTTTAGCCGATCATTCAATTGTCAACCATCTTTGCTGGCTCTTCCATACATAGTAGTGCTTGTTTGGCTGAGCGCTCCTTTTTATTTTGGTGAGAAAGCCAAAAGCTGACACTTCGGCGAGCAGCTTATCTTGGAGAATGATAAGATCGGCAATCTGAAATCAGACATGCCTGATCAATATTTTCATCCGACTATCATTTGGCTGGTGCCACCATAAACATTACATTGTTGGACAAATACGTCAATATCGATGGGTTTGGCCAACATTAGTGCGATGTCTTGATAGTCGAAGACTTAAGACCAAATTCGTGAAGGGGTGAGAGGGAGTAATAAACATGGAGTGGTGTCTTTTTTTAACCCTTTATTGGAGATTCTTACTTGCTGGGTCAAACTTGGCCTGACATTAAGAATCTCGGGCTCAATAGCAACTGGTAAAAGAAAGCTGGTATTAACCCCTTATTACCCAGCACCAGGGCCGCTAGAAGAGTTGGGTACAGCGCCAGAAGATGGCGCTTCTATGAAAGCACCATTTTCTGGGGCGGCTGCGGACTGCAATTCGCAGCGGGGGCCCAGAAGGCTTAGGCCACCCTGCACTGCATATTCCAATCCCCAGCTACCTAGTTGTAACTGGCTGAATAAAAAAATTGGGCGAAGCCCATGTCGTTTTTTTTAAATTATTTCTTGAAATTCATGAAATAATTAAAAAAAAGGGCTCCCCTATATTTTTGTTTTTCAGCCGGGTACAAATAGACAGCTAAGTGTTGGAGGCAGCCCGTACCTGCTTGCTGTACCTGGCTAACATACAAAAATATGGCTAAGTCCACATAACTTTTTTTGTTTAGTTTGGGCAAAAAGCTGAAAAAAAAGGGCTTCCCTGGATTTTCCATTGCCAGTGAAGGTAACAGCAAGCAGTGGGGGTTAGCAAACAGTAGCTGCTTGGATTACCCCTAGTTAAAGAAAATGCAGCGGGAGATCACGTTTTTTTTTTAAATTATTTTTTTAAATAACAAAAAAAAATGTGCCTCCCTGTGGAAAATAGGCTTGGCGTGTATAATTAGCCCAGTATGCAATGATTGTTTAGAGAGAAAAATGAGGTATTCTGAATGCCAGCCAAGGTAAAGCCAGGCAGATGGGGGTGGCAGCATGTAGCCATCCGCTTTATGTGCGCTAAAAATGAAAAATACCGCGGAGCGCTACAAATTTTAAAATTAGTTCTTTTTATACAACTTTATATTGTGTACATTATATTTATACTGTATATATATGTAGTTTATATATATATATATATATATATATATATATACAGATATATATATATATATATATATATATATATACAGTTAGGTCCAGAAATATTTGGACAGTGACACAATTTTCGCGAGTTGGGCTCTGCATGCCACCACATTGGATTTGAAATGAAACCTCTACAACAGAATTCAAGTGCAGATTGTAACGTTTAATTTGAAGGTTTGAACAAAAATATCTGATAGAAATTGTAGGAATTGTACACATTTCTTCACAAACACTCCACATTTTAGGAGGTCAAAAGTAATTGGACAAATAAACCAAACCCAAACAAAATATTTTTATTTTCAATATTTTGTTGCGAATCCTTTGGAGGCAATCACTGCCTTAAGTCTGGAACCCATGGACATCACCAAACGCTGGGTTTCCTCCTTCTTAATGCTTTGCCAGGCCTTTACAGCCGCAGCCTTCAGGTCTTGCTTGTTTGTGGGTCTTTCCGTCTTAAGTCTGGATTTTAGCAAGTGAAATGCATGCTCAATTGGGTTAAGATCTGGTGATTGACTTGGCCATTGCAGAATGTTCCACTTTTTCGCACTCATGAACTCCTGGGTAGCTTTGGCTGTATGCTTGGGGTCATTGTCCATCTGTACTATGAAGCGCCGTCCGATCAACTTTGCGGCATTTGGCTGAATCTGGGCTGAAAGTATATCCCGGTACACTTCAGAATTCATCCGGCTACTCTTGTCTGCTGTTATGTCATCAATAAACACAAGTGACCCAGTGCCATTGAAAGCCATGCATGCCCATGCCATCACGTTGCCTCCACCATGTTTTACAGAGGATGTGGTGTGCCTTGGATCATGTGCCGTTCCCTTTCTTCTCCAAACTTTTTTCTTCCCATCATTCTGGTACAGGTTGATCTTTGTCTCATCTGTCCATAGAATACTTTTCCAGAACTGAGCTGGCTTCATGAGGTGTTTTTCAGCAAATTTAACTCTGGCCTGTCTATTTTTGGAATTGATGAATGGTTTGCATCTAGATATGAACCCTTTGTATTTACTTTCATGGAGTCTTCTCTTTACTGTTGACTTAGAGACAGATACACCTACTTCACTGAGAGTGTTCTGGACTTCAGTTGATGTTGTGAACGGGTTCTTCTTCACCAAAGAAAGTATGCGGCGATCATCCACCACTGTTGTCATCCGTGGACGCCCAGGCCTTTTTGAGTTCCCAAGCTCACCAGTCAATTCCTTTTTTCTCAGAATGTACCAGACTGTTGATTTTGCTACTCCAAGCATGTCTGCTATCTCTCTGATGGATTTTTTCTTTTTTTTCAGCCTCAGGATGTTCTGCTTCACCTCAATTGAGAGTTCCTTAGACCGCATGTTGCTGGTCACAGCAACAGCTTCCAAATGCAAAACCACACACCTGTAATCAACCCCAGACCTTTTAACTACTTCATTGATTACAGGTTAACGTTAAGAGCTATGATTCCTAAACCCTTTCTCCAATTTGGATGTGAAAACTCTCATATTGCAGCTGGGAGTGTGCACTTTCAGCCCATATTATATATATAATTGTATTTCTGAACATGTTTTTGTAAACAGCTAAAATAACAAAACTTGTGTCACTGTCCAAATATTTCTGGACCTAACTGTATATATATATATATATATATATACAGCTCTGGCAGAAATTAAGAGACCACTGCAAAATTGTCAGTTTGTCTCTTTATATTTTTGAGTACAATGTAAATCATTTCCTTCTATAAACTATTAACAACATTTCTCCGAATTTCCAGGCAATATATTTTGTATATATTTTCTGAGAGGTAGAACATAGCAACAGGGGCAAAACAGAAAAAATATTAGACCTCAAATATAACTTTTAATAAGTGTACGTTTAAGAAGTGAATAACTCACTGCATAAAAACGTGAATTTAAAAAATGAACCAGTGGGCCTCAAAGCTCAAAGTGGCCCCATCTAGTACATTAGGCACATCAAAACAGCATACCATGATAAACACACTGAGGGTTAAACCAAGTGGTTAAAAATATCCCACAACACAAAGATGGGAATAACACCCTCAATAGTGATGTATGGGTTCCAAATGATGGGACTCTGTAATAATACTGCAGCAGACCCTTTCAGAATCCAGGATATCACCCTTAGGCCCTGTGCGCACTGGAAAATGGAATTTTCTCAAGAAAATTCCGCAGGTATTCAAAGATTACCGCACCCGAGGTAAAAAACCGCAGCAAACCGCACCCGAAAACCGCATGCGGTTTGCCGCGGTTTTACCGCGGTATTGTTCGCGGTATTGCCGCGTGCGGGTTGGTATGTGCTTTATTGCATTCAATGCAATAAAACACATTGAAAAGAAAAAAAAAAGTCATTTCATTCTGAGATAGAGGAATAGATAGAAGAATAGACAGATAGACAGACAGAGGGATAGATAGAAGGATAGATAGAAGAATAGATAGAATAGATAGAGTCCCTGTGAGCACACGCTGCATTTCTCACGGTCGGCAGTGAGTTCACATTACCGGCCGTGGGAAATGCCCTGGAGTTACCTCTGCTGTCTCACTGTGAGGCTGCATTCAGCAGTGTCTGTGTCAGTCGTGGCTGGATGCAGGCATCGCAGGACGCTGGAGCTGTGGATTACGTCGGAGCTTTGTTTCGGGTGGGGTTAATAAACGGGTGAACGAGGCTTTTTTGTGTTTTATTTAAAATAAAGGATTTTTCTGTGTCTGTTTTTTTCACTTTACTTACGGGTTGATCATGTCAGCTGTCACATAGATGCTGCCATGATCAAGCCTGGAGTTAGTGGCGGTGATCCGCCGCCATTAACTCCTTACATTACCTTGACTGCCACTGCTACACGGCAGCAAGAAGAGCCGGGGACACTCCGATACTGCCACATAATGGATGCGACAGTGCCGGGGCAGCTGCGGCTGATATTCTCGGCTGCGGGAGGTGGGAGGGAGGCGGGGGGACATTAACCCTGCCCCTCTCCCTTCCCAGCCTGAGAATAACGGGCCGCCGCTGTGTGCTTACCTCGGCTGGACGGTAAATATACAGCGGAGCCCACGTGTTTTTTTTCCTATATGTCCGTTTGTTTTCTATGTGTGTTCTATGTGTCTGTGTTCTATATGTCTATGTCTGTCTGTGTCTGTGATATGTGTGTTTACTCTCTGCTCCGCTTCCTCTTCCTGTCATAATGACATCACTTCCCTGCAAACTGCAGGCAAGCGATGTACAGGTAAACCGCGAAATACCGCAGGGAATAACGCAGGAAAACGCAGTGAACCGCACAGAATTTGCTGCCTGCGTTATTCCCTGTGGGATTTCATGATTACATTGGAGTCAATGTAGTGAAATGCCGCAGCGACGTGCGGAAAAGAATTGACATGCAATTGTTTTTGCTGCGGGAATCCCGCAGCAAAACATGCAGCTGTCAAAATCCGCCTAGTGCGCACAGGATTTTTTTTTCCCATAGGTTTTGCTGGTGATTCACTGCAGAGATGTTATGAACATTTTCTGCAGCGAGACATGCAGCAAATCCGCAGAAAATCCGCGGCAAAATCCGGTAAGTGCGCACAGAGCCTTAAACAGTTTAGTGATGGATCCTGCTTAGAAAAGAAAAGGAATGGTATATCGTGACTCAATGGGCATATCTCCATAAGACAGGTCTAGAGCTCCAATGTGGTGACCAATATATGGACTAAATAAATACCACCAAATGGCTCAATATTCAAACGACTTCATAGGGAGAATGTGGACGATAACACTAACTCACACATCAATATCCACATTTTTTTAACATGGGATTCAGCGGGTGATGAGTGCCACAGTATAACATTCATTCAAAGCTTCTGCCATGCAGAGGCCATTAATGTGAAGGCACCAGAGTATTTTCAGACAAAAGTAACTGTGAAATTCTTCATCATTGGGCAAGCACCATGAGTAGTTTTTGATATAGTCTCTGGAAATGTACTTTCTTAAGATGTATGTATGAACATTGATAGAAATGACAACGTGCACATATGTCAGGAGCAAATATTAGCAATCCAACAAATATTCTATTTACAGCAATGGAAAGATAACGGCCTCTGGATGGGAAAGTTAATATTTTCATTCTTTGTTATTTAGTTCTGCTTGAAAAGCGTCGTGCTCCGTAATAAAGGAAAACTGCAAGTTAAATGTTGTGAATAGTAATAATAACTTAATGGGTTGAGAAAAATTAAACTGAAACAATCAAGGGCCATTTTACTGTGTAATGGGTCTCCTTGTTCTCCACTGTGTGCTGCCATATTAAGGCTTGTGCCGCTCTCTACTGTCTGTCACGTCCCATGAAGCCTTTTATAGGCTTGTCTGTGACAAGGACCATTTGATTGTAGCATGAGGAGGTGTTGTGACTTTATATGAAAACCTTTTCTCTTTACAGTCACAAATCATCAACCGGGCTCAAGTCAATGAGACGTGGTATTGTAAATTCAATGAAGCCATCGTCCTTCCCCGCTGTGATTTTATTTCTATGTATATGTTTTAACATAGCATTAAAGTTTATATACATAGCAAAATATCCACAAACTGTTACTACTTCACTTTCCAGCAAATAAATATATGACTTTGCTGTGCCAATGTAACAATATATTTGTAAGTACAATAAGTGCCAAGTTAAAGGGAACCTGTCAGGCAATTCATGCTGCCTAAACTGCGGGCACTATGAATCGTAGCCTGGCCACATAACTATTATATTGGTTTCTGAAACACTCCAACATTTCAGGGTGAATATAATTTCAAAATCCAGCCAGAGAGCACAGACCGAGATTAAACTAGTCCAGCGCCACCCCTGGCCGGATATTACCAGCGCTTCTACAGTGATTGACAATAATTTAAATATATAATTTAAAAAAGTGAAGTGGACTCTGCCATATTTTTGAAACCCAACCAAACTAAAGAAGACTGCTGAGGCTGGTATTTTCAGGCTAAGAAGGTCCATGGTTATTTTGCCCCTCCCAGTCTAAAAATAGCAGCCCGCAGCTGCCCCAGAAGTGTCGCATCCATTAGATGTGCCAATTCTGGCGCATTGCCCGGTTCTTCTCGATTGCCCTAGAGCAGTGGCAATCGGGGTAATACCTTTGGGGCTGTTGTCAGCTGTGAATTGACAGTTGACATCAAGCCCAGAGGTTAGTAATGAATAGGAATCTATAAGACACCCTCATTAGTAACTAAGAAAAGGTAGAGTTAAAAACACACACCCAGGAAAAAAGTTAATTTGAATAAAAACTCCCCCACGCACCCTCATTCACCAATTTATTAATAAAAAAGAAATACTTGAAGTTGCAACGTAATCCAATGTTGTAAAGTTCCCCGACGCTCATCGACTCCAATGGAGCCTCATTCAGAACGAAGCTCCACAGGAATCGATTCGGCGTTGTGGGACATTACACCATTGCATTATGTTGGAATTTCGAGGATTTATGATTAATTAATAAATTGGTGAACGAGTAAGAGTGGGGGAATCTTTATTCAAATAAACTATATTTTTTCCTGTGTGTGTTTTTTAACTACATTTGCAGATTTAGTAATGGGGATGACCAATAGAGACGCCTCTCCATTACTAATCACCTAGGCTTGATGCCAGTTATCAACTCACAGCTGACATTAACCCCAAAAGTACTATCCCGATTGCCTCCGCACCAAGGCAATCGCAAGAGCTGGGCAAAGTGCCAAACACTGGCACATGTAATGGATGTGCCACTTCTGGGGCATGCTGCAGGCTGCTATTTTTAGGCTGGGAAGGGACCAATAACTATGAACCTTCCCAACCTAAAAATTCCAGTCCCCAGCTGTCTGCATTATCTTGGCTGGTTATCAAATTATGGTGGAACTCACACCATTTACTTAAAATTTATTTAAATAATAATAAAAAAGGGTCTACTCTATTTTTAATAGCCAGTCAAGGTAAAGCAGACAGCACACAGTTGTCTGATTTACCTGTGCAGGTTATCAAAAATAGGCTGGAACCTAAGAATTTTTTTTTTTATTGTTCACAGCATCGTACAGGTAACTTTTGCATGCAATAAAGCTTGTTGATTGGTTGTGCTGCAGCCTTTCAACAAACTTTATTAGCATAGAAACAGCACCCAAACGACAAACTCAGACACAGACTATTTTAAAAGTCAGTGTTCGAGTTCGAGACCTGAACACCCAGTATCTGGTACAAACACCGAAATTTACAGCATAACATAGCGACTAGATCCTGATTCCAGGGATGTGTAATTTTTTAGACTGTGCGTTATTGTGTCAGTAAAATGAGTGTTTTATCAGCATGAGATTATCATTAAAGGACTAGATTTCATGTGTAGAGCAGTCAGACTAATCTGTGTAACCTCGCCTCCACCACTAATTGACAGCTTGTTCACAAGGTACAGTGTACACAGGGAGCTGCCAGTCTGAGGAGTGTGGGTGGGGTTATAGACACAGCAGCTTTATGAGCATTGCAACAGCTATAACAGAGAAAATAAGGATTCTAGAAAAACTACACCAAGAAGTCCAGTAAGTGATATATCCCTGGAATAAGGCTCTCTGTCTCTACATTATGCTGCTCTCAGACAATATAGCAAAAATATGCTGGCAAATTCCCTTTAAAACAAAACTATCATTTCAGGAGAATTTTCATAATAAGCCATCATATATTTGTATGGCTTCTAAACTCCATACCTTATAGTTACATTTTCCTATTAGTAAAGCTGTGATGATATTCTGCAGCCCTCAGGAGCACTGCACCTCATAATTGTGTGACTACTACAAATAACAATGCCGTCATAGGTGATTTCTCCATGTTTTACCAATCTCAAAATTGTGACTGAACAATCATCTACTCATTTAGTCAAGGGAATGGACAGTCATTCTACAGAAATGCCCTGCCACAGGCGCACCAACATCAAAGTATTTAGGCCATTGTAACAGATTTTATACTGAAAAATATGGTTAGAGCATCTCTTAATCAAGTTTTTGTGTGATATACTCTAATACTTAGAAAACAATGGCAGAAGAGCTGTGGCTGGCATTCTCCTTCTCACACGCGCTCACCTGCTTCGTTCTGTGTAGAGAATATTTCAGTGAGAATTAATAATTAATCTTGTTTTTCAGTGAGTGCAGAGTTTTCAAAGTTACAAAGCCCTTTGTTCTGATAACTGTCTAAGACTATCATCCTCCAGAATCAAATCCTCCCACTTTCATCTTTAAAGCTCTGCTCATGCTGTACCTGTTCTCTGGAATGTGCTACCTCAGGCAGGCAGATTAATTTCCAGCATTTACAAAACACATTTCTTTTAGCTAGCTTCTCAAACTTCGTAATCTAACTATTGCACCTATCCACTCTTTTCTAGATTATTCCTCAGAACTTAATCCCTTCACACATGGCAGTAATCCCAAACTCCATGCACTTTATATCTGATCACACACTGAAAGTACAAAATCGCTGCAAAAATGCAACCATGGTTTTCTGATGAATAAAACTAACTTAGTTAAACCTGTTCTGTAGACAAATGACACATATAATCTGCATAAAATCACAATAAAAATGCATCACACCTGATTTTTGTAAGCAGCTCTTTACTGCCAAGAGAGCAAGTTTTACTGCTGAAAAAAATGCTGCAAAAATGCAATGTGTGAACATACCTTAGCCTGGCTTGTGATCAGAGCGACTCGAATAGGTCAACGTCATCCGATTAATATAAAATGCTGCTACATTGATAACAAGTACTGAAAGCACAAATCTCCGAGATAATTCACGGGAAACGTTAGCATTGTGTTTGTGACTAGCATAAGCCACCATACCAAATACAACAATATTTTCCTAGATAAATAGCAGCTTATTAGCACTTGACTAATTTGTCTTCTCTACAAACAGGAACATGTGTGCAGGAATGCAAATTTATACAAATTATGTTACTTTTTTCATAACATTAGAAAATGGAGCTAGCCACACTTAGCAAGTTGATTATTGGGAAAGTTTGAAGGGAACCAGTCACCAGATTTGGCGAATATAAACTGCGGCCACCACCAGTGAGCTCTTATATACAGCATTCCAGAATACTGTATATAAGAGCCCAGGCCGGGCCGCTGTGTAAAACGTAAGAAACACTTTTATAATACTAAGGGGCAGTCAGGTCCGATGGGTGTCGTTGCTCTTTGGTCTGGCGCCTCCTCTCTCCAGCAATCGCCGTCCTACGTCATGCATAGTAGCCAGCATTGAGGTCCTGCGCAGGCGCACTTTGATCTGCCTTGCTCAGGGCACATCAAAGTACTGTAGGGTGCATGCATGGATGATCTTTAACCTTTCCTCTTGGCTGCGCATTACAGTACTTTGATCTTGCCTCAGAAGGGCAGATCGAAGTGCGCATGCGCAGGACCACGATGTCGGCTTGTGAGGATAGCGTAGACGCGTCATCCACACTGGGCTGGGTAAGAGGATGACAGAGATTGCAGCAGAGAGGTGGCGCCAAAGCGGAGAGAGAAGGCACCGTACCGGAGAGTAGTGACACTCATTGGACCGGACCGCCCCCCTAGGCGAGTATTATAAAAGTGTTTTTACATTATACAGCACGGCCTGGGCTCTTATATACAGCATTATAGAATACTGTATATAAGAGCTCAGTGGTGGCTGCAGCTTATAGTCGCCAAATCTGGTGACAGGTTCCCTTTAACAATTTCAAGGACAGATTGGATGAGTTATTTCTTTTATGTAATGTAATTACATACAATTACATAATGTATAATTTATGGCTGGACTGAAATGCACCGTGGTGTGGACCAGTGTTGCCTGTGAATGCAGAGATAGCTGTCAATCACTCAGTAGGACCAGCCACTGGACTCCTGCATACAAACACCAGAGAATTCAATGAATAAAATACAACTTGTACTAAATATTTTCCAACAAACCTATATATCAAACCTTCATCTTTTCTATACCGTGCTGTCCACATATCGGACTGTATGTTCAGTGTAAATATCCAAAAAACTGACCCGCACATCCAACAAATGTGAACAGGTGCTAACCGAAAAAACATAGTCACTATACAATGCATACAGCTGCACACTGAAAAGCCAAAAATGTACAAGGGAAAATATGGTACTGCATATTTGGATATTTGTAGTGAGTCTCTTTCTGGCGGAGCACTCCGCCTTAAGACCTGGCTGTTCATAACCATTATAGCAGGAGCCTAGCTGCCCATACATGGAGGTTTGTAGTCCACATAGTGGCATTTTGCCCAGACATGGATGTTTTTAACCTAGATAGTGGCATTTAAGTTAGGTTCCCGGAATACAGAGATATACCTTGCCGTTGGTTTCCGGGCTTACATGCATTGGCCAATTCATAAACTAAATATCTCTCTTTTTCAGTAATGCAGTGCCATATTTTCCCTTGTACATTTTTGGCTTTTCAGTGTGCGGCTGTATGCATTTTATAGTTTGTATGTACAGTGTGACAGGATCCCTTTAAGTAAAATTATTGTATAATAAAAACCTTCACTATTAGTGAATGAAAATATTGAGAAATATCCATGCGATATCATCTCTGTCTTGCTTTCCAGACACATTTGGGAACTTTTATCATTCCTTTTGCACCAAGATTTTTGTGCAAATTACGAGATTTTATTGCTGTAAACACCCATCCATAGCTGGATATTTCGTTTGTGTAGCTTCAACATCGCGGGGTGTCCGTGCAGTCAGGACCCGGTCCTTCTCTGCCTCATCTACATTTATAATATTCACAAAAAATTAGGGATATTTGGCTTAATGTGACCTTCTCTAATCTTCTGAATCCACATCTCCAACTGTTCAAAGCTTCAGTACTTTTTGCACAATTTGCAGTTCTCTAACAATCAAAAAGCTGTGGAGAGAAAAGCGCACATAGGGTCTTATCTGATAAACAATGCAGGTTTAGAGAATAGGACAGGTGCTCACCTGTGGAAGTTGTGACAGGCACAACTCCTATGAAGGCAAAAATAGATTGTAGAAATTGGTCAAGCAGCAGCCCCGATAATGCAATGGAGAAATATAAAGGTGGATAGAGAAGTCGGGTTCAATACTGCGCTAAAACCATGAAGCCAGACGATATGATGGATTCTTTTCTTTAATTAGGACAGGTCAACGCGTTTCAAAGGCATGTCCGCCTTCTTCATCAGGACAAGAAAAAAACAGCATGCTGTTTTTTTCTTGTCCTGATGAAGAAGGCGGACATGCCTTTGAAACACGTTGACCTGTCCTAATTAAAGAAAAGAATCCATCATATCGTCTGGCTTCATGGTTTTAGCGCAGTATTGAACCCGACTTCTCTATCCACCTTTATATTTCTCAGTTCTCTAACAAGGAGCTTAATGGCAAAATTCACAACAGGTGCTTGATCCATGAATCGCCCGGTAAATTTCAGAGTTCAATTAGACTTGGTATTGAAACAGTCCTCCTCATCATGCTGTTCATATTTTGACATCATTAGACCAATATGATACCTAACAATTGATGAACAGTATCTCACTATTGCGAGTTTTCAAGCAGAATGTTTTGAAACAGAAGTGGCCACTGAGCATCATCAGCAAGCTGCAACAGATGCAAAGATTGGAAGAGTCACAGAAAGGCATAGAAAAAGTGGACTTCCTTTGGCCACATCCCACACAGATGACCTCTTCATTGTTAATATTGTGCTTTGGAACCAGATGATCAATGCCACAGAACTCCAGGCACATTTAAGGGAGGTGAGAGGCACACAAGTGCTTCATCAGATCATTCAAAACAATTTACATCAGTGTGCTCTACTTGCTTGATAACATGCAAGGTTACCTGACCACACCACTGTCTTGCTGGACGAGGGAGCATCTACGCTGAACGAAGGGCCAGTGAGCCTCAGTGCTGTTCACTGATGAAAGTCTATTGACGCTGAGCAGAAATGCTATGCCACTGTTGTCACCAGATGAGCCTTTGGTGATGTTACAGTGTGGGCAGGTGTGTCTAGTCAATACAGAACTACCCTAGACTTTGTGAATGGTACAGTGACAGTCCCTACTACTTGTATAACATCATTAATCCAGTCATTGTGCCGTGGCATGAACAACAGAAGACTAATTTTATCCTCAATGATGACAATTCTCCAGTTCATCGAGGTTGCATCATTAGGGAATAGATAATGGAGACTGGAGTACATCAAATGGAGCAGCCTGAACTGTCTCCAGACCTGAATCGCATAGAAAACCTATGGGATCAGCTAAGTCGCTATGTAAGGGTACGCTCACACGAGCGTGAAAATCGGACGAGTGCAATGCGAGAAATTCTCGCATTGCACTCTGACCAATGTTAGGCAATGAGGTTGAGCTGTTGGTCAGCTTTTCTCGCATCCAGATTCTGGATGCGAGAAAAGCGGCAGCATGCTGCGATTGTCTGCGAGAGCCGTATCCCTCGCACCCATTCAAGTGAATGGATGCGAGAGATACATCGGACTGCACTCGGATCTTATCCCAGTGCAGTGCGATATACGCACAGGCTGACAGTGGAGGAGATGGGAGGATTAACCCCTCCCTCTCCTCCGCAGCGCCTGCACTCAGCTTCACAGCTGTGACCCGATCGCAAGATCGGGTTACAGTCGCATGACACCCGGCTCACGCTCGCAGCAGAGCCTGAGCCGGGGGACATTAGCATATCGCATCCGATGCTCTCGCATCGGATGCCATACGCTCGTGTGAGTCCAGCCTATAGGCTAGTAACTCTGTACCCCAGAACCTCAATGACCACCCTTCAAATAGAGTAGGATGCCATGCCTCAGCAGACAATAACTCCACTTGTGAACATCATGATACGTCGTTGTCAGCTGTAATTGATGCTCAAGGCCACATGACAAGTTATTGAGACATTGACATTTTGGGGAGTATACCCACCATTGTTGTTGGCTTTTGTTTCAATAAATTGTTTGAGATGAGGAAATCACCATTGCATGTTCCTACTTAAATGCCCTACTTTGCAAATTTTTTGTGCAATCCCACGTTCTTCCCAGAATGTTTTACACTAACTTTCTGGCGAAAACACTCTGATGAATAAGGGCCAAAGTTTTCAGACTTTAACATTGTGAAGTATACAACCATAATTAAAAATAATTTTTCATCGTTACATGACATTTAATAAATATGCAGTGGTGCAATTTATGTGAGATCACTATAAATTTGAAGCAAGAATATCCTCGTTTGATAAATGTGTACCAAAATGTTCAGATGTACTAACAGCAAACATTAAAGGGAAACCAAGGAATATTAAAACATTGCTACACATCTGTACTGAAAGGGAATCTGTCACCAGGTTTTTGGTAACCCATCCTAAAGAAGCATAATGTAGGGTCAGAGGTCCGGATTCCGGTGATGAATCACATATGGAGCTGCTTGCTACAGTTTATCTGCTGTGGATCTGCCAGTTCTCTGAAAGTTGAGCTCTGCATAACCTTGCCCACACTGATTGGCAGCCTTTTGTGTACACCACATAGGAAGAAAGCTGCCAATCAGGGGTGGGGGTGGTGCTATAAAGAGCTCATGAATATGGAGGACTACATGGCAGCAGGTTTACTAGTCCTCTAATGATAATCTACTGCTGATAAAACAGTGATTTTGTAAAAACTATGGCATGCAGCCGTGTAAGTGACACATAACTGGAATCAGGGCTTCTATCCCTACATCATATGCTTCTCATAGATTAAGCAGCAAAAATCTGGTGACAGATTAGCTTTGAAGATGTAAAAATTGTTATCACGTTAGTGTCATGGCTTCTGTTATTACCTAAGCCGAAAAAGCTGTGGCAGATCTGCTGTAATACAGATTTAATGAATTCTAATTGATCTCGTTGACTTTTAATGAGTCCGTCAAGTTTATCTGCTAGTGATAGAGTGAGCAGAGCCTGGCACGACTCTGAATTACACAGACATATAAACAGAGAAAGGGATGTTTCATCAGAAAATCATATCCTTCCTTCTGTTCTGGATGACACTTCTAAACCCCCTATTCCGAGAGATGCTGTGATGAGTCCGCACACTTCTGTTAGACCTGGAACACAAACAGAAAAGGAATCTCTTGGCCGCCATCCTCTCTCCAGGCCCCATAACACTCACAGCCCCCCAAAAAAGCCCACGCAAAATGCGTGTTGAGGCTCAGATCAGCTGTTACAGCTAAGGAGTAATGGTAGGTGTTGTGGATTATATGCATTTATGCTTTATTTTGCCTGGGAGTAAGTTAGCTTGTATTTTTAACACTGCTAGTTTACGTCAAGCTATTTTTATCCCTTGAGCATTGAATTCTACTGGGACTCTGCAATACTGTGTTCTACAATAATTGCTCCGCCGTACCCACTTTGTAATCCCTCAACCTCTACTTTTTTCTGTCCATCTGAGTCTACACCTTGTGTTTTATCTTATTTTGTACTGTGTCACTATTAAAGGTGTTGACCACTACTAGGACAACCCTTTCTGATTCCACAGGTTTCCCCCCAGGTAAAATAAAAAAAACTATACTCACCTCCTGTACCAGCGCCATTCCAACAGTGCCGCGGTACGCAATCTCGAGGCTCACATGATGTTGTGATGTCACTTGAGCCCCACAACCAATCAGCGCCGGCTTCTCCCCCCACCTGTGGATCAAACGAGCAATCATCAGGAAGTGGGTGGCAGCCACAGCACTCACTTCCTGTTGATTAACTAGTTTGGTCCAAAGGCGGGAAGACAGAAGCTGGCGCTGATTGCATGCGGAGCTTAAGTGACGTCATGTGAGGCCCGGGAGAGCGAACCACAGCACTGCTGGAATGGCGCAGGTACAGGAGGGGAAAATAGGCTTTTTTATTTTACCTGAGGGTAACATATGGAATCAGAAGGGTCCTAGTAGTGGACACTCTCTTTAATGACCTTTGAATAAACAATTTTGTTTAGATGGCGCTCTAGACTCCATTATTTTCTTGTAGGATTATGTCTGTCATAGGAGTGATCCATCTATATACAGTCAGGGCCAGAAATATTTGGACAGTGACACAAGTTTTGTTATTTTAGCTGTTTACAAAAACATGTTCAGAAATACAATTATATATATAATATGGGCTGAAAGTGCACACTCCCAGCTGCAATATGAGAGTTTTCACATCCAAATCGGAGAAAGGGTTTAGGAATCATAGCTCTGTAATGCATAGCCTCCTCTTTTTCAAGGGACCAAAAGTAATTGGACAAGGGACTCTAAGGGCTGCAATTAACTCTGAAGGCGTCTCCCTCGTTAACCTGTAATCAATGAAGTAGTTAAAAGGTCTGGGGTTGATTACAGGTGTGTGGTTTTGCATTTGGAAGCTGTTGCTGTGACCAGACAACATGTGGTCTAAGGAACTCTCAATTGAGGTGAAGCAGAACATCCTGAGGCTGAAAAAAAAGAAAAAATCCATCAAAGAGATAGCAGACATGCTTGGAGTAGCAAAATCAACAGTCGGGTACATTCTGAGAAAAAAGGAATTGACTGGTGAGCTTGGGAACTCAAAAAGGCCTGGGCGTCCACGGATGACAACAGTGGTGGATGATCGCCGCATACTTTCTTTGGTGAAGAAGAACCCGTTCACAACATCAACTGAAGTCCAGAATACTCTCAGTGAAGTAGGTGTATCTGTCTCTAAGTCAACAGTAAAGAGAAGACTCCATGAAAGTAAATACAAAGGGTTCACATCTAGATGCAAACCATTCATCAATTCCAAAAATAGACAGGCCAGAGTTAAATTTGCTGAAAAACACCTTATGAAGCCAGCTCAGTTCTGGAAAAGTATTCTATGGACAGATGAGACCAAGATCAACCTGTACCAGAATGATGGGAAGAAAAAAGTTTGGAGAAGAAAGGGAACGTCACATGATCCAAGGCACACCACATCCTCTGTAAAACATGGTGGAGGCAACGTGATGGCATGGGCATGCATGGCTTTCAATGGCACTGGGTCACTTGTGTTTATTGATGACATAACAGCAGACAAGAGTAGCCAGATGAATTCTGAAGTGTACCGGGATATACTTTCAGCCCAGATTCAGCCAAATGCCACAAAGTTGATCGGACGGCGCTTCATAGTACAGATGGACAATGACCCCAAGCATACAGCCAAAGCTACCCAGGAGTTCATGAGTGCTAAAAATTCTGCAATGGCCAAGTCAATCACCAGATCTTAACCCAATTGAGCATGCATTTCACTTGCTCAAATCCAGACTTAAGACGGAAAGACCCACAAACAAGCAAGACCTGAAGGCTGCAGCTGTAAAGGCCTGGCAAAGCATTAAGAAGGAGGAAACCCAGCGTTTGGTGATGTCCATGGGTTCCAGACTTAAGGCAGTGATTGCCTCCAAAGGATTCGCAACAAAATATTGAAAATAAAAATATTTTGTTTGGGTTTGGTTTATTTGTCCAATTACTTTTGACCTCCTAAAATGGGGAGTGTTTGTAAAGAAATGTGTACAATTCCTACAATTTCTATCAGATATTTTTGTTCAAACCTTCAAATTAAACGTTACAATCTACACTTGAATTCTGTTGTAGAGGTTTCATTTCAAATCCAATGTGGTGGCATGCAGAGCCCAACTCGCGAAAATTGTGTCACTGTCCAAATATTTCTGGACCTAACTGTATAACAGGCTATGGTGCAGCTAATGGCCTCTAATTTGTATTTATGGCATTTATATTCAGCTCCGTTTAGTCTGATTGCCCATAGCCCTCATGTAGCCTGTCTCTATAAAATCTAAACATTATGAGATCTTAAGACCACATTCAGACATCTGTGATTTATCTGGTATACAAAGGGGTACTTTGCACGCTGCGACATTGCTAGCATCGGCTAGCGATACCGAGCGCAATAGTACCCGCCCCTGTCGCAGATGCGATATCTTGTGATAGCTGCCGTAGTGAACATTATCGCTATGACAGCTTCACATGCACTTACTTGCCCTGCGATGTCGCTCTGGCCGGCGACCAGCCTCCTTCCTAAGGGGGCGGGTCGTGCGGCATAACAGCGACGTCACATGGCAGGCATTCAATAGAAGTGGAGGGGCGGAGATGAGCGTGACTTAAACCTTCCGCCCACCTCCTTCCTTCCGCATAGCCGGTGGAGGCAGGTAAGGAGATGTTCCTCGCTCCTGCGGCTTTATACACAGCAATGTGTGCTGCCGCAGGAACGAGGAACAACATCGTATCTCCTATTGATGCGACATTATGAAAATGATCGACGCTACACAGATCACCGATTTTCGACGCTTTTGCGATCATTTATTGGCGCATCTAGGCTTTACACGTTGCGACGTCGTTACCGGCGCCGGATGTGCGTCACTTTCTATTTGACCCTGACGATATCGCAGTAGCGATGTCGCAACGTGCAAAGTACCCCAAACTGTTCGATTTTCATCAGTTATTTTACTAATATGAAAAAAAGAAACAACTTGTAAATCTTCTCCTATTCATTGCAATCTTAAAATGGACAGCGCAGAGATAGCACAGTGATAACAATGTGTGCCGTCAGTGATTTCCGTGATTTCAGTGAATTCTATCTTGGATGAAAAACAGATATGGTTCTGTTTTTTTTCCTTTGTAGACCAACCACAAAAAAAACAAGAATGTATAACCAGCCACTTGAACTATAATGAAAAACACAGACGACGCCTAGATGAAGCCTAATTCCCCACTAGTCAGTAAAATATTCTTCATCACTGAAGCTGTGACCATTTTCCCTCCAAATCCACCTGTAACACATAGAGATGAGATAAAGCAGAATGTGAACTGACCCTTTGTACATGAGCCTCACTAACTCTGTGATCTTCTCTGTGGAACATTTCCTTAATACTCGTGGAAAGATCTTAACTACTTTACACTTCTTATACTCCCATAATACCTCGTTATCAAATCCCTCGCTGTTATCTTATGCAGTATATTTCTCGGATTTCCATTTCGCTGTAGATTTTGGATTATAACGTTCAACAAGTGATTATTATTAACCATCAATGGCACTGAAAGGTATTTCTACAGTAGTCTAACAATGTGGTACATAGAAAGGCATTTATAGGTGAGGCGGCCATCTCCACTTTTTAAAGGGGTTTTCCACCCTAGAGTAGACATGTTTTTACATTTTGCCAAATACTAACAGTATTATAGGATTTTACTCTGCTAAGAACAAAGCAGAGTAAAATCCTATAATACTGTTAGTATTTGGCAAAATGTAAAAACATGTTTACTCTGGGGTGGAAAACCCCTTTAAAAAGTGGAGATGGCCGCCTCACCTATAAATGCCTTTCTATGTACCACATTGTTAGACTACTGTAGAAATACCTTTCAGTGCCATTGATGGTTAATAATAATCACTTGTTGAACGTTATAATTTTCTTTTCAAAGAAGATGAGAAGCTAGCCGGCATATGACTACAGCTATGAAGATCACATACCTGTGGTAAGAAGGTGACTGCTCGAACCAACCGGTAGTTTTGCTGGGAGCCTCATTGTATGTAAGGAACCCTCCCCTTCAGGGAGGTGCTTGTTCAATGTTAGTTGCTAATCAATCTTGTTCTTGCTAGTGATATTGTCAGGTCCCTGTTCCTGTGACTCAACACCTGTGACTCAGTCTTCACCTAACCTTTAACCCAGCCTGTGTTCTATTACTATTCAGCTTGTGTTTTTGTACCTGTCCGGTCTGTGTACTTGAACCCATCTAGTTTGTGGCCCTGCCTGCATCAGCCGTCCTGTTTGTGCCTGAACCTGATCGGTTCCTGCCTGTCTTTACCTGTACCTGAATCAGTTCAGCCTGTGGCTCAGACTCCACCTTGTCTAGCTTTCTCCAGTGGTTCCAACTCCATCGCCTGCTGCCAGTCCTGACTCCCTCCTGTGGCTCCAACTCCGTTACCTGCTACAGTCCAGACCCCAGCCTGTAGCTCAAACTCTGCCTTGACTGCTGCTGTTCGGGTCAGTTACGGTGGACCTGGGAACTGCCTTAGACTGGTACCTGGTCTCTACTGGCAGCCAAGTCCAACCTCACCATCAAAGGCTCTGCTGAATACCCTTTAGGCTCTTAGTCACGAGTCTCCAAAGTAAGCCTGGGCTATATGGTTCAGTGGGTGAACACCCCTGTCTCGGCCGTAACACTCATTACTGTTCCGGCCGTTACAGTATGGACCCACAAACTTCTTTTAACCACTTTGTGTGTACAGCTCATGCAGGAGCAGCACACTTCAGAGCAGGCCCCAGACTCACACTATTCAGCAGCACATAGCAGCCTCTGTAGTATAGCACATATTTTTAAAATTCTATTTAAAAAATATATATTTACTGACAGTTTTACTTTTAGCACCAGAAATTTGATGTACTGTAAGTGTGAAGGAGAAAAATAAAGTCCCTGATTCATAATTCTTTTTTGCACCCCTTCTTACAGGAGCCATAACTTTTCCACTCTTTAGAAGTGGTCTTCCTAGGTTTCTTCCTAGGTTAACAGACTATTAAATGACCACAGATAGGTAAAGGTTTACCGATTGGGGATTGGTTAGTGCCGGCGGTTAATTAATTTAAACTCATGCCAAAGATAGATACAAAAAGTATTATATATTAATACATTCTGCAGGCATTGCCTCTGGTATGAGAGTTCTTAATAAAAAAATTGTAAGTGTGAACTAAGCCCTACACTGCTAGATGTAAAAGGACATTCAGCCAGAGTCAGTTCAAACGCGGGTAACTAGACTACTACAAGGAATGGAGGTGGCCCATATGATGACAGGTTGAAAAAGTTGGATTTGTTTAGCTTAGAAAAAAGACGTCTCAGAGGAGATCTCATTTAGGCCTGTTTCACACGTCAGTGATTCTGGTACGTTTGTGCTTTTTTTTTAATAAACGTACCAGAATCACTGACATACGCAGACCCATTATAATGAATGGGTCTGCTCGCACGTCAGTGATTTTTCACTGCACGTGTCTCCGTGCGGCGTACTCGCGTGTCCGTGATTGCCGCGGAGACATGTCCATTGAAAATGGAGACATGTCCATTTTTTTCTGGCATCACTGATGTCCCACGGACCACGCAGTGGTGTGGTCCGTGAAACACGTGCCAGAAAAAAAAACGTGCTTTTAAAATAAAAATCATTTTTACTCACCCGGCTCCAGCGATGTCCTCTGCAGCCCGTGCAGCTTGCTGCTTCTGAGCCGGCTCATTACTGTCGCGCATATTCATGATGCACGGCACAGCCGACCCGGAAGCAGCTGCTGCGGGAGTCAGCGCCGGCCAGATGCTGCACCGCGGGAGCGATCAGCACCATGGAGAGCGGGAGCGCGCACAGGTGAGTTAATCTCTTAGTGCGATCACGGGCCACGGAGAACGGAGCCCGGATTGCACTTAGACAACCCACGTGTGCCGTGATTCACGGCACACGTAGGGACATATGCGTGTTTTGCACGCCAGTGAAAAACGTCAGTGTTTTTCACTGACGTGTGAAACGGGCCTTATATGTATAAATACATGTGTGGTCAATATAAAGGACTGGCACATGACTTATTTCTTCCAAAGACAATACTAAGGACCAGGGGGCATACACTGCGAGTGGAAGAAAAGCGATTCTGACAGCTAAATAGGAAAGGGTTCTTTACAGTTAGAGCGGTCAGACTGTGGAATACACTACCACAAGAGGTAGTAATGGCAGATACTATAACAGCTTTTAAAAAAGGGTTGGATGATTTCCTCAGTACACACAACATTGTTGATTATAAATTACTTAATGACAAAATGTATAATTGATGGAGGAAGGTTGAACTAGATGGACCTAGGTCTTTTTTCAACCTATGTAACTATCTGAACAAATAGGGTTATACATTTCCTTTCCTCCTTTTGACCCTTTAAATCTCAATTCCCACTTTTCCATAAAGCTATAAAAATGTGTGTGGAAGTTTAAGACAAAAACTACTGATCCGGATCCTTGACAGAGGTGACAAAATTATGCACTGTGGATGCAAGGATAAGAAGATTTCTCTGCCACCCCATGCTGTGAGTGACATATCTTCCTCTTCCATGTATATGCTTTATACCAATTTTGCTCTAATCCTTGATATTTCACAGATAGAGAGCGTCTCTTTCATAGTCAGCAACCAAACTTCCTTTGTACAAGGCTTCAAAGATAGCAAAGCACATTTCTGCCAGAAGCTCAGAACTTTATGAGATTCTGGAATTGGAATACCACTGATACTCGGCATGATATGTTGTCCCGATTCAAGACAAGAAACAAAGCAGAAACAGGTAGTGACTGTGCTATAATGTGTCCTCTGATTGCTGCGGATAAAAACAAACCAAAAAACAGCTGCTACCAACACGCAAGGGCACTGCACGCCTGTCTTCATGATTTCCATCCTAACCTCACTCTAATACAACTTACTACAACTCATATATTATGCATGGCCCCTCCGTCTAACCAATCAGGTACTATGAGTACTACTTCTGTCTTCTAAAAACTAGGGCAAAGAAACAGTGTTGAGGTTTCTCAGCAACACAAGAGAAAGTAAAGCTTAAAGGTCATAGGATAAAATCAAATACAACATTCCTGCAAAGACCCAACACGTTTCGAAAGTATGAAATGTTCTTAATCTTAGTGTAAACCTTTTACTTTCTCTTCCGTTCTGGAGAAACACCGAGCACTGGCACATTCTCATGCTTCCAAGCAATTTGTTTTCATCTTGGAATGGGTGATCTGGTCTTTCTGTTTCACGTGAAGGTTTCTCAGGACACTTAAGTTACAATATGGCTGGTTACTCTGTGAAACTTTGTCTTCTTAAATGTCTTAGTTTGGATTAATCTCTTTAAATGACCGGTTGGGAAACACAGTTTAGCGACTAAGAAAAATAAAAATGTGCCAATAGAAAACAAATGTCCCTCTGTCCGCAGTCGCAGTTTAGTACTGTATTTTGGCTTGTGTAAATTGCGAAAATAAAATGTTGATAGTCTCCAAGTTCAAAGCCCTCTATATCCTCTTCTACCATAGTAGATTTCAGGCTATTTCTACCAGGATGGCAGGAATGATCAGGACATCTGCTATAACATCATCTTCAGTCGGAAGGAAATTAACACCACTGTTGAGATTTGCTTCACGTTCTTCCTAGCAGCTGTCAGTGCTGATGACTTAAGGGGCTTTTCTGTCACCATATTAAAACTCAACTCACATTGCCAACAGTGTTCTCTAATAGTCAGGAGATATTCTATCTTAGAAAATAAAACATTTCTTTTTCTTACTAATTCAAATTGTGTTTACCGAGTTTTGCCACCGTTGGTATGGTGGGCTTTGTGCTTGCCTTGGGTGGAAACATGCTGCCGTTCATAGTGACCATCAGCACTGCTGAACTACATATCCAATGAAGTTTCATATTCCTTCAACATTTTCCAACACCATGATCCATTGTCCTCATCATTCATCTAGCCCCTGTGCATTCCTAGGAAATAGACTCTGTATGTTCTGAAATAATTGGCAATGACAACAGGTCTGGTATCTGCACACTTGCTTCAATGCAAGTGCTAAGTATGAATGTGCTGGCTTAATCTCCAAGCAAAGACATTGAGTAGGCTGCCAAAAGAAGTTTGGCACTTAATGAGGTTTGCTGACTTACTTAAGGGGATTCATGTCTTTGGCAGAACTGAACTAAGTAGTCATGCTACTAATGACATGCCGCCGATCTGAGACTGGCGCACAAAGAAGTACATTACGTGTTCTAGAGTTAGAATTAAATAGGAAAATGGGTACTGGCGCATCTATCCCATGCATAAGACTAAATGGTGCTTTACACGCTGCGATCTCGCTAGCGAGATCACTAGCGAGCGTACCCGCCCCCGTCGGTTGTGCGTCACGGGCAAATCGCTGCCCGTGGCGCACAACATCGCTTACACCCGACACACAGACTTACCTTCCCTGCGACGTCGCTGTGGCCAGAGAACCACCTCCTTTCTACGGAGGCGGTTCGTGCGGCGTCACAGCGACGTCACACAGCAGCCGTCCAATAGAAGCAGAGGGGCGGAGATGAGCGGGACGAACATCCCGCCCACCTCTTTCCTTCCTCATTGCGGGCGGCCGCAGGTACGAGGTTGTTCCTCGTTCCTGCGGTGTCACACATAGCGATGTGTGTTGCCGCAGGAACGACAAACAACCTCGCTACTGACCAGACAACGATTTTTGGTAAGTGAGCGACGTTTCACAGACCAACGATTTTTGCCTCTTTTGCGATCGTTTAAGGTCGCTCATAGGTGTCAAGGGTACTTTACACGCTGCAATATCAGTACTGATATCGCTAGTGAGCGTACCCGCCCCCGTCGGTTGTGCGACACGGGCAAATCGCTGCCCGTGGCGCACAACATCGCTAACACCCGTCACACGGACTTACCTTTCCTGCAACACCGCTCTGGCCGGAAATCCGCCTCCTTTCTAAGGGGACGGTTCGTGCAGCGTCACAGCGACGTCACACGGCAGCCGTCCAATAGCAGAGGAGGGGCGGAGATGAGCGGCCGGAACATGCCGCCCACCTCCTTCCTTCCTCATTGCCGGCGGACGCAGGTAAGGAGATGTTCGTCGTTTCTGCGGTGTAACACATAGCGATGTGTGCTGCTGCAGGAACAACGAACAACATCGTACCTGCAGCAGCAACGATATTAAGGAAATATGACGACGTGTCAACGAGCAAAGATTTTTCACATTATTGCGCTCATTGATCATCGGTCATTGGTGTCACACGCTGCAATGTCGCTAACGCCGTCGGATGTGCGTCACTAACGACGTGACCCCGACGATATATCGTTAGCGATGTCGCAGCGTGTAAAGCACAGTTTACATGCTGCGATGACGCTAACGACGCTAGATGTGCGTCACAAAGACCGTGACCCCGACGATATATCGTTAGCGATGTCGCAGCGTGTAAAGCCCCCTTAAGACCTCGATTGAGTTTTCCGCATGTGTGTGCTATCCATTCTTTTTAAGCAAATAACATGTGGACAACATTGGTCTTTCTTTTCAGCTCCTTTTTTATAGACTGATATACAAAAAAACAAGACATGGCTGATTTTGGTTTGAGTCATGGACCAACCTCATACCTGTCAACGGTCCATAATATAAAGTGAATGAGCAGTAAACAATATCATCGACTCTGCATCTGTGTGAATATGGCACTAATATGAGTAAATCTCATGGAGTGACACTCCACTCCACGGATACAAAAAAAAGGCAGAAAATATATGGAAACACTACTCAAGTAAAATACGCAAATGGAAAAATAAAAGGAGTCTACAATGATAAAACTGAGGTCAAGTATTGCGAAAAAGAACCAACTAAAAATGACTTACTTGTTTTACACTGACAGGTACGGCAGCCATTGTGATCTAACCAGAATCCATAACTGCAGTCCTTCTCCGTCAGCGAGCAGTTTATCAACAGATCACATATTGGTGGAGCCATGGTGATGTATGTAGGTTCTGCAGAAAGGATATGGAAATAGCATTTTATTAGCACACTACATATTTAGGATATATATACTGTATATAGCATATATTATTTGTATAATCAATGATTTGAAGGTTTTCACTTTTTTTTTATATTACACTACAGCCTATTCTTTGCTGAAGGTGCAAAATTATATAGAATAGAAATACAAGTGCTCTTATCACTAGAAGCATTACATGTACACAGTATATGCGGATCTGACTATTTAAGCTTGAATGCAGTTTGTGTGACAGAACAAAAGTGATTATATGGGCTGAAAAAGCAATAACAAAACGCTAAAAAAAGCATATGCACAGCAATGTCAAAATGAAATGCTGAGCATATATTCCGTCTTTTCTAACTTATTTAACAGCTTCAGGCTTCAAAACTTGTGAATAGCTAAAACAAGTGACCTGACCATTCTTCACCCGCCGCTATCTTATATATAAAATTAAACGAAGAAAAAAAAAAGCCACTGGCTCTACAGTTGCCACAAACTCACCGCAATACATGTCAAAAAAGATGATCCAGTTTACTAAATTTCACAAATCGTAATATGACTGTTAAAACTGTATTAGAGACCTCATAGGGTCCATACAAAGATATAGTTGTGATTACAAAATCCTATGTGCATGATCAACTATTATGGCCCTAAAGTGGGATTATGTCACGAATGTGTCACAGCCTGTCACGGAGGCATCATGGCCGACTGACAATGCAGTGGCAGTGAGTGCTAGAAGATCACAGTGATTGGCAGCACGTGTTGTTATCTAACAGTTCTCTGTTTCTGCAGAAAACGGACTCTATGAGCCTGGAGAACTGTCGTCCTGCCTCTCAGTTGCTATCCTCTGACTTCTTTTATTAACCTCACCCTGGGGTGGTTTGGGTGTGGTTTATAGTTTGTTCCTTGCTGAGCTCTGGAGTCTTCTGTTGTTCCAGAGACTTCTGTGGTTGCTGCTGCTCAGATAAGTGTTTGTCTTTTGCTATCTACCTCGACTCTGGTGATTGCAGTCGCGTTTCCCCTGTATTGTTCCCTTGTGTCTTCCTTTAATGTTAGCGGTGTTGACTTAGCGTTCATACCCTCCCATCCTTACTTAGGACCCAGGGAAAGACAGGGCCCCAGGTATTCCAGCTTGGTGTGGAGCCTGTATAAGGGTCGGTGAGGGCAGTGAGGGTGAGCCACATATTGTTGTTAGGGGTCACCACTTCTCCCTTTCCCTAGCTACAAGGCATTCCTTCCCCCTTCCTGTGTGTTGTCCTATATGGCTGGTATAGCCTCTCTCCCCTGCCGTAACAGATTATCTTAGGGCTTAATAGGGTCAAATATGAAAAGTCAATAAGGTGTGGGGGCGCCACTACATAATTCATAGGATGCCAACCACCATGGCTAGGTAGGGATACACCTAGGGTACAACAGGGCTTCCTCCTGGCACAAACTGTTGCAATCTTTAACTTTTATACCCCATTTGAGGATTTTTCACATTAAGGTTTTTGGTAATACATTTTGGTAATATTTAATGAATATTAAATAAAACTGAAGATGTTAGGGGGTATATTTTTCTTCTGTGAAAGTAAGTCTTGATATATGCCCCGTACCACTGCACACTGTAAACGGTGTTTTACTAAAGAGTCTTCTACTTCAAAAATCGGTGCGCATATGCTGGCACCTAAAAGATGCATATACCCTAAGACTAAAGAATAAAGTCATCACAAGGTTCGTCTACTGTAATGTGTCGGTTTGTAGGAAGTTTCCAATTAAATCATTCCTAGAATAACTGATAAAAAACAAAAACAAACGATGACAAAGTAATGACAGATATACAGTCATGGACAAAAGTTTTGAGAATGACACCAAAATTATATTTTCACATGATCTGTTGCCCTCTGGTTTTTAATTGTGTTTGTCTGATGTTTACATCACATACAGAAATATAATTGCAATCATATTATGAGTACCAAAAGGTTATATTGACAGTTAGAATGAGTTAATGCAGCAAGTCAATATTTGCAGTGTTGACCCTTCTTCTTCAGGACCTCTGCAATTCTCCCTGGCATGCTCTCAATCAACTTCTGGACCAAATCCTGACTGATAGCTGTCCATTCTTGCATAAGCAATGCTTGCATTTTGCCAGAATTTGTTGGTTTTTGTTTGTCCACCCTTCTCTTGATGATTGCCCACAAGTTCTCAATGGGATTAAGATCTGGGGAGTTTCCAGGCCATGGACCCAAAATCTCTATGTTTTGTTCCATGAGCCATTTAGTGATCACCTTTGCTTTATGGCAAGGTGCTCCATCATGCTGGAAAAGGCATTGTTGGGCGCCAAACTGCTCTTGGACAGTTGGGAGAAATTGCTCTTGAAGGACATTCTGGTACCATTCTTTATTCATGGCTGTGTTTTTAGGCAAGACTGTGAGTGAGCCGATTCCCTTGGCTGAGACGCAACCCCACACATGAATCGTTTCAGGATGCTTAACAGTTGGCATGAGACAAGACTGGTGGTAGCGCTCACCTCTTCTTCTCCTAATAAGCTGTTTTCCAGATGTCCCAAATAATCGAAAAGGGGATTCATCTGAGAAAATGACTTTACCCCAGTCCTCAGCAGTCCACTCCCTGTACCTTTTGCAGAATATCAGTCGGTCCCTGATGTTTTTTCTGGAGAGAAGTGACTTCTTTGCTGCCCTCCTTGAAACCAGGCCTTGCTCAAAGAGTCTCCGCCTCACAGTGCGTGCAGAAGCACTCATACCAGCCTACTGCCATTGCTGAGCTAGCTCGGCACTGCTGGTAGTCCGATCCCGCAGCTGAAACAGTTTTAAGATACGGTCCTGGCGTTTGCTGGTCCTTCTTGGGCGCCCTGGAGCCTTTTTGGCAACAATGGAAGCTCTCTCCTTGAAGTTCTTGATGATGCGATAGATTGTTGACTGAGGTGCAATCTTTGTAGCTGCGATACTCTTCCCTGTTAGGCCATTTTTGTGCAGAGCAATGATGGCTGCACGTGTTTCTTTAGAGATAACCATGGTTAACTGAAGAGAAACAATGATACCAAGCACCAGCCTCCTTTTAAAGTGTCCAGTGGTGTCATTCTTACTTAATCATGACTGATTGATCGCCAGCCCTGTCCTCATTAACACTCACACCTGTGTTAGAGGAACAATCACTAAAACAATGTTAGCTGCTTCTTTTAAGGCAGGAATGCAATGATGTTGAAATGTGTTTTGGGGGTTAAAGTTCATTTTCTTAGCCAATATTGACTTTGCAAGTAATTGCTGTTAAGCTGATCACTCTTTATGGCATTCTGGAGTATATGCAAATTGCCATTAGAAAAACTTAAGCAGTAGACTTTGTAAAAATTAATATTTGTAGCATTCTCAAAACTTTTGGCCATGACTGTATTAAAAACAAGATATATTTTGCACTAGACCAGAAACTCCGCGTCAGTTAAAGCTGAAACTCCAGTTTAACTTTGGTCATAATCAACTATGTGGAAATATAATGAAGTATTAACCAGTTAATGGCTAAATACATATTTGAAGATTATTTACACGTTGCTCACTTGATTCCTAAATTAAACGTTAAGAAACTATCTAGTCTTCATTAAAAATCTGGTACAAATCGATCAGAAGCGGACATGCAGTGACAAAACGCTGCGGTTCAGAGTGCGCACACACGTGGGCACATAGCCTAAGGGTTAGAGATAACAACAGGGAGGTGATTGTTCATAGAGCTGAAAAATAGAGAATCGGGAAAGCATCCACAGTCTCAAGGAGGGCAGAGAAAACAGGATATAGCAAAGGAATAAAGCACAAAAAGTGGAAATAACTTATACAAGCATTTTATATGTGTGACCTAAGCTCTAATGATGACAGGAGCACCGTGACAACACACAGACCTCACAATTATTTGTTTTCATTTTTACAGCGTCATTAATTCCACGGAACTTTACATACATGAGCAACACTATTGGGGCTCACAATCTAAATTTCCTATCACTATGGTCTTTAGAGTGTGGGAAGAAACCCACGCAAAGGTGGGGAGAACATACAAATACCTTGCAGATGTTGTCATTGGTGGCATTTGAAATCAGGACCCCAGCACTGCAGTGGTAACCACTGAGCCACCGTGATGCCCATCCAGCCTATATTACTTGGAGGGACACTCTCACAAGAGGAGAATGTAAAACATGGATCATGCTGTAAGCTGCATATCAGGCCAGTTGGAAAATGTAGGATTGACGATTGCAAAGTGAAACTTTGGATAATTCTAGTCAATAATGGTAACCACTAGTATTTTTAGAAAAAAAATCCATGTCAAAAATGCTGTAAGCTTTAAAAATGATTCAGAAAGATTTTCTAAAATAGAGAAAACTGTATCAAGCAGTGAAGTAAAGCACTGGGTATTGTAATGCAGTAAAATATGAATTTTCATAAGATTATGGATACGCAGGCTTTTGCTTTGATTTCCTAACCTCTGCTCATAACCGGCAATCTAAACATTTCTAGGCCTGCGGGTCGCTGCGGACGCTTTGTAAGATCCATTTTTGCCACAAGGCTGCGATAATTTAATGACCTTTATTAAGTTTCTGCCTTCCACTTTTTGTCGTCCCCTCCGCTGTTACACTGACAAGCCTGTCATTACAATTGCTTTTGGTTTTCAACAGATAAAACAGAGCAGACAAGGCAGTGAGATGGCTTATTGGTTTTACACTAAAAGTGTGTCGAAAAGATTTTTCTAACAAGAATATGAAGCTGTAATCAGAAAGCAAAAAGTTGAAAGGGAAAACACTCATTGCAGGATTTAGCGGGGGTTTAACCCGATAAAGAAATTCTCATTTATTTTGTTTGGGGACGGACTGGACAGGTTTTCTTTACATCCATAAATCCCACAGGCTTTAGTTCCATAATGGAACCAGGAAAGAGGCAGAAAAAGATGTCATCTGGATTAGAAACCTCCTTGTTAGGGTATCCTGTGTAAATACAGGGGGATCCAGAACTCAAATCTAGAAACCCGAGTAGAGAGCGGCTACAATCAGCGTCTCTTGGTCTTGAGGATCTGGCATGTCCATGTATTACATGCACGGCTCAGGGATTTAAAGGGAATTTGTCACCAGGTTTTTGCCACCTAAGCTGAGAGCAGCATAACGTAGGGGCAGAGATCCTGATTCCAGCGATATGTCACTTACTGGGCTGCTTAGTGTAGTTTTGATAAATTCAATGTTTAATCAGCAGTAGATTATCATTAGAGGATTACTTGGCGTGCTGCAGCTAGTCCAGCATATTCATGAGCTCTATAACTGCTGGATCTGCATCAGAGACAACACTGATTTTATCAAAATGACGGCAAACAGCTTAGTAAGTGACACCTTGCTGGAATCAGGGTCACTGTCTCTACATTATGCTGCTGTCAGATGAGGGAACAAAAACCTGGTGACCGATTCCCTTTAAAAAGGAATGATGTAATGCTTCATGTGTCCTTTAGTGGCGCTGTGAGGGATCTCAGTTTATGATACAAATTTCTCCCACAGGTTCCATGTGATTCCTGGGGATTCAGCTTTTTATGATTAGTTTACCATCTATGACCACTCTTAAAAGTGTATGAAGTAGACAAGACCTTAAAGGGAACCTGGGGTTAATCTGCAGGTTAAGGCTAAGTTCCCATAATGAGCTTTTGATGCTGAGTGTTTTCATTGCATCAAAAGCACAACACCTTACAATTCCAGCAAAGTTTAGTGCTGGACAGGGATAACGGGGTTAATGCCACGCTGCTACTAAATGAATAAACTGTTGACTTAATAAAATTCTTCTTTATCTCAAAGGTCTAGCTGTTTCAGGGATCAAAGTCTCCTTCTTCAGGACTAAAGACTGTTGGGTTTTCATTGGCTGTAAGCCATAATCAACAACATTAACAGAAATAAACACTTGAAATAGATCACTCTGTGTGTAATGACTATATACTATATAGGTTTCCCTTTTTACTGAAAAAAATTAACTTTTGAGGATATTCTAATTTATTGAGATGCATTGTAAATGAAAGCAGCTTAATTTCAAACATGACATACCAAAAACAGTAAAAAATCGTAGCGTTATTAAAAAGGTATGTAAAAAACAATAGTGAACTATTTTTGCTAATGGGGCTGGAAATGTGCAGCATCAAAAACCCACCAGATACTCCTCATGGTTACGCAACGTAAAAGATCTTGGTTTGCCCTCTTCACATGTGCGTGTAAAAATGGAAGTGTGGCACGTTCTGTTTTAACCCCTTAAGGAGGAAGACAATTTTGTACTTAATGCCCAGGCCATTTTTTGCAATTCTGACCAGTGTTATAATTCTGGAAAGCTTCAACAGATCCCGGTGATTCTGAGATTGTTTTTTCGTGACATATTGTAGTTCATGAAAGTTATAAATTTAAAACAATATTTCTTGCTTTTATTTGTAAAAAAAAAAAAAACGAACATTTTACGAAAATTTGCGCAATTTTTAAACTTTTAATTTTTATGCCCTTAAACCAGAGAGTTATGTCACACAAAATAGTTACTAAATGACATTTCCCACATGTCTAATTTACATCAGCACAATTTTTGAAACAACAGTTTTTGGGGTTAGGAAGTTAAAAGGCGTCCATGTTCATCAGCAATTTCCCATTTTTTCAACAAAATTTACAAAACCATTTTTTTAGGGACCACATCACATTTGAAGTGACTTGAGAGGCCTGGGTGACAGAATATACCCAAACGTGACACTTTTCTAAAAACTACACCCCTCAAAGTACTCAAAACCACATCCAAAAAGTTTATTAACCCTTCATGCGCGTCACAAGAACTAAAGCAATGTGGAATGAAAAAAAAATATATTTTACCTAAAAATGTTGCTCTAGTGCCAATTTATTCACTTTTTGAAGAAGTAACACAACAACACGGAACTCCAAATTTGTACCCAATTTCTCCTAAGCGTGCTGATACCCCACATATGGTCAAAAACCTCTGTTTGGACAAATGGGAGGGCTCACAACAGAAGGAGCAATAGTTGAATTTTGGAAAGCAAATTTGGCTAAAAAAATATTCCGGGCACCATGTTGAATTTGTAGGGCTCCTAAGGTACCTAAACAGCAGAAACACCCTACAAGTTGTTAATGTTGGCCATAAATTTACTTTGATGCAATCTAGTCATGCATCCCTCTTAAACTGTCTGAAGTTCAAATTATGAGTCACTCGTGGTAGCATGCATACCACTCTCTTTCACTCACACTAGAGACGTACTCAGATATGAATAGAAAGTAAAGGCCCCGTCACACTAAGCAACATCGCTAGCAACATTGCTGCTAACGAACAACTTTTGTGACGTAGCAGCGATGTTTCTAGTGATGTCGCTTTGTGTGACATCCAGCAACAACCTGGCCCCTGCTGTGAGGTCGTTGGTTGTTGCTGAATGTCCTGGGCCATTTTTTAGTTGTTGCTGTCCCGCTGTGAAGCACAGATCGCTGTGTGTGACAGCGAGACAGCAACAACTAAATGTGCAGGCAGCAGGAGCCGGCTTCTGCGGAGGCTGGTAACCACAGTAAATATCGGGTAACCAAGAAGCCCTGTCCTTGGTTACCCGATATTTACCTTTGTTACCAGCGTCCGCCGCTCTCACTGTCCGTGCCGGCTCCTGCTCTGTGCACATGTAGCTGCAGGACACATCGGGTTAATTAACCCGATGTGTGTTGTAGCTAGGAGAGCAGGGAGCCAGCGCTAAGCAGTGTGCGCTGCTCCCTGCTCTGTGCACATTTAGCTGCAGCACACATGGGGTAATTAACCCGATGTGTGCTGTAACTAGGAGAGCAGGGAGCCAGCGCTCAGTGTGCGCTGCTCCCTGCTCTCTGCACGTGTAGCTCCGTGCGCTGGTAACCAAGGTAAATATCGGGTTGGGTACCCGATATTTACCTTAGTTACCAAGCGCAGCATCTTCCACGCGGCGCTGGGGGCTGGTCACTGGTTGCTGGTGAGCTCACCAGCAACTCGTGTAGCCACGCTCCAGCAATCCCTGCCAGGTCAGGTTGCTGGTGGGATCGCTGGAGCGTCGCAGTGTGACATCTCACCAGCAACCTCCTAGCAACTTACCAGCGATCCCTATCGTTGTTGGGATCGCTGGTAAGTTGCTTAGTGTGACTGGACCTTAAGACTGCTTTAATCCAGAAGTTGTACAAATATTTAAACGGACTTATTGGCTAGGTGCCAAGAATACGTAACACGTCTCCCATTGGATAAAGTAGAACAGCTTATTCTGTGATATACAATATAATGTAATGTGCTTGGTTCCTCATTTATATTAAGCAATGTCAGCATGATTCACTCATCACATGAATAGCCCAGACTGTCTGAGTCTTATGTCGAAATGCAAGACTAGGTACGGTAGACAGTCTGAAACAGCATCTTAAATCTTGGTTTTTTGGATATCTTCATATATACTCCTATATACTCATAATAGTTCATAATCTAGTCCATAACAAAGTGACCCCCAATTTGAAAACTAGACCCCTCAAGGGTTTTATTCAGGGGTATAGTGAGCATTTTGAACCCCCAGGGATATCACAAAAATGTTGCTCTAGCAGCAAATTTCTCACTTTTAGGCTATGTGCCCACAATCTGGCGACACTGAGTCTCCGGAGATGTGAGTGTTGTCCAAGAGAGAATGCAGTTGCCCGTGACCACGATCCAGGCTCGGGCCGTTGCTGACTTTAGCTCTATTATCCCTGCAGAGAACTCTTGTTTCTGCAGCATAAATTGACATGCTGCAGCGCCAGATGTCAGTTTACGCTGCAGAGAAAATAAGCACAGTGGGCAGGAAATTTCTAAAAACCCTCCCACTGCGCTTCTACTGTACAATGCAGCGTTTTGGATGCAGCGAAAACACAGCGTCCAAAACGCTTGAAATCCTAATCGGATGGATAGATGGATGGATGTCCCACCCCCCTGCATATTCTAAGCTGGCATCCTTTAGTGACTTTCATGTAGAACTAAAGCATGTTTGGCCTTGTATTTAGCTAAAAAAGAAATAATTAAAAAAAACACGAAGTGGGGTCCCCCCCATTTTTGATAGCCATCTAGGGTAAAGCGGACGGCTGCAGCCTGCAAACCACAGCTGTCTGCTTTGCCTTGGTTGGTGATCCAATTTGGTGGGCAGCCCAGGGTCTTTTTTATAATTATCTATGAATAAATAATACAAAAAAAATGTGGGGTCCCCCCTCAAATTGGATCACCAGCTAAGGTAAAGCAGACAGCTGTGGTCTGGTAGTCTGGTATTCTTAAGGTGGGAAGGTCCATAGGTATTGGCCCTTCCCAGCTTAAAAATAGCAAGCTGCAGCCGCCCTACAAGTGGCGCATCCATTAGATGTGGCAATTCTGGTGCTTTTCCCCTGCTCATCCCGTTGCCCTGGTGTGGTGGCAAACAGGGTAATAAATGGGGTTGATAACAGCTGTGTAATATCACCTAGCATAAAGCCCAGAGGTTAGTAATGTCACGGCGTCTATCAGATACCCGACATCACTAAAGACGTCAGTAATAAAAAAAAAAATAGACAACAAAAACATTTTATTAGAAAAAACACTCCCCAAAACATTCCCTTTTTCACCAATTTATTGAAAATGAAGAAAAAAAAAAAACAAATCCGGTTCGCTGTAATCAATTTTGGAGGTCCCATGACAACTCTGTGTTCCAGGATATGGGGATACGTTCAGGGAACGTATCCACCATTTTCTGGAAGTGCAGGCATTCCATGTGAGGAGTGTGAGTGCAGTCGTACTGCACTCACGCTTCCCGGGTCCACAGCACAGCAGTGTGAGCCTGCAGTAAGCTGTGTCCCTGCATGCAAAGAGCAGGCTGACAGCCGCTGTCTATGCATGCGGCCAGCATTTCTGTTGAAGAAAAGGAGAAGGAGGGGCGTGGGGGACCGATGCTGCAGAAGGTAACAGGGGAGACCGGAGGAGACTGGCGGGTGACAGCCTGACAGGGGGTGACCTGGGAGGACCTTTTTGTGCCATCTGCAATGTCAGATGGCACAAAAATGAAAGAAGGATGAATGCGGCTGTTAAAAAACTTGTGCGGTAGCAGCCATTTTAGATCGTCGGAAGGGAGACGGGTGTGGAGACACGGGGCTCATTGGGTGCTCTCGTCCACTAAAACCCGCCGCCTTTAGAAAGACAGCGTGGCTCAGGGCTCATCCCAACTGAACGCCGGCCTCCTTAACCGTGGGCGTAACACTACTCAGACAACTCAGGATGAGGGAACCACAATAATTAGACTTTATTGGATCCCCAAACAATTAACGGCACATCACACATAACCAGCAAAACACACAAATGTAACAGGCAACAGAGTCTCACCCTTCCGCTGGCTCACCAGGGATTTAGAATGTCCATGCCTCACAGGTTCCAAGCTGTCTGAGGGCTGCAAAGTCTGTAACAGATGACTGAACTGTCCCAACCTGAGTGTCCTCCTTAGGTAGTCCTGGTTTGATGTTAAAATCCTGGCAGCCGGAGTCGAAATCCCTAGGCTGTGGATATGGTCTCCAACCGGGACTGGAGTCCCTAGATTGAAGCCATAAGATTTCCTGATCCTCTAGTCAGCTCCAAAGAGCTTAGACTGGATCCATCAGCATCCATCAACCTTCATCAACCCTGGTGGCTTAAAGAAGTCCCTTTTATAGCCATAACCTTCCCTTAGGATACACTGCGTCCTCATCGATTGGTTGGACAAGATTGCTTCTCCCATTGGATGAATTTCAAGCTGCATGGATAATGTTCATTTAAATGATGTGCATTATATATCTACATGGAGTCGGCAAGTCACCGACTAGACAATGGCTACTAAGGTAATTACATTATCAATACACAACTACAATACAATGGTTACTGGAAATGTCTGTAGAACAATACGTCTGGCTTTCAGTGGCCAACACAATTACATTGAGTCAACAAGAGTCTTGTAAAAACAATGAGGGACTTCTCCCCCGTCTATAGACAATCTATCATGCTGTCTGGCTGGATTTTAAGAAACTTTAACCCATGAGAGTCCATGTCGTCACAACGGGGACCAGGGGGTGAGCAGATTTTGGCCACACCGGGGAGGACACTGATCTCCCATTTGACATGTTTGATGCATTAACTTTCACGTCTTTACTGTAAATGGTTTGTAATGGCGATCACGTGAACGGGGACTGGAAAAACCGACCCTCATCATGATCTCCAGGGTCTCAGTTACCCCTGGTAGCTGAAGTCCAGGAGATTTTCTGATGCTGGGGGGCTACACACTTTTTCCTGACCGCTGTTAAAAAGCGTCGCAAAGGAATAAGTACCCTTAACTGCCACCGTTAAAAGGCGTATCGGCGGTCGTTAAGGGGTTAAACATCTGTATGTACATGTGTGCCATCCATGTGTCATCTGTGTTTACATGTGTGTGATCAGTGTGTACGTATGTGCCGTTCATATGACACATCCCGGAATAAAATGCATTCAAGAAATTACGGATTTTTATGTGTTAAAAATATGCAAAGATAATGATAGATGATAAATAGATAATAGATAGCTTGTATAGATTTCTATTGACCATATAAATGAATAAATAAATAAATAAATGGAAAATGACGTGGGGTGGGGAGACATGGGGGAGCATTTTTGGTAACGAGCAAAGGTAAAGCAGACAGCTGGGGGCTGATATTATCAGGCTGGGAATGTCCATGGTGTAGGCCCTTCCCAGCCTAAAAATAACAAACCGCAGCAGCCCTAGAAGTGGTGCATCACTAGATGCTCCAATTTTGGCGCTTTGCCTTGGCTCTTCCTGATTGCCCTGGTGTAGTGGCAATAGGGGTAATGGTTTTTGGGGTTGATGTCAGCTGTGACCTCAAGTCCTGGTGTTAGTTATGGAGAGGTGTCAGACACCCCCATTACTAACTCAGTAATAAAAAAAATACACACACACACAAGAAAAAAATATTTTACTAAAACAACCACTCCCCAACACTTTCCCTTGGTCAGTACTTTATTAAAAAAGAATCCCATGCAGATCTGAAGTAGTCCAGCGAGTCTGACGAACAAAGTCTCCAGAGTCTTATCCTGACACTCCATAGACTTTGCTAACAGCCACTTAAGGGTCACGCTGCGCTGTGCGAGATCCAGTGACACTGAAAAGCAGTGACATCAGTAATGTTCCCGCTCTTCAGATGTTCCGGGTGACGCTGCACTGTGCGACTCTGAAGAGCAGTAACATAGTTTGAATTTTTTCTTACCATTGAAATCTATGAAGAATGGATCTATTAAATAGACATTTTATTTTTCCATTTTAAATGATTTTTTTTTCTTTTTTTTAAGCTCCTTGGATCCCTTTGAAACGGATGATTACTACACATGTGAAGGCCGGCTGCAGATGAGCGCATGAAAAATCATCTAAGACTTTTTATTCTATAACATTGTGTAAAAATTATTAACAAAAAAAAATAGATGATTGAACTTAGCTTATAAATTTTGAGTTAGGAATTTCGCCAATATAATAAAGGTTTGTTTTGTAAAAAGTGTAAAGCATTTAAAATAATCTCAAAAATTCCATTTTTCAAAGCATCTTTTTTTAAAATGGAAGAATATAATCAATATTTAATTTAACAAAACCCCTTAACTCCGTGACTTTGTGCCCTTTATGGAGCATGCAGAGGATGGTACTGAGAAGTTGGGGAGCTTTGAGCAGAACAGCTCGTATTAATTTGCAATGAATAATAAATACAATTCAGATTGGCGCTGGAATCAGCTTTAACATTTGGTGGCAAACGATCATATTTGACAGATTTATTATTAGATTTGTTATGATCCCAAATATAAAAAAAGGTTCCTTTATAATGTTGGATTATTCGGACATCAAAAGCAAGAATAAATCTTGATTTTAACATTAGCGCAACGTATTAATGATTTTGCAAGGGTTGTCTACTTTTTCTTTATTTAAATAAATGTTTTGGGGACATGATTTTGTGGCAGTTACTAATATATTTTACATAGTTACATAGGTTGAAAACAAACCTAGGTCCATCTAGTTCCACCTTCCTCCACCAATTATACATTTTGGCAGTAAATCATTTATAATCAACAATGTTGTGTACTGAGGAAATCATCCAGCCCTTTAAAAGCTGTTATAGTATCTGCCATTACTACCTCTTGTGGTAGTAGTCTCAACACAGAAAATAGCCAGATATCCCTCCGGGAAGGACCTAGCCAAGGAGTGGCTCTGATTGTTTTGTCTTGCTGGTCTACTAGGCATTGCTCCCACCTAGCCAGAATTCTACTCCACACTGATGAGGGGCAATACCCCGAAACAGCTGTCTGTGGATGGATACCTGGCCTTGGTATTTCCCTTGTCATATCTTTAAATTCGTCAAAGAGTTGGATATTGATTAAAAGGGCCACTTAATATGGTGGTTATGGTGGTCTCCTAAAAAGAGCCACTCCTTGGCTAGGTCCTTCCCGAAGGGATATCTGGCTATTTTCTGTGTTGAGACTCCTAACAGAGGCTCCACGGAGCTTTTTATTTGCATACTTCCCAGGGGGCAATGCACCTAGGATTTCACTGTGTTGAGCACCTTTGTTGGCTGTCGGCAGTGTTTTCTCTGGCTGATCTCCCTGAGATCAGTGATTGTTTTGTCCTCTTGTGGTAGGGCATTCCACAGTCTGACTGCTCTAATTGTAAAGAACCCTTTCTATTTAGCTGCCAAAATCGCCTTTCTTCCATCCGCAGTGAGTGCCCACTACTATATAATATATTATTAGTTTTCATCCTACTCTTGTCAGTAAATCTTTTTTTTTTCTTTGCATCAACCACAGTGATAGTAAAAAATGGATACACAGACCAAAAATCAATGTATACTGAATTCAGCACACTGATAGCCATCAAGCAATTTTCTCTCCTATGCAAAAAAAATGTCACAATGTCTGAATGAAGCCTTAAAAAAAAAATCTGACGGCACACTGAAGATATACGAATGGCATCAGTGTGCTTTCTATTATTTTTGCATAAAATCGGCAGCAAATAAAAACCTGACGTGGTTATAGAGGATAGAATGTGGTGGTGTTTTCCAGCAGATGTAAAAACTGATGTATGAAAGAGCCATCATACTTACATGTTAGTATATTTCCATGAAAATAAAAAAAAATAAAATGAAAAAAAATAATATATATATTCACAGTGCCACATTCCTGCTATGTACATATTTCTGTGATGTACACAGTGATTGAATGGTACCTACAGAAATCTATAAGCCTTGTATGTTGCTCAAACCAAAGGGGGTTGGAGTGCCCCCTACAGGTTCCTTGCAGAGTGGCTCTTGATTCCGAATCATTTACCAGCATTGTATGATTCTGAAGGTTTGAAATAAAAAAAAATAAATCATTGTCTGTTTTCCTCTTAGTTTTACTTGTCTCATCCAAGTATTTCATATCACTCTGTATGGCTTTTATGCACAATATGTATAAAAGCAATTAAAAACCGAGCTGGGATTTATAAGTTTTCTATGATCAGTGGCTGCTTTTAGGCTATGTTCACACTAGAAAAATGATTTTTCTTAAGAAATTTCTTAAGAAATTTCTTAAGAGTGAAGGATCAGTGCACCTGCGTTAAAAAACGCACCAAAAACGCACCTGCGTTTTTGCCGCGTTTTCGGTGCGTTTTGGTGCGTTTTTGGTGCGTTTGTACCGCTGGTTGCTCCCTGCGTTATTGTGCCAATTATCTATGGCAAAAAACGCAGTTAGCTGCAGAAAAGAAGTGACATGCTCATTCTTTTTCTTAAGAAAATCTACTGAAAGAATTTTCTTAAGAAAAAAATGCAGTGTGTGCACAGCTAATTTTTTTTGCCATAGGTTTTGCTGGGGAATGTCTGCAGAAAGGTTACAAGAATTTCTCAAGAAATTTCTGCAGCAAAAACGGACCCAAAACGCAGGTAAAAAACGCAGTGTGTGAACATAGCCTAATTCTTGATAAATAATTGTAGGAAATGTGGTTAGAAGAATGGGAATTCCTAATTTTTTCCTTTTCTTAATAACTTCTATCTCATCTGTTTTCATTTTGAAACAAAGAACACCCATCTCTATCTTGGGGTTCAGCCTTACATCAAAGACTTAATAGGGTTCCATGACAGATACAGACTAACCCAAACCTTGAAATTACTTGAGGTTGTTCAGTACTTTTACATTGATGGCTTATCTTTAGAACAGGTCATCAATAGAGATGAGTGAACCCAAGGTTCGGTGTTCGGTACCAAACGCAGACTTTACAAAAAATAGAGTTCGGATTTTCAGATCTCGTTCTTTATGTATGAACACCACTTATGCGAGCTTCACTGTGCTCTGGTACGCTCGGTGCTCAGCCAAGTGCAAGCCGCTTGCAGTATTTGAATCAGCTGTTCTTGGTGCCAGCGGCAGCAGGCAGCTGAAAATGCTCAGTTCTGGAGTTGCCCTGTCTTTTGATTGTGGCTGCGCTGGTACTGCTCATCTGCCACCTATTGATTTGATTGGGAGGCAGATGTGCAGCACCTTACATCGGCCGCTATCAGAAGATGCAGCAGCTTCGAAATAGAGAACGGTCCAGCCACAAGTATCGAAAGCAGCTGATTGGCAGATGTTGAACCCCAGCCAATCAGACATTGATGACCTATCCTGATAGGTCATCAATGTAAAAGTTGTAGACAACCTCTTTCATATTGATGCAAGTTCCCCTATTCCCCGTATGTTCTAACCTTTACTGTGTATGAATACTTTAGCTGTAACATTTTTAATACAGGTTTGTAGTGTGTGAGCAGGAAGTGTATGTCTTTGGTCTATGGGTCCATGAAAATCACTGACACACATGGATGCTAGCAGTGTGTTGTATGTGATTAACATTGCAAAAGATAGGAAAAGCTTTGTAATTTATTTACTTATTTTTCATATATAAAAATCAATGATGAAACATTTATAGTAAAAACTGACACTCGGATCCAAAACACTAAAGACACTTAGATCCAATACAAGGAAGACACTCGGATCCAAAACAAGGAAGACACTCGGATCCAAAACAAGGAAGACACTCGGATCCAAAACCCTAAAGACACTTGGATCCAATACAAGGAAGACACTCGGATCCAAAACAAGAAGACAGTCGGATCCAAAACAAGGAAGACACTCGGATCCAAAACAAGGAAGACACTCGGATCCAAAACACTAAAGACACTCGGATCCAAAACAAGGAAGACACTCGGATTCAAAACACTAAAGACACTCGGATTCAAAACACTAAAGACACTCGGATCCAAAACACTAAAGACACTCGGATCCAAAACATTGAAAACACTTGGATCTAAAACACTGAAAACACTCCGATCCAAAATACTGAAGACATTTGGATCCAAAACACTGAAGACACTAGGATCCAAAATACTGAAGACACTCATATCCACAACATTGAATACACTCAAATCTACAACACTGAATATACTTGGGTCTAAAAAACACGGGAGACACTTGGATCCAAAACACTGATGAAACTCAGACCGTTTTTTTTGCATACGTGAAAAATCACTGATGTCTGAATGTTGCCTCAGGTACAATAAATTATAATCTAGGCCTGATCTCTATCAACCTGATCATGAGTTCTTTTCATGAGCCTCGCACATCAGTAAGTAGAATCCATAGAAGAAAACAGAAATGCCAAGAGGTAGTTTACTGCCGCACAATCATTCCCTCAATAGCCTTAGGCTGTGTGCACACGTTGCATTTTTTACCGCGGAAACGCTGCGTTTTGAACCGCAGCGTTTCAGTGGCAAATTGCATGCGTTCAGCTTTCCCAGCAAAGTGTATGGGAAAGCTGAAAAATCAGTGCACACGCTGCGTTTCTTTCCGCAGCGTTTTGGATGCCAAAAATCGGTGCGGAAAGAAAAGCAGCATGTCACTTCTTTTGTGCGTTGTGGCTGCGTTCTCTCCCCCATTGAAATCAATGATGTGGGTCAGAACGCAGCTACACCGCATGGACCTGCTTTTTTGTTGCGGTCCGCGGCCTTTGTCGGCACGCCAGAACGCAGGCATTTACCTGGAAGTGAGGTCAAGAGGTTTCCTGTTGACCTCACTTCCTGGCAAAGCCCCCGGTGTCGCCAAAGTGCCCGCCCCGACCCCCGACCCCCCTCCCGAAAATCCAACATGGCCGCGCGCACAGCAGCGCACCGGCCGCCCTGCTCCTATGATTTCTGTCGCATGTGCAATAACACATGCGACAGAAAACTGTTCCCCAGGCCCTGCCCGTTCACCCCAATTCCCCCCGGTGTCATACATACCTGTCCGGTCGCAGCGCTGATCCCCCGCGGCCCCCTCCTCCTTCACAGTGCACGCTGGCCGGTCACATGTGCAGATCAGCTGACAGCCAGCACAGTGTTCAGTGTGAGCTGTGCTGGCTGCTCGGCACTCTGCAGCTGTGACCCGGGGAGAGTGGGTGCAGATTTTTGCACCCACTCTCCTCAAATGGAGGGTCTGCCCTCCTAGAAAATGGGGGATACGTTCCCTGAACGTGCCCCCATATTCTAGAAGGTCCAGAGGCGACGTGGGACATCCAAATGGATTTCTGCGGACCCATTATTTTTATTAAATTGGAGAACAAGGGAATGATTTGGGGAGTGTTTTTTCTAATAAAAAATTTTTTGTTGTCTTTTTTTGCTTTTGTTTACTGTCAATTAGTTATGTCGGGTGTCTGATAGACGCCGTGACATCACTAATTGCTGGGCTTGATGCCAGGTGACATTACACATCTGGTATCAACCCCATTTATTACCCCGTTAGCCAACGCACCAGGGCGCGGGATGAGTTGGGGCGAAGCGCCAGGATTGGCGCATCTAATGGATGCGCCACTTCTGGGGCGGCTGTGGCCTGCTATTTTTAGGCTGGGAAGAGTCCAATAACCATGGCTCTTCCCACCCTGAAAATACCAGACCTCAGCTGTCAGCTTCACCTTGGCTGGTGATCTAATTTGGGGGGACCCCATGTTGTTTTTTTTTTATTATTTTTATTTATAAATTAAAAAAAAAAAACCTGGGGAGCCCTCCAAATTGATCACCAGACAAGATGAAGCTGCCAGCTGTGGTTTGCAGGCTACAGCTGTCTGCTTTACCCTGACTGGCTATCAAAAATAGGGGGGACCCCACGCCATTTTTTTTTTTGTTTTTGTGATAAAAACTAGGCTAGGCACCCTTTAGTGCCACATGAAAGGTACTAAAGGTGCCAGCTTAGAATATGCAGGGGGGGGGGTGGGACGTTGTATATATATTTGACCTCCATTGACGCTTTTTAGGCTGGATGCCCACAATCGGGGTTTGCAGCGTTTTGGGCGCAGATTGTTTTCCCTGCGTCCATGACGCTGCGTTGTGCAGTAGAAGCACAGTGGAAGGATTTTTAGAAATCTCATGCCCACTGTGCTTCTCTTCTCCGCAGCATAAACCGACCGGTGGCGCAGCTTCCCGAGCCTCAGCATGTCAATTTATGCTGCGTAGATGAGTGTATTCTGCAGGTAGCATAGAGCTCCACAGCAGCCTGAACCCAAATCGTGGGCATGGGCAGCTGCGTTCTCCCGTGGACAACACTCACATCTCTGCAGGAAGGCTGACACTGGGTACTAGACGCCGTGTCGCTGGATCATGGCCACATAGCCTTAGGCCCCTTTCACACGTCAGTGATTCTGGGACGTTTGTGCTTTTTTTTTTAAACGTACCAGAATCACTGACATACGCAGACCCATTATAATGAATGGGTCTGCTCACACGTCAGTGATTTTTCACTGCACGTGTCTCCGTGCAGCGTACCCGCGTGTGCGTGATTGCCGCATGGAGACATGTCCATTTTTTTCTGGCATCACTGATGTTCCACGGACCACACAGTGGTGTGGTCCGTGAAACATGTGCCAGAAAAAAACGTGCTTTTAAAATAAAAATCATTTTAACTCACCCGGCGTCCAGCGATGTCCTCTGCAGCCCGTTCTCCCTGCTGCTTCTGAGCCGGCTCATTATTGTCGCGCATATTCATGATGTGCGACACAGCCGACCTGGAAGCAGCTGCTGCGGGGGTCAAGGCCGGCCGGATGCTGCACCGCGGGAGCGATCAGCACCATGGAGAGCGGGAGCGGGCACAGGTGAGTTAATCTCTAAGTGCAATCACGGGCCACGGAGAACGGAGCCCGTATTGCACTTAGACAACCCATGTGTGCCGTGATTCACGGCACACAGAGGGACATGTGCGTGTTTTACACGCCAGTGAAAAACGTCAGTGTTTTTCACTGACGTGTGAAACGGGCCTAAAAGTGAGAATATTGTTGCTACAGCAACATTTTGGGTGAAGTAGCTGTGGATTCAAAATGCTTAATATACTCCTGAATAAAATCCTTGAGGGGTGCAGATTCCAAAATGGGGTCACTTGTGGGGGTTTTCTGACATATAGGTACCCAAGGGGCCCTGCTAATGTGACATGGTGCGCAAAGTTTATTTCAACTTTTCCAAAATTCAAATGGTGCTCCTTCCATTCCAAGCCCTCCCATTTATCCAAACAGAATGTGGGGAAGGAAATGACATCACAGGTTTTTTTTTCCAAAGGTCTGTGTTCAACCAACTTTATTAACACTGACAAGTCTTAAAAAACGCACCTAAAAAACGCATGAAAAACGCATGAAAAACGCATGAAAAACGCATGCGTTTTCGATGCGTTGTTTCTCAAAAAGCATTGTTTACTATTCTCCCCTCTGCCAGAGGGTGCGTTTTTTTCCGCGCGGAAAAAAAAGCAACGTGTGCACATACCCTTACTCTGTTTATAGGAGTGGAATAAACCACAATCACAGAGGAGTGGATGCCATGTGTGCAGGTCTATAGGTCTCACAGCACAAAGGAAGAGGTTTAAACAATTGTGGGACAGAATAGCGTATATGCTTTTATCGGAAATGAAGATTGATATCTAGTCTAATTATCAGCCATACAGGTACTGATTCCACCTGACACCCTGAGTCATGGATGAGTGGTTACAGCAGCCACCTTTCCATCTTCACATGTCAGCTATCTGGTTTTCTCTCGGCAGGCTGACACTGAATCCCAGCTTTCATGTATTTTCCATGTTTGCAGTGTTTTATAGAGCTGTCCTGCACTGTGTGCTCTTTTATCATTTTTGAAGATTGCTTTCCTGGAGCGGATATTCTGCTGTCCATTGTATATTGCCCTGTGGTATAGTTACCAACTGCAATATGTTCAGACATGGATAAAACTGTCCAGAGCCCCCAATGTCTCCAACATGAAACTTACATGGGTTTTCAATAGCCCTGAGAAAAAAGCATGGGAAAATAAATTATATATGGAAAACCTTTGTTAAAATGATGCTTTCTAGGTTCTAGTACAAACACAACCCAGGATAGTAGTTATGAAGCCATCATTCCTATCTGGATATTGAATACAATACACATTATATTTAAAGAGGTTGTCCACTACTAAGCAAAAGTGGCCACATCGGTGTAAAGCTGAGACAGAAGGTGTTTTCTAAATATCTTCTGTTGTCAATTGTGCCTGGAACGGCACTATCGCAGTCTACAAATCCCCATCAAGTGACCCCCTAACTGCAGTGACCTCTGATGTCCGGTGATGCCATGTCAACTTCTAGGTTTGAAAGTTGACCCGACATCACCGAGGCAGAACCCAGTCGCGTGAGTGACTGGGCGGTGGGTGGCATGTCCTTGCACATCACAGCCCAGCATCGCTCCTGCTTGCGGCGCTCTATGGGGAAGGAGAGACCAGGGAGATGATGGGCTGTGATGTGCGATGAAACTACGCCCACAGCCCAGTCACTCACGGAGATTGGTTCCTGCCTCGGTGATGTTGGGTCAACTTACAATCTCGGAAGTTGACGTGATATCACCGGACATCAGAAGTCACTGCAGTTAGGGGTCATGTGATGGGGATGAGTGGACAGTGATAGCACCGCTCACAGGTCACAAGCACAATTGACAACAGAAGGCAGTTAGAAGCCTTCTATTTCAGCTTTACACAGATGTGGCTACTATGCTGTGTAATGGACCACCTCTTTTTGAAGAACATGGGAAGATAATATACGTATGCTGTGTGCATTGGTCTTTACCCATTCTTGTGGGTGGAGACAACCTATACTCAGCTGGATAAAAGGTTATAGTTTGGCTAATCATCTTTCAACTTAAAAATTTTTTTTTAGTAGGTTGGTTTCCCATATGTAATTCTGGATGAAGGTTTTTTTTTAGGCTAAACTAAACTAAAAGGGAGGAAAATGTGACATCTGTCCTGATGCTTAGCCCCTTTGGTTCTGCCTTGTCAGGTGCGCAGGGTGATTATGATAGTCTTGTTTAACTCTTGGGGTGTAAAATTCTGCCCAGCCAGGAAGCTTATGGTCTTCGCTCACATGATCATATGAATCAGATGAGTGCAATACGAGAAAATCTCACTTTGCACTCGGACCAATGTTAGTCAATGAGGCAGAGCAGGTCAGCGATGTTTCTCATCCAGATTCGGGATGTGAAAAAAGTTGCAGCATGTTGAGACTAGATGCTTAAATCAGATGAGACTCGCCAATACAATTCAATGGGTGCGAGAAAAAAATGGACATCACATAGACCATTCGCATGCCATCCGTTCATTTCTGGGTATTCAGTGTCTTTCTCTGCTGCAGCCCTGGGGGGGGAGACTGTTCACTAATAAGCTCCTGAGGGTCAGTTTTCAGTGCTTGCTATTGATAATACTACTCATGTTATCTGCAGTCTGTTTGTGCCTGTTCTGCCTATATTTATCTTGCTCAGACCTTGGCCAATTTTGTGACAATTTTCCTGCCAGACAATTCTGACTCTGACCTCCCGGTTTTGCCCTCTCATGACAAACCTAGCCTCTAAGCTTGCTCCACGAGCCAGCAGCCTTTTCCATGGCTTCAACTGAAGGAGCCCAAGTGCAAATCCAGATCCGTGAACATAGGTTAAAAGGTGAAGGTCAGGTAAACCCTTGGGATCTGGCAGATGTAGTGGGTAGAATAAATCTCGTCAGTGGAAGCCCCATTAAGAGCTGCCAGGCTACCATGAACAGTGCTCCCGTAACAAACACCATAATAGTGGTTTGTGTACACGGAATTTTTCGGGATGGGTCTACTCCAAAAAATGTGCAAAAAATAACTCAAAAATCCTTGAAAGGCTCTTTGCAGTTCATGTGTTTATTGTAGTGTCTCTTGAGGGAATGTTTTTTAAGGGTATGTGCACATGGCATCTTTTTCAGGCAGCTTTCGCATGTAACCCTCTTGAAAAAGCAGTCAATAAATGTTAACTATAATGCACAAATGGGTGACAATGTCAAAATGTGTTCTGTCTTTTTTAACCATTTCAGGTGTCGAATGCTACGTAATGGCTAAAAGAAGTGTCCTGACCATTCTCCAGGTGTTGAATGCTTCTACTATTTTATATATAGAATATACAATTTTATAAAATCCGGCGTTTGCAATCTACTGCATAAAATGACAGAGAAGATGACAAAGAAGATGATTCAGGTAAACAGCACCAGAGTTTTCCAGAAGCGTCTTCTGCTTCAACAACTATGACGGTATGCCAGCATCTACAATATGCCGCATACACATACCCTAAACTAGACAGTGTCTAATCAATTTTTTTCCTTTTTAATTTACTTCTTGCATTTATCGTTTCAAAACTGATCATATGACCAAGGTCAAAACTGACCTTTTGTGATAGAGTGTGTGATTTGTGTACTGCGTCAGCCCCCTTCACACATCCGTGTCTCTGGTATGTGTGGTGTCTGCTTCCACACATGCCGGAGACACGGACACATGTAGATCCATTAAATTCAATGGGTTTGTACACACATCCATGTTTTGATACGGACCATGTGACTGTGTGTTCCACACGGCGACATGTCCATTTCTGGCTGGCAGTACGGATGTCACCCATGTGACATCAGTGTGACACGTACTGAAGGCCACCTCACTGAAATTAAAGGTATTTTTATACTTACCAGACTCCGGGACTGCTGTTGCTTCCGGGTCCTGTTCATTATGCCTCATGAATATTCACTGCACTGAGTGCAGACCCGGAAACAAGTAGGACAGCAGCGCCAAAGATAGGCAAGTATACAAGTTGATGCTGTCAGTGTGCTATCCAGATGTCACATAACTAGCCCACTGTTGACACATATACTGATGGCTTATGGAATTCTACAATGGACTGTGCAAAACTTTTGTTTTTTGCACGGACATGTGAAGGGGGCCTTTTAAAGTTATGTGACCAAACAATGGTAAGATTGCAATCGTTCTGCTAGTCACCACAAATGATAGTAGCACCTCTGGTCGTGCAGACATCCAGCACGGTTGGATTTTGGCAACTCTTGAGTCAGAGTTATTTGGCGGTTGGAACAGGACTACATTCACTGCTATTAGTTGCAATGCAGTAGCCAGATGCTGCATATAGGTATATAAAAGATACTGTACATCTTGTGACTACTGAAAGACTCGGCGGAAATACAGACATTGAAAGTGACTTTTCCCTAGCAGAAGACGCTATTTTCATTGGCAAAGAACAGAAGAGTTCCAAAGCTGCACAAAGACTACACAGCGTGCAGTGATGGAGTGAATATACAGCTCGAGTTCAATTATGTCATGTCAATTGCTGCAGTGCACTCATTTACTACAAGCAAAGGATTTCTTTCTGAGCCACAAGAAAAGCCACCCACTTTTAATCAGATCTGCCTCAATAATGAAATTGGATTTAATTCTTCACTTCCAATTATAGATCCTAATCCGTTTCCCTTTTTTCTGCAGAGGTAATTCCAGTATTGTTGAGAGCAGTGCCCTAATTTCACAGCGCATGCTGGCCGGCTTCAATGAATGGGCAATCTCACAGGTGAAAGTTGGTGATTAGCAAAGGGGTCAGAACATGCCGGTCCTGTAATAATTCTAGAAGGCTCCGAGATTAACCTGTTCAGTGCACCAGACAACGCGATAGCAAATCATTCTGCTCTGCAACAAATAGCCAACAAGTGTAGATAGAAAATAAGGTTTCCGGGCTGTGTATTCTGTACAGGATACACTGGATAACTTATTTCACAAGCTAAAGAAGAATAGAACGCAACAATAAATATTAAATTAGCCCTCCTATTAATATTTTTTGCATTAAATGTGTATATATGTGTATGGAGTGTAATGTGAGTGGATTAACCCATTCATCACCCAGCGATTTTTCGTTAACGTTTTATCTCCCCTTCTACCAAGAGCCATAACTTTATTATTTTTCTGTCAATATTGCCATATGAGGGCTGGTTTGCAGGACGAGTTGTACTTTTGAGAGACACCATTTATTCTGCCCCATAATGTACTGGAAAATGGGAAGAAAATTCCAAGTGCGATGAAATTGCAAAAGAAATGCAATTGCACAATTTTTTTTTTTCTTAATTTCCTATGTTCACTATATGATAAAACTGACATGTCAGTGATTTACCAGGTCATTACGAGTTTGTAGATACCAAACATGTATAGGTTTATCTAAGTGGTGGAAAAAAACTAAAAAAAATTGTCAAAAAAAAGAATTTCGCTTTTGTTACCATTTTCGGAGACCTGTAGCGTTCTCATTTGTTGTGATATGGGGCTCAGTGACGGCATATTTTTTGCACATTGGATATTTCTGAACTCGGGGATATTAAATATGTGTATTTTTTATTGTTTGTAATTGTTTTGTTTTCAATATGGCAAAAGGTTTTTTATTTTGTTTCTTTTTTTCAGATTAGTTTCAACTTTTTTTTATAGTTTCTATTGATTTTACTACGCTGACACTGTCTGATCACGTCTGCTGTACAGACGTGATCAGAAACAACAACAGAAATGCTGATCTCCTGTGAGAGTCCGCGCTTTGCCGGCATTCACAGGAAGTGAGTTATGACACCGACAGGGATCATCAGCTAAACTCACGCTGTCCTGGCAACCCATCGGCGACCATGATTGCATCATAGGGCCACCGATGGCGTCAGAAAATGGCACGCTCCCTGCCAAAGTGCAGTAAATTCCACTGTCAGAGATTGACAGTGGGATTTATCTAGTTAACAGGCGCAGCTGGATCTCCAATCCACCAGCGCCTGTTAGCTGATCAGATCAGCTGACATGTGCGGGGATACATGTGAGCTCACAGTAAAAGAACAGACACGTTCTTGGATATATTAGTATGTCCAAAGTTGTGTAGGGGTTAATATACTCACATAAGGGCACATTACACGCTACAATTTATCGGGAGATATGTCGTCGGGGGTCACGGATTCCGTGACGCACATCCGGCATTGTTTGCGACGTCGTTGCGTGTGACACCTACTCTGAACGATCGCAAATAGGATGAAAATCGTGGATCGTTGACACGTCGTTCATTTTTAAAAAATTGTGCGTTTTGGGGAAGCAGCCGACATGTTGCTCCGTTGACACCCTGCCAACATCGAACAACATTCAAACGACCGATTGGGTCCAACAATATATCGTTGATCGCTGATGCGTCCATTTTTAGATCGTTACGTGTGACAGCAAATAAACGACCAATAAGCGATACCAGCAAATCGTACATAAGATCTGGGCGTGTCACGTCGCACATGCGATCGTCAGATAAATCGCCGAGTGTAAAGCAGCCTTAACTGTTGATATCTCCGGTGTCCAGCACCGTTCTGCTTCTCTTCTCAGTGACATCACCCCCTCTGCAGACTCACGGCGCTCTGCGTCACCCAGAAGTGGCTTTCACAATGTAAATCTATGGAGAGTCAGCACAAGGCTTCATAAGCTTTCAATATAAAATAGACTTCGGGTTCAGATAGCTGAAATTACGGTGATGTCACTGAGAAGAGGAGGAGAACGGCGCTGAATCCCAAAGAAAGCGGTGGTAGGTGAGTGTTAATGGAAATCATTCTTAAAAGTGGTAAAATGATCAGAGCTCCTTTGATAACACCAGTAATAAATATCTTGAGTCAAATATGGACAAATAATTTTCAATTTCCTGAAATATTTCAAAATCACTCTTTCCAGAAGTTGAAGAATAGCTCGGACAATGGTGTATGGCATGACTCAGGACCTTGTGCCCTGCTGATCAGAACTACTCAATGGAGGCTATAACAGATGAAATGTTTTTAAAGAGTTTAGTTACCCTTCATTAAATGTCATTCACCTATATAGACATTGCTATTTTGTGACAGACCATCTAAATGGTATAGTTATGGAACAAAGCATTGATCCCTAATGACCTATGAACTCACTACTTCACCAAAAAACTATACCCTTGGACTGTGGTGATTTAGTTATTTATTAGACTTGGTGATGAATAGTGGAAACAAATCCTCATGATAAATCATGATGTCAGGACAGCGACAGGACAAAGAAGACAACTTAATCCAATACATTGGAGCATTTTTTCCCAAGAATAACAACATATTGATTGAAACTGCCACGGTCCATCTATAATGTATCCTTGTAATATTACTACTCAAATATAATGAGCATACACAACACATATTTACAATGTGGGATTTTACACAGAAATCATTTATCCATTTTGCATCATAAGAAAAAAGTAGAATATCGGTTATTGTGGTGCTAATGGAAAGAATTCAAAGTAAAGGTAAAACATGAGAACAGTTTTACTTATTGATCCATAGTTGTGACCTTCATCATTGAAATCAGTAGGTTTAGAAATTGAGTGAAATGACTGTCCTGGACATTGGCCTATATAGCAGGATAAACCCTAGGCGTGGAGATGAGCCTAAAGGTCCAGTCACACACAACGACTTACCAGCGATCCCGAAAAGATGCGACCTGATAGGGATCGCAGGTAAGTCGCTGGGAGGTCGCAGGTGAGATGTCACAGTCAGATCTTACCAGCGATGCAGGAACAATACAGGTTGCAGTAGCGACCTATAGAACGATCTCAGCAGTCACCCTGTCACACAGTGTCAAACACAGCGATGTGTCCTACCCAGCAGGACATCGCCTTTGAAGAAAATGACCTGGACCATTCTGCAACGACTAGAGATCTCACAGCAGTGGCCTGATCAATGGTATGTGTCACACATAACAAGATCACTAACGGGATCGCTACTGCGTCACGGAAACTGTGACTCAGCTGCGATCTCGCTAGCGATCTCGTTATGTGTGACGGTACCTTTAGGCTGGACTCACACAAGCGTATGGTATCGGATGCAGGAGCATCGGATGCGATATGCTAATGACCCCCGGCTCAGGCTCTGCTGTAAGCGTGAGCCGAGTGTCATGCGACGGTGACCCGGTCTTGCGATCGGGTCACAGCTGTGCAGCTGAGTGCGGGCGCTGCGGAGGAGAGGGAGGGGTTAATCCCCCCATCTTCTCCATTGTCAGCCTGTGCGTATATCGCACTGCACTGGGATAACATCCGAGTGCAGTCCGATGTTTCTCTTGCATCAATTCACTTGAATGGGTGCAAGGGATACGGCTGTAGCAAAAAATCGCAGTATGCTGCCGCTTTTCTCGCATCCAGAATCTGGATGCGATAAAAGCTTCCCAACTGCTCGCCCTCATTCACTAACATTGGTCAGAGTGCAATGCGAAATTTTCTCGCATTGCACTCGTCCGATTTTAAAGCTCGTGTGAGTGTACCCTTAAAGGGAATCTGTCAGCAGGCTTTTGCTATGTAAGTTGAAGACAGCATGCTGCAAGGGATAACAGAGAATTCAGGGATGCCTGTCTTGTCAAGGTTTAATCTGTTGTTTATTTGCTATGTTTGTTTAAGCAGCAGGACTTCTCATTGCTCGGACTACAATGCCACGAACAGCAGTCCAGCACACCCCTTCTTCTGATTGGCACCTTACTGTCAATCTATAATCTCTATAGAAAGCCTGGTGTGGGCAGGGGCAGCTCTCTCAGTTCTGCTACATGGCTAAATCTATACATTCTGATTGTGTCAGAACGGCTGCACCCAGTAATCTAAATGATACATTGTTGGATTCAAGATCTCTTTGCCTACATCATGTTGCTCTTGGATGAGGTAACAAAAATCTGCTGACAGATTCCCTTTAAACAAAAACACTGCTGCTTGAAATGCTACCTGTAATAACGTGCTCCAAGAGGCTATAATGATAGTGTCGAAACATGGTGGCTCAGTGGTTAGCACTGTAGTTTTGCAGCCCTGGTTTCTTAGATTAAAATTCCACCATGTTGTGGGTTTCCTCCGGGTACTCCGGTTTCCTCCCACACTCCAAAGACATACTGTTATGGAATTTAGATTGTGAGCCCCAATGGGGACAGTGATGATGCCTGTAAAGCACTGTGGAATTAATAGCACTATATAAGTGCATACAAAATACATATATTGACAATATTATTGTAATAAAAGAATTATGAACTGTATAAAATGTTGCTACGTCCATTAAATTATTATACAAACAGCCTGCAAAATATCCAATAACACTGCTGCTCCCGTGCTGACACTTCGCTGGTCCCTCGCCAGTCTCTCTTTTCCTTGCTGCAGAGATGGCATGTCAACATGTGATCACTGCAGTCAATCACTGGTCACAGCGGTGACATCAGTGGTGGTAATAAATCACCACTGCAGCCAGTGATTGACTGCAGTGGTTATGTGTCGACATATCACATCATCACTGCAGTGAGGTAATTAAGAGACCTGCGAAGAATTGGCAAGAGAGCAGCGGTGGATTGATAAAGGATTACTTCTTCATTTTAAACCATTGTCATCTGCCTGTATAGGATTTCACAGGGATGAAAACCCCTTTAACACAATTCTATGTAATTTCGCACTCCTCTACCTTGTCGCACACCTCATCCTATACGTTCTCATTTATAATTCTAATGGACATAATAAAACAGCCATAGCGGCTCAGGCATGTGTTATAGGCTTACCAGTATGTCACAGAAGAAAATGTAGGGGGTTTATAAGACATTCAGAGCCAGTGAAGAATCTTAGAGAAGTATACAGGCCCCTATACAAATTAGGAAGCTACACAGCTGAATAATCATTGGCCGATAATTATATCCCCAATATTCCCATACACAGGAACAAGGAACATTGGGCTTAGCTCAGAGCTCCTGGGATCTCTAGGAGAGATCCACTGACAGACTCCTCTATCAGCAGAATATTATATATATTAAATAAATATATATATATATATAATAAAATAAATATATAAATATATAAATATATATATATATTATATATATTTCCAGGAGAGCAAAAAGATCGTCCGTTGGAAATTGAATGTGCTGCTCCTTCTCTCCACAGACATCACCTGTTGGGTGAAAGTTAGTATGACCCCATATACATTACAATTGTCAGCTAATCCTACCAATATCGGGTTTAGCCACATTTAAGGGTGCTTTACACGCTGCAACATCGCTAACGATATATCGTCGGGGTCACGTCATTAGTGACGCACATCCGGCGCTGTTAGCGACATTGCAGCGTGTGACAGGCATGAGCGACCTTAAACGATCGCAAAAGAGGCAAAAATCGTTGGTCTGTGATAAGTCGTTCATTTACCAAAAATCGTTGTCTGGTCAGTAGCGAGGTTGTTTGTCATTCCTGCGGCAGCATACATCGTTACGTGTGACACCGCAGGAACGAGGAACAACCTTGTACCTGCGGCCGCCCGCACTGAGGAAGGAAGGAGGTGGGCGGGATGCTCGTCCCGCTCATCTACGCCCCTCTGTTTCTATTGGACGGCTGCTCTGTGACGTCGCTGTGACGCCGCACAAACCGCCCACTTAGAAAGGAGGCGGTACACCAGCCACAGCGACGTCGCAGGGAAGGTAAGTCCGTGTGACGGGTGTAAGCGATTTTGTGCGCCACGGGCAGCGATTTGCCCGTGATGCACAACAGACGGGGGCGGGTACGCTCACTAGCGATATTGATAGCGATATCGCAGCGTGTAAAGTACCCTTTAGTCTTAAGCAGTTCCCTTGGAATAGCAAAAACAAAACAATAGAAAATATATTTGTAAATAAATACCTTTAATTAGCCAATCACAGTGTGTTTTTTTTTTTAAAACACTACTGTATTAAAATGGTCACTATCTTGTTACCCTGGCAAAAACATGTGTAGGATGATGGGATCCAACTGGCTATTCTGATCTATTACTTGATATACCAGTGGTGCTGAGTTAAGAAGACGCTGCTCACACTGCTGTCCACCCTGTCTATCTGATCTAAATATGGAAATATTAGGTATGGTGAGGTAAGAAAATTCTGCTCACACTGCTGTTCACTCTTGTCTATCTGATCTACTAAGGCAAGAAGAGACTGCTCACACTGCCATCCACCCTATCTGATCTAATACTGGAAATACCAGGAGTGCTGAGGTAAGAAGAGGCTGCTCACACTGCCATCCACCCTATCTAATCTAATACTGGAGATACCAGGAGTGCTGAGATAAGAAGAGGCTGCTCAAACTGCGATCCACCCTATCTAATCTAATACTGCAGATACCAGGAGTGCCGAGTTAAGGTACCGTCACACTAAGCAACTTACCAGCGATCCCAACAACGATAGGGATCGCTGGTAAGTTGCTAGGAGGTTGCTGGTGAGATGTCACACTGCGACGCTCCAGCGATCCCACCAGCAACCTGACCTGGCAGGGATCGCTGGAGCGTGGCTACACAAGTTGCTGGTGAGCTCACCAGCAACCAGTGACAAGCCCCCAGCGCCGCGTGGAAGATGCTGCGCTTGGTAACTAAGGTAAATATCGGGTAACCAACCTGATATTTACCTTGGTTACCACCGCACGCAGCTACACGTGCAGAGAGCAGGGAGCAGCGCACACTGAGCGCTGGCTCCTTGCTCTCCTAGTTACAGCACACATCGGGTTAATTACCCGATGTGTGCTGCAGCTAAATGTGCACAGAGCAGGGAGCAGCGCACAATGCTTAGCGCTGGCTCCTTGCTCTCCTAGTTACAGCACACATCAGGTTAATTAACCCGATGTGTGCTGCCGCTACATGTGCACAGAGCAGGAGCCGGCACTGACAGTGAGAGCGGAGGAGGCTGGTAACCAATGTAAACATCGGGTAACCAAGGACAAGGCTTCTTGGTTACCCGATGTTTACATTGGTTACCAGCCTCCGCAGAAGCCGGCTCCTGCTGCCTGCACATTTTAGTTGTTGCTGTCTCGCTGTCACACACAGCGATCTGTGCTGCACAGCGGGACAGCAACAACTAAAAAATGGCCCAGGACATTCAGCAACAACCAGCGACCTCACAGCAGGGGCCAGGTTGTTGCTGGATGTCACACACAGCAACATCGCTAGCAACGTCACAAAAGTTGTTCGTTAGCAGCGATGTTGCTAGCGATGTTGCTTAGTGTGACGGGGCCTTTAGGAAGAGACTGCTCACACTATCATCAACCCTATCTGATCTAATACTAGAAATAGCAGGAGTGCTGAGGTAAGAAGAGGCTGCTCACAGCGATTTTTACCCTGTCTATCTTATTTAATGCTAGTAATACCAAGGGTGCCGAGGTGAGTAGAGGCTGCTCACACTGTTGACACAGTCATCCATTCTAACATTCTAAGGTTCATTTTAATTCTATAATTATTACTTCCCTAGAGAAAATGATTGTGATACACTAATGGATGTCTAAAAAACTACAAACCCCATTTGCGAGTATTCTGCAATAACCTAAAAGTTTTAAGGTCTTCTTGACACAATGACAACTTGGTAACTTATATATTCAGGTAGTTTTTATGTTTTAGGACGGCGGATTATGATTTGATTTTCAACCTTGCCTCATTTCTTCACATCTACAATAGCTATATTTTAGAGGCTCTTCACAGAACAGTGATGGATGTCCAGCACAGCAGGAGTACATCTAAGCTGCGCCGATAACAATATGTGTGCACTTATGACTGCTATTTGGATATTTTAGTATCTTTGTAAAAACGCAGGCTGAAGTCAATAACCTGTCACTGTGATGTCAGCGAGATCAGCGAGATGTCAACATCTCCTATTTCCCCAAGTCTTTGATGATCTGCCTCGGTTTTCCTACCTCGGCAATTTCCTACGTTGTATATGTTCTGACTTGTTTATGAAATGTGACAATATAACAGTAAAAACAGAATTGTGAACAAATCACAGGGTGTCCGGGTCAGCGGCACATTTACAATTAGTAGCAGCGGTTCAATGACGCTGCTAACATAAGGACAAGCAAATCAAATCCACATAAATGTACAAATCATTTCAGCAAGTCGCTATTTTTTAAAGCGGTTCAAAGCCGCAGATCAGCAAAATGCCTAAAAAAAGATTCATGCCGACTATTTATGTGATTATATTGGCTATAATTAGTAATGCTGAGTGCAATCACAGAAACACAAATTATCTGTAATAGGATCATTGATGATGCCAGTGCAAGGGCTCTCAGCTTGGAGACCATATGCACAAGACTATTGCCATTCATCTCCTCGCTACATGATGAACAACGAGTTGGCACAGAAAATCAGGCCCAAGCTTGCAATAATATTACAATTTTAATCAGGCCAAGCATCTAGTAATTTCTATAAACACTCCACATTACTTCACCATTTTAGTATTGCTCAGTGTAACAGGGAACACACCATAAGGGTATGTGCACACGGTGTCCTTTCATGGCCAATTTCTTCTGGAAACCGCCTGAAAAAGAGCTAAAAAAATGTAAGAAAGAATTAACACATGAACAATGTCAAAATGACGTGCTGTTCCTATGTTCTGTCCTTGTAACATTTTTGTATTGCTCCAGACTGGAAAAGCCATGTGTAATGCTCGCCGATGGTGATAAGGTGGCAAGCGGGAGTGGACCGACTGGACCACAGGGCGGACCCGAGCTTAGGCTGTCGTGGGAGTGGATTGACTAATCTCCTATCAGGTAGATGCCAGGTACCACTGCCAGGGCAGTCTCCATGACTATGCCAGCTAATTACCAGGACAGGGACAAGCTCCAGTATTGACAGAAAGAGTCTCAGGTGCTGATAGGTACAGCCGGGATGGCTGAGGCAGACAGGTACAGAGGGTAGGACAGGGACCGGCAGAGTCTCAAGTACTGACAAGTGCAGCCAGGATAGCTGAGGCAGACAGGACTGCAGGTGGGTACAGAAAGCATGGTCGAGACAGGGTGAAAGGTACAGGTAACGGACAGTGGGCAACAGAACCTGACAACTTGCTAGCTAGATAGACATGCACTAATTAACTCACCATAATGCTCAGGTCCATCCCCTAGTGGGAGGGTGCCTTAAGTACCTAGTGCGCCTCAGCTGTAGGCTGAGTCAGTTCTGGGAACAGGTGTGCTGTCCCTTCAAGAGAACAAGTCTGCGCACACCGTCCTGGAGGACCTGTGCGGCATGCACAGGCCTAGGGAGCAGGAGGAAGGAGACTCACGTGGAGGACGGCGGGGAGGTAAAGCAGGTCAGTGTGGTTCGGGCACGGCAGTGAGTTGGCGTCCCTACTGGGGAGAAGCAGAGCAGTGCAGGGATGCTGGCGATGCCCCGTGAAGCGGCTAAAATAAGTAACTGGTCCATTATTCAGGCGGCTTGTGCTTCAAAGCCGCCGCTATTTTATATGTAAAAGAAAAACAGAATGACCTTTTCTACATCAAAGCTATGTACTGTAGGTAAGTCAGAGTCTATAAGACGCTGTGAGCACTTTCCATAAGTAACGAAGGTCAATTATTTATGCAAAACAGGTATAAGAGAAGGCAGAGGCCTACAAAGAAGCATTGGGGCATACAGGTGGATGGGCACGGCGAAAATCCAATCTGGTTGTTTGGCATTTCTGGTATTCCTGTATGCACATCAGTACATATACATTCTGACTCTCAATCATTCTTATATCACATTTTCTCTATGAATAAAGTGAATTTTTGAGACAATCTGAGATGCACAATTGCTGGTTTTATACTGAAGATGAATTTGCATTGAACCGCTGCAGGTGGATGACTGAGGCTTTCCTGCCAGGGTGGATGGCAAGCTGAGACAATGGTCAATGGCCTACAGCAGAGCCACTTTGATGTGTTCTTACTCATTGTAAGTGCAATGATCTGCAGGGCTCCTCAGCATATATTCTGAAGTTCAGCCATGTCTTCCGTTACTAACCAGCAATGTGACCTATGTGCTCTTATATTAACAGTTGCTACAGATGAAAACTATCTTATCCGGAACGGCTTCCCTGTGCAAAGTGCTGACATTGGTGTATCCTTCACCTCGCGGCTCTCACCTGCTGCTTTTCAGTTGCAGGGTTTATGCAGGCTGATTTAGCACCCGGGTCAAAACTGCCTAGCAGCAGGCGGATTCACTTACCTTCAAAACAAAAATGGAAAAAAGGAATCAGAAGAAGCTGAGCCTTTAACGCCTTAGGTCAACTCATAGTCCTGACCTTAGCTGCGTGGTAAATAAGACACGGTTAACCACATGCTGCAGAGCGAGTCCTGAATGAAGAGCACGGCTGCGTGTGGGGTGCACCCAAAATACGGCACAAAGTGATAAATCCTTCTGGATTCATGTACTCACTTCACTCATATCCAGAAGTGGCTTACTAAAGAGGGACATCAGTGTGGGAGAGGTTTGTATTGCTGCGCTGACAGCCATTGCTTTGTGCTATGCTACAGTATATCACAAAAGTGAGTACACCCCTCACATTGAATATTTTATATCTTTTCATGGGACAACACTGAAGATATGCATCTTTGATACAATATAAAATAGTCAGTGTACAGCTTGTATAACAGTGTAAATTTGATGTGCCCTCTAAATAACTCAACACACAGCCATTAATATCTAAACAACATTTTGTCAGACAACAAAAGTTAGTACACCCGTAAGTGAAAATGGCCAAATTCTGCCCAATTAGCCAATTTCCTCGGTGGTGTCATGTGACTCATTAGTGTTACAAGGTCTCAAGTGTGACTGGGGAGCAGGTGAGTTACATTTGGTGTTATTGCTCACACACTCTCATACTGGTCACTGGAAGTTCAACATGGCACCTCATGGCAAAGAATTCTCTGTGGATCTGAAAAAAAGGATTGTTGGCCAAGGCTATAAGAAGATTGCCAACACCGTGAAAGTGAGCTGCAGCATGTTGGCCAAGACCATAAAGTGGTTTAACAAGACAGGTTCTACTTAGAACTTTAAGGTCCTATGGTCGACCAAAGAAGTTTAGTGTTTGTGCTCAGTGTCATATCCAGAGGTTGTCTTTGCAAAACAGATGTATGAGTGTATGAGACTGATGAGATGAAGATAAACCTATTTGGCTCAGAAGGTCTCAAGCCTGTGTGTGTGTGTGTGTGTGTGTGTGTGTGTGTGTGTGTGTGTGTGTGTGTGAGTGTGTGTGTGTGTGTTTATGTGTGTATGTGTGTATATGTGTGTGTGTGTGTGTCTTTCCCACAGTCATGCATGGTGGTGGAAGTGTCATGATTTGGGGCTGCATTAGTGCTGGCAGTTGTCGGGAGCTACAGTTCATTGAGGGAACCATGAGTGTCAACATGTACTGTGACATACTGAAGCAGAGCATGATCCCTTTTCTTTGGAAATTGGACTGTAGAGCAGAATTCAAACATGAGAACCACAACCAAAATACATCCAAGACAACCACTATTTTGCTAAAGAAACTGGGGGTAAAAGTGCTGGACTGGCCAAGCATGTCTCCAGACCTAAACTCTATTGAGTATCCGTGGGGCATCCTCAAATGGAATGTGGTGGAGCGCAAGGTCTGTAACATCCACCAGATGTTCCTGATCGTCTGGATGTATGCTAACATGGTTCTTGTGTGGCACTTTGATAATGAGAGACATTTTTATACACAGTTGAACCAAATGATATTATTTTTCACTAAGTGTCAGGATTGTTTTCTAATTACTGATAGATTTAATCTGGTATCATGACTTTCCATGGCTTTTTGCACCTTTCTTTCTTCATGTGTTCAATATTTTTTCCCCTGTGTCATTTGTCATTAGATATAACTTAATTTATGGGCATCTATGGTTTGATTTCTTTGCCTGTGTGAATTGGATGGGTTGTTACGGATATCTGGTGAGAAATTAATGTCAATAGCACCTTTATAAATATAATTACTTAGAAAATTGGTGATGTATTCAATACTTATTTCACCTGCAGTATCTATCAGCATATACAGGATAATAAATTCTCACTCTCGTTGTGTTCTTCCTACTAGACATCTCTATAATAACCATTCTAGCTTATTATTGAATCTGTCCCTAGAATTATGCTACCCCATAGACCATGATTCTATTGATGTGTCATTTATTGGACGATTTTCTATAATATTGACAACATCACAGTTTTATCTGATGCAGATCTAGCAGTTCTCTGAATGCTGAGCTCTGTATAACCCTGCCTATGCCTCTGATTGGCAACTTTCTGTGTACTCTGTACATAGGCAGAAAACTGTTAGTCAGTAGTTGAGGTGGGTTTATATTGAACTCATGAATATGATGGACAACATGGCAGCAGGTTTATTATCCGCTAGTGATAATCTGCTGATGATAAGACCCTAATCTAATCAAAACGATAGCAAGCAACCCAGAAAGTGGCACATCACTAGAATCAGGGTCTGTATCTGTACATTAGGTAGGGAAAATCTGGTAACTCATTTCCTTTAAAGGGAACCTGTCACCGGATGTTTATAATACTTAGGCGGGCTTTGCACGCTGCGACATCGGTAACAATGTGTTACCGATGCTGCAGCAATAGTCCCGCCCCCGTCGCACGTGCAATATCTAGTGAAAGCTGCCATAGCAATTATTATCGCTACGGCAGCTTCACACGCACATGCCTGCCGTGCGACGTGCCTCTGGCCGGCAACCCGCCTCCTTCCTAAGGGGGCGGGTCGTGCGGCGTCACAGCGACGTCACACGGCAGGCGGCCAATTGAAGTGGAGGGGCGGAGATGAGCAGGATGTAAACATCCCGCCCACCTCCGTCCTTCTCATTGCAGCCGGGAGGCAGGTAAGGTGAGGTTCCTCGCTCCTGCGGCTTTACACAGGAGCGATACGATAACGACGCTTTTGCGCTCGTTCATCGTATCAAAAAGGTTTTACACGTTGAGATATCGACTGCGACGCCGGATGTGCGTCACTTTCGATTTGACCCCATCGACATCGCACGTGCAATGTCGCAACGTGCAAAGCTGCCCTTGCCCAACGGTCGTTGCGGAGCAGACTGGTCGGATGGGCGTCTCCTTTCTCCAGGTTCCGTGCCTCCTCTTTTAGCCATCTTTGTCCTCCTGAAGCTAGAGTGGATGACGCGTCCTACATCATCTACCCTAGCCAACATTGAGATCCCACGCAGGCACACTTTGATCTCCCATAAGCAAGGCAGATTAAAGTGCGCCTGCACAGAACCTCACCTCACCTACGCACCGACCGTTAGGTAAGTATTATAAACATCCAGTGACAGGTTCCCTTTAAAACCAATAAAAGCAATTATTTCAATCTGCACCATCTCATAAAAGCAAGAAAACAAATCACAGCCTAGATAATAAAATGCATCTGATTTTCTCACTTCATTTGGAGATGCTCAACAAATAGATTCTGCGATTTCCCTGCCTTTCCTGTGGGCACATAAGTAGGCAAGCTTGTAATTAAAGTTGCAGTCTTATTTAGTAACATTTACTTGATGTTGAGATGAAATTAAGGCACTTAACCATGTCTATGTAACACCTACTTAAACATTTTAATTGTACTCTCCACAGTGATAGAAAATTAAGAAGCTAATTTAGTGTTTAGACCTGGTAACACAAATTCGTGAGCACAAATGGTATCTGTTCCTAAGATTCAACCGATGCTTGGAGTTATGTGAAAGCCTTTAGAAATGAGCAGAAGCCGCCAGTGGCCAAAGGACGGTGAAAAGAATGTCCACATTTGTAAGGTTAAACTATTTGTAAATAGACAGCACTTATCTTTACAGATGTAGTTTTACAAAGCCAGATATTCATCCTTCCCGATTGCAGTGCCAACTCTTCACCATTGCTCCAATCTTTTTTTTGACTGCAGCAATAATGTCACATCGACAGTCTACATCACCGCTGCAGCCAATCACTATGCACAGCTTCTCTGCTAATGTAGATGGCACAAGGTGTGTGGTGCGGTGTTTAGCATTGCACTTGCTCGGTTTCATAGCGGCAGCGGACTCTGTTCACACAGCGGAGTCCGACAAGCAGCCTGGAATCCCTTAGTTGCACAGTCTGTCTTGGACGTTGGCTTTGTCAGGCTTTACTGCTCTCCAATACAGCAGGAGTTAATTCCTGCTGGCTTGTGATCATCTGCTGGGAGCTCAGGCTGCTGATTACCATCCTCAACCACCTTCACCCTTTATAAGGTTCTGGTTTCTGGGGCTGAGTACCGGATATAGCTTTTGCTTCCTCGGTTCCTCTTTTTATCCAGGTTTATGGTGATCAACAAGTTGCAGGTCTGCGTGGGGTGTGAGTTCCTCAATTGTACATTTATTCCCTACCCTGTTTACGTTACTTCCCTGTTCACTTACTGGCCTTCCTTTGTGTTTGAGTGCACAAATTTTAGTTTACTTTTGTATGTGCCTATTTGTGGGGTTTTTGTTACTGGCCTTTTGGCCCACTCCCTGAGTGGGGGAGGAGTAGTATCAAGACTCGGACAGAAGACAGGGTCACGCTGGGGGTTTGAACCTAGCTACTATCGAGCATACCTTCAAGATAAGGGACAGCGCTGGGGCCCCAGTCTTATGGTGGTGTCACATATAGTGACGCAGCAGCGATTACGACCAGCGATCTGACCTTATCAGGATCGCTGCTGCGTCGTTACATGGTCGCTGGTGAGCTGTCAAACAGGCAGATCTCACCAGTGACCAGCCCCCAGCGACGCGTTGAAGCGTAAGTAAGGTAAATATCGGGTAAACAAGGAAAGCACTTCTCTTAGTTACCCGATATTTACCTTAGTTACTAGCGTCCGCCGCTCTCACACTGCCAGTGCTGGCTCCCTGTTCCCTGCACTCCTAGCCAGAGTACACATCTGGTTAATTACCCGATGTGTACTCCAGCTACGTGTGCAGGGAGCAGGGAGCCGGCACTGGCAGCATGAGAGCGGCGGACGCTAGTAACTAAGGTAAATATCGGGTAACCAAGGAAAGGGCTTCTTGGTTACCCGATGTTTACCGTGGTTACAGCTTACCGCAGGCTGCCAGACGCCGGCTCCCTGCTCGCTTCAGTTCGTCGCTCTCTCGCTGTCACACACAGCGATCTGTGCTTCACAGCAGGAGAGCAACATCCAAAAAATGAAGCAGGACATTCAGCAACGACCGGCGACCTCACAGCAGGGGCCAGGTTGTTGCTGGATGTCACACACAGCGACAGCGACGGGACGTCGCTGCTACGTCACAGAAAATGGTGACTTAGCAGCGACGTCGTTGTCGTCGTCGTCGCTATGTGTGACACCACCTTTAGGGTCAGCCTATGAGTCCCTGTTCTATCGGTTCATACCCCAAGACAAGCTGCTGATTAGCTTCAACCGTGATGTGAGCTGTAGCCGTTATGTCACTGCTGTAACCAAATCACAGAGATCAGAGCAGAAACCGTGAGCCAACGTTTGAGAAGTGGAGGGTGAGTAATATCTCCCTTTGCTATTTTACATTACTGGAATTGTTTGAAGTCCACTTATTCTCATAAAAAATACTCTTCTTATGTGCCAATGGCATGTTTTAATGTGAATTTTTATAATTATGATAACTTGTCTGCAGTTTTTAATCATAGATTGCCCAGGAAGATATAGTTAGGATAGCATTTCAAGGCTATTATGCACATGATGATGTTAATTGCCCAAAACAGAGAGGTAATTAGTATTAGTCACACACTAAGATATTGGAGCCAAGGAGTCTAAATGAAGCTGTGAAACGGACTGCCTGTACCGTCCTGCATATTACTATTCCAACATCAATCTTGTTTGACCACTCAAGAGAAGGGATACAGAAAAGAGGCGACACTCCTGCTATTTTACATGCAAATTGGATTCCCATACATTGTGCACCCCCTGATCTTTTCAAGTCATCCTTCACTGCTATGGAGAGGTCTAGAATAATAAGAAACACATTACTGCCGTACAGAACAAATGCTTTCTGGTAACATCATAACTCTCACTCTCAAAGCTCAACTATGGCTTATGAATGTCACACCCGTTGTCCTGCCATGTTCAAATTGGGAACATATCCTCAAGAGCACTGAAGATGTCCCTGCTTCTTCACCCAATGGCTTTTTGGAAAAAAAGATATTTATTCTAAACAGATTTTAACCTAAAAAAAGTATAGGAGAACTGAAGAAGAGAAAAGAGAGGAGCCATTCTTGCTGATTTTTCAGGCTGATACGGAAATATTTTCAGATTCAGTAAATATTCATAAGAAGGTGAAGAACTAACAGGATAATGTATACCCATAGGGAGCATTATATAGGGTAATAAAAATGTATGGAATCAAATGGCTAGGAAGGGTCAGACCAAGTGGTATACAGCCCCCGGACTGGACGTTCATCACCCCTGATTTATGGTATATACTATATATTTGCTATAAATGTATATAAAAGGGTTGTGACAGATCCGACAATCCATCAACCCTTCAAAAAAAAGGAAAACTAACATTCACACAGAAGGCTCCAATTCAAGTAGAAAATCAATAGTTTCTTCACATAAAAATACACAGATCAGATACATAAACATCTAAAACCATTTAAACTGAAATATACTCAAATATAAACACAACACTTCATTTTTTGCTTCCATTTTTCATGAGCTGAACTCAAAGATCTATAGACGTTTTCTATGTACAAAAGGTCTTTTTCTCTCAAATTTTGTTCACAGGTTTGTCTAAATCTGTGCTAGTGGCACTTCTGCTTTAATAGATGTGTGTTCGCTACGGCTGCGAGCACCAAATGTCGCACGAGCGATGGGGGCAGGTTCTATCGCGCTTGACATTGCTAGAAATCGCTAGCGATGTCGCAGCGTGTAAGGCACCCTTAAGACAGAGACATTGTAAAATGGAGAGATTGTAGGACGGTGAGATTGTAAAATGGTGAGATTGTAGGACGGTGAGATTGTAAAATGGTGAGATTGTAGGACGGTGAGATTGTAGGACGGTGAGATTGTAGGACGGTGAGATTGTAGGACGGTGAGATTGTAAAACGGTGAGATTGTAAAATGGTGAGATTGTAGGACGGTGAGATTGTAAAACGGTGAGATTGTAAAACGGTGAGATTGTAGGACGGTGAGATTGTAAAATGGTGAGATTGTAGGACGGTGAGATTGTAGGACGGTGAGATTGTAGGACGGTGAGATTGTAAAACGGTGAGATTGTAAAATGGTGAGATTGAAGGACGGTGAGATTGTAAAACGGTGAGATTGTAGGACGGTGAGATTGTAGGACGGTGAGATTGTAGGACGGTGAGATTGTAGGACGGTGAGATTGTAAAATGGTGAGATTGTAGGACGGTGAGATTGTAGGACGGTATGATTGTAGGATGGTGAGATTGTAGGACGGTGAGATTGTAAAATGGTGAGATTGTAGGACGGTGAGATTGTAAAATGGTGAGATTGTAGGACGGTGAGATTGTAGGACGGTGAGATTGTAGGACGGTGAGATTGTAAAATGGTGAGATTGTAGGACGGTGAGATTGTAGGATGGTGAGATTGTAGGACGGTGAGATTGTAAAATGGTGAGATTGTAGGACGGTGAGATTGTAAAATGGTGAGATTGTAGGACGGTGAGATTGTAGGACGGTGAGATTGTAGGACGGTGAGATTGTAAAATGGTGAGATTGTAGGACGGTGAGATTGTAGGACGGTGAGATTGTAGGACGGTGAGATTGTAAAATGGTGAGATTGTAGGACGGTGAGATTCTACATGTGTGAACTATATGCTCCTTATTTCACTACATTTGGTCCAAACAGGGGCTGCATGATTTCTCAATAATTGCGGTAATAGTAACCATATATTTTAAAGCAGTGTAGTGAACAAAGGAAACTTTGACAACAGAAGCCTATTAATTCTTCATAGCTTTCGGGAGTCACACGTCTCCCACTCGAAGCCTGTGCACGTTTTCCCTGTATCACTGTTCAGACACGAGCATTTGTTTTCATTTGCAACAATTCTTTCTAAATTACAACCAGGGAGGCTCAGGACAAAAGTCAATGCACTGACAAGCACGAATAAAAAGTCTACGGGACTCCAGCTATTCTTATAATGAGGAAAACAAGACTTAACTATCTATGTGAAATGAGAGGCAGTCTGTGCTCTTACGCTGTATCTATGTCCGGGCATTCTTGTATGACAGTTAAAGGGGTTATCCATTTCTTTACATTGAAATCCTTAGGGTTAGGTCGTCAATGTCTGATCGGCCGGGGTTCAACCTTCAAATCAGTAGGAGGCAGCCTTCAAAGAGGCTCTACCTGGCCTCTACTGTACAGCGATGAAAGGAGGTGAATTACATGAAGGCTTTGTCTGACAATATTTATGGTATTCTATATCAGAATAATGAGCATTTCTCTGACGCCAGCACAGCCTGTAACAATGGGGTACGTAGGGTGTACGCATCTGCCGTGTATACTTTGTTTTGATGTCTTCACTTATTTTCCAGCAGTCATGAAAGCTATCATTAAAGGGGTATTCCCATCTCCAAGACCCTATCCCAATATGTAATAAGCGTAATAATAATATTAGCAAATACCTCCAATTAGAAATGTAGTATATTTTTCTCCTCATTCACTATATTGCTTACCTCATGTTCAGGGCATTGTAGGTCCTCCATGGTTACGAACACGCATTTAGTGACACTTCGTTCTTAGTGGTCAAAACTATGGATACCTAAAGTCCTGCAATGCCTTAACATGAAGTAAGTGACAAAGTGAATCAGAAGAATTATACTACATTTTTAATTGCAGCTATAGTCTAATATTCTTATTATTACACCTTGTACATATTGGGATAGGATCTTGGAGATGGGAATACCCCTTTAAGTTACAGAAGATGGATCAAAAAGTCTTAAAAAGTACCTGTCAAAATTGGTCAGTGTTAGGTCTAATTTAATTCCTGCTGCTCCCCCAAGTAACACATTTGCTTTTTATTTATGTTTTTTTAAATCATTATAGGGTAATAATGCAGCGCAGTCTAAAGTCATCCTCCAGGGAATGCCAGTCACACCCTCTTACATTGAAGACCATAAAAATTAGCACCAACTAAAAATGGCCATATCTTTATCACTGGAACCATATGGCGGATTAAAAATAAATAAATAAATAACAAACACAGAATAGTCTCAGTGAGGGTGGAGGAAGAGTGGAGAGGCCCCAATCCAAGCTGCTTGAGGTCTAGTGTGAAGTTTCCACAATCAGTGATGGTTTGGGGAGCCATGTCATCTGCTGGTATAGGTCCACAGTGTGTTATCAAGACCAAAGTCAGCGCAGCCATCTACCAGGAGATTTTAGAGCACTTCATGCCTCTCTCTGCTGACAAGTTTTTGGAGATGTAAATTTCATTTTCCAGTAGGACTTGACACCTGTCCACACTGCCAAAAGTACCAATACCTGGTTTAATAACCACAGTATCATTGTGCTTGATTGGCCAGCAAACTCACCTGACCTAAACCCCATAGAGAATCTATGTATTATTATCAAGAGGAAGATGAGAGACACCAGACCCAACAATGCAGACGAGCTGAAGGCTGCTATCAAAGCAACCTGGACTTCCATAACACCTCAGCAATGCCACAGGCTGATCACCTCCATGCCACGCCGCATTGATGTAGTAATTCATGGAAAAGGAGCCCTGACCAGGTATTGAGGGCATTTACTGTACAGACTTTTCAGTAGGACAACATTTCTGAGTTTAAAATCTTTTTTTCAAATGGTGTCATATAATATTCTAATTTTCAGCGTTAATGACTTTTGGGTTTTCATTGGCTGTAAGTCATAACCATCAACATTAACAGAAATAAACACTTGAAACAGATCACTCTGTGTAATAACTCTATATAATACATAGGAATAGATCACTGTGTGTAATAACTATATATACTAATATATGTTTCCCTTTTTGTATTGCGTTCCTGAAATAAAATAACTTTTTGATGATATTATAATCTATTGAGCTGCATCTGTATATTTATATATACTTCATGATATTTTGAGAGATCTTGACTTTTTGGTCCTGAATTGTACCATATGAATATACTTCTTTGCTTAAATATTTATTGTCAAAAACTTATCAAAAAAGCCTAAGGCTTTGTGCACACGTTACGGAACCTCTACTGCAAATACTGATGTGTTGGCAGGAATAACGCTGCAGAAAATATGCACTTTTTTTTTCTTGCATTTTTGATGCGTTTTTTACTTGGCCTTTTTCAAAATCACAGTTTGCTTCAAGTGACACTTTCAAACAGAATTCCCTTTTTCATCTGTTAATAAAATGCATAAACTGTGGCGTATTATGATTTTTAGTGTTATTTTTGTGGTGTTTTTGATATTACAACTCATTTTTGTAAAAGAATCACTACTAAAAAAAGCAACAAAAAAGTTAGGCAAATCACTAAGGGTATGTTCACACAAGCAAAATTTGCTGCATTATTTCAGGTCTAAATACTTTGTTAAAAATGTGTGCAAGTCCCCGTGTGAAGTTTCCATACATTGGTGTTATCTTGACTTTTCTTGCTCCAAAATGTAATCATTTTATGAAACTTGTGGGGAAAAAAGCAACACGACCTCCATATGTGAATATACATTCATGTGTTTATAGGATGGTTTGGATATTCATGTGTGAATGAGCATTATACATTGTGCATTCAGAAAAGAGTGATAATTGGATTAAAAATAACTATGATAAAATCTGTAAAAAAAAGTTCACATGTAGCAAGTATTTTTATCAAGGATATATTTCACAATATAGTCAGTATTTTCTTTTTAAAGATGGACCTTTACAAATGAAAACCTTTTAAAGGGAAATCTGATAACAGTGATCGCTAGTGTGGGTACCCGCCCCCATCTGTTGTGCGACACGGGTAAATCGCTGCCCGTGCCGCACAACATCGCCCAGACCCGTCACACGTACTTACCTGCCCGGCGAACCGCCTCCTTTCTAAGGGGGCGGTTCGTTCAGCATCACAGCGACGTCACAGCAGCGTCACTGAACCGCCGCCCAATAGAAGCGGAGGGGTGGAGATGAGCGGGACGTAACATCCCGCCCACCTCCTTCCTTCGCATTGTGGCCGGGAGGCAGGTAAGGAGAGCTTCCTCGTTCCTGCGGTGTCACACGCAGCGATGTGTGCTGCCGCAGGAACGAGGAACAACTTCGTTACTGCTGCAGTAACAATAATTGAGAATGGACCCCCATGTCACCGATGAGCAATTTTGCACGTTTTTGCGACGATGCAAAATCGCTCATAGGTGTCACACGCAACGGCATCGCTAATGCGGCCGGATGTGCGTCACAAATTCCGTGACCCCAACGACTTCGCATTAGCGAAATCGTAGTGTGTAAAGCCCCCTTTACTCCAATAAAACCCTGATTCCAGCGATGCGACACTTACTTTACTGATTAGGCCAGAGTCACACTTGTGAGAGACTCGCGCTAGTCTCACATCGCATCACCCGGCACAGCTGCACACTCTCCTGACAGGAGCGGGTCAGCTGCATGTATTTCTGTGCAGCTGAGAGCCTCCTGTCAGGAGAGTGTGAGGCCGTGCCGGGTGATGCGATGTGAGACTAGCGCGAGTCTCTCACAAGTGTGACTCCGACCTTAGTGCTGTTTTGATACAGATCTACTAGTTCTCTGAATGCTGAGCCTTGTATAACCCCGCCCCCGCCATTGATTGGCAGCTTTGTGTGTATACTGTGCATAGGCAGAAAGCTGCCAAACAGTGGTAGGGGTGAATTATAAAGAGATCATGTGTAACATGGCTTAGGACCGTAGCTGTGGGCGAGGTACTCACTTTCCACGTTCTGGCAAGCTACAAAAATTGGGTATTCTATGTGTGTCTGTGTGTGTGTGCGTGCGTGCGTGCATGTTGCTATTACCGTGGACACCTTCACCTTCGGGCCTACCATGCTCTGGCATCAGACCCCTTTTTTTACAAGTGGATAAAAACAATGTTTGCTTTACTTGACAATGTACTCAAGTACATAGGGCACCAGGCAATACACTTCACGGACACTTCTGTACCATACAGAGTCAGATTCATCATAGAACATTACTTGTGAACGTTATACAGGCAGAACAGATAAAGTGAACCGCCATCTTCCTGACACCGGGCCACACGGGTCAATGGGTTGCTCTGTGAACCCTGAACCCAGTCGACTTGCAGTGATCCCTTACAAAGGCTGCTCCTAAAGCCGCTGCTCTTGTTATGTGCTCAGACGCGCAGATCTCTTTTACTCTCTAAGGTCCGCCACGACTGGCCAATACTGGACTCACTTCCAAACAGGTCTCTCTGTAGCAGGAATCACCCACTTGCCTGTGCAGTAGGGTCTCTGTTGCCAATAATGATTCTTTCCTGGTCTTGCTCCCTTGTACTGAACACACACACACCCAACTGGTCTTCTTTCTGACGGTATTACTGCTTCATTGTTCACTTACCACTTCCTAACTGATGTCCTAACAGGAGCTGACTCCCCCTGATCTATAGCACTCCTCCCTACTATTTCTGGCTGACTAGATATTAACCCTGTCCTTTCCAAACAAGAGTCTAAATAAAATAAAAAAGGAAGACAGTCACCTCTTGTGGCTGGTGGTAAGTACTGCAGTCCACAGGGAAATAACACTTGTTACCACATTGCAGAAATACAAACATTACCCAAATACGATTGGTGTCTTTAGGGGGGGAAAGTGAGTCTGTCCACCTCCTTACTCATGAATATGAAGGATTACATGGCAGCAGGTTTATTAGTCCTCTAGTGAGAATTTCCTGCTCTGTCTCTACATTATGTTGCTTTCAGATTAAGTGACAAACACCTTTTGACAGATTCCCTTTAAAGGGAATCTGTCTCTAGGTTTTTGCTCCCCCATCTGAGAGCAGCATAATGCTAGCGACAGAGACCCTGATTCCAGCGATGTGTCACTTACTGAGCTGTTTGCTGTCATTTTGATAAAATCAATGTTTTCTCTGCTAAAGATCTACAAGTGATACAGAGCTCATGAATATTCTGGACTACATAATAGCATGCCAAGGAGTCCTCTAATGATAATCTCCTGCAGATTCGACAGTGATTTTATCAAAACTACACTAAGCAGCTGTGTAAGTGACACACCGCTGGAATCAGGGTCTCTGCCACTACGTTATGCTGCTCTCAGATCAGGTGTTAAAATCCTGGTGGCAGATTCCCTTTATGACTAGGTGTAGTTAATGTTTGTGTCTCAGATAAAATAGACAGATAATATATCTCAATATGTAATTTATGCCGAAACTGATTTGTCCCATTATCTCTAAAAGAGACAGGGAGAGACGTCTAGCACTGAATATCAATATGACAGAATTTCAGAACTCTGCCATGAGCTGAATGATTACATTTTTTACTGGAAGTGTATCAAAATGTGCTATACTTGTATCTGACTCTTGATATCTGACCTTAGGCAATATTGCACTAAAATAGCTGTCATTTATTTAGATCACCTTGCTGCCATATAGCAATTTTACCCCGCTGCCATCTGTCATCAGGCCTTATCCGTACGTAGATTTCAATCTAAGTTGGTCTTGGTCAGCAAAGTGTCTGAAATAGAAGGTTGTGATATCTTGTTCTGGCTTATCACTTAAAGTCTAAACTTTAATAACAGTAATGGTGATCATGATGATGATAATATGGCGGCATACATTTCAACATGCTCATCGCTCTGGATGTAGACAGTCTGTCTGTGTCATAATTGATTAGGATTTTTTTCTTATCTCCATCCCAGTTTTAACATGTACAGATTAAAAGAATATATTAAGGAAATGCGTAAACAATAATTCCCTATAATAGTGTTATTTCAGCCTGCAATTCACTTTATATTCCCATCGCTTACACATTTAGATTTTCTTGTCTCATCAGAGAAAACAAGCTTGAAAATGTGGCCGCTGGTGCAATCAGCTGATGGGTTACCCCACGGGAGAGCTGACTTTGGCCGGGCAGCTGTGGCCAGCCAGGCATCTCTTAAACTGTTGTGGTATTACATGGCGGTCATTCAGATGAATGGGAGACCAAGCAAAAAATGGACGACTCAAGCTTCTCGAACAGGAATTCATTTCCGATTCAGACTAAAATTTTCATAAGTTTTCCTTTTTTTATTTTTTTTTGCACATAGTCTTTTTTTTTTTTTCAAATACATAGTGGCCATATGTTACTTTAGTTGCAGATTAAGTAAATATTTAAAAATCTAGTGTGGCGCCCCTGACCTGGTCAGGCACCACTGAGTACTGCACCCATGCTGGGGACAGTACAATACAGGTAATCCAGAAGGCTGACTGGGGTGTGGAACACAGGCGCATAGTGACCAGGTCTCACACATGTACCCATGAGAGGACCCCTGGGGATCCCAGGAGGGGGCAAGCCTTCACCTTCACTGGAATAGTGGAGGGGGTAGAGCCTCCATCTCCTCTCAAGGGGTGTGGTGGAGAGTCTGGTTGCTAGGTGGCGTAGGCAAGAACAGGAGAGGAGGAGCAGTGAGCCAGTTCAGTGTAGAGTCCAGGGAGCTCAAGTGAGGAGCAGATCCCTGGAGCTGTGCAATCTGACAGCGTCCGCGCAGTGGCTACAGACGGGGGAGAACGGTCAACTAGGAGTGCTACCTGAAAGCCAGCTTCAGCTAGGGAGTGCAACGGAGTGGGAAGTAAGGAGACTGCTAGAGAGCACCAGGCCCAACCGGGCGGCAGATCCCGAAGCAAGGATAGATCCACCTTTCCCTGCTAAACCTGCCGGTGTGGGGCTCTCAAAGCCCACACCACAACACCACAAAAGCCGCAGCCACGTAACCACAGTGAGGGCCCATAGGTCACAGGAGGCAAGCAGCTGGAGTGGCCTGGTCCGGGGAACAAGCATACGGCGAACGAAGGGGAGAGAGAGGCTGCAGCATCTTCCCTGGGTGACCCCCATAGGGACTAAAAGTCGGGGTCACCCCAAACCACCAAGGGCTAAGGAAGGCGAGTCAGTAGTCACCCTCATAAAGTCAGCCTGAAGGATACCTGGTTCCCACCTGGTTCATCCCAGCTACGCCCGGGCTACTCACCCTGCCATCAAATGTGAGTAAAGCCCTTGAAAGACATTCCTGCCTGTGTGGTTATTCTGCGACTTGTGGTACTACAAACCTACACAGGGCCCTGGGGCTTGCCTCACTCTCAGGAGGCTACTACATCCGACTGCACCCACCATCAGCCCCAGGCGTCCCCTAACCTGCAGTGGCGGTCCCCACTGACCGCAATACTGAGAGTGGCGTCACGATCAAACAAGAAGATTTCCTACCAGTGACGGAGATCCAGCAACGTGGAGTCCCTGAAGGTAATGCACCGACACTGACACTACACCCGTGGGGCTTCACACTAGACATGCAGCGTTTTTGGAAATTTTAATGTACATTTTTGTGCTTTACAACAACTAACAGCTTTTTTTTTTTATGGTTTTTTAATCAACCCAAAAATATGAATAAAAAAAAATAATAAAAAATGATCGGCACAACCATACAGATAAAATAAATATTTATTGCATGCCTGTAGCCACCACTAGGGGGAGCATACTTAAAGGGAATCTGTCAGCAGGTTTTTGTTGTTTAATGAGAGCAGCATAATGCAGGGGCAGAGAACCTGATTCAAAGAATATGTCAGTTATTAGGCTATAGTTTCAATACAATAAGTGTTTTATCAGAAGGAGATTATCATTGCCGTCCTAGGTCATGTGCCAGGCCGTCCAGCTAATCTGTGTGAATCCGCCCAACACTGATTGACACCTTGGTCACAATGCACAGTGTATAGAAAAAGCTGCCAAACATAGATGTGGGCGGGATTTTACACAGCTCAGTATTCATAGCACCACAATATCTATAAAAGAGAAAACATAGATTCTACAAAAACTACACCAAGAAGTCCAGTAAGTGATACATCGTTGGAATCAGGCTTTTTGGGCCTACATCATGCTACTCTCTATTAAATAACAAACATTTTCTGACAGATTCCCTTTAAAACGGACAGGCCTAATAATAATTATTGTTTACATTAGCCACCCAAGCTCACCCAATCTAGTGGTACTGCAGGAAGCCTGCATTTTACCATAATAATATTACCACTGTCATGATATTAAAAAAGTAACCACTTCATGACCAAGGTTGTATATATACATCCTTGGCAGTGTCTGTCCCTTTAATAAGAGCCCGCCTTATTCCCCGCACATATCTGCTGATCTGATCAGCAGACATGTGCAGCTAAACGGCATGGGTAGATCAGAGATCAGAGGCCACCTGTGCCTGCTAACCCCTTAGATCGTGCTGCCAAACTCTGACAGCACGATCTAATGTGCTCAAATAGGGACTACGCTAACGTAATCACAGGGCGCCAATGGGTTGTCATCACAATGCGGGGTCAGCTGATGACCTCTGTCACTGTCATGATGTGTTTCCTGCGAATGCCGGCAGAGTGACAGCATTCACAGTATAGCATTTCTGCTGTTCAGAGCAATGCTGAAGCACCGCTCTGATAAGCAGCAGCGATTGGATAGTGCAGGTAAAAAGTCCCCTAAGGTGACTAGGAAAAAAATTTAAAAAAAATGTAAAAAACAAAGTAATTAAAAATATGAAAAAACCCCCCAAAAACTAAAAGTTCAAATCATCCTCCCTTTAGCCCCATTGAAAATAAAAATATATAAAAAATGGGGAAACAAATACACATATTTGGTATCGCCGCATTTAGAAATGCCCGATCTATAAAAATCTAAAAACAATTAATCTGATCGGTACACGGCATAGTGAGAAACAAATCAAAACGCCAAAATGTAATAACAGGAGATCAAAACACCACATCTACCCAAAAATGGTATAATTAAAAATGAAAACGAAAGCAAAAAAACCCAGAAAATCGACCAAGGGTGATGGAGTTAAAACCAATTTACACCGGACTAATAATAATTGTTTCCATTAGCCTCTTGAGCTCACCCACCCAAGTAATATTGCAGGAAACCTTCATTTTATCATAATAATATTATCGAGATAATATAAAAAAAATAATTTGCAAAAAATGTTGGACCGTACAAAAAAAAAGTGAGAAATGAAGAATTTAACATAAAAAAATAAAAAAAATACGTGTATGCCTTATCTCCAATCATCTTTAAATAAAGTGATATGCCAGGATGAAATTCTGCTAAAGTTTTAGCTCTTGCTGTTTTTTTAATGTGTTCAAAGTCTACAGACAGGATAAAAAAGTATCTTGTATGTGGCAAGCAAGTGACCAGAAGAAGCAGAATGTGAGATCTCTTTTCAATTACCATCAGCATGACTGGACTAAGCCTTGTGATGTGCGGTGCAGCTAATTAGCCTCACATTGTAGGCGCGTACAGCTGGAGAGCGCCAAACTTTTGTCAGATTCTGCTCAGTGATGTGAATTATGCTCAGTCTCGCCGTCCGGAATGTCTGATCTATTATGTATTCCTGCTGACAGGCTGTCTACCAATCTTCCCACTCTATACTGCACTATATACCTCTCTCCTCCTTTTCTATTCCAGTCCTAGGCTATAAAGCCCTAGAGAGGGTCTAATGTATACATGCGGTGAAAATCCTTGAGGCGGAAGCTCGGCCATATTTGCAGCCAGTACGGCAGGTCTCCTGTTACACCTCTTCAAAAACTCCCTTTGATCATTTTTTTTTTACACATACACATAGGCATTAGGTCGGTTTCACCTTGAAAAGAGACATTTTCTTCCATAGGCATGTTTTCTGATCTTTTTAAGTGCCTTTGAGGGACAGCCCAGGCGCAAGCTATCGCCTGCTGTCAGGAAATGGTCTGTGACACTACAGCAAGCGAGCTTTATAGACCCCTCAGGGGCTGTGAGGATCCTGCCGACACCGTCCTCCCTCTCAATTCTTCAGCTTGGCTTTTTACTGCTCCCATGAACCGTCTTCTTTCTTTTGCATCAAATTAACTTCTGCACTATTAGAGCAGAGAGCTTGATGGCCCATACCGCCAACGGCATTAGTATTGGAAGCGAGGAGACTAGTCCATAAAATTAACCAACATTATTCTAAAGTGATAAAATATTTTAATTAGAGTTGAAACTGGAGAAGCAAAATAATATTCAAGACAGAAACTATCCGTTATGCATTCCAATAGATCGCTTTATCAGACGTTACATAGTATTTTACCAAGTGGCACAAAACTCTGCAGCTGACACTTGTTATACCGCACAATGGTACTGTTTCCATTAAATTCTTCCATCTGATGGAGAAACTAAAATTTTGATACATAGAGCAATGCAATTACTACCCATGTTTCCCCGAAAATAAGACAGTGTCATATTACTTTTGGCTCGAAAAGATGTGCTAGGGTTTATTTTCAGGGGATGTCCTATATTTTGTATTGGTGTTAGTGATTGGGTCGCCTGTTATTGAAAAATGAATATTCACCCCTTCCCTTACCCATATGTACGTTGCTGTAAACCCTGAAAGTTTATAGGGTGGAGCGGGATTATGGGCGGGAAGTGGGTAAATATTTATTGAATTAAACTACCAGCATGTGACTATAAACATCTGGGGTTTACAGCAACATACAGCAATAAAAGTTACATATCCTGAAATAGGCCCAAGCCCTATTTCAGGATACTATTAGTATGATGATCCACAACTAAAGCTTTTTTTTGGAATAAAGGGCCCGTTACACGCTACGATATATCTAACAATATGTCGTCGGGTTCACGTCGTTAGTGACGCACATCCGGCATCGTTTGACATATCGTAGCGTGTGACAGCTACGAGCGACTGTGAACGAGCAAAAATACTCACCTTATCGTTGCTCGTTGACACGTCGCTCATTTTCAAAAAATCGATAGTTCTTCTGCGCGCTGGTTGTTCATTGTTCCCGAGGCAGCACACATCGCTCCGTGTGACACCCCGGGAACGATGAACTGCAGCTTACCTGCCTCCCGCCGGCAATGCGGAAGAAAGGAGGTGGGTGGGATGTTACGTCCCGCTCATCTCCGCCCCTCAGCTTCTATTGGCCGGCCGCTGTGTAACATCGCTGTGACGCCAAACATCCCTCCCCCTTCAGGTAGAGGATGTTCGCCGCCCACAGCGAGGTCGTTCGGGAGGTAAGTACGTGTGACAGGGGTGACCGATTTTGTGCGCCATCGGCAACAAATTGCCCAAAACGCACAAACGAAGGGGGCGGGTGCGATCACACATGCGATCGCACGATAAATCGCCGCGTGTAAAGCGGCCTTTAGGCTTATATTTTAAGCATATTCCAAAAAGGCTGAAAAATCCTGCTATGGCTTATTTTTGGGGTAGGTCTAATTTTTGGGAAATCACACTATGTCACCTATCACAAGGTTGTCATACAAATAGAAAGAGAACAGGGACTCTAGTGCCACCTACTAGAAGAAGCAATCCTGAAAAGTAATATCGACACATTAAAGAGAATTGCCACATGAATAAGGATATGAAGCCAAACCAGACGTTCTGTGTTTAGGGGGTTTTGCTCCTCATCAGTACAAAGAGGCTTCCTGCATATTTAATTTTCTAACCATGACCGATAAATCTCCCAACATAAAATTGGCGATCTCCACAAGGAGAAACTTAAAGCAGCACTCAGGCATTTTGTTTATAGCAGCACTGGAGTGGTGCCACTAAAGTAAGGTCCCTGAACTTAGTCTCATACTTACCAGCCACCCTCTTCCTCTGTTATAGGCACCACTCGGGTCAGTCTCCAGCAGTTTGTGACCTGCCGGATCACTCTAGTGTTTTCTGGGTGATTTGTAAGTGACAACTCAATATAAGGCTATGAGAGCCACAATAGGGCTCTCATAGAAATACATTGAGAGCTTGTTACTATTAGCCCTAACTTCTAGTCAGTCAAAAGTTGCGGATTCAAGATGGTGACGTGGGACCAGAGCAGCACCAGGCAGAACTGAAGATGTAGGTGGGTATAATAATAGCTGTGGGGACCTCATATTAGTAGCAACACTCCAGAGCTGCAATAAAAATGAATGCTGAAGTGCTGCTTTAATCTTTCGCAAGTTCTGATTCAATATACTGTAAAATATTTTCTTTTTTTCCCCTAAATATGAAAGTACAAAAAAAAAATGGAAATCCTCCTTTTGCCACTCCTAAAACTAGTGCTACACTGTAGCCTTACTGATTGGCACCATGCAACTGCAATCAACTCAATAGACTGAAGCTGCAGCTAAATAGTTAAAATCAATCAGTAGCACTACAAAAAGCCACATTATAGCCCTAGCCTAAGTGGTTGTATTGGTCTAGTTGTGGTCTGGAAAATTTATGTAGCAGGAGGTAATCTGCTGAACTAAGTTTCCGCATTGTTTCTTCTCTTTGTTTTGGAGCAGACATAAATGGCAGATGGTCGTGTGCAAGATATATTGAGTTAAAATGATTCTCTCTCACTCGAGATGACCGGTCGAGGTGATCGGTATGACACAACCAATTGATGTGAATGTGAATTGTGTAATGCCATACTTCTCCTGCGGGGGCACTACAGGGAGACGCAATACATACTAAACAGGTCTACTCAGATTACGGCAGATCAGTGACTCTTCTGATACAACTCCTTTAAAGTGAACCTCTTCAGGTCCAATATGCACCCAGAACCACAGGCAGTTCTGGTTGCATATTTCTAATCCCTGCCTAACTGTCCCTGTATCTAGTAGCATAGATAAAGAAATCTTTAGAAAAAGTATTTCTAAAGATGCTTTATAATATGCTAATGAGCGCAGGGACTAGTCACAAGGGCGTTACTTCCCCCGAGGCGTGCTAAAATGCTATTAAATACCCATTGCCCAGCGTCATCGGTGGTGATGCACGTACCTGTGTCCATTGTCACCGCCTCAGACGCCGGGTTTAGGCTCAGTGATACTTCCAGTCATGTGCACTAGACCTCTCTGAAGGCAGGATGAGTACACCCAGCTTCAGTGTGTATAACTGGAAGTGACAGAACTTCTGATCATGCGCACGGAGACTAAACTCAGCATCTGAGGTGGTGACAATGGACACAGGTACGTGCATCACCACCAATTATGCTGGGCAATGGGCATTTAATAGCATGTTAGCACGCCCCTCTGGGCATGCTAACATGCTAAGAGGGCGGACTAGTAGGAGGAAATAACACCCCTGTGCTCATTAGCATATCATAAAAGATCTTTAGAAAGACTTTTACTAAAGATTCCTTTATCTATGCTACTATATACAGGGACGGTTAGGAAGGAATCAGATTATATGCACCCAGAACTGATGGTGGTTCTGGGTGCATATTGGACCTGACAGGTTCCCTTTAAGAAGATATTTATATCTTAAGAGAGATAATCCCACTAAGTGTATGAATTCTGCAACTCTCCACTACACAGATGCAGAAAGATCCTAATATATTAAAACTGCAATTACACAGCAAAGCAGAAAAATGATTCAGATTATAGCTTCATTTAATGTGTCTGTTAGCCAGAAAGGAGGTTATAAGAAGACGGGTGCACAATCATTTTTACTTTTACTTGTGTAAATGTAAAGTATTAAGAGTGACTAACCGAATAAATACAAGGAAAACAGAGCTGGATCTATGCTGGCACCGTCATTCCTATCCAACTGCTCTGAGCGAGGGGATTTACAATGCTATTAGGCTGCACAACAAATAAGCCTTGATGAATATTCAAGTGGTAATGAACATATGTTTCCACTTTTGCTCAGTAGAATAACGTAGCCAACTATAGGTATAATCACGCATTATTTAATGTTGTATGAGCCCACATGAAAACTGAAAAAGACAGGGCTAATACCGGCGGAATGGCTAAGCATTTTATTCCCTATCCATATAAAGAATGAGGCTGTGGTGTCGTAGATCAGAGAAAATCCCATGCAGGAATCTGGAGTTAGGTAAATGCGCTTCAGTGAACGTAATGCACATTTATAGTTTCAATTACTTTCCAAAACATTTGCAAAATGAAATTGCCAAAATAAGTTCCCATCTAATAATCCCAAATGACCTTCATTAGCAAACTTTAGATTCTGAAGTAGAGACATCTAAAGAATTATTTTCAAATGCATCCTCCAATTAAGACAGTAATAAACGTGCACTGTGGGGTTATCATGAACGAGCACTCCTAGGGAAGATAATCTTGTGATAATCTTGCATTCTTAAACCTTTCACAACATGCACTTTGCAGAGCAAAGTCGGAAGCAGGTGTATAGAGCGGGCTCATGCGGTGAGCTCGCGCCATACCTGGCGGTTATAGAGCGGGCCCATGCGGTCAGCTCGCTCCATACCTGGAAGTTACAGAGCGGGCTCATGCGGTGAGCTCGCTCCATACCTGGCGGTTACAGAGCGGGCTCATGCGGTGAGCTCGCTCCATACCTGGTGGTTACAGAGCGGGCTCATGCGGTGAGCTCGCTCCATACCTGGCGGTTACAGAGCGGGCTCATGCGGTGAGCTCGCTCCATACCTGGCAGTTACAGAGCGGGCCCATGAGGTGAGCTCGCTCCATACCTGGCGGTTACAGAGCGGGCTCATGCGGTGAGCTCGCTCCATACCTGGCAGTTACAGAGCGGGCCCATGTGGTCAGCTCGCTCCATACCTGGCGGTTACAGAGCGGGCTCATGCGGTGAGCTCGCTCCATACCTGGCGGTTACAGAGCGGGCTCATGCGGTGAGCTCGCTCCATACCTGGCGGTTACAGAGCGGGCTCATGCGATGAGCTCGCTCCATACCTGGCGGTTACAGAGCGGGCCCATGCGGTCAGCTCGCTCCATACCTGGCGGTTACAGAGCGGGCTCATGCGGTGAGCTCGCTCCATACCTGGCGGTTACATTCAGGAACTACTGCTAACAACCGCGGGTGGAGCAGAGTTCTGCGCATGATTGTTAACCTGTTACATCCCGCTGTCAAACTCTAACAGCAGTATGTAACATGTGCCGTAATGGGGGTAAGCCATTCTAAGTAATCCTAGTGCCCCCGTGACGTGGTTGTGGATCACGGTATGTAACATGTGCCGTCGTAATGGGGGTAAGCCATTTTAAGTGATCATAGTGCCCCTGTGATGTGGTTGTGGGTCACGGTTGCGTTGCAATGACATCAGGAGCTCTGCTGAAGGCCTCAGTGCTTTTTATAGCAGTGCTCCTCTAAAACCCTGCCTGTGGCTGGGCTTCACAAGGGATCAGACAATTGCAGCTTCAAGTCCCCTAAGCGGCTTATTAAAATAGTGAATAGTTAAAAAAATGTTTTAAAAAATATGAAAAAAAAAAAAAATAAAAACAACCCCTTTTGCCCCATTAAAAATAAAAAAATACAAAACAGTGGTATAGCCGAGTATAAAAAAGTACCAATCTATCAAAATAAAAAAAAAGTAATTAACCTGATCGCTAAACACTGTGAACATAAAAAATTCAAGAACGCCAAAATTAGGTTTATTCTGTTTGCGGCAATAGCACAAAAAATGCTGCAACAAGCAATCAAAGCATCTGTCTATTCCAAAATTGTAAAATGTATCAATTAAAATGTTGTATCGCCCCTCAAAAAATAAGACATCACCTGGCTCCATTCAAAATGTTACATGTCTTGGAAATTGCGATACAACCTCCAAATTTTTTTTCTCCAACACTAAAATTATAAAAAACCTGGATAAGTTTGGTATCGCTGTAATTGTGCTGATGAAGATAATCATATTGCAAGGTCATTATTACCATAAAATGTACACCATATAAACAATTCCCCCCATAAATGGTTGGATTGTGGGTTTTTTTTCACAATTTCTCCCAATTTCGATTTTTTTTCTCGCTTTCCCGTACACTATATGGTAAAAATGAATGGAGTCATTCTAAGAACAACCCGCCCTGCAAAAACCAAGCCCTAATATGGCTGTGTGGACAGAAAAATAAAAAAGTTATGGCTCTGGGAAGAAGGGGAGATAAAATAAAAAAATGCAAAAACATAAAGGGGTTAACAGGCTGCCGATCACCCGAAGAAAAACGCTGGATCATCGGGTTAAATGGTTCTTAAAGAGCAACCATCATTTTAATTTTTATTTTATAAATCAATAGTACACATGATAATATGCAACTTTGCAATATATCAGACAAATCTGCTTCCTTCCCTGCCAGGACTCACAGTTCACAGTTGAAATTTGTATTCAGTGCAGACAGATGTCCTCATCACTCAAAAAGGAGATGGCAGTACTGCTGATATGATTTTAGGTGAGAGTGAGGAGCCAGAGGTAGAGCTCCTCCTTTCTCCTCCTCCTCCTCCTTCCTTCTCTTCCCTCGTCCTCCTCCCATCTCCTTTTCCTCCTCCTTTCTCCTCCTCAGTTCTTCTGCCTCCTCCTCTTTCATGCACCTCCCTTCTCCTCCCTCCTCCTCCCACTTTCTCTTCTCCTCCCTCCTCCTCCCTCTCTGTCCTCCTCCTTACTCTCTTCTCCTCCCTCTTCCTCCCTCTCTGTCCTCCTCCTTATTCTCTTCTCCTCCCTCCTCCTCCCTTCTCCTCTCTCTCTGTCCTCCTCCTTACTCTCTTCTCCTCCCTCCTCCTCCCTCTCTGTCCTCCTCCTTACTCTCTTCTCCTCCCTCCTCCTCCCTCTCTGTCCTCCTCCTTACTCTCTTCTCCTCCCTCCTCCTCCCTCTCTGTCCTCCTCCTTACTCTCTTCCCCTCCCTCCTCCTCCCTTCTCCTCTTTCTCTGTCATCCTCCTTTCTCTCTTCTCCCTCCTCACTTCGCCTTCCTCTTTCTCCTCCCTCCTCTCTTCCACTGCCTCCTCTTCTCCTATTTCATTCCCCCTTCTTCTTCTTCCTCCTCCTTCCTTCTCTATAGAATCTTAGCACTAGCAAGTATCATCTTCTAAGTAATAGCATTCATTAAAAAGACATTTTACACGTGATTTGAGAATTTTTAGAATGAATGATCAGTTCAGGAGGAAAAAGAAGCAGATTTCTCCGATACATATAATACAAAGTTTCTTACATTCATGTGGAATACTGAAAAAACTTAAATTGACAGCTATACTTTAAACATGCTGAAAGAACAGCTGGGAAAATCATTCTGCATGTTAAAGTAAAATCAACATTAACCCTCAGATCGACCTATATTATTTCATGGGAGTTGCATCAACCAAATCATTTATCCAGATCTCCACAGGTAAACCAGTGGAGAGACAAGATGCAAAGAGACTATAATAATAATGAAAGACAATTTTACTGACATTAAAAGAATTAGACAAGTTAAAGGGAACCTGTCAGGTGCAGCATGCACCGAGACCCACGAGCAGTTCTGGGTGCATATTGCTAATCCCTGCCTGACCGTCCCTGTATACACTAGCATAGATAAAGAGATATTTAGAAAAAATATTTCTAAAGATCTTTTACTGTATGCTAATGAGCACAGGGACTAGTCCTCTGGGCGTTAGTTCCCATGGCTAGTCGGCTCCATTAGCATGTTAGTATGCTCACAGGGGTGTACTAACATGCTAATGAATGCGCAGCATCAGAGGATGATCTCACTCACCTCTCCGCTGCCATCACCTACCAACGCTGGATTTCGGCTAAATGCGCACGACACCAGAGTTTGGGTCATGCGCACTGTGAAGCTGGGTGTACGCGTCCTGGCTTCAAACTGAAGTAGTGCGCATGACAGAAACTCCGGGGTCATGTGCACTGAGACGAAATCCAGCGTTGGGCGGTGATTGCAGCGGAGAAGTGAGTGAAATCATCCTCTGACGCTGCACATTCATTAGCATATTAGCACACCCGTGCTACAATGCTATGTGGGCGGACTAGCTAACGCCCAGGGGACTAGTCCAAAAGCTCATTAGCATATGATAAAAGATCTTTAGAAATACTTTTTCTAGCGATCTCTTTATCTATGCTAGTGTATACAGGGACAGTTAGGGAGGAATTAGCAAAATACACCCAGAACTGCTCGTGGTTCTGGGTGCATATTGGACCTGACAGGCTCCCTTTAAAATAATAAGTGCCCCGAGTGGGCACCAACTCCGGATTGTAGTAAATATGAGATTCTTGGTGGGTAAAAAAAAAGTACAGTTGATAAATACGATAATAAGGTGAGAATTCTGTAGTTTTTTTTAGGGTTTTAAAAAAGGTTTTCTTTACATATATTTTATGACCCGTATAGTAATTGCTCATATACCACAATGGATGAGAGCCCTATAATCCACTAAAATATGCAAGTATAATACTAGAGGTCATTAATAGGCAAATGTGCAATAGCAAATAAGGAGCAACAGTCCTAGTTATATTCATCCCATAGAAGTAAGACTATGATCAAATATGCAAGATAAAGAGGACTGAATATATTAACAGCCCACACAAGGCAATGATATATGAATAATAAACAATTGTTGTAGGGCGGTATAAGTGTTAGTACAAGATATTCACAATCAATAAGAAATAATAAGGTACTAATGGTTAAATGCTGCCCTAGCGCATAATATATACGGTCAATATTAGTGAGAAAAAAAGAGATGAAATACACAAAAATAGACGTGAAAAAGAGAGTTTTAACCTGAGTGGCCCCACGCTCCAAAGCACGTTTCACCCTGCTTCCTCAACAACCTGATCAACTCTATGCAAAGGAGCTGTGTTAAGCCGGCGTCACACGGGATGACTTATTGTGAAATCGCATAAGCGATCGCACCCACCCCCGTCGTTTCTGCGTCACGGGCAATTAGTTGCCCGTGGCGCACAAAGTCGTTTAACCCCTGTCACATGTACTTACCTGCCGGACGACCTCGCTGTGGCCGACGAACATACACTTCCTGAAGTGGGAGGGACGTTCGGCGTCACAGCGACGACACACAGCGGCCGGCCAACAGAAGCGGAGGGGCGGAGATGAGCGGGACGTAAACATCCCGCCCACTTCCTTCCTTCCGCATTGCCGGCGGGATGCAGGTAAGCTGTGTCATTCGTTCCCAGGGTATCACACAGAGCGACGTGTGCTGCCCCGGTAACGATGAACAACCGGCGCAGAGAAGAAGAAATGACATTTTGAAAATGAGCGACGTGTCAACGAGCAACGATAAGATGAGTATTTTTGCTCGTTCACAGTCGCTTGTAGCTGTCACACGCTACGATATATCAAACAATGCCGGATGTGCGTCACGACGTAACCCCGCCGACATATCGCCCGATATATCATACCGTGTGACACCAGCAAATGATAATCACACCAGATACTGACTGGTTTTCTGCTTACCCAGATCCCCCAATGCTGTGGAGCTGCACATTTTAGTGTGGCCAGCCTAAAGGCTGCTTTACACCTTACAATTACAAATGCGATCTCGTATGTGATCGCACACGCCCCCATCGTTTGTGTGGCACGTTCAATTTGTTGCCCGTGTCGCACAAACGATTAAATCCCGTCACACGTACTTACCTTCCATACGACCTCGATGTGGGCGGCGAACATCCACTTCTTGGAGTGGGAGGGACGTTCGCCATCACAGCGACGTCACACGGCAGGCGGCCCATAGAAGTGGAGGGGCGGAGATGAGCGGGACGTAAACATCCCGCCCACCTCCTTCCTTACGCATAGCCGGCGGGAGCCGCGGGACGCAGGTAAGCTGAGTTCATCATTCCCGAGGTGTCACACACAGCGATGTGTGCTGCCTCGGGAACATTGAACAACCGGACGTTCAATTTATAGAAATTGAATGACGTGTATGCGATCAACGGTTTTTCGGTCAATCGCAATCGCACGTAGGTTTCACGCGCTACAACAACACTAACGATGCCGGATGTGCGTCACTTACGACGTGACCCCGCCGACACATCGTTAGATATATTGTAGTGTGTAAAGCCCGCTTTAGGCACACCTCTGCAATATTCATACTGTGTAATCCGCATGTTGATATGCCACACCGGTAAAGTGGATGGATTTTCTCGGTAAAAGTGAAGTTCTTATTAACGCATATTTATACAAATTTGTGAACAATATTTCAGAGAAAAAGACTTTTTGTGTATATAAAAAAAGTCTTAGATCTTTGAGTTCAGCTCATGGAAAATAGAAGCAAAAACAAAAGTGTTATGTTTATATTTGTGTGCAGTGTATTTAGTTTGTATACCAGCACTATTATGATCATTTCTTTATTTTAACATGCGAAATGGTGCTGAGAGGTTCTCTTCAAAAATCAACGTTCTCTACGATGCAGTATCCAGTTTAAGCAGCGCTCGCACTGCGGAGAGTACTGCCAATCTATTCAGTGAATAGTCTGTTATAGAGCAATCAATGCCCATCATATAGCACGGTCTGCCTGTGTAAATACGCTTCTAATGACTGCCAGCAGTAAATATCTGCCAACTGGCGGTCAATTAGTGCCAATGGTCGATCTATGTATATGGATCCTAAGATGTACTATAATCTTCATGATCTTTTACTCCAGGTGTGCTAATCTGGGACACACTGTGACTCTTGATGTCAGGGTTTCATAGTTTTAGAACTACAAAAAAGACAACTCGGAGCAGATTGGGCCATTTCAGCGCTCTCCTTCCCCAAAATAAAATTCTCTAATGCCAAGTCCAGTTTGCAGCTCCTGAGCACAGAATTTAGATTCTCTGGACCCTCAAACTATCATTCCTTATTTATAGTGCCCCTTACATCATATGTAGCAGAGGGGCCGTTAGGTACTTTTCGTGCTTTCCTGTACTTGTGATAAAAACAAGTTAGATTTTGTGCTATTTTTAACCTGTTAAAAGCTTCTTGTAAAATTAGATGAAAAGACCTGCATTTCTTCCATAAACTGGTACTGAGGAGAATGGGATAGAATAGAAATAAGTACAAGGTTTCATTGCAGCTCCATTGATCAGCTAGTTATGGTGCACAATGGTGATAAGTTATACTTCTAGTTATACTTCAATTTATCTAGGTTTTGTTGTCGCAAGTAGGGCAAAGCTCCAGAAGAACCCAGAGGCCCATCTGCTATATATGACATAAGGAGTACTATAAATAAGGCTTGATATTTGGGAGGACATAGTGCAAATCTACTGTGGTGGGGAACGGCAAGATCTGTCCTCGTCACTGAGATCTTTTTTGGGGGTGGGGGTGAGATGGCGAAGTGTACTGCACATTATCTCCTTTGTTCTTCTAAAACTATGGAACATTCACATCAGGAGTCACAGTGTACTAGAAAATCAGTACAATTGGCTAAAACAATAACAATTGGGCACTAATCCTAGTTATCTACTAAGCTTATACAAGAAAGCTAATACCATGTCTCCCTGAAAATAAATTAGGGTCTTAGATTATTTTTTGCTCCGAAAGATGCACTAGGGCTTATTTGCAAGGGATGTCTTATATTTTCCCATGAACAATAATCAATTTATTCTTGAACCAAAAAAAAAAAAATCAACATTCATTCATATCTAATGATCTAATCGCATTCTGGTGCATTATCATTTTGTGTTAATCTTATCACTGGTTCAGATGCACATTTTCTGATTTGATCTGCTATTCTCATGGTGCAGCACCCGTCCTATAGTGGTGGGCATAAACCATATCTACAGTGGTTTAAATTACCTGCTTAAATTTATTAGTCTCTATGTACTGCTAACTTTACCCTCAAAAGAAAGCAGACACCCCCTAAAAGAATCGCACTTACCAGACCTCAAGCAATTAGCATTTGCAAGTGAATAGTCTCTCACATACAAATCTGCACCGCTGTCAGGTCCACCGGTGTTCTACAGCAGAAGGCTCCCCCTGGTGAATGGAAGCAGTATCCCTCGTATGGAGTGATACTGGTACCTGATCTGTTTGTAAGACATGCAGTGCAATGCAGCTGGAACTGCGAGGACCTGACTGAGACAGATTTCTGTGTGAGAGCCCATCCACCATCGGCATTTGCAAACTCTAATTGCTATGGGGCTGGTGAGTGTGATTTTTTTCATTTTGGGGGCTGCTTTCTTTTAGGGGTGACTGCTTTCTTATGGTGGGTATCTGCTTTCTTTGATGAAGAGCCCTGCTGCATTCTTTAACTTTTTTAGCTGCTTGGACACTTCCTTGTGGAACCGCAACTAGGACTTATTTTTAGAGTAGGGCATATAGTTAGCCATACTCAAAAAAGCCCCAAAAATCCTATCAGGGCTTTTTTTCAGTGTAGGTCTTATTTTCGGGGGAAGAGGGTATCTATTGATGAGCAAGCACTACCATGGTCGGGAGCTTGGTACGCGTAACGACCAGATGGATGCTTTCGGAAAAATACTTGAGTGCGTAATTGAATTCCATTATACTCAGGTGCTTGAGTCGCTCCCGTCTGAGCTTGTTACGAGTATCGAACACCCAAACATGGTAGTGCTAGCTCATCATTACTAATATCCAGACACTGCTGAGATGTCCAAGGTTCCTCTTGATGCCACCTCAAGGACCACCAGCTCAGCGAGAGGAGTAGGGTGGATGGCTATGCTGTGAGGAGAGTCCACTACTGCTATATTGAAAGGCTGTATGGGAAAATAATCCCACTATATGCTGATAGAGTGGAATAAACTGCAGCTTTTGGTCAGAGGTACATATCGAGAGTCTTCCGTGATAGACCTACAGTTAGCTTATAATGTCATATCAAAAAGGCCTAACAAAACTAAAATAAGAAAACACAATTATTTTTTTTTTTACTCTAATCTTTTCCCTTGTTAGTTTACTTTCTTCTGCTACTAAGTTATTTTATCATTAAAGTGTATTTTCACAAAACACCCAGTGTCGTAGGCAGAAGATGGTAGAAAGCTGACCAGACAGCACTGAGCTGAATACCTCTCACCCTTTACTACAGCAATCGAGTGGCTAAAGGACCTACATGGTAAAACTATTGACAAATCTTCCTTGACATAAATTCACAAAGACTTTGAATATCAAACAATCTGCAGTATATGCGATCATAAAAAGATTCAGAGATTCTGGAGAAATCCATGTACACAAGGGACATGTCTGGCAGTCAATATTGGATACTTAGCATCTACGGGCCCTCAGGCAGCACTGCATTAAAACAGGCATGATTCAGTCATGCAAATCACTTCATGAGCTCAGCAATACATCCAGAAATCATGGTCTGAGAACACAGCTCAATGTGCGATCCACAAATACAAGGTAAGGCTATGTGCGCACTTACCGGATTTTGCCGCGGATTTTGCGCGGATTTGCTGCATGTTTCGCTGCAGAAAATGTTCATAACATCTCTGCAGTGAATCACCAGCAAATCCTATGGAGAAAAAAGATCCTGTGCGCACTGGGCGGAATTTGACAGCTGCATGTTTTGCTGCGGGAATCCCGCAGCAAAAACAAGTGCATGTCACTTCTTTTCCGCACATCGCTGCGGGATTTCAGTCCATTGACTCCAATGTTAATCATGAAATCCCGCAGGGAATAACACAGGCAGCAAATTCTGTGCGGTTCACTGCGTTTTCCTGCGTTATTCCCTGCGGTATTTCGCGGTTTACCTCCGGTAATGTGCATCGCTTGTCTGCGGTTTTGCAGGGAAGTGATGTCATTACAGGAAGAGGAAGCCGTGCAGAGAGTAAACACACACATCACAGACACACACAGACACATCACAGACACATAGATCACATAGACACAGACACATAGAACACACATAGAAAGAAAACGGAAATATAGAAAACAAAGAACGTGGGCTCCGCTGCATATTTACCTTCCAGCCGAGGTAAGCACACAGCGGCGGCCCGGTATTCTCAGGCTGGGGAGGAGAGGGGCAGGGATAATGTCCCCCGCCTCACTCCCCCTCCGGCAGCCGAGAATATCAGCCGCAGCTGCCCCGGCACTGTCGCATGCATTATGCGGCAATACCGGCGTGTCCTCGGCTCTTCTTGCCACCGTGTAGCAGTGGTGGCAAGGTAATACAAGGGGTTAATGGTGGTGGATCACCGCCATTAACTCCAGGCTTGATCATGGCAGCGTCTATGTGACAGCTGACATGATCAACCCGTAAGTAAAGTGAAAAAAACACACACACAGAAAAATCCTTTATTTTAAATAAAACAAACAAGCCTCGTTCACCATTTTATTACCCCCCCCCAAACAAAGCTCCGGCGTAATCCACCGCTCCGGCGTAATCCACAGGTCCTGCGCTGCTTCCATCCAGCCGCGACTGTCACAGACACAGCGCTGAATGAAAGCAGCAGACAGCAGAGGTAATTACCGGTCATTTCCCACGGCCGGTAATGTGAACTCACTGCCGACCGTGGGAAATGCAGCGATCTGTCCTCTATCTATCTATCTATCTATCTATCCCTCTATCTGTCTGTCTATCTATCTATCCCTCTATCTATTCTTCTGTCTATCTACTATCTCAGAATTAAATGACTTTTTTTTTTTTCTTCAATGTGCTTTATTGCATTGAATGCAATAAAGCACATCCCAACCCGCACGCAGCAAAACCGCAGCAATACCGCGAATAATACCGCGGTAAAACCGCAGCAAACCGCGGCAAACCGCATGCGGTTTTCGGGTGCGGTTTCCCGCGTTTTTTTACCGCGGGTGCGGTAATCTTTGAGAGCATGCGGAATTTTCACAAGAAAATTCCATTTCCCAGTGCGCACATAGCCTAAAGCTGTATCATGCAAAGAAGAAGCCATATATCTACACAATCCAGAAACGCTGCTGTCGTCCCTGGTTGAAGCTCATATAAAATGGACTGAGACAAAATAGAAAACTGCTCTGTGGTCAAATGTGAACTTCTTTATGGAAACCACGGACGCGACTCAAGAGAAGAGGAACCCTGCAGCTTGTAATCAATGCACAAATTCTGCATCTTGGATGACATGGGGCTGCATTAGTGCCTACGGCATGGGCAGCTTACACATCTTGAAATGTATTATTGATGAACATTTCATAAGAGATTTTAGAACAACATATGCTCCCATCTAGACAACGTCTATTTCAGGGAAGGCCATGCATATTTCAGCAACTCAGCAAAGAAGACCCAGGACGGGTGAGCAGCTAGAATCTGAAATCAGACAATGGGACAACATTCATAGTTACATAGTTACTTAGGTTGAAAAAAGACCTAGGTCCATCTAGTTCAACCTTCCTCCACCAGTTCTACATTTAGTCACTAAGTCATTTATAACCAACAATGTTTTGTGTACTGAGGAAATCATCCAGCCATTCCTCTCCCTAAACTCCAGGTATTGGTCTCCTCATCTCCCAGACTATTCTAGACTGTTGTAAAAAGTAGATGGGATGCTACGCAATGGTAGACATGGCCCTGGCCCAACTTTTTTAAGATGTGTTGCTCCTATTATCTTCTGAATTAGTTATTTTTTTCTAATGACATGGAATAAGATCTGACTTTCACCTTCTTATCTATGTTCGATTTCCTATTGTAAATGAAAAATTGCGAAAAGTTGTTTCCCAATCATTACATTCTTATTTTCTTTACATTTTATACACAGCGTATACCCAGATATACAATATAACTTTAGTGTCTATAGCACAATCCCTAAAAGAAATAATAACCCAATTGACAGCACACCTGAAAAAATGTCCGTTATTCCTGGGTCTCCTTGCAAGCGGCTCTACTTTCTGTGCTATCGCTGAAAAGAGCGTGAATACTGCAAATGACATAGGTGGTGACCAATAAAAATATGATAAGCCATTTTTATATAATCACATAATACTTTGTGCACACTGAAGTGTAGGTTACTCACTTTATGAAAGAAAAGATTAAAATGCAAACTGTTTATGTGTGAAAGGGTGCACGACTGCAAAACCCAAAGGAGAGAAGGAGGAGAGCAAGTTAATGATTAGCTGGAATAATGTTCATTCTGCATGGTCGAGAGTACTGTAATAGCTGGAAAATTAGCCAGCGAATGGGGCCCAGTGGTGTCATTTAAAGGCATTTCGCAAAAGAACATCAATCTCTTCAGAGGCCTGTACGCAAGAAACTGGCTGCAATATTCCACAGAAAGCTCAATAAGACCCGCACGCTGAATCTAATGTCGGGGTTTCAGCTAAATTGCCACTGCTTTCAACAGACAAAGAAACATTTCTATATCAAACAACCAGCAATTTAGAAAATCAAATATGGATGTATGAATTGTTTACATTCAACCTTTTACTTCCCACCAAAGAAATAAAAATAAAGATTTCTACCAATGCCAACCTAAGGCGAAATATTCCCATGTCCACAACATAAGCACCAAAATACAAGAAGGGGTAAGGAAAATACCCTAAACCGACAGAGTCCAGAATAGGAAAGGGACGGCACTCACCAGAATCCAGCAAATTTCTTTTATTTGATGAGGTGCATTAAAAGCGGCAGGAGCAGAGCAGACAGCAAGCCCCCTCACGGACGACGGCGATGGGATGGACCCGAGGAAGCGTATTCATACGCGAAACGGCCGTCGTCCGTGAGGGGGCTCACTGTCTGCTCTGCTCCTGCCGCTTTTAATGCACCTCATCTAAATAAAAGAAATATGCTGGATTCTGGTGAGTGCCGTCCCTTTCCTATTCTGGACTCTGTCAGTGCATGCTAAGCTGCTTTGGACGTGCACCTCGTTGCCAGCTACATGGAGGATCCTTGTTCATACCTTGGATAATTGCCTTTGCTGATACATGTGGGTAAAAAAGTATATAATCCTACAGCTTCCCTTAAAGGGAGGGTCTCAATGAGAACAACAAACCAAAGAAGATCCCAGTGGTTAAAAACACCAATAAATGAGATGAGAGGAAGACCACTGGTAAAAGAAGAGACCAAGGACAAGTACTTAGTGAAATACAAAATCCATTTTAATGAGGTGCACGTGACATAAGGACAGACAGTAGTGACGAGTAGATCTAAAAAATTGTCAGACACAAAGTTGCACAAACATCACCAGCAGGTATGATAAGGCTGCTAGAAACAAGGGGTTAATGTCAGAAACCAGATAGCCAGAAGGGTAGGGAAAACATGTAATTGATAGTAAACTAGTTATAGTCACCAGTGTGTTTCTCTCCCTATGTAACCGCTAAAGTAACATGTCACTTAAATAAACATATAAGGGAAATTACCTTGAGACATGTTGGGAAGTGCTAGCAGGCAGGCTGGTGGCGGTGGGCGGGGCCTCGACGCGCATTTCACCGGGCGTGGCTTCGTCAGGAGGCCTCCATAGGTGACTATAACTAGTTTACAATAAAATCTATAATGTTGGAAGTATTGAGACAGTAATTGTCAGATTCCACATGCTTACTAAATTAATGCACTATATTCTCATAGTATATTCAGCTTTCTGTATAGTGGGTAGAGCCTAGCCTAGTTTATATACTATGTATTTTACCAGTTACAGGAATTCTTTTCACTACATTAGAGCTACAATTCTACAGAGTGGTGACACAAATCTATATTTAATATGGCTTGGACTGTCAGTTATCGGAGTAAGGATTGCTCCAATGTTCTATAAATAAAGAAAAGCAATAATAAAGTACAATGTATTGACCGTCTAACTCTGACAGTTCAAGGAATCTCATACAGTGGTATTTAATCTGTACTATTCCCATAATCTTTGTCCATAAAGACATGACTGGCGCACTCCAGTTTTTAAATGCTTGTCATTTAAAAGAAAAATTCTCCCTTTTGATCAAAATTTTTATAACTAAAATTTCTCTAAAAGTGTTCCAGTGTTGGGACTGATCAACAGATACCCCTCATATTAATTATATCACTGGACGTAAAATATCCCGGAGAGGAAGAGAAAACAACAACTGGAGGTTCTGGATGGACTCAGAAGAAAATCGGCTGGTTGTGATTATCCATTGAATCCAACAGAGTTCAATAGTAGAACAGTATCTGGTCTAACGATAAATCTGAGCAGGGATGTTGTAAGACTTTTTTGGCTGCTGCTCATTGGTTGGATTCTTTCTAGCAGGCGCAAACTGACAAACAGGGGGGCAGGTGAATCACCCGGTGGTACCCTATGCAGGATTGGGACCCCTGTTCCCCTATACAAGCAGTAATTGGCACAATACAGTTGATTCATTTAGGACTGATAAAAAGCAGCATCTCATTAATCATGTAATAACCTACTCAGTTTAGTTTTAATTATCATACAAAACAAGTAAATTTGTAAATGAGGGTAATGTAAAATTTAAAAATAGCTGAACCCCGCATCCTATATAAGTAGTAATTATATTCAAAGGGGAAATAATGGTAGGTTTGCTAACACTGAGGGGTAGTTTGCACGCTGCGACATCGCTAGCCGATGGTAGCGATGCCGAGCGCGATAGTCCCCGCCCCCGTCGCACATGCGATATCTTGAGATAGCTGCCGTAGCGAACATTATCGCTACGGCAGCTTCACACGCACTTACCTGCCCTGCGACGTCGCTCTGGCCGGCGACCCGCCTCCGCCTCCTTCCTAAGGGGGCGGGTCGTGCGGCGTCACAGCGACGTCACACGGCAGGCGGCCAATAGAAGCGGAGGGGCGGAGATGAGCGGGATGTAAACATCCCGCCCACCTTCTCCTTTCCGCATAGCCGGTGGACGGCGGGCGCAGGTAAGGAGATGTTTGTTGGTCCTGCGGCTTCACACACAGCGATGTGTGGAGCTACAGGAACGACAAACAACATCATACCTGCGGACACACCAACATTATGAAAATGAACAACGTGACAAAGATCACCGATTTTTGACTGTTTCATGCTCGTTCATCTTCCCTCCTAGGCTTTACACGTTGCAACATCGTTACTGGCGCCGGATGTGCGTCACTTTCGATTTGACCCCCGATGATATCGCAGTAGCGATGTCGCAATGTACAAAGTATCCCTAAGAGCTCTAAAAGTACTTTGTCGCTTTGGATTAAGTACATTTAAAGACGTTTTACACTGCAATGATATTGATGACTTATTGGTTACAATATTTTTATTATTACATATTAGAACATTTATATATTACATTAGTTTAGTGGAAAAAAGTAAAAACATTAGATAATTTCTTTGTAAACAGTTCAAACATTTGCCTTTTTTATTTGAGGGGAGGTAAGCCGGGGAGGGAAGGTGGAAGGAGAGTTCTTTATTGGGAAAATCGGGAAAAGAAAGGTGAAATGGGATTAGGAAAATGAGGAAAATGGTTAGAAGGAGAACTACCATGCATAATAATCATTTTCAAAGACTTCTGTGCAACATATATATATATATGTATACAGTTAGGTCCAGAAATATTTGGACAGTGACACAATTTTCGCGAGTTGGGCTCTGCATGCCACCACATTGGATTTGAAATGAAACCTCTACAATAGAATTCAAGTGCAGATTGTAACGTTTAATTTGAAGGTTTGAACAAAAATATCTGATAGAAATTGTAGGAATTGTACACATTTCTTTACAAACACTCCACATTTTAGGAGGTCAAAAGTAATTGGACAAATAAACCAAACCCAAACAAAATATTTTTATTTTCAATATTTTGTTGCGAATCCTTTGGAGGCAATCACTGCCTTAAGTATGGAACCCATGGACATCACCAAACGCTGGGTTTTCTCCTTCTTAATGCTTTGCCAGGCCTTTACAGCCGCAGCATTCAGGTCTTGCTTGTTTGTGGGTCTTTCCGTCTTAAGTCTGGATTTGAGCAAGTGAAATGCATGCTCAATTGGGTTAAGATCTGGTGATTGACTTGGCCATTGCAGAATGTTTCACTTTTTTGCACTCATGAACTCCTGGGTAGCTTTGGCTGTATGCTTGGGGTCATTGTCCATCTGTACTATGAAGCGCCGTCCGATCAACTTTGCGGCATTTGGCTGAATCTGGGCTGAAAGTATATCCCTGTACACTTCAGAATTCATCCGGCTACTCTTGTCTGCTGTTATGTCATCAATAAACACAAGTGACCCAGTGTCATTGAAAGCCATGCATGCCCATGCCATCACGTTGCCTCCACCATGTTTTACAGAGGATGTGGTGTGCCTTGGATCATGTGCCGTTCCCTTTCTTCTCCAAACTTTTTTCTTCCCATCATTCTGGTACAGGTTGATCTTTGTCTCATCTGTCCATAGAATACTTTTCCAGAACTGAGCTGGCTTCATGAGGTGTTTTTTCAGCAAATTTAACTCTGGCCTGTCTATTTTTGGAATTGATGAATGGTTTGCATCTAGATGTGAACCCTTTGTATTTACTTTCATGGAGTCTTCTCTTTACTATTGACTTAGAGACAGATACACCTACTTCACTGAGAGTGTTCTGGACTTCAGTTGATGTTGTGAACGGGTTCTTCTTCACCAAAGAAAGTATGCGGCGATCATCCACCACTGTTGTCATCCGTGGACGCCCAGGCCTTTTTGAGTTCCCAAGCTCACCAGTCAATTCCTTTTTTCTCAGAATGTACCCGACTGTTGATTTTGCTACTCCAAGCATGTCTGCTATCTCTCTGATGGATTTTTTCTTTTTTTTCAGCCTCAGGATGTTCTGCTTCACCTCAATTGAGAGTTCCTTAGACCGCATGTTGTCTGGTCACAGCAACAGCTTCCAAATGCAAAACCACACACCTGTAATCAACCCCAGACCTTTTAACTACTTCATTGATTACAGGTTAACGAGGGAGACGCCTTCAGAGTTAATTGCAGCCCTTAGAGTCCCTTGTCCAATTACTTTTGGTCCCTTGAAAAAGAGGAGGCTATGCATTACAGAGCTATGATTCCTAAACCCTTTCTCCGATTTGGATGTGAAAACTCTCATATTGCAGCTGGGAGTGTGCACTTTCAGCCCATATTATATATATATAATTGTATTTCTGAACATGTTTTTGTAAACAGCTAAAATAACAAAACTTGTGTCACTGTCCAAATATTTCTGGCCCTGACTGTATATATATATATGTTACATCTCGTGGCTCTCCTGAGGCAAGGACTGAGGCAGTCTCCCATTCCTTGCCTGCCACGAGCACTCCTGCTCAGCAGCGCCGAAGGTCTGCCAGACTGCGCAGTGTGCAGGAGATACCTTCTCAGAGAGGCAGCAGAAGGGTGACACCTAGTGGTTCTCCTGTTACAAGGAGTGAAGCGGTCTCCCATTTCTGGCCTGCCGCAGACTCTCCTGCTCAGCGGCCCCGAAGGTCTGCGAGGCTGCGCAATGTGCAGAGGTTTACTGCTCAGGGAAGCAGTGAGATTCCCGTTATCTCTGCACATTGTGAGACCGAGGATCCCGCCTCTATTTCCCAGAGGCAGGAGGGTGAGCATGTGCAATGCGTGGTGGGTCCTGATTCGCTCACTGACGTCACACGGCTTGATGACAAGGCTGGTGACGTGGTGAATCCTGACTGGCCAGGCTGGGACGTCGTGGACCCTGATTGGGTCAAGTCCGTCATCTCCGCCTCGCGCCCGCCCTCGGGTGGAGCTGCACCTCCTTAAAAGCTCCCCCTGCCATCATGGCGGCGCGCGACTGTCCTTCTATGTTTGGATGTCTGGCAGCGTGCTGCCACGCCACTGCTCAGGCATTACTGTCTCTTGTGGGCTTGGCCCTTGCTGCTCCGGCAGTACCTCGTTTGCAGGCCGTGTTCCTGCCTTGCTGCTCCGGCAGTACCCCCGTCAACAGGCCGTGTTCCTGTCCCAGGTGAGCTCCTCAGTCTCCATTGGACTCACCTGTTATTGAAAGCACACGTGCGTGGGCACCTCTGTGCTACCCTCGTGCCATATTCTCGTGACTTCCACTGGCACACGTGCGTGGGCACCTCTGTGCTTCCCCCGTGCAACAGGTACACCGAGCCGTGAGATCTGTGCCATACAACCCTCAGGGGTTAGGGCAGATCGGTGTACATAGATCGTCTGTGACATTCCAGACGATCGCTAGCAGTAACCCGCTCACTCTTCACCCACCATAGCGGCGGTCCCTTACACCGCACAGTGGACCTTGACCGGCGGAAGCAGTCCATTTCCCATCTTGGCACGCTTCCCCGGGTCCCCCTCGTAACATTACGGTCGCGCCAAAGGTCTGGCTATGGCTGAAGAGCAGCAGCAGTTGCTGCGTTATGTGCAGCAGTTGGAGTCACGATTGGCAGCAGTGGAGCAGTCTTCCTCCGATAAGACTACTCTGACGACAGTCGCCACCCAGGCGGCTACCCAGGCTGTGCTATTGGGCGGAAGGTCTCCTCGCCTTGCGCTTCCAGAGCGCTTTAGCGGCAATAGCTCTGAGTGCCGTGAGTTTATAAACCAGGTTACCACCTACTTAGAGCTGTCCGCGACTCTTTACGCTACCGAGAAGGCGAAGGTAGCCTTCGTCCAGTCCCTGCTCACAGGGAGAGCGCTGAAGTGGTCCACGCCGTTGTGGGAGCGCGGAGATCGTGTGGTGAATAACTTAGCAGCTTATCTTGGGGCCATGAGAATGGTGTTCCTCGGGCCTCAAGTCACCCACGATTCTGCGCTGCGCCTCCTACGACTTCGGCAAGGGTCTGCTTCAGTCGGGGACTTTGCTGTACACTTTAGGACACTGGCCGCAGAGCTGGACTGGCCGGATAAGGTCCTTGTCCCTGTGTTTTGGGAGGGCCTGGCAGGGTTTGTCAAAGACGCACTGGCCACACGTGAGGTGCCTGCCACTTTAGAGTCCTTGATTCAGGTTGCCTCTCGCATAGACATCCGCCAGGCGGAGCGAAGGCTCGAGGTCTCTTCAGCACCCACGTCTTCTCGGCCTAAAAAGCGTCTGACTCCCGTCTTCCATCAGACAGGTCCCCCAGCCAGTCCTGTAGGCGACTCCGTGGAGTCAATGGAAGTGTCCAAGGTGGTCTCCTCTGCCCCAGGTTCTCGGTCTTGTGTCATCTGCTTTTCCTGTGGGCAGAGGGGACACATAGCTACCCTATGTCCCAAACCGTCGGGAAAAGACAGCGTCTAGTTTCTATCAGAGGGGGGACTCTAGACGCTACTTCTCCCTCTAGGTTGACTATCAGCGCCCAGTTGCAGTTCGGCACTACTCTCTTCTCTGCCCTGGCTTGCTTGGACTCAGGCGCTGAAGGCAATTTCATCTCGACCTCCCTGGCAACCCGATACTCAGTTCCCCTGGTTCTGTTGCCCAAGCCACTCAGGGTCCGGGTAGTCGACGGGTCCATACTACTCGATCCTATCACCCAGATCACCATCCCTCTCAGGATGGATGTACCACCGGGACACCATGAGCAGGTGTCCTTCCTGGTGCTTCCAGGGGGGACGGATGAGATCCTACTGGGTCTTCCCTGGTTGAGACAGCATGCTCCTATACTCAACTGGGCAACAGGGGAGATCTCATCCTGGGCAGGATCCTGTAGAGAGCACCTCGTGACTACCGAACCACCCGCTACCATTAGGTCGGTTGGGTCCTCAGGGAATACTGAGGGGCCGGGTTTACCGACACCTTATGAGGCCTACAGGGATGTCTTTTCCAAAAGGGCCGCAGATACTCTTCCTCCCCACCGGCCATATGATTGCCGAATAGACCTGAAGCCAGGCTCTGAGCCCCCTAGGGGCAGAGTGTATCCACTCTCTGCTCCAGAGACGGAGGCTATGTCCAAATATATTCAGGACAGCCTGGCGAAGGGGTTCATTCGCAAGTCTATTTCACCGGCTGGTGCAGGGTTCTTTTTTGTGCAGAAGAAGGAAGGGGATCTGCGCCCCTGTATCGATTACAGGGGATTAAATGCAATCACAATCAAGAACAAATACCCTTTGCCCCTCATTACTGAGCTATTTGATCGATTCCGCGGGGCAAAGGTCTTCACAAAGCTGGATCTACACGGGGCGTATAATCTAGTGCGAGTCCGAAAGGGCGATGAGTGGAAGACCGCCTTTAACACCAGGGACGGTCACTACGAGTATCTAGTAATGCCCTTCGGACTCTGCAATGCCCCCGCCGTATTTCAAGACTTTGTGAATGACATTTTCCGGGATTTGTATCTTTCCGTGGTTGCATACCTGGATGACATTCTTATCTTCTCCCCCGATCTTACCACCCATCGGAGGGATGTCATCCGAGTACTTAAGAGGCTCCGCACCCATTCGTTATATGCTAAGCTGGAAAAGTGCGTTTTTGAACAGGAATCCTTGCCGTTCCTGGGGTACATAGTGTCCAGTCAGGGGTTAGCAATGGATCCGGGGAAGTTGGAGACAGTGATGAACTGGCCTGAGCCCCGCTCGCTGAAGGCGATCCAGCGATTCTTGGGGTTTATCAATTATTATCGCCAGTTCATTCCCAACTTCTCGACGGTGGCAGCACCCATCATTGCCCTTACCCGCAAGGGCGCTAATCCCAAAGCATGGACACGGGAAACGGTAGAGGCATTTCACACTCTCAAAACTCACTTCTCCAGAGCTCCCATCCTTCATCGTCCAGACATCTCCAAACCCTTCCTACTGGAGGTAGACGCCTCTTCGGTCGGTGCAGGTGCAGTCCTGTACCAGAAAAACGAACGAGGAAGGAAACATCCGTGTTTCTTTTTCTCCAAGACCTTTTCTCCGGCCGAGAGGAACTACTCCATAGGGGATAGGGAGTTACTGGCGATGAAACTAGCATTCCAGGAATGGCGGCATCTCCTGGAGGGTGCGAAGCATCCATTTGAGGTTTTTTCTGACCACAAAAACCTCACATACCTCCAGACAGCACAACGCCTGAACCCAAGGCAGGCCCGTTGGTCTTTATTCTTCTCCCGATTCCGCTTTATTATCCGCCACCTGGCCGGTGAGAAGAACGTACGGGCCGATGCCTTATCACGTTGTATGGTTGTGTTGGAGGAGGACGAGGAGGAGCCTCGTCTTATACTACCCCCGGACAGCTTGAGGATGGTCACTCCCACTTCTTTGGACCAGGTGCCACCTGGCAAAACCCTCGTTCCCCCTGAACTACGGAACGAGGTGCTATCGTGGGCCCATGCCTCCAAGGTCGGGGGTCACTTCGGGGTCAAAAGTACCAGAGACCTGGTGACCAGGCATTATTGGTGGCCGAGACTACCCCAGGACATACAGGAATATGTGGGAGCCTGTATGTCGTGTGCTCGGAATAAGGCGTCCCGGCAGACGCCAGTGCCGGATCGTCCCTGGGAAGTGGTAGGGATGGACTTCCTGGGAGATCTGCCCAAGTCAGCAGGGCACAGGGTCGTATGGGTCATCACGGACCACTTCTCTAAAATGGTCCACTTGGTGCCTCTCCCACGACTCCCGACGTCACGTGCACTCGCCACCTTGTTCATTCGGCATGTATTTAGGTTGCATGGCATGCCTGACAAGGTGGTGAGCGACCGGGGTCCCCAGTTCGCGTCTCGCTTCTGGAGAGAGCTCTGTAAGCTCCTGCAGATAGAGCTGAACATCTCCTCCGCATACCATCCCGAGACCAATGGACTAGTGGAGAGGACTAATCAGACCTTGGTAACTTACCTCCGCCATTTTATATCCACGCACCACGACAACTGGGCTAACCTCCTTCCTTGGGCCGAATTTGCCATTAACAATTCGGTCCATGAATCCTCTGGCCAGACTCCGTTCCTACTCAATAACGGACAACATCCCAGAATCCCGGTTCCGATGCCCATTACGTCACCCGATACTAGAATGGAGGATTGGGCGACCAAGGCCCGGGAGATCTGGGATGACACCCAAGAGGCTCTTAAAAGGGCCAAAGACCGGATGGTGACAACGGCTGATGTTCGCCGCCGCCCTGCACCATCCTTCGCCCCTGGTGACCTAGTATGGCTGTCCTCTAAGAATGTTAACCTACGGGTACAGGCAGCCAAATTCGCCCCTAGGTATCTGGGTCCGTTTAAAGTACTACAGCAGGTAAACCCAGTGGCATATCGACTCCAGCTCCCTCCACGCTGGGCTATAGCCAACACCTTTCACGTGTCCCTCCTGAAACCCGTGCGACTTAATAAATTCTCGGGGTCCCTGCCGGCTCAAACCGACTCCCCGTCCGACGACCCTGAGGTGGCAAAACTTGTGGAGACAAAAGTCATACAGGGCAAGAGGTACTACCTCGTGGAGTGGGCCGGCCGTGGTCCGGAGCATAGATCCTGGGAGTTGGAGGATCATATCCGCGCCCCGGGTTTGATAGCGGCCTTCGAGCACGGACAGGGGGGGGGGCCTAGACGGGGGGGTAATGTTACATCTCGTGGCTCTCCTGAGGCAAGGACTGAGGCAGTCTCCCATTCCTTGCCTGCCACGAGCACTCCTGCTCAGCAGCGCCGAAGGTCTGCCAGACTGCGCAGTGTGCAGGAGATACCTTCTCAGAGAGGCAGCAGAAGGGTGACACCTAGTGGTTCTCCTGTTACAAGGAGTGAAGCGGTCTCCCATTTCTGGCCTGCCGCAGACTCTCCTGCTCAGCGGCCCCGAAGGTCTGCGAGGCTGCGCAATGTGCAGAGGTTTACTGCTCAGGGAAGCAGTGAGATTCCCGTTATCTCTGCACATTGTGAGACCGAGGATCCCGCCTCTATTTCCCAGAGGCAGGAGGGTGAGCATGTGCAATGCGTGGTGGGTCCTGATTCGCTCACTGACGTCACACGGCTTGATGACAAGGCTGGTGACGTGGTGAATCCTGACTGGCCAGGCTGGGACGTCGTGGACCCTGATTGGGTCAAGTCCGTCATCTCCTCCTCGCGCCCGCCCTCGGGTGGAGCTGCACCTCCTTAAAAGCTCCCCCTGCCATCATGGCGGCGCGCGACTGTCCTTCTATGTTTGGATGTCTGGCAGCGTGCTGCCACGCCACTGCTCAGGCATTACTGTCTCTTGTGGGCTTGGCCCTTGCTGCTCCGGCAGTACCTCGTTTGCAGGCCGTGTTCCTGCCTTGCTGCTCCGGCAGTACCCCCGTCAACAGGCCGTGTTCCTGTCCCAGGTGAGCTCCTCAAGTCTCCATTGGACTCACCTGGTTATTGAAAGCACACGTGCGTGGGCACCTCTGTGCTACCCTCGTGCCATATTCTCATGACTTCCACTGGCACACGTGCGTGGGCACCTCTGTGCTTCCCCGTGCAACAGGTACACCGAGCCGTGAGATCTGTGACATACAACCCTCAGGGGTTAGGGCAGATCGGTGTACATAGATCGTCTGTGACATTCCAGACAATCGCTAGCAGTAACCCGCTCACTCTTCACCCACCATAGCGGCGGTCCCTTACACCGCACAGTGGACCTTGACCGGCGGAAGCAGTCCATTTCCCATCTTGGCACGCTTCCCCGGGTCCCCCTCGTAACATATATATATATATATATAGCTTAGTTTAGTTATATCTTCTTTGCAAATATTGAGAATCATTTCTTTTAAGAAATATGTACAAGAAAGAAAAAAAGAGAAAAAGGAAAGAAGAGAAAGAGGAAGGAAGAAAGGAGAAAATTGATTGGGGTATTTGTTAGAGGACTATTTGTGTTTTTATCTTCAATATTTCTACTATAGAAGCTTATGGTTTGGATTGCTCGATGTAGGATAGCCAGGTACCCCATCTCTTTTGATAGGGTTGGAACAGGTTATTGTATATGGATAACATCTTGATTACTTCAGAAATATTTGGAACAGTATAACTTTTCCATTTGGCCAATAAAAGTTGTTTTGTGATAAAAAAAAATGTGAATCACAATCAGGATCTGCATTTGGTCTAGTTTTTCCATATCCATAGAAAGAAGCGCCATTTGGGGGCGATAATTTGATGTTGGAATTTGCATTGATGAATTATTGTAAAGATAGAATATCAAGATCAAATCGTGGGGGTCCGACACTAAATGAATAGGACCTGATCTGCGGTACCCAGCAGTGGCCACTAAACAGTATAATGGAGCACTGATGTTCTGCTCTGTGCCATATGAATCCAGCCACTGCTGGAGCTTGTAATCTAATATTGATGACCTACCTAAAGATAAGTCATTATAATCATAGTAGAGGAAAACCTCTATAAGAAGACAGGATTGGGATCTGTGACCTTGCAAATATATTATATATATATATATATATATATATATATATATAAAATGCATTTTAGGACTGTGTCTCCAAACTTATATCAAGAAGTGTAGATAAGTCAGAGTTTCGGCTGGCATCCTTAAATCTGACAGATGGACGAGCCCACCATAGCCGTCTACATGTACATACAGGTCATGGAGAGATGAATAAAATAATATTTTTATATTTGTGACCTGATGTCTCATTCAAATAAAATATCCACGTTTCTCTAAAGGGGGCTTTACACGCAACGATATTGTTAATGTTTTATCGTCGGGGTCACGTTGTTAGTGACGCACATCCGGCGTCATTAACGATATCACAGCGTGTGATACTTACCAGCGACCTTAAGCGACCTCAAAAATGGTGAAAATCGTTCACCATGGAGAGGTCATCCCAAAACCAAAAATCGGTAATGGTTGTTTATCCAGGTGGTTCATCGCTCATGCGGCAGCACACATCACTGTGTGTGACACCGCAGCAGCAAGGAATGTCTCCTTACCTGCCGCCGGCCACAATGCGGAAGGAAGGAGGTGGGCGGGATGTTACGTCCTGCTCATCTCCGCCCCTCCGCTTTGATTGGCTGGCCGCTTAGTGATGTTGCGATGACGTCGCTGTGATGCCGAACATCCCTCCCCCTTGAAGGAGGGATTGTTCGGCAGTCACAGCGACGCCGCCGACCAGGTAAGTGCGTGTGACGCTGCCGTAGCGATAATGTTCGCTGCGGCAGCGATCACAAACAATCACATACGCAACGGGGGCGGGTACTTACACGCTCGATATCCCTAGAAATTGCTAGCGATATCGCTACCGTGTAAAGCCCGCTTTAATGTGTAAATGAGCTAAACTATGGCCAAACACAAATCTCTCCAAAAATCTGCCTCCAGAGCCTTTTTTTAAATTAATCGGGCGTTACTAGTGTGAGACATGTAGATCAGGAGAGCAGCCTGTCAGTCATTACATGTCTCACACTGGTAATGCCTCCTTCATTCAAAATAGTATTTGGAGGCAAATTATCAGGGAGATTTATAGATTTTAACCGCTCATTTGCATATAAGAAAAAAAGGATTTCTCTGGAACAAAACAACAGGTTGCAGATATCAAGGTATAATTATATTAATCTTTCTATGATGTACGTGCCCATTTAGACAGCTTAGGAGGGCTGCCACTACTGACAGGTTCCCTTTAATTCTAGTGAAAGCACATCTCCATGTTATAACGTACAATACAATGATATTCTGGGCATTTGTGTTCTTTCAACTTGTTTGTCAACACTTATGAGGGATGAAGGTCGTTTTCTGCTGCAGCACGAAAAAGACAAATCATGTGCACAAACCAATGTAATCAGAAAAACAAGATTTGCTGAGGTTAGTGTGGAAGTATTGCCACCGGACTGCGCCTTTGAGGTGCGATGAAATGCTATCTATGAGTCTTGGCTTACTGCCATCATTATCATATGAATCTCCATGATATTGAGGCTAAAAGATCACAAATTTTTACTACCGTGTTCCAAAATCTAGTAGCTATCAAGATGCTGATGTTAAATAGCAGAAAAAATGTAATGTACAGATGGATGCGCAATCTTTACTTTATTATGGGATGGATTTTTTTGTCCCCCAAGATAAGGAAAACTGTCTTCTTTACCTGTGGGGGGGGGGGAGGGGGGAAGTTTCCTTATTCTGGATCACAATTATGAAAACATATTGATCCAGATGGACTTTGGGTCATTAATTTCAAACATTTTATCTACAGATCTTCCAGGTTATTTAGATGAAGACAATTGTGCAGGTGACTAAATTACCTTCCTACTGACACCATGATGGCAGATTTGTTTAGGCTTAAATGTTTTTTGTTTTTTTTCCAAAAATAATTTTTTTTTCTACCTCCCAGTCCTTCCAAGATTAAAAATAATACACTACAATACGGATGCTACAGTGCCTGCTGCTCTTGGCCTTTGTTGATGGAATGTAGCAATGATCATGACTACAGTGCACATGACCCCTGCAGCCAATCACTGGGCCCATTGATTGGCTGCAGCGGTCATGCGCCCTACATTCATGACAACACCACTGCAGCGTGTCAACAAAGTCTGACTGAGTGTAAGGCTAAGTACCCATGTGGTGTTTTCTTTGCGTTTTTCCTTGTTTTGTTTTTTTTATTCAATAAAGGCAAGGAAAATAAGCATCCCAGCAAAGTCCATAAGAATCGTGACTTGCTGTGCACACGCTGCTTCTGTTTTCCTTGCAGATTTTGTTGCTGATGAAAGAAGCAGCATGAAATTGTTTCTGCATTTATTTTCTGTGTTCCTAAAATCCCCTTCAATGTTTTACCACTACAGAGGATTATATTGTAGCACTTTGCCTCACACACCATACATACAGCATGGTGTGTGAGGCTCTCCGCAGCTCAGTAACCCGGGGTCACCATGGTGATGACCCAGGATTACTATGGCAGTGATTGGATCCCTGTGATCACATTACAGGGACCCGATCGCCTGGGAGAGATAAGCGATTCTTCTCCCTGCCTCCTAAATGTAGCGATTCCACTCATCACAGCATTTAGGGCAGTGTTTCTCAACTCCAGTCTTCAAGACCCATCAACAGATCATGTTTTTAGGTTTTCCTCAATATTAGATAAAGAATAATTCCATCACCTGTGCAACATAAATGAAAGCCTGAAAACCTGATTGAGGTAAACCTGAAAACATGATCTGTTGGTGGGTCTTGAGGACTGGAGTTGAGAAACACTGATTTAGGGGATTAAACTGCCGGCACCTCTCTGGGCAGTGAAAGCCAGGTTCTAGCTGTAACATCAGCCGGCGACCCGGCTTCACTCGCAGGGGTACAGTGCCGGACCCCCACAATCGCCATGACTAAAAAAAGCACGAATAGAAGCAGGAAAAAACTGCTGCGTTTTTCCTGCCAAAACATGCTTTTTTATGTGCAGAGAAAAAGCACATAAAAAAGCAATGTGGGCACATAGCCTAAAACAGGCCTTGGAGAAGCAATGGATGGGGTAAGGTTTAATTTGTAACCTTGGCAAGCCTTCCGAGTAAAAGGAAATATTGACGGAAAACCCTGTTAATAGTATAAAAGGAACACTTTAACCATTCAAAAGTATCTAAAAGGTAGATGTCACAATGATATTATCTAAATATGTTACAATCTATACCAAATACCATGTTGAAATAAAGGTGCAAAGAGCCATACAACAAGAAGCTTTCATTACTTAGTATGATCTCCTATTCTATTCGGAAAAAAAAGCTAAGTATAAGTCTGTTGCCACAGGAAATATTGATTTCATAGAGGAGAACTCCATTTTCTTCAAAAGATTCGGCAAATTATATATCATTTACAGGTATGACATCTATTATCTGAAATGCTCCAGACTGAAGGTTTTTTTTCCCACCAAGTTTTATTTTGAGAATTTGGAGCATTGTGTCTCAAAATCTACGACGTAATATTTATTTAATATCTGTTCGATTCTTTTTGGTTTACTTTTTCGCAATAAATACTTGATGGAAAAGTTTTATAAACCGAGTGTTGAAAACTAGACTTCAGCTTCCGTGAGAATCGATTTAGTATGCTATCACGAAACACCTTCATTGTGGATGAAGTGACAAAAGTGACACCGCAATGAACCAAATGGAAGCCTTGGTATCAATGAGCAGTGATAAAGCACCTACTATTTCATAATACAGCCGCAGACTCACACAATAAGAGTAATATATTTCCTAAGGAAAAGCTCTCGGTCGCGCTCTATAATGGATAATGCCATAGTGAGGCATGATTTCCAAACTGAAGAGGTCTCTCCAGCACGGCGGGAAACAGATTAAACACTAACTACCAGGAGGATGCAAAGTAATTAAATTGGAAAAAAAAGGAAAGGAGCGTGCGGAGGGGGTAAGGAAAAAATGGAGGGGGTTTGGAAGAAAAACATCATGATGAAATGTGATGGAAAAATATACTTTACCGTTTTATTCCCTATACCTTAATGGCCAAGTGTGATATGTTCATATGAAGTGAACCCGATAACAATAATAATAATTTTTATTTGTATATTGCACCAACATATTCCGCAGCACTTTACAATTCAAGGGACAAATTCAGACAATATATTGCTATTTATGAAACTTAATTTGAACCTGTCAGGTGCAATATGCACCCAGGACCACGAGAAGTTCTAGGTGTATATTGCTAATCCCTGCCTAACCATTCCTGTATATAGTAGCATAGATAAAGGGATCTTTAGAAAAAGTATTTCTAAAAATCCTTTATGATATGTTAATGAGAGTACAAACAAGTCGCAATAGCGTTACTTCCCCCGACTAGTCTGCCCTCTTAGCATGTTAGCACACCCACAGAGGTGTGCTAACATGCTATTAAATGCCCAGTGTCACTAGCGATGATGCGTGTACCTGTGTCCACACGCCGCCTCACACGCCGTGCTTAGGTTCAGTGCACTTCCCCCACCACTTCCGTCATAAAGCCTAAATCCGGAGATTGAGGTGGTGACAATGGATACAGGTACGTGCATTACCCCTGATGACTCAAGGCAATGGGCATTGAATATCATATTAGCATGCCCCTGTTGGTATGCTAACATGCTAAGAGGGCAGACTACTTGGGAGAAGTAGCGCCCTTGCGACTAGTCCCTGCACTCATTAGCCTATAGTGAAGGATCTTTAGAAATACTTTTTCTAACGATATCTTTATCTATGCTACTATATACAGGGACTGCTAGGCAGGGATTAGTAATATGCACCCAGAACTGCTCCTGGTTCTAAGTGCATATTACACCTGACAGGTTCACTTGAAAGTCTTTTTGACCCCCCTTGTAGTCCGAGTGCAATTGCTACTCCTCTTTTTATATATATATATATATATATATATATATATATATATATATATATATATATACACACACACACATTCATATATATATATATATATATATGCATGCATACATATATATATATATATATATATATATATATACATATATATATATATATATATAAAGTACACATTTTATATATATATATAGATATATATATATATATATACACACACTATACATTCAATAAGTAAAATAAATATGCATAAGTTGGATCTACCCAATTTAATGAAAAATGTGTTCACCCCAGATAGTGTATGTACATATATGTATATTACGTCATTGGCTTTTAGACCTCTTAAAAAGCAATGCCATCTTCTAACGAGCCATTATACTTTGTGAATTTCACTTGATTCTAATCTTATACTAATAGATTGGCTACAAGTCCCTGAGGCCTGACAAAATAATAACGAGCCATTAACATAATTGGTACCTTCAAGGAAAAAGCTTCACAAACTAGTTACAATTCATTATCCCTCACTTTCATTTAACAGTAATTCAACATTTCATACTCTAGAGAAAGTTCTGCATTTCTTCTAAGGATCACAAGTGATAACATGGCGTTTTGGCCAACAGAACTCACATCACATGTAGCCAGGTTGTATGAGGATACCCCGATATTTCTTCTGGGAGCAGCCAGCAATAGGAATAGTCACTTCTGTTGTTTCTGGAATTTTGATCAAGCTTAAAAATATTCATGATCATTCAGTCAATGGAGTCATTTTGGGAAACCGCACACCAATAAGCACAGATCTATCAAGGACTTTACTGGTTCCTTCTCACATCTAATTTCCATACCACTGAAGTTGTTTGATATAAGGTGACAAATTGCATAGCCAGTAACGTTTTGGCTTTTATCCCTTTATCAGGCTAAGAGAGTCACACAATCAATATATAGAATACCGTATACAGCAGTGATACCTAAGGATCCTCCATTAGGAAACACCACCCCATGTCCGTGTTCTCCGCCCACATTTGCTTACTATTGGGGTACACCACCTTGCAATGTGAAGTCTTGTATACAGTCTTTAAGATGGATTAAGTAACTCTATTATACCTGATGAAGGGCGTTTAAACCCGAAATGTTACTATGCACTTTGTTTGTCTTACGTCAAGCACGAACAATAGTGTGGAAATTGATTGCGAGAAGAAAACCATAAAATGACGATCAGATTTGTGCCTATTGGTGTATGGAATCCAAAAATTTGTTTAAAAATGCACTTTGATTGATTGCTTGTAGTGCGAGAAACAAAATAATAATCTTGTAGATATGATACCTTTCAATGGTCATTTTGTTAGCCATTAAAGGGTACAGTATCATCAGATTATTATTTTGTTTCTCTCACTGAGAACAATCAAACAACTTCCCAAAAATCACATCTCAACATAAATGAATTAGGGAGCCCAGTGATCCGCTCTAGAGGAAGCAGAACCCTCTCACAGATTTATATTTGGCTACAATATTTTATTAGAACAGTAAGCCATGTGCACACGTTGAGTATTTGGTGAGGTTTATACTGCAGTATTTGTAGCCATAACCAGGAGTGGGACAACCAGAGGGAAAGTATCATAGAAACACGTCACTACTTCTGACAGGTTCCCTTTATCCAGGAAAGGCGGGAATCAGCAAGGAAAGTATTATTTATTTTAATCTTATAGTTTCACAGGATTCAAAGGTTTTTTTCTTTTTTTTAAGAAACTTTCCAGTGTCTGAACAAACCCTTTAAACCTGTCACAGATGGATACAATGGGTCTTATTGCCATTGTATGATCTTATTTCTCCGTTTCTAGCAATGGCTAAAATAGCTTCTATATATATCATTACTGTATTAGAAATATAAAATAACGATTTCAATGAGGTTCTTATTTAAACTGTGAAAATGGCTCCTTCTGTGGCAAAAAAAGTGGCAACAAGTTGTTAGAATTGCTTGGCAAGTTGGAAGGCCTAGACGGAAAACGTGTGTTATGAGAGGCCATGCTATGTGCCAAACAGCGCCAGAATTGTTTATGCAAAAGAAGCCGAGAGCTGACTACACAATCTAAGGCCTGTTTCACACGTCAGTGAAAAACACAGACGTTTTTCACTGATGTATAAAACATGCATATGTCCCTCCGTGTTCCGTGATTCACGTCATACTTGGGTTGTCCATGTGAAATCCGTGATTGTGCTATGTGATCCGTGACTGCACATGGACACCTGTCCCGCTCCTGCTGTCCGTGGTGCTGAACTCTTCGGCTCTGCTGTTTCCGCCCCTGCTGCAGCTACTTCCGGGTCGGCGGTGGCTGCATACATGTATATGCATGAGAATAAGCAGCCGGCTCTGAAGTAGCAGGCAGCAGAGGCCGGAGACAAGCAGCGCTGGAGAAGGTGAGTTTAAAATGTTTTTCTATTTTCAATGTCAGTCTTTTTCTGGTACATGTTTCACGGATCATACCATAGTGGGACACCAGTGATGCCCGAAAAAAACCATGTGTCTCTGTGCGGCAATCACGGACACGCGTGTACACCGCACGCAGATATGGTCAGTGATAAATCACTGATGTGTGCACAGATCCACTGATTATAATGAGTATGCGTATGTCCGTGATTCTGGTACGTATAAAAACTGTCACATATGTACCAGAATCCCTGATGTGTGAAACAGGCCTAAATAGGTATCTAATGAATCAAATGACATAAGTGACTTTAATAAATTTGGCACATCCTATTTTTAAACTGTCTAGCCTAAAGGTCCGTTTCCATGAACTTACCGGTGGTGTTAAATGGCCGCGGATCGAGGGTCCTTAGATAGTTTGGTTACACAAGAAGACTACACTACAGATGTGAACTGAATAATCTATGATCAATTGTTCAGTGTGCACAAGCTACTAATGTTCTCGGCAGCTCAAGACCTGTTTACACAGGACAATGTGCTGCCGAGAACATTTTTTTGTGCAGCACTAAAAATCATTTCATCCAAATTTTGCTTGTTCACCGGGTGATTAGTAGCTGTTTAAAGTGAAAGATTCAGTGAATGCTCCTAGTTGTACTCATTCGCAATAATCCCTCAGTGTAAATGCACCTTGCATTACGATGTATAACAGATAGGATTAGTACATTTCCCACTGAGTACCTCACAGTCCCTACGCCCTCACAGAAGCTTCTTGGATATGGCATTGCGGAAGGTGAAATTCAATAATAGGCAAGGGTCTTCCGAGGGTTTATATATTAGTCAGAGACAGCAGGTATTATACATGTAACATGAGGGGCTTTATCATTAAGTGGGCCTAAAGAAAAGGCATATAGAGAAATCACATTAGAAAACTCAATACTTCTCGTCTTCTGTATTTTTCTTCCAGTAAAATATCCTTTTGTACAGAACTCAAAGAAGGAACAAAGAAACACTGTAAAGGTGAGGGACCAGATCTGGGTTCAAGACCTGTTCCGGGTGACACCCAGCGACTCAATTTATCCCGGTGTGTCAGAGGTACCAAAATGAAAAAGCTTTTTTCAGGGCACAGATTGTCTGTTCACAATGAATCTAATTCTGTATCAAAAGCACAGGGAGATAAAGCAGCTGGCTCCAGGTCACACGTCAAACAGAGCCATTACTTTTCCCTCTGTGATAAGAATAATGTCACAGTGTCTCTGCAGATACGCTCCACATTCCCTACAGTCCTAGTACCAACTCAATTATTTCAATGATCTTAAAGTGCTAGATGGAAGGTGGTTAGAGCAGGCAAGTGCGATTAACCCTTCATACTATCAGGACCACAAAGAAACAAGGTGTGGAAGAGTGCTTAGTACCGAGTCAAAAGTTAATTTGCTGCGCAGAGAACAAATAAAGGATTGTAAAACGTACGATGGTGCGCTGATGGAACATACAGAAACCGCTCCAAATGGTTTATATGGTTCTTAGCTGTCTACTATGTAATGCTTGAGTAACAAAGATTGTTTTGTTATTTAAATCTATTTTATACCATTTTTTTCTACACAATTAATGACTACTGTAAGATTGAAATTGTCAAACCAATATTTATGGGAAAATGTTGTGAGCATGCTCTGTTTTATGTGCAGTAGCCCTTGCGCAGGGAGGGGGGCAGATGCTTAGCTGTGTCATTCATCTACTGTCCATGGTTTTGTCTTCTAGCTGTGTAATAGATGTGCTGAGGCCCCTTTTTCTTACCTAATGTTGAGTGAAACAAGCATTTATAAGGTTTATTTCTGATCACTGCTGACCAGGGGCGGACATACCATTGGTGCAACCTGTGCGACCGGACAGGGGCCCAAGAGGTAAGTGGGGTCCACCATTTCTACCTCCAAAGCAGGTTCAATTTTGCATTTTTATGAACTATTAGGCTGAAAATGGCCCAAATCGTCTTCTTGCACAGGGGCCCTGTGTCCGCCAGTGCAGTGCTGACATGTATCCAAGGTCCAACAACCTGACAACCGAGCAGCTGATTATTTGTCTACATATTACCTCCTGTAATAGCGCCAGCAACAAATCTTGCTGTGTGAGGCCCGTTTCACACGTCAGTGATTCTGGTACGTTTGTGCTTTTTTTTTTAAACGTACCAGAATCACTGGCATACGCAGACCCATTATAATGAATGGGTCTGCTCACACGTCAGTGATTTTTCACTGCACGTGTCTCCGTGCGGCGTACTCGCGTGTCCTTGATTGCCGCACGGAGACATGTCCATTTTTTTCTGGCATCACTGATGTCCCACGGACCACGCAGTGGTGTGATCCATGAAACACGTGCCAGAAAAAAACGTGCTTTTAAAATAAAAATCATTTTTACTCACCCGGCGTCCAGCGATGTCCTCTGCAGCCCGTGCAGCTTGCTGCTTCTGAGCCGGCTCATTACTGTCGCGCATATTCCTGATGCACGACACAGCCGACCCGGAAGCAGCTGCTGCGGGGGTCAGCGCCGGCCAGATGCTGCACCGCGGGAGCGATCAGCACCATGGAGAGCGGGAGCGCGCACAGGTGAGTTAATCTCTAAGTGCAATCACGGGCTACAGAGAACGGAGCCCGGATTGCACTTAGACAACCCACGTGTGCCATGATTCACGGCACACACAGGGACATGTGCGTGTTTTACACGCCAGTGAAAAACGTCAGTGTTTTTCACTGACGTGTGAAACGGGCCTAAACCAGGGATGTATCACCAACAATATAACAATTGTAGTGGCACCAACTGATTGCATTAATGATTGACTTTAGAATTTCAGTAAAAGGCTCTAATGTTGATTGTCTAGTAATATCATCGATATTATGGGCCCTAATCTGACCATGTAAAAGGAGCTTTACTTGTCATTGTAATTCTGCCCAACTATCACCAAGCCATTCACTATTTGGTGGTTAGTTTAAGCTTAGATGGAGTCTTAGGGGTACTTTGCACACTACGAAATCGCAAGCCGATGCTGCGATGTCGAGCGTGATAGTCCCCGCCCCCGTCACAGCAGCGATATCTTGTGATTGCTGCCGTAGCGAACATTATCGCTACGGCAGCTTCACATGCACTTACCTACCCTGCGACGTCGCTCTGGCCGGCGAACCACTTCCTTACTAAGGGGGCAGGTCGTGCGGCGTCACAGCGACGTCACACGGCAGGCGGCCAATATAAGTGGAGGGGCGGAGATGAGCGGGACGTAAACATCCCGCCCACCTCCTTCCTTCCTCATTGCAGCCGGGACGCAGGTAAGGAGATGTTCGTCGCTCCTACGGCTTCACACACAGCGATGTGTGCTGCCTGCTGGAACGAGGAACAACATCGTACTGCCACTGCTGCAAAATTATGGAAATGTCGGACCCTACAGCGATCATACGATAATGACGCTTTTGCGCTCATTAATTGTATGTAAAAGGATTCACATACTGCGATGTCGACAGCGACGTCAAATGTGCGTCACTTTCGTTTTGACCCCACCGACATCGAACCTGCGATGTCGCAACGTGCAAAGTACCCCTTAAGGCCCCATCACACACAGAGATAAATCTTTGGCAGATCTGTGGTTGCAGTGAAATCATGGACATATTGTTCCATTTGTACACAGCCACAAACCTGGCACTGATTGTCCACAATTTCACTGCAACCACAGATCTGCCGCAGATTTATCTCTGTGTGTGACAGGGCCTTTACATCTGTCACTAAGTATACCATGGGCACAAATAACCATTTTATGGTGTTACTAACTAATTGCTTTCTACCATGTTGTAATAATTCACAATGGATTATCCTAGTTCATTCATGTCAGCAGATATAACGGCTTAGATTTGTACAGGAATAAAGAATGAAATATATTTAGTAATGTGACATAGTAAAATTGATATTAAGGTAAATTTTTCAGATATTAGTGTGGCACATTATGGTACTGAGATGTACAGTTGCCCTTTTGAAGTGCTACTTTAAAAGCTTTTTAAGTAATTGGTCATTTTAATTGCAATTAGAAGCACTCTATGATCTAAATGTCACCGCAGACCCCTGAAATGCATTCTAAGTAGCTGCCTTTATGTAATTTTTCTACAGTGCTCACACAAAAAATACATTGGAAATACATGCTTCTTCAAACATTGCTTAAAGAAATGACATAAATACAGCATTAAACAGAATTAATGTCCAATAGCTTTCTAATGATTATACACTGAACACATAAATGCAAAACTTTTGTTTTTGTTCCCATTTTTATTGAGCTGAACTCAAACATATAAGACTTTTTCTATGTACAAAAGACCTTTTTTTTGTCAAATATTGTTCACAAATTTGGATCTTCTTTGCTGAGAAAATCCATCCACCTCACAGGTGTGGTTTATTAAGATGCTGATTAGACAGCATGATTATTGCACAGGTGTGCCTTAGGCAGGCAACAATAAAAGGCCACTCTAAAATGTGCAGTTTTACAGTATTGGGGGACGTTCAGGAGGGTCAGAAAACCAGTCAGTATCTGGTGTGACCAGCATTTGCCTTACACAGTGTAACACATCTCCTTTGCATACAGTTTATCAGGTTGTTGATTGTGGCCTGTGCATCGTTGGTCCACTCCTCTTCAATGGCTGTGTGAAATTGCTGGATATTAGCACCAACGTGAATACGCTGTCAGATACGCCGATCCAGAGCATCCCAAACATACTCAATGGTGATGTGTCCGGTGAGTATGCTGGCCATACAAGAACTGGGATGTCTTCCTCCAGGAATTGTGTACAGATCCATGCAACAAGGAGCCGTCTATTATCATGCTGCAAGATGAGGTGATGGTTGTGGAAGAGTGGCACAACAATGGGCCTCAGGATCTTATCACGGGATCTTTAGGCATTCAAAATGGCATCAATAAAATGTACCTGTGTTTGTCGTCCATAACATATGCCTGCCCATACCATAAGGCCACTTTCACACATCTGGCTTTACTTCACTTTGTCGGATCCGGCGCGTAGAGTGTATACAGTACAATGGTCGCGCAACAAGCTCCGGTCGTAATGTGACCGGAGCATGTGACCCGGAAGTTGCGGCGCTGCCACTGTACTGTATCATACTGTACTGGCGTGCACTGCATCCGTCAAACCGGCAAAAAGCTGGATGTGTGAGAACACCCTAACCCCACCGCCACCATGGGCCACTCTATTCACAGAGTTTACATCAGCAAACCGCTCACCCACAAAACACCATACATGTAGTTTACTTTAGGGATGATCGAATATCATAAATATTCAGCAATATTCGACTTTGCGAATATCCGACGAATAGGTCGCCGCTATACAAATATTCGATGTGCAATGTAAGTCTATGGGAAGCCCAAATTGTTGCTATTCGGCAACTATTCGGGTTTCCCATAGACTTAGGGGTACTTTGCACACTACGACATCGCAGGTGCGATGTTGGTGGGGTCAAATTGAAAGTGATGCACATCCGGCGTCGCTGTTGACATCGTAGTGTGTAAATCGTTTTTGATACGATTAACGAGCGCAAAAGTGTCGAAATCGTATCATCGGTGTAGCGTCGGTCATTTCCATAATTTCGGAAGGACCGATGTTATGATGTTATTCCTCGTTTCTGCGGCAGCACACCTCGCTGTGTGTGAAGCCGCAGGAGTGAGGAACATCTCCTTACCTGCGTCCCGGCTGCAATGAGGAAGGAAGGAGGTGGGCGGGATGTTTACGTCCCGCTCATCTCCGCCCCTCTGCTTCTATTGGCCGCCTGCCGTGTAACGTCGCTGTGACGCCGCACGACCCACCCCCTTAGGAAGGAGGTGGTTTGCCGGCCAGAGCGACGTTGCAGGGCAGGTAAGTGCATGTGAAGCTGCCGTAGCGATAATTTTCCCTACGGCAACTATCACAAGATATCGCAGCTGCGACGGGGGCGGGGACTATCGCACTCGGCATCACAGCAATCGGCTTGCGATGTCGTAGTGTGCAAACTACCCCTTACATTGCGCATCAAATATTCACAAATAGTCGAATAGCGGCGACCTATTCGGCGAATATGGGCGCTGCCGAATATTTGCGGTATTCGATCATCCATATTTACTATCTGTCTTGTACAGGGAAAACCGGCATTCATCAGTGAAGAGATCACCTCTTCAATGAGTCAGGTGCCATTGAATGTGAGTATTTGCCCACTCAACTCCACTACGACGACAAACTGCAGTCAGGTGGAGGCAACAAGCAAGCAGATGAGCTTCCCTGAGATGGTTCCTGAAAGTTTATGCAGAAATGTTTTGGTTATGTAAACAGATTATTGTAGCAGCTGTCTGGGTGGCTGGTCTCATATGATCTTGGAGGTGAGGATGCTGGATGTCGAAGTCCAGGGCTGGTGTGGCTACACATAGTCAACGGTTGTGAGGCCGGTTGCGTGTACTACCAAATTCTCTGAAACGCCTTTGGAGACGATTTATGGTAGAAAAATGAACATTCAATTCACGGGAAACAGCTCTGGTGGACATTCCTGCAGTCACATGCCAATTGTACGCTCCCTCAAAACTTGTGACATCTGTGGCATTATGCTGTGTGATAAAACAACATGTTTTAGAGTGGCCTTTTATTGTGGCCAGCCTAAGGCACACCTGTGCAATAATCCTGCTGTGTAAATCAGCATCTTGATATGACTCAACTATGAGATGGATGGATTATATCGGAAAAGTAGAACTTCTCACTAACACAGACTTAGACAAATTTGTGAGCAATATTTGAGAAAAAAGGCCTTTTGTGAACATAGAAAAAATATTAGATCTTTGAGTTCAGCTCATGAAAAATGGGAGCAAAAACAAGTATTGAGTTTATATTTTTGTGCAGTGTAAAAGGTCATATGCAAATGTCTAACAAATGTATATATGGACAGAGATGTAACCAAATAAAGCAACATAATAACAACGATCTATGTAATTCATATTTTCAATTCAAGGTAAATTCAAGGTAAATTATCTATACTGTAATATTAGTGAAAAATGGTGAAAACAAAATAGCATATGTCACAGAATTCAATAAGGGGCGCACAAAGTGTATGAAGTACATACACACATCTGGTCTTGTCAATGCCAAGTTAAGGAAAATGTTAACCATATATAGATGCGAGCAGTGGAGAGACGTCCGGCTGATACATCACAAGTAGCCAGTGGAACAAATGAGTCAGGGTGATGTACTTAGAAGAAATAATAAGGCAATTCCTATGAGATCCGCACTTTTATGTACATTGAATAACTCTACTAGCACTAGTCATTCATTATATGCATCATAAAGTCATTCATTATATGTATCATTACATGCGTCATATATCCTATAGTAGTCACTCATGATACGTATGATGTACCAGTATATAACTTATCTATAACCTGAATTCTACCATAAATTGTATGATCTGTCAATTGATCCACTGGTCAATCAAAATTCACAGTAAAAAAATCATTAATCCACTAAGACTATGTTCACACATCGCGTTTTTGCAGCATTTTTTTATGCAAATAACAGTACCAGCAAAACCAATCAGATTGCAGAAATCTCATGCACACGCTTTTTTTTAAAATTGGAACACTGTGTTTTTAAATCTGCAGCATGTCAATGCCTTCGGCATTTTTGCTGCATTTTTTTGCCTTTATAAGGCAATGAAAAGGTGGAAAAACCATAAAAAAAACAATTGTTTTTTAGCATCATATTTGGTGAATAATACCAATTTTATTAAACATGTACTGCCGACATAAGACACATATAGTCAATTATACCCAAAAAATGAAGCAAAACCTGGTGTTTGTAAGCAGCTTATTTACTGCCCAGAGCAGGTTTTGCCTGCAGAAAAAAAAAACACTGCAAAAATGCAAAGTGTGAACATAGCCTATGGCCGGTGTCCCACTTGCGATTACCGCGCAAATATCTCGCACGAGTCTCGCATTGCAACACCCGTCACGGACTCACACTCTGCTCACAGGAGCGGGTTGGTTGCATGTATCTCCATGCAGCTGACCCGCTCCTGTGAGCAGAGTGTGAGTCCGTGACAGGTGTTGCACTGTGAAACACGCACGAGATATACGCGCGGTAATCGTAAGTGGGACGCCGGCCTAACACTAAAACGTTACTCTGATTCCACCACTGGGTCTAACCTCAATCATCAAAATATCCATAATCCTACCAAATCCACAGTATCTTAATTATCTCCAACTTCAACATTTAGAGATTACTAAAAAAATAATGACTTCTTATCAAAAGCAATGCCACTCTTTTTCAGCATTACATCTGACTTATACAATAGACTCACCCCTTGGACAAGAGTGGCGCTGTTTCTAGAAGGTAGCAATGCTTTTCCTATTTCATACAGATTCTTTAAACATTTAGGCCCCGATTCTTTAAAGGGAATCTGTCAGGTGATTTTATAGTACAATACTAATGTTATCTTTAAAAAGGGACGTTTTATAGCTCTACCTTATCCTGTTATCTTGCTCTAAGCACTGTAGAATTCAGTGTCTCCTGCTAGTCATGCGTATGTAAATATGATTTACATATTCACTGCTATCACCCATCCACCTCTCAGTGCATTTACTATCACTGCTGAGGGGTAAAAGGGAGTATGGGTGGGGGCAGCAGTGCAAAGTCAGTTCAGAATTACTTTCACTGATGCCAGCACTGAAAGGTGGGAGGGGGATGCAGGGCATATGCAGTTTGCATTTACATATGCTTGACTATGTGGGCCGGGGCCACACAGGGACTAATGCGATCCTCGCATGACACTCGGCTCAGGCTGGCAGCACAGCAGGAGCCGAGTGTCATGCAAGTGTCACTGTGACGGAGGTCCGATCATGCGATCGGACCTCAGCTGCGGGGGGCGGGCCGGCATTGAGGGGAGGGCTGGCACAGAGGAGGGCAGGGAGGGATTTATATCCCTCTCCCCTCCGTAGCCGGCTATTGCCATTCTCGCCCTGCACTCGCGGTACACTGGTGTACCGCAAGTGCAGTGTGATCTTTCTCTCGCCCCATAGACTTGAATGGGTGCGACAGAAAGAGTCTTGCATTACAATCGCAGCATGCGATCGCTTATGGGTGCTGGGAAAGAGGTTAATATTGGTCCGAGTGGAATGCGATGTTTTATCACATTCCACTAGGTCCGATTTTCATGCCATGTGGCTTAGGCCTTACTAAAGGTACTGTCACACTAAGCAACATCGCTTGCAACATCGCTGCTGATGCACAACTTGCTAGCGATGTTGCTTAGTGTGACATCCAGCAACAACCTGGCCCCTGCTGTGAGGTCGTTGGTTGTTGCTGAATGTCCTGGGCCATTTTTTAGTTGTTGCTCTCCCGCTGTGAAGCACACATCGCTGTGTGTGACAGCGAGACAGCAACAACTAAATGTGCAGACAACAGGAGCCGGCTTCTACGGAGGCTGGTAACCACGGTAAACATCGGGTAACCAAGAAGCCCGTACCTTGGTTACCCGATATTTACCTTCGTTACCAGCGTCCGCCGCTCTCAGCTGTCAGTGCCGGCTCCTGCTCTGTGCACATGTAGCTGCAGTACACATCGGGTAATTAACCCGATGTGTACTGTAGCTAGGAGAGCAGGGAGCCAGCGCTAAGCAGTGTGCGCGGCTCCCTTCTCTCTGCACATGTAGCTGCAGTATACATCGGGTAATTAACCCCATGTGTACTGTAGCTAGGAGTGCAGGGAGCCAGCGCTAAGCAGTGTGCGCGGCTCCCTGCTCTCTGCACATGTAGCTGCAGTACACATGGGGTAATTAACCCAATGTGTACTGTAGCTAGGTGTGCAGGAAGCCAGCGCTAAGCGGTGTGCGCTAGTAACCAAGGTAAATATCGGGTTTGTTACCCGATATTTACCTTAGTTACCAAGCGCAGCATCGCTTCCACGTGGCGCTGCTGGCTGGGGGCTGGTCACTGGTTGCTGGTGAGCTCACCAGCAACTCGTGTAGCGACGCTCCAGCGATCCCTGCCAGGTCAGGTTGCTGGTGGGATCGCTGGAGTGCCGCTAGTGTGACATCTCACCAGCGACCTCCTAGCAACTTACCAGCGATCCCTATCAGGTTGGATCGTTGTTGGGATCGCTGGTAAGTTGTTTAGTGTGACTGGGCCTTAAGTCACAATGAATTCTATGGAGCTTACAACAAGATTACAGAAAGAGGGAGAACTATAAAAGTTACTGATTCTGAAAGGTCTCCTTAAGCCCTATTTAAAGATAACATTAGTAAAGTACTACAAAAGCACCTGACTGATTGCCTTTAAGACTGGCGTCTCACCACTTAATAAATCTGACGCATCTTATGAGCGGTGTGCACCTCTCCAGAAAAGTTACTGCAGTAAGGGACTGGAGTAAGATTTCTGGCATAAGGAACATGCCCCTTTTGATGATTTTTACAGGCGGGCATAGCCACTTGCTATCTCATCCCCAGCTCCACCTATTTGACACAGCTGCAAAAAACTGGCGTGAAAACAGCAAAAGTCACAAATGTTTTTGCGCTCCACATTACACAAATACATTTTTCAACTTTTCAGAGCATTTTACGACAGTTTTCTACTGTAAACACTTTGATGAATTGGCATCTACGAGTCAATAACACTTATGAAACCATTTTTTTTTAAAAACAAAATCCAGAGTCATCTGTTATATTAAATTATTTAAAAGAGGAAACAAATGGGGTTCGATAAGCGGTGGTGCTCATGACCCTAATCTTAAAATAATGTCCTATTGCCTTATTTTTCCTTTTGGAAGCACTGATCCTTTGCATGCCAAGTATGGCCAGTTCAGTCTAAATATTCTGAAAACTTTTTTCCTTCAAGTCTTGTATATTTAGAGGTTTCCAGGTAAATCATGCAGAAAAACAAACATTAGATTTGATGGTGTTGGACATGGGATGATATAATTGTGATAAATCCTGTTTATCCACAACACCAATTATCTTCATGCTTCAGTCAGACAATTGCCAGACAACTGAACTTCTGCTTAAATAACCTCATCACTGAAAAAAACTGCTGCTCAACAAAAAACTCTCTAAAAATAAGCCTAAAGGGGGCTTTACACGCAGCGATATCGCTAGCGATGTCGCTGGTGAAAGTACCCGCCCCGTCGTTTATGCGTCACGGGCAAATCGCTGCCCGTGGCACACAAAATCGTTAGGAGATGTCACACGGGACTTACCTGCCTAGCGACGTCGCTCTGGCCGGCGAACCGCCTCCTTTCTAAGGGGGCGGTTCATTCGGCATCACAGCGGCGTCACTAAGCGGCCGCCCAGTAGAAGCGGAGGGGCAGGAGATGAGTGGACCAAACATCCCGCCCACCTCTTTCCTTCCTCATTGCAGGCGGCCGCAGGGCCGGTGATGTTCCTCATTCCTGCGGTGTCACACATAGCGATGTGTGCTGCCGCAAGAGTGACGAACAACCTGCGTTCTGCAACAGTAACGATTTTACGAAAATGAACGACGTGTCAACAATCAACGATAAGGTGAGTATTTTTGATCGTTAACACTCGCTCGGAGCTGTTACACACAAAGACGTCGCTAACGACGCCGGATGTGCATCACGGAATCCGTGACCCCGGCGATATATCGTTAGATACGTCGTTGCGTTAACAATATGGTACGGTATACAGTATCATTTGCACATAAATGCCAAAATTATTTTATCAATGTGATTTGTAATCTGTAAAGTTCTCTAATACCTGCCCCCTCAGAACCTAATTTTATTTGGCCAATCACTGGCCTCGGCCTCATGATGCATACTGCTGAGGCCACTGATTGGCAGCAGTGGTCATGTAAGGTATAACGGATGCCGCAGCCAACTAACGAGAAAATTGGTGGGAAGGACCTGGGATGTAATGCTGATAAAACAAGGATTAAAGATAATCTGACATTGTCTGAATCATAGACAACAAGTACCAGACACTAGATATATAATTTCAGCCATGTATGTGTGACTGAAACGCTGCGACATTTCAGGAAACAACATACTTTAAAGGGAATCTGTCACTACTTTGACCTTTTAAAAATATTAATATGGACATGCAGGTTATAGAATGCTGACAACAGTCTTACCTTTATGATTCATATCAGATGTCTTGTTGTGGAAAAATCATCTTTTATCACTTTATGTAAATGAGCTCTTCCAGGCTATGGGGCAGATGCTGCCTGGAAGATAACTCTGCCTCCAGGTATTGTTTTAAATAAAAGGGGCATAACCAGTGTGAGACAAGTAACTGACTCAAAACAAGAGAAACGAAATTTGACTTCTTTCACACACATATTTTGCCAGCTCCCTGAGCTCTGCTTCATTGCAACAATGTTGCAACATGGTCTGCCTGCGAGCTGGAGGCTGAAGCAGAGAGGCATCTGCAGAAGTGTCAGTTATACTCACATACAGCTCTGCAGTGAGAGCAGAGAGCGGCCATCACACATCACACTGGGAACGCACCTTTTATTTAAAATAATCTCTAGAGGCGGAGTTATCTTCCAGGCAGCATCCGCCCCATAGCCTGGAAGAGCTCATTTACATAAAGTGATAAAAAATGATATTTCAACAACGAGGCATCTCATATGAGGCATACAGTTATGGCTTTTTTTTAGGATTCGATAACCTGTATGCCCATATTAACAGTTTGAAAAGATCAAAGTGGTGACAGATTCCCTTGAAAAGCCGCCGGCGCCTTCTCCTCACCCACTGCCCTGGAGTGACGGGTCTCTTCCTGCACAGAGGGGAGACCTGTCAGTCACTGGCAGCAGTTGGGAGGAGCCACTAGAGACCCGCCTGTCTGACTAGTCTCCCATGTGTTTGTTCCCCGGTAGCTTTGAAAGAATGTTTTTCTCTGAAACACCGCAGCATTTCAGATTCAACTGTACATAGCTGAGATCTTAATTCGGGCAACTTGTATTCGTTGTCAGATTCTCTTTAAATGGGTTAGTATACTTTTATTTTTAGGTTTTTTTCACAGCACTGGTGGCTGTGGAAATCTCTTTAAAAAGAAATTAAACTTTCATATTTTCTCCAGCATGGAAAGCTATGAAAGTTTGCAAATCACTTTATTAGGGGATTTGTCTTCACTCCTGTAAAAGAAATGTCATATAATTGGCTTCCAAACCCCTGCTTCACTCCAGTCTATTTACCACCTTTGTCTGCAGCATTGATAGGAGTACAATTGATGGCAGTGAAAAGATCAGCACCCGTCTCCTCTTTGGAGTGTTGTGCTTATCAAACCAATCTCCTGAGTTGGTGAGAAACCATTGTTGCTGACCCTTTCACTGCCATCATCTGTACTCCTGAGTATTTAGTATTTTTTATACACCCAGACCCTTGATTATTTTTGTATTTCCCTTAGGTCTCCACGGCTTCACCCTCTACTGTAAACCTGTCTACACAAAATAAATATATAAAAATGATACAGACCCAACTGCTCCCATATATAAGTAAATATGGTCATATAATGAGACATTGTCACCACCATAAGTATACAAAGTTTAAGAAGGTCAGCATAAGAAACGTGCTCCTGCCGCTTGTCATGCTTCTTGCATGTGTTCTTGCAGTGTATGTGCAGCATCAGGACACTGGATCCGCTGAATATTCTGCTCCGATCGCATTGTGGAAAGTCTTATTATGTATACCACAGTGTCTGGTTGCTAGGGTGATACTTTCTTCTGTTCAAGATGCTCTATCCAGATGGGCAAACCGAAAAAAATATGTTGCCAATCTGTATGCAGGTGCTACCCAGTCACAAACAGATCTATACATCACTTGACATTTACCGGCCGCTCTTCCTGAACTATACTGAGATCACAGAGCTACATAATAAAGTTTTGGAAAATATAGTGAGATATCAATGTTATGATGAAGACAGAATACACATCCCCACACCCACTATTCAGGGTTACTTCCACACATTAATTGCTCTAAAAAAATAACTTGTGGGGTCCAATGCAAAATCTCCTACATCACGGGTGCGTCATAGTAGTGGTCTTGATATATCGGCTAAAAGGGATCATGTGGACCCCTTAGACTCCAAGGCCAATATACAACTGAAATTCCTGCAACCAACTATAGCTATGCTCCTGAAAATAGGGACAAGCAGCAAGTTACTTCCGTATACTAAATATTTATATTACGTTTTTCAAAATTAATTGGTAACACTGGTGAAGAATCACTTGATGGACGTCTTTTTTTGTTCCATTGTTCCTGAGTTCACTAACTGGATGCCGTGCTGTCACCGTAACATCAGACGCACCCAATGCTAAACACCAGACACAACGATGGAGACTCGCCAAAGGGGGGTGAACATTCTCTGAAAGGGTTGTCCTAGACCAGAGGTCTCCAAACCTTTCTGACAATGAGAGCCACATTCAGCTCTGAACGAGGGTCATGAGCCACATTCAGCTCTGAACGAGGGTCATGAGCCACATTCAGCTCTGAACGAGGGTCATGAGCCACATTCAGCTGTGAACGAGGGTCACGAGCCACAATCAGCTCTTAACGAGGGTCACGAGCCACATTCAGCTGTGAACGAGGGTTACGAGCCACATTCAGCTCTGAGAAAGGATTGCGAGCCACTTCCATCTACCACCCCAGTAGTTACACTTAGAGCCCCAATTTGCAGTGTAATAACAGCAAAAGATTTTCCACAGAAATAACACAGCGGTAGTATACCAAGATCCAGGGGTTCCTACCTTATCCCCAATCAGATCTGCTCTTCTATGTGGCGCTACTAAAAAAGTCACCAAACTGGAAGACCGCCATGAGCCATAGATCACGGGCCTGTGAGCCACATGTGGCTACCGAGCCATAGGTTGGGGACCCCTGTTTTAGACTTTGATATTATTGGACTATCCTTAAAAGTGCCTAATCACTAATGGCAGGTAGTTACTACCTACCTGTACGTTGTGTATGCCGCCGTTCTTTGCCAGCACAGAGCAGTCACAGACTGTTCCTACTGGAGATTCAGACGCTTCATCAACAGAGCAGCGTCTTCTTTTCCAGATCTGCTCTGTTGACAGGGTAGGAGAGCTCACGTTATGCTGATTGACAGCCAGATCCCCCATTTAAGCAGTGGGGAGCCAGCTGTCAATCGATATGACTTAGGCAGTCCTACCCTATCAACAGAATAGAGCTGAATACAAGATGCCATTCTGTTGATTAGGTATCTGAATCGCCAGCGGGTGCGGTCTGTGACTGCGAAGAACGGTGCCGGACACACCACAGGCAGTGGCTAGGAACATTTTTTATTTTTTTTTTTACAAAGTACTGGATATAACCTTTAAAGGCTTTAACCCATGTTTTATTTTCATATTTTCAGGAGCAGACAGCTCCCAGCCTCCCAGTTTCCTGCTTGCTGGGGTGTGGTGCTCTCCTTGATTGACAGATTAGACCAGCAGCATACTTGTGCCTCTAGTCCAAACGTTTTGCTCCTGCTGCTATTATATGAGGCAGCTTTGCTTGTGCAGCATCAGAGAGCGCGATAGCTGTGAAGCTGGCCAGGATAGGAAGCTAACAGTGTGCTTAAGCCACCATGCTCAACTTCAGTGCAGTGTTTACAAGCTCAGTAGAAAATAACCTAGCTTCCGTGCAGTACTTACAAGTAGTTACAAGTTCAATAGAAAAGAATACAGCTTCTAGCAGTATTTACAAGCTCAATAGAAAAAAACTTAGAAGCTTCAGTGCAGTGTTTACAATCTCAATAGAAGAGAACTTATCAGCTTCAGTGCAGTGTTTACAAGTTGAACAGAAAATAACTTATTAGCTTTAGTGCAGTGTTTACAAGCTCAATAGAAAAGAACTTAGCTTCAGTGCAGAGTTTACAAGCTCAATAGAAAAGAACTTAGCTTATAAAACTTATAAGCACTGCTCATGCACGGCCTCAGCTGCTAAACAGCAGGGATAGCCGGCAACTCAGGCAATGAACAGGAAACAATACAAAATTTTAAGTGGGGGGGTGCAATAAATAGTAAATTGGAAGGTTGCTTATGTTTACAAGCACTTTCTAATTTCAGTCATCCTTGAAGATGGGAAAAACACTTTAAGATAGTTACTATCAGATTGGTGGGGGTCAGATACCCGACACCCCACTAATCAACTGGTAACAGGTTCTGCAGGTGTCAGAAGTAAACAGACAGAGCAGTGGAGGTTGCAGCTCTGAATGCTGTGCAGTAGCTGTTTTGGGATAATGTAGCTCAGCTTTTATTGAATTCAGTAAATTTGCCAATATATAATCCGTGCACAGGAAGGAACATGTATTTTAAATATATTAAATTATACATATAGTTATGATCAAATATAAATGTGGGACACAATTCAACAATATTGGAATACATCACCATGTTAGTTTCTTTATAAGAGTGAAGTGTAGAAATACTGTGACAGATGGACAATGTCTCCCCTGCTGTCCCCCATTCCGCTTTTGCCAAATTGCTTCCTTTAGTAAAAAAAAAAAAATTACCTGATGCTCCACACTCCGGTGCTGGAAACTAGAGGCCGTACTCTGTATAAGACCGTGCTCGTGGTTCATATCAATACACTTAATGACCTAACTTGCTCGCGGTGAAGAAGTGAATATTTTACAATATATTTGATGGCACAAACTGATTTAATTTCCGAATCATATTGCTAAAACCACCACCTAGGAACATGACAGCTCAGTCTAAACAATACATGATCTGTTTGCTGTAGTTTAAATATGCCTTTCGGGAAAGACTAGCGAGTGCGTAGCCTGCATTACGTAACACCATGTTTAGTGTAGCAGGGATTTTAGAGAATGCAAAATGACCTATTAATTTCCAAGCGAGAACAAGAATGGCCAAAAGCTACCTGATTAATCAGCCAGGGTCAGGTTCTAGCAATGGACTGACATACCAAACACAAATTAATTTACATTCTGAACATAGAAATAGACTATTTACTCCACATAAAGGAGAAGACAATGAAGAATTATTAACAATGGTGCAGCAAAGGTGATTGTAGAAGTACCAACTACTCCAAACCTATAAGTGCAGGAGAGACAGGGACAAATCATACTGATCGCACAGTATCAAAAATGAAGGTTAAGCTTAAAGTGAACCTGTCAGGTGCAATATGCACCCAGAACCACGAGCAGTCCTGGGTGCATATTGCTAATCCCTGCCTAACCGTCCCTGTATGTAGTAGTATACATAAGGAGATCTTTAGGCACGTTTCACACATCCGGATTTTCGCCGAATGCCGGATCCGGCACACATGCAGTACAGTACATTCATTTACAGTGAAAGCGCGACACCATGCGGACAAATGCTGTTGTGCATGAAGCACACAACTGCATGTTGTCGGGCTTCCACTGTAAATGAATGTACTGTATTGCATGCGTGCCGGATCCGGCGAAATGCCGGATGTGTGAAACGGGCCTTTCAAAAGTATTTCTAAAGATCTTTTATCACAGACCAATGAAGCCAGCGACTAGTCTCAAGGGCGTTAGTTCCTGCGCTCATTCCGCCCTCTTAGCTCGGTAGTACGCTCATAGGGGCGTGCTAACATGCTATTCAATGCAGCATCACCAGCGGTGACGTGCATGCCTGTGTCCGCTGTCACCGCTGATCAAAAGTCCCAGCACTTCCGATCATCCGTACTATACTTCTCTGAAGCCAGGAAGCATAAACCCGGCTTCATACTGCACATGACCAGAAGTGCCCGGCATTCAGAAGCGCGGTGACAGCGGACACAGGTATGGGCGTCACTGCTGGTGATGCTGCATTGAATAGCATGTCAGCACGTCCCTATGGGCATGCTATCATGCTAATAGGAATGAGTGCAGGAACTTAGCCCCTGGAGACTAGTCCCCGTGCTCATTAGCATATTGTAAATATCTTTAGAAAGACTTTTTCTAAAAATCTCTTTATGTATGCTACTAGATACAGGTACAGTAAGGCAGGGATTAGAAATATATATACAGTACAAACCAAAAGTTTGGACACACCTTCTCATTCAATGAGTTTTCTTTATTTTCATGACTGAAAATTATAGATTCACATTGAAGGTATCAAAACTATAAATTAAAACATGTGGAATTAAATACTTAAAAAAGTGTGAAACAACTGAAAATATAGGTTCTTCAAAGTAGCCACCTTTTGCTTTCATTACTGCTTTGCACACTCTTGGCATTCTCTTGATGAGCTTCAAGAGGTAGTCACCGGAAATGGTCTTTCAACAGTCTTGAAGGAGTTACCAGAGATGCTTAGCACTTGTTGGCCCTTTTGCCTTCACTCTGCGGACCAGCTCACCCTAAACCATCTCGATTGGGTTCAGGTCTGGTGACTGTGGAGACCAGGTCATCTGGCGTAGCACCCCATCACTCTCCTTCTTAGTCAAATAGCCCTTACACAGCCTGGAGGTGTGTTTGGGGTCATTGTCCTGTTGAAAAAGAAATGATAGTCCAACTAAACGCAAACCGGATGGAATAGCACGCCGCTGCAAGATGCTGTGGTAGGCATGCTGGTTCTGTATGCCTTCAATTTTGAATAAATCCCCAACAGTGTCACCAGCAAAGCACCCCCACACCATCACACCTCCTCCTCCATGCTTCATGGTGGGAACCAGGCATGTAGAATCGATCCGTTCACCTTTTCTACAAAGACACGGTGGTTGGATCCAAAGATCTCAAATTTGGACTCATCAGACCAAAGCACAGATTTTCACTGGTCTAATGTCCATTCCTTGTGTTCTTTAGTCTAAACAAGTCTCTTCTGCTTGTTGCCTGTCCTTAGCAGTGGTTTCCTAGCAGCTATTTTACCATGAAGGCCTGCTGCACAAAGTCTTCTCTTAACAGTTGTTCTAGAGATGAGAAGGTGTGTCCAAACTTTTGGTGGAAACCACAGGATTGCTAGATATATGAATGATACGCAAATGATGTAGAAATGAGCGGACCCAACCAGTAAAGTTCAGTGTTTGTTCCGAACATGGACTTTACAAAAAAAATCTGTGTTCGAGTTTGTTGTTTTACATATCCTGATCACTAGTGTAAGCATCGTTGTGCTGGGGTAGACTCGGGACTTAAGCGGGATTTACACACAGCAACATCGCTAGCAATGTCGCTGGTAAAAGCACCCACCACCGTCGGTTGTGCGTCACGGGCAAATCGCTGCCCGTGGCGAACATCATCGCTTACACCCGTCACACATACATACCTGCCTAGCGACGTCGCTGTGGCCGGCGAACCGCCTCCTTTCCGCCTCCTTTCTAAGGGGGTAGTTCGTTCGGCATCACAGCGGCGTCGCTAAACGGCCGCCCAATAGAAGTGGAGGGGCGGAGATGAGCGGGCGGAACATCCCGCCCACCTCCTTCCTTACTCATTGCGGGCGGCCGCAGGTACGGTGATGTTCCTCGTTCCTGCGGTGTCACACATAGCGATGTGTGCTGCCGCAGGAATGACGAACAACCTGCGTCCTGCAACAGCAATGATATCCGGGAAAGGAACGACGTGTCAACGATCAACGATTAGGTAAGTAATTTTGATCGTTAATGGTCGTTCCTGCTTTTCACACGCAACGACGCCGCTAACGAGGCCGGATGTGCGGCACGAATTCCGTGACCCCAACGACATCTCGTTAGCGATGTCATTGCATGTAAAGCCTGCTTTAGCCCAGTGCGAGCTGCCACCTGGGATTCAGGTCAAGTCCGGGTCCAAAACAGAACTCTATATAAAGTCCAGCTGAACCTGCCAAACTTGAACTTTAATGGGTCCCATCATCTCTAAAGGGGGCTTTACACACAACAATATCTCTAACGATATGTCGTTGGGGTCCCGGAATTCGTGACGCACATCCGGCGTCGTTAGCAACGTCGTTGCGTGTGACACCTATGAGCAAGTGTTAAAGATCAAAAATACTCACCTAATCGTTGATCGTTGACACGTCGTTCATTTTCAAAAAATCGTTGCTGGTGCTGGACGCAGGTTGTTTGTCGTTCCTGAGGCAGCACACATCGCTATGTGTGACACCCTGGGGGCGACGAACAGCAGCTTTCCTGCGTCCTCCGGCAACGAGGTGGGCGTGTCGCTAATGCAGCTGGTCTCCGCCCCTCCACTTCTATTGGCAGGCCGCTGTGTGACGTCGCTGTGACAGCGCACGAACCTCCCCCTTAAAAAAGAGGTTGTTCGACGCCCACAACGACGTCGCTAGGAAGGTAAGTACGTGTTACGCGTCCTAGCGATATTGTGCGCCACGGGCAGTGATTTACCTGTGACGCACAAACGACGGAAGGGGTCGGGTGCTTTCACGAGCGACATCGCTAGAGATGTCGCTGCGTGTAAAGCAGCCTTTATACACATCTTGGCTGTTATCAATCAATGAGGTTATTTATGATTGTTTGAGGAATGTTCTGCCACTTTGAACGCACTTGCACAGAAGATCATCAAGATCCACTGCTGGCAGCTACCTTTGTAATTGATGACCAATGATGTCCCAGATTTGGTTGATCAGAGACAACTCCAGAGATGCTGCAGGCTATGGTAGTACGTCTAAGCACGCTGGCTGCTCACAGTAGCATGAACAACATGTGGCATGGCAATGTCGTGATTAACATTGGCTCTTGGGACACATTTAGATTCCCTCATGAATGCCTTTCCATGTAGTCTCCAGACAAATCTTTGGCTATCATTGCATTTAAGATAAACATGCAATAAACATGCTGAAGAGGATAGACTTCTACTTCAGCCTCCATTACTGTCTTACTTTGCACTATGATAGTCTTTTAAATTTATGGAATAACCCCTATAATGTCAAACCAATAGCAACAGATTAATGCAGTCACCAAGCAAACATGGAGTACAGTCCCCATCCCCACAGATAAGGGACTGGTATGGAAGTGACTTATAGATTCTCACCCGTGTATATAGTGTTACTATCCCTCCTTAGCTCTGCCCCCCACTGTCCGCTGATCACATCTCTCTCTACACAGCAAAGCTGACAATGCGAGTCACAAAATGCAAGAAAGGGTTTTTTTTTTTTTTTAAATAGTGTGTATGAAAACCTGATGTAAGAAAAACACTAAACAAATAAATAAATGCAGCACTTTTGTATTTTGTTCCATTTTTCATAAGCTGAACACTTAAGCCCCCGTCACACATAGCAAGATCGCTAGCGAGAACGCTGAAACGTCACATGTTTTGTGACGTATCAGCGACCTCGCCAGCGATATCGCTGTGTGTGACAAGCAGCAGCGAGCGGGCCCCTAATGCGAGGTCGTTGATCGTGACAAAACGATCAGGACCATTTTTTGCTCGTTGGTCTCCCACTGTGCAGCATGCATCGGCGTGTTTGAAGGCGGGAGACCAACGAGCACCGGTTCTGAGTCTGCAGGGAGTTGTCGGTACACGGGTCGCAGGTGGCTGATGGCTGGTTGCTGTGGAGATCTGTCTGATTGACAGATCAACAGCGACCATGTAGCGACGTACCAGTGATCCCTGCCAGGTCGGATCGCTGATACGTCGCTATGTGTAATGGGACCCTAACATCTAAGACTTTTTCTATGTACATAAAAGGCCTTTTTCTCTCAAATATTGTTCACAAATTTGTCTAACTCTGTGTTTGTGAGCTCTCCTCCTTTGCTGAGATAATCCATCCACCTCACAGGTGTGACATATCAAGATGCTGATTAGACAGCATGAATATTGCACAGGTGTGCGCCTTAGGCTGTCCACAATAAAAGGCCACTCTAAAATGTGCAGTTTTACAGTATTGAGACAGTCGGGGGGGGGGGGGGAGGGAGCAGAAAAACAGTCAGTATCTGGTGTATCCAACACTTGCCTCACGCAGTGCAACAAATCTCCTTTGCATAGAGTTTGATGGTCCAAAATCGGCCATGTTTAATTCTTATCTTCCCCAACAACTACCTGTCGGGGGCTCCCATACACAATGAACTGTTATCATTATTGGCGGGTTCAGCCAATGATAATCTGATGTGTATGGGAGCAACCTGACAGTCGTGATGACAGTGAACATAATGCAGTGTTGTAATGCCCACTGGGGTTTTCTTAGTATTTTTGTGTGGGTGCAGTAAACCTTTATGTGTATACCTCACTGTGCCTTTAAAGGGAACCTGTTAGGTGCAATATGCACCCAGAACCACGAGCAGTTCTGGATGCATATTGCTAATTGCTGCCTAACCGTCCATGTATTTAGTAGCATAGATAAAGAGAGCTGTAGAAAAAGTATTTCTAAAGATCCCATATGTTATGCTAATGAGGCCAGCAACTAGTCGCAAATGCGTTACTTCCCTTGGCTAGTCGGTCCCCTTAGCATGTAAGCACACCCCTTTGGGCGTGCTAACATGCTACTGAATGGGCAGCGTCGCGCTCACCTCTCTCTGCTGCCATCACGTCCGACTCCTTGATTTCTGCTCAGTGCGCATGATCCCGGACTTTCGGTCATGCGCACTATGAAGCCGGGTGTACATGTCCTGGCTTCAAACTCATGTAGTGTGCATAACCGAAAGTCCGGGAGTTGGACGTGATGGCAGCAAAGAGGTGAGCGCGACCATCCTCTGACACTGCACATTCATTAGCATGTTAGTACACCCACATGGGTGTGCTTCCATGCTAAGGGGGCCGACTAGCCAAGCGAAGTAAAACCCTTGCGACTAGTTGCTAGCCTCATTAGCATATCATAAAGGATCTTTAGAAATACTTTTTCTAAAGATCTCTTTATCTATGCTATTGTATACAGGGACAGTTAGGCAGAGGTTAGCACTATACACCCAGAACTGCTCGTGGTACTGGGTGCATATTGCACTTGACAGGTTCCCTTTAAGAATTTTCTTGTCGAGATACTAAAATTAAGGGCCACAAAATACTACGCAAAGTACTTCGCAGAATCCTTATACAAGCTCCAGCAACACGTTACTGAGTAATATTTTTGTCATCCCTTCCAGCTGCAAAACAGATTTATAACCTCCAGTTAGCTTTTAAGTACTTGTCTAAGTTCTGTCTGCAGTCCAAAAAAAGTTAACCCTGCCCTCCGAGCCATTCAATGCATGTTTACTTAGGCTCCCTGAAAAAACATTCATATCATTCCAAGACTGACTAAATGTTTTCCACTCTCATACTTTACATACTTTGACCCCCCCCCTCTCTTCAGTTCATTAACTGAAAATATGCAAGGAATAAAATATTAATAAAATATGCGATGATTCAAGCATCCGAGAATTCTACAAAAATATGGACATAAGGAAAGGACACATTGGGTGACATTTAGAGGCGTGCGAATAAAAATACACCATAGATTTGTGGATTCCGATCAAGAAATTATCACAAGAATTAGCAAATCTGAAGTGGATATGAGCGAAACAAAATACAGAAGGTTGCCTTCAGATGACAGCCAAATTAACATGCCTACGTGTAACATGCCAGTGCTAAATAACATGATATAGGGAGACTTAACGTGTTATTATAAGCCTGAGACTGACAGGTCTAGAACCAGTAGGGACATACCATGTTACTATATACTTTACAATACTATACTATAGTACACTGTGAATATAAGGGATCAGTATCCTCATCTGTATCCACACATTGGAGGAGATTAATCAATGAGTTGGCACAAAACTGTGATACATTTATAGAAATAGTGCATGTGCCCTAATTACTTCTCTACACTAATATTTTCTTTAAAGGGAACCTGTCATCAGAAATTTGGCTTTCAACCTAAATGTTTCCCCCTCTGCAGCTCCTGGGCTGCATTCTAGTAAGGTTTCTATACTTTTTGTGCCCCCTTTCAAACCAAAATAAATACTTTATAAAAACTGACCTTTTGGTTTGAAAATCTTGTAAATTCTCCATGGGGACGGGCCGTCTGGCGTCCGTTGCTGTATCTTACGCCGTCCCCCCATGCTTCAAATCATCCCTCAGGACGCGGCCCACTGCGCCCGAGGTCCCGTGGACGCCAGGACACCTGGTGACGTGGTCGCAGGCACGAGATTATGGGCGGCGCTGTGATTGCATCGCAAGTGCCCGCCCATACTCTCGTGCCCGCCGTTTCCCCACTGCCTCCAGCGTTCTGCGCCGGCCCGACGTCACCTCCTTCCCATCGTACCCTGCAGCAGGAAATAGATGGGAGGAGCGGAGAGGATCTGAGCGACGTACAGAGGGGAGAGCGCGGCCACGAGAGTATGGGCGGGCACTTGCGATGCAATCACAGCGCCGCCCATACTCTTGTGCCTGCGACCACGTCACCAGGTGTCCTGGCGTCCACGGGACCTCGGGCGCAGTGGGCCGCGTCCTGAGGGATGATTTGAAGCGTGGGGGGGCGGCGTAAGATACAGCAACGGACGCCAGACGGCCCGCCCCCATGGAGAATTTACAAGATTTTCAAACCAAAAGGTACAGTTTTATAAAGTATTTATTTTGGTTTAAAAGGGGGCACAAAAAGTATAGAAACCTTGCTAGAATGCAGCCCAGGAGCTGCAGAGGGGGAAACATTTAGGTTGAAAGCCAAATTTCTGATGACAGGTTCCCTTTAAAAAAAGAACCCTAGTCTTCAGGATGCAAAATGCCTGTTCAGAGATCAAGAGGACTTGAACTTTAGCGCCACCTATTGGAAGTAGCAATCCAAAAAGTCAATATTGACCCCGTAATGAGCCTTGCCATATGATAAAAGCAAAACCAGAATCTCAATTTGCAGAGACGTGTTTCAGGTGTTGTCCTTTGTGAGTGTAATGTATGGGATCTGATTTGGCTATATGAGAGGCATAAGACTGAGATCTAAGGGGTAACATTTCTCCTTGAGAAGAGTGACACACCTGACATATCAGTGTAAGGAGGCTTATATGCTCCTGTGGGAAATTAATATGGCAAGGCTCCTTAAAGGGTCAATATTAACCTTTAGGATTGTTACTTCCAATAAATGCCACTACACTGTGTCCAGAATTATTAGGCAAGTTGTATTTTAGAGGATTTTTTTTATCATGGATCAACAACTATGTTCTCAATCAACCCAAAAGACTCAAAAATATCAAAGCTTAATATTTTTGGAAGTTGGAGGTTTTTTTTTTTTTTTTAGATTTGGCTATCTTAGGAGGATATCTGTTTGTGCAGGTAACTATTACTGTGCAGAATTATTAGGCAACTTAATAAAAACCAAATATATTCCCATCTCACTTGTTTGTTTTCACCAGGTAAACCAATATAACTGCACAAAATTTAGAAATAAACATATCTGACATGCAAAAACAAAACCCAAAAAATTAGTGACCAATATAGCCACCTTTCTTTATGATGACACTCAACAGCCTACCACCCATAGATTCTGTCAGTTGCTTGATCTGTCTACGATCAACATTGCGTGCAGCAGCCACCACAGCCTCCCAGACACTGTTCCGAGAGGTGTTCTGTTTTCCCTCCCTGTAGATCTCACATTTTATGAGGGACCACAGGTTCTCTATGAGGTTCAGATCAGGTGAACAAGGGCGCCATGTCAGTATTTTTTCATCTTTTAGACCTTTACTGACCAGCCACGCTGTGGAGTAGTTGGATGCATGTGATGGAGCATTGTCCTGCATGAAAATCATGTTTTTCTTGAACGATACCGACTTCTTTCTGCTTAAAGAAGTTGTCTTTCAGAAACTGGCAGTAGGTCTGGGAGTTGAGCTTCACTCCATCCTCAACCCGAAAAGGTCCCACAAGTTTATCTTTGATGATACCAGCCCATACTTGTACCCCACCTCCACCTTGCTGGCGTCTGTGTCGGAGTGGAGTTCTCTGCCCTTTACTGATCCAGCCTCTGGCCCATCCATCTGGCCCATCAAGAGTCACTCTCATTTCATCAGTCCATAAAACCTTTGAAAAATCAGTCTTAAGATATTTCTTGGCCCAGTCTTGACATTTTATCTTATGTTTCTTGTTCAAAGGTGGTTGTTTTTCAGCCTTCCTTACCTTGGCCATGTCCCAGAGTATGGCACACCTTGTGCTTTTTGATACTCCAGTAACGTCGTAGCTCTGAAATATGGCCAAACTGGTGGCAAACGGCATCTTGCAGCTTCACGCTTGATTTTCCTCAATTCATGGGCAGTTATTTTGCGCCTTTTTTGCCCAACATGCTTCTTGCGACCCTGTTGGCTATTTGCCATGAAACGCTTGATTGTTCGGTGATCAAGGTTTGGCAATTTCAAGACTGCTGCATCCCTCTGCAAGACATCTCACAATTTTGGACTTTTCAGAGCCTGTCAAATCTCTCTTCTGACCCATTTTGCCAAAGGAAAGGAAGTTGCCTGATAATTAAGCACACCTTATATCAGCTGTTGATGTCATTACACCACACCCCTCCTCATTACAGAGAGGCACATCACCTGATTTACTTAATTGGTAGTTGGCTCTCACGCCTATACAGCTTGGAGTAGGACAACATGTATAAAAATCATCATGGGATCAAAATACTCATTTGCCTAATAATTCTGCACACGGTGTATGTAGAATTCAAATCCTCATTCTCTGAAGAGGCAATTTGCATATTTAATTTCCCAGAGAAGCATTGCATGGCATGTAAGCCTCCTTACATTAACATGCCAGGCATGTCACTATCCACAAGGAAAAACATTACCTGTTAGACACTATTCTTTATCAAATTTAGCATTTTAATATCTCTTCTTAACCATTCCCCTTTTTCTAAACACTTATCAAAACAGTGGAGGCAGGTACTAAAGAGTCTACAACACATAACAGATAAGAAGATATAAATAAGGTTATGTGCATATTTACTATCAGCATTCATTGATCAATCCATATTGCTCTTGACCTTTCTGTCTCCATAGTTACAGACTACAAACAAACCCTCTGTAGTCAGACCAGGCACCCGTGTGTTATGAAACTCCCTCCTGTCTCATTCCTAAACTACAGACAGTAGGAGTGTTTATGTTAGGTTCCTTAGAGGGGTAAAGACAACCCCTCTTCATATCAAAACTAGGGCTACACAGCTCCTTGGCACATGCTGCGCAGCCAGAGATTGAACTATAGTTATGCTTCATCACACTAAACAAAATTATGCTATGCCCCTGAAAAATGCAGTGACCGGTGACTTGTGACCACATCTATGTTGTTATGATGCAATGTAGGATTGCTATGAAATAAAAAAATAGAATAAATAGAGATATGATCTTCTGAGCAATTAAACAAAAATAGGACTAGAGGCAGAGCCTCGTAGATGCCCTTTATGATTGGTAGATGTGTGGGGGATTTTTAACAGCATTTCGCATGTGCGTTGCCTCCACCAGGGGTGGGCAGAACACTGGTGCACCATCTGCAGCCGTCCAGGCGCCCAGTCGGTGAGGAGGCCACTAACACCTGTAAGACAGGTGGAATTGTGTATATTGATGAGCTATTAGGCTGCAGAGGGCCCATATATTGCTGTTGTACTGGGCCCTCTTTTCTCTGTGTTCGCTCCTGGCCTCAGCCTCTTATCCACGTGGCTTGCTGAATCCTGCAGTGTATTAGTATTGCGGCACTGTTTGGTAAGTATGGCTGTTTTTTATGTGTGTTTTTTTTATTTGATATCCTTTTCAGTGAATTGCTTTTGATTTTAGTGTAGGGACTCACAAGGCAATGAGGACCCTTGATACGAGATGCAAACTTGTGCATTTACGCTAAAATATCAATGGACATAAAAGGTATTTTTTATCTTTTATAGGATACATCCAGGTCCTGTATTTTTGGTGGGGGACATAGTGCTGGGTAGCTGCCCGATCTAATCATAATGGAATGACAAATACGGTAAAGGCCAGGCACTGCGCACTACACTCATCTGTGTGACCGGCGCCCTGTACAAGCCTTCTCTGTGTGCATTCAGAATAGTAGGCCACCTCATGATTGGTAGGTGTGTGATTGGTTGTTTTGTCAGTATATTGTACCTATGTTGTCTCCCCCTATCATGGAAGTTATTGCATCCTGCAGTGCCCGTCTCCCCTATCACAGGGGTTATCGCCCCCTGCAGTGAATGTTTCCCCCTATTGCATTCTGCAGTGCCTATCTCCTCCTATTATGGGGGTTATCGCATCCTGCAGTGCCTGTCTCCTACTATTATGGGGGTTATCGCATCCTGCAGTGCCTGTCTCCTACTATTATGGGGGTTATCGCATCCTGCAGTGCCTGTCTCCTCCTATTATGGGGGTTATCACATCCTGCAGTGCCTGTCTCCCCTATCGTGGGGGTTATCGCATCCTACATTGCCTGTCTCCCCCTTTCATGGGGGTTATCGTATCCTGCAGTGCCCGTCTCCCCCTTTCATGGGGTTTATCACATTCCTGCAGTGAATGTCTTCCCCATCATGGGGGTTTATCACATTCTGCAGTGAATGTCTTCCCCATCATGGGGGTTATCACATCCTGCAGTGCCTGTCTCCCCCTATCATTGGGGTTATCCCATCCTGCAGTGCCTGTCTCCCCTATTATGGGTGTTATCGCATCCTGCAGTGCCTGTCTCCCCCTATCATGGGGGTTATCACATCCTGCAGTGCCTGTCTCCCCCTATCATTGGGGTTATCCCATCCTGCAGTGCCTGTCTCCCCTATTATGGGTGTTATCCCATCCTGCAGTGTCTGTCTCCCCTATTATGGGTGTTATCCCATCCTGCAGTGCCTGTCTCCCCTATTATGGGTGTTATCACATCCTGCAGTGCCTGTCTCCCCTATTATGGGTGTTATCACATCCTGCAGTGCCTGTCTCCCCTATCATGGGGGTTATCGCATCCTGCAGTGCCTGTTTCCCCCTATCATGGGGGTTATCACATTCTGCAGTGCCTGTCTCCCCCTATTATGGGGGTTATCGTATCCTGCAGTGCCTGTCTCCTCCTATTATGGGGGTTATCATATCCTGCAGTGCCTGTCTCCCCCTATTATGGGGGTTATCGCATCCTGCAGTGCCTGTCTCCCCCTATCATGGGGGTTATCACATTCTGCAGTGCCTGTCTCCCCCTATTATGGATGTTATCACATCCTGCAGTGCCTGTCTCCTACTATTATGGGGGTTATCACATCCTACAGTGCCTTTCTCCTCCTATCATGGGGGTTATCACATTCTGCAGTGCCTGTCTCCCCCTATTATGGGGGTTATCGCATCCTGCAGTGCCTGTCTCCCCCTATCATGGGGGTTATCACATCCTACAGTGCCTGTCTCCCCCTATTATGGGGGTTATCGCATCCTGCAGTGCCTGTCTCCCCCTATCATGGGGGTTATCAAATTCTGCAGTGCCTGTCTCCCCTATCATGGGGGTTATCACATCCTGCAGTGCCTGTCTCCTCCTATTATGGGGGTTATCGCATCCTGCAGTGCCTGTCTCCTACTATTATGGGGGTTATCGCATCCTGCAGTGCCTGTCTCCTACTATTATGGGGGTTATCACATCCTGCAGTGCCTGTCTCCCCCTATCATGGGGGTTATCACATCCTACAGTGCCTGTCTCCTCCTATTATGGGGGTTATCGCATCCTGCAGTGCCTGTCTCCTACTATTATGGGGGTTATCGCATCCTGCAGTGCCTGTCTCCTACTATTATGGGGGTTATCGCATCCTGCAGTGCCTGTCTCCCCCTATCATTGGGGTTGTCGCATCCTACATTGCCTGTCTCCCCCTTTCATGGGGGTTATCGCATCCTGCAGTGCCTCTCTCCCCCTATCATTGGGGTTGTCGCATCCTACATTGCCTGTCTCCCCCTTTCATGGGGGTTATCGCATCCTGCAGTGCCTGTCTCCCCCTATCATGGGGGTTATCGCATCCTGCAGTGCCCATCTCCCCCTTTCATGGGGGTTATCACATCCTGCAGTGTCTGTCTCCCCCTATCATTGGGGTTATCCCATCCTGCAGTGTCTGTCTCCCCTATCATGGGGGTTATCGTATCTTGCAGTGCCTGTCTCCCCCTATTATGGGGGTTATCACATTCTGCAGTGCCTGTCTCCCCCTATTATGGGGGTTATCGCATCCTGCAGTGCCTGTCTCCCCCTATCATGGGGGTTATCGTATCTTGCAGTGCCTGTCTCCTCCTATTATGGGGGTTATCGCATCCTGCAGTGCCTGTCTCCCCCTATTATGGGGGTTATCGCATCCTGCAGTGCCTGTCTCCTCCTATTATGGGGGTTATCGCATCCTGCAGTGCCTGTCTCCTCCTATTATGGGGGTTATCGCATCCTGCAGTGCCTGTCTCCTCCTATTATGGGGGTTATCACATTCTGCAGTGCCTGTCTCCCCCTATTATGGGGGTTATCACATTCTGCAGTGCCTGTCTCCCCCTATTATGGGGGTTATCGCATCCTGCAGTGCCTGTCTCCTCCTATTATGGGGGTTATCGCATCCTGCAGTGCCTGTCTCCTCCTATTATGGGGGTTATCGCATCCTGCAGTGCCTGTCTCCCCCTATCATGGGGGTTATCGTATCTTGCAGTGCATGTCTCCTCCTATTATGGGGGTTATCGCATCCTGCACTGCCTGTCTCCCCCTATTATGGGGGTTATCGCATCCTGCAGTGCCTGTCTCCTCCTATTATGGGGGTTATCGCATCCTGCAGTGCCTGTCTCCTCCTATTATGGGGGTTATCGCATCCTGCAGTGCCTGTCTCCTCCTATTATGGGGGTTATCACATTCTGCAGTGCCTGTCTCCCCCTATTATGGGGGTTATCACATTCTGCAGTGCCTGTCTCCCCCTATTATGGGGGTTATCGCATCCTGCAGTGCCTGTCTCCTCCTATTATGGGGGTTATCGCATCCTGCAGTGCCTGTCTCCCCCTATTATGGGGGTTATCGCATCCTGCAGTGCCTGTCTCCCCCTATCATGGGGGTTATCGTATCCTGCAGTGCCTGTCTCCCCCTATTATGGGGGTTATCACATCCTGCAGTGCCTGTCTCCCCCTATCATGGGGGTTATCACATCCTGCAGTGCCTGTCTCCCCCTATTATGGGGGTTATCACATCCTGCAGTGCCTGTCTCCCCCTATCATGGGGGTTATCACATCCTGCAGTGCCTGTCTCCCCCTATTATGGGGGTTATCGCATCCTGCAGTGCCTGTCTCCCCCTATCATGGGGGTTATCACATCCTGCAGTGCCTGTCTCCCCCTATCATGGGGGTTATCACATCCTGCAGTGCCTGTCTCCCCCTATTATGGGGGTTATCGCATCCTGCAGTGCCTGTCTCCCCCTATTATGGGTGTTATCACATCCTGCAGTGCATTAGTGTTGTAACCAGGTATTGGTAAGTACGGCTGCTTTTATTCTCTGATGTTTGATGAGCCCTTCTGGCTAACTAACAAAACCACTCAGATGTATTGCACTTTATTAGCAAATCCTTAATAAAGCTTGAAGTCTCCATGGTTACCATGACAGTAGATTTAAGAGGTTTTATCAGTAGGAGAGTCAGAAATAACTGGATTTCCCCAGAGGTGTCACTGTCTCCCCACACTATAAATCACACACCTCTTAATACGGCCTTTAATGCTATGATGGCTGGTGCTGGCCCAAGAGTATCCGACAATTATCATATGAAAGTTGGGATTATTGCCATCTCTTTTCCCTTTACAATTGATAACTCAGCATTAGATTAAAGTATAAAACATTTGGGGGTAAATACATTTACAATTTGAGAATAAACTTAGACAAGATGTTTACACAAAGCCATACATTGGAAAAATGCTTACATTACAATGAAGACTTAGGGCGGCTTTGCACACTACGACATCGCAGGTGCGATGTCGGTGGGGTCAAATCGAAAGTGACGCACATCCGGCATCACTTGCGACATCGTAGTGTGTAAATCCTAGATGATACGATAAACGAGCGCAAAAGCGTCGTTATCGTATCATCGTTGCAAGCTCCGACTTTTCCATAATTTTGCTGCAGCGATGGTACGATGCCGTTCCTCGTTCCTGCGGCAGCACACATCGCTGTGTGTTACGCCGCAGGAGCGAGGAACTTCACCTTACCTGCCGCCGTTGGCTCTACGGAAGGAAGGAGGTGGGCGGGATGTTTACATCCTGCTCATCTCCGCCCCTCCGCTGCTATTGGCCGCCTGCCGTGTGACGTCGCTATGACGCCGCACGACCCGCCCCCTTAGGAAGGAGGCGGGTCGCCGGCCAGAGCGACGGTCGCAGGGCAAGTGAGTGCATGTGAAACTGGCGTAGCGATAATTTTCGCTACGCCAGCTATCACAAGATATCGTACCTGAAACGGGGGCGGGGACTATCGCGTGCGACATCGCAGCATCAACTTGCGATGTCGCAACGTGCAAAGCCCGCCTTAAGGGTGCTTTACATGCTGCTACATTGCTATCAATTGCTAGCGATGTTGCGAGTGATAGCACCTGCCCACGTCGTATGTGCGATATGTGGTAATCACTGTCGTAGCGAACAATATTGCTACGGCAGCGTCACACGCACATACCTGTGCAGCGACGTCGCTGTTGCTCCCGAACAATCCCTCCTTCAAAGGGGAGGTGCGTTCGACGTCACAGCGACGTCACAAAACGGCCGTCCAATAGAAGAGGAGGGGCGGAGATGAGCGGCCGGAACATGCCGTCCACCTCCTTCCTTCCTTCCTTCTTTTCCGGTGGACGCAGGTAGGATGATCGTTCCTGCGGTGTCACACATAGCGATGTGTGGTACCGCAGGAACGACGAACAACCAGTGGCATGCACCACCAACAATATTATGAAAAAAAGCGACGTGTCAACGAGCAAGGTTTTTTGCCGTTTTTGCGATCGTAGATCGTCGCTCCTAGCTGTCACACGCTGCGATGTCGCTAACGACGCCGGATGTGCGTCACTAACGACGTGACCCTGACAATATATCGTTAGCCATGTCGCAGCGTGTAAAGCACCCTTTACTGAAAGTCCATTCACACTGTACGATTTCTGCACTGAAATATCTGCGATAATCGTGTAATGTAAGCAGGCGGACGACCACCCGTGAAATGAGCAAAACACTCCTTCATTGAGTGAAATGATTTTTAGGCTGCACAAAAGACCATCGTTCTCGGCTGCGCATTGTCCTGTGTAAGAAGGACTCGACCTTCCGCGAACAATGGCGGCCTGTGCAGCCTGAGCCATCTATTACAGAATGTTTAGTGGACATCTGAAGCCTGATCGGGGCATAAACCACAGCCGACCCAGAACTTTTTGCTTTTGTTTAACAGTACACATTGCGGAGTGTAAACGGACCCTTGCTGAGAAGTGTAGAGAGATATTTTTGAGAACTCACAGTACAGTATATTTGACCATTTATTAAACCGAATGTTAGCAAATCCATTCTGCCTCCTGGTATACCAGAAGCAGTCACTTAGGAGATTCTAAAACTATGTGCACACAGCATCTTTTTCAGGACAATTCAACCTGCAAACTGCCTGAAAAAGTGCAGCAAAAGCGCCCCATGAAATGAGCATAATGCACAGCAATGTCAAAACGACATTCAATCTTCTGCCATGTCTTTTAAATAGATGGTTCACTACTCTGCAATAGTGGCCACATCTCTCTAAGGCTATGTGCCCACGCTGCGGAAAATGCACGGAATTTGCCGCGGAAATTCCGCGGATTTTTCAAGAATCTGCAGTTTGTCATGTGATAGCTGGAGCTAGTGCAGGCCCGCCCACCTCCAGCACAGTGCACCAGACGCTGACAGAGTGACCCGGCCACCGGAAAGCGAGGTGCAGCATGATGGAGGTAAGTAATATGAACGCCCCGTTCACTGCAGCACTTGTTCTGCATTGAGGATGCAGTGCCAAAGCCATGGTACTATATGCTCAATGCAGAATGTCCGCACCATATCCGCAGGACATTCCGCTGTACATCCGCATGGAAACAGACAGAAGTTGTGCTGCGGATTTCTGGGAGCACCTGCGGATATAGCCGCAGGACACTGTCCCCATGGGCACATAGCCTAAAGCTCATGAAGAAGGCTTTTTCTAAATACCTCATTCAGCCAATTCTACCTCTGAGCAGAGCTATTGCGGTCCGCTCGTCCCAATGAAGTGACTCCCGGGCTCCATGACCTCTCTGAGATCCGGTGATGTCACATCAACTTCCAATTGACCTGACATCACCGAGCCCAGCCCCAGTCTTTCTGATAGACTGGGCTGTTACACCGCTCGTCACAACCCAGCATCTCGCGCACTCTCTCCTTTGTTGCAGAGCGCCGTAAGCAGGAGCGATGCTGGGCTGTGACGAGGGGTGAAACACCACCCACAGGCCAGTCACTGGGGCCGGCCTCGGAGATGTCAGGTCAACTATAAGTTGACATGACATTACCAGTTCTCAGAGGTCACAGAGCCCGGGGGGGTCACTTCATGGGGATGAGCAAAGTGCAATCGCGCTGCTCAGAGGCAGAACTGGCTGCACAAGGTATTTAGAAAAAGCCTTCCCTATTAGTTTTACAAGGATGTAGCCACTATTGCAGAGTAGGGAACCACATCTTTAATTGCTACATAGTTTGGAAATCCTGCAGCGGTTAAAAGGGACTTGCTCATTCCATCCAGCAGAAGCTGCCCACGCTCTGCACTTACCTGTACAGACTGAAAGACACTTGTGGAAGAGTGGCTGTAAGAACAGCTGTGAAATCGTCTGCAAAGCTGCTGCAGGGAAACATGTTTTTACGAAGCGACTTTACCTGGAAAACCCCAGATGCCTCATGCACATAGCCAGAGTGTGGGAATGACTGAAGCTACCAAAATGTGGGCTCAAATGGAATAAACGGTTTATTTTGACACAGACTTCAGACCAATATTTCAGAGTAAAGTGAATCTGGAAGCCATTGTCTCTGAAAACAGCAGGCAAAAAATGGACATTTGTAATAGAATGCTGGAGAACAGGCCAAGAATTATGTACCCCATAGGAGCTTTCTAAAATAAGGAAATAAAGTATAGGACCCCACAATACAGAAGGGTAATGGTTATCAATCAGAAGACCAAAATCATTACTGGAAGAGACACTGAGGGACATCTCACTGCATTTGAAAAACAGTTTTTGCAACATTTCATTGTCTTTTCATTTTGCATCGATTTGTGACATTTGACACAATGGTCTCCTGCTCTTATCACACAGTGCGAAGTGTACTATCATGCTTGAAAAGATTCACACTAAAGATATGGCATAAATTGTGCCATATTTGATAATTGTTGGCCTATTCAACTAAAAAACCATTGGAAAACAGGCCAAAACATCTTTCTTTAAGGGGAATCTGTCAGCAGGTTTTTGCTATCACATCTAAGAGCAGCATGACGTAAGCAAAGAGATCCTGAATTCCGCAATGTATCACTTAGATTACTGTTCTGATACAAACAGAATTCTTAGATTTAGCCATGTAGCAGAGCTGAGAGAGCTGCCCCTGCCCCCACAAGGCTTCTCTATAGAGATTGTACATTGACAATGAGTTGTCAATTAGAAGAGGGGTCGTGCCAGACTGCCGTGCACGAGCCCATGTAGTCCGAGCAGTGATAAGTCCTGCTGCTTAAGCAAATAAACAACAGATTGAACTTTGACAAGACATGCAGCCCAGAATTCTCTGCGCTAACCCTTGCAGCATGCTGGCTTTAGGTTACATAGCAAAAACCTGCTGACAGATTCCCTTTAAGCTGTACAACATCAGCAACAGGTTGTCTTCTAGCACAGGACATTTTAAAGTTAATGTTAACATGAGGGCAGCACAGCCCAGGTAACATATCTGGCTATTTACCGGTATTTGCTTGAACAATAAGTAGGGCCCAATTTCCCCTGTGGTTGGATTGCAGGTGAACTGAATACTTCCTGTTGAGTTTCCCCACATTTTAAAGGGAACCTGTCACCAGTTTTAGGGCATATAAGCTGCGGCCACCACCAGTGGGCTCTTATATACAGCATTCTAACATGCTGTATATAAGAGCCCAGGCCGCTGTGTAGGACGTAAAAATCACTTTATAATACTCACCTAAACCAGTCACTGTGGTGGAATTGAGTCAGAGAGGCGTCTCCATTCTCTGGTCCCGACGCCTCCTCTTTTGAACATCTTCGTCCTCCTTCTGAAGTCTTTGTGCATGACTCGTCTACGTCATACACACTCGCCGGTCCCACGCAGGCGCACTACAATACTTTGATTTGCCCTGCTCAGGACCTCAATGCTGGCGAGTGTGGATGTCGTAGGACGCGTCATGCACCCCGGCTTCAGAAGAAGGATGACAAAGATGGCCGAAAGAGGAGGCACCGGTCCCGGAGAACACCGCCACCCATTTGACCAGTCTGCACTGGAGCGACCTCCTAGGTGAGTATTATAAAGTGCTTTTTACGTTCTACACAGCGGTCTGGGCTCTTAAATACAGCATGTTAGAATGCCGTATATAAGAGCCCACTGCTGGTGGCCGCAGCTTATAGTCACCAAATCTGGTGACAGCTAATTGCTGGGTTTCATAGAAGGATTGTCGATATTTACAGTCTACTTACATATAAATTCTTAGTTTGTTGCACAAAGAATCCACAAAGAATACAACACAACAGATAAAATTTGCAGGATTGCAGGCGCTCCAGCTTTCTTGCTGTGAAATACACTTATGTGGGGTTACCTTTTAAATTGAGGGCACCACAAAGACTGTTTCTTACAAGACGCTGGTACTCGATCTGGATTGCCTTCCATGTAGCAGCTATGATTTGGCTTACAAAGGATAAATGGTAATTCCTATACTGCATGCTACAGTAATGTGCTATGACGACCTTTGCAGAATAACTACAAGGCAGGAAGGGCTGTATGTTTCAATATCATTAAACATGTGCCATCCGGACTCAGAGCTAAAAAGGTTCAGCCGTAACCTTGAAACAGACTTGTCACACGTTTCCATATTTCCCATAAATCACATTGGATATATGAAAGGGTATTTGCTTTACAGGAAAGTCCTGCAGATTTCCATCTCTCTCGCTGTCACATATTTAGCTATTCTTCCGATGCCATCAAGGCTGAATTCTCATTATCCTCCAATCACTTTTTCTGCCAGTCAATCGTCAACACATTCCCTCTGCATCGAGAAATAGACACAATTAAATTTACTACACAAAAAGGCTAATATTACCATGCAATTAAATCTGCAATATACTCTGCCAGGCTTCATTTTTCTCCTTTTCCTCTCTGCACTTGAGCAAGGTGGTCTCCTGAACATTATGGCCCGAAATTGCTTCTATCAAATCAAATAAATCAAACTGTCCAGGGATATCAGTAAATGCATAGTCTGGTCAATTATTTTCTAGGGGGCCTGATATACCCAACCAGAAAGGAAAAACAGGAATATTTATATTTAGGGTAATTGTTATTTATCTATGATTTTATCTAAATATACCATTTACCTTTATTTTATTTTTTTGCTTCATTTGGCATGTTGTAGCTATTCATAAAGACTTGTGCTTAATTCACTCTCTCTAAACTCAACATATTCTGAGTCTAAAGGAAATCTATCAGCAGGTTTTTGCTATGTAATCTGAGAGGCAAAGAGCCTGATTCCAGCAATTTATCACTTACTGGACTGCTTGATGAGGTTTTAATAAAATCCCTGTTTTCTCTGTTGTAGACCAAAGTCTTTTGCTCCGTGTATATCCCGCCCACACCTCTGATTGGCAACTTCCTGTGTACAGTGTGCATTGCCAGCAAGATAGTAATAAATAGTGGGGGCGTGGTTTACACAGATTAGATTGACTGCTATGCACATGAGATATAGTCAGGCAGTCATAATCTCCTGCTGATAAAACACTGATTGAATTGAAACTACAATACACAGTCTAATAAGTGACACATCCCTAGAAGCAGGCTCTCTTTATCTATATCATGCTGCTGTCAAATAGCAAAAAACTTGCAGACAGATTTCCATTAAATGAATATCAAAAGAAAAAGCAGATACATCTGTCAGACATACTGTATATCTGCATTATACAGGTATCATAACGCAAACTAAGAAAAATATGGCTTTTATACCCACTTTCGGGAAATATATGGAAACTGTAGATATTCTTTATTTTTTGCTTATCAGTAGCAGCTTTATATGTTGTTTTCATTTCATATGTAGTAACTAGAGATGAGCGGATCACTTCACGAAACCTTAGCCGACGGGTATAGGTCAGTGCTCCATTGCTGTGGACAGGAATTACATAAATTTCCTAAGCTTCCGGGTTACCCGATGTAGCGTTGGATTCCCCCGCCTGACGTGATGTCATCTGGGTGGAGTACAGGCCTAGGAAATAATAAGCCGAGCCTGGGACTCTGAAGGGTTAGGAAATTCACGCAGCTCCTGTCCAAGGCAAGAGAACACTGACCTGATCCGTGGATGTGCAAAGCGATCTGGTCATCTCTAGTTGTAACTATGCGTTCTTTTCTAAACTTACTTATCTAAACAGTTTTCTATGTTATACTCTTTGTTTGTATGTGATATGAAGTTTTCTTTATTTCTTTATGGGATTTGGAATGGGTATCTGCATGATGGCTTTTTTGCATTTATCGTATATATAGTGTGTCCACCCATATCCTGTCCACCGCCATTATCTTGAGAACAGCGGCAGCTATAGGCATAGAAGTGGTGTCTAGGTAAAGTATCCATACGCTACGCAATGAAACCACCCATAGCGCCACCTAGTGGAAAACAAGGGAGTTAGCATTTTTATCTTATAAACGGAATGAGATAGAGAAAAAAAGTGACTTACAAAGTTGTAGGGCATCATCAATTCAATACGAATCAACACCTTGCATACAGAAAAGCTATGATTAGAACCTGTAAAACACACATACGAATGGTCACGATCTCCAAAATGAAGACATTGCGAGATGTGAACTAATGGAACACTTTTCTGTATGTAAGGTGTCGATTCGTACTGAATTGATGATGCACTACAACTTTGTAATTCGCTTTTTTTCTGTATCTCGTTCCGTTTTCGAGATAAAAATGCTAACTCCGTTGTTTTCCACCAGGTGGCGCTATTGGTGGTTTCATTGCGTAGCGCATGGCTACTTTGCTATACCTAGACACCACTTCTATGCCTATAGCTGCCGCCGTTCTTAAGTTAATGGCGGTGGACAGAATATGGGTGGACACACTGTATGTAGTAGCTATTTATAAGTTTTATTTGTTTCTATACTATATGTAGCAGCTATCTATATATTGTTTCTTAGGTTTTTTATACCTGCTAGCTATATGATTTTTTTTTGCTTTTTATTACGTAATAGCTATTTAAGGTTTTTTTGTTTCTATAATATACAAGTGCATCTAAATAAATTAGAATATTATGAAAAAGTTCATTTATTTCAGTAATTCAATACAAAAAGGGAAACACATATATTATAGAGAGTCATAACAAAAAGAGGGATCTATTTCACGTGTTTATTTCTGTTAATGTTGACGATTATGGCTTACAGTCAATGAAAACCCAAAAGTCATGATCTCAGAAAATGACAATAATTACCACAAAACACCTGCAAAGGCTTCTTAAGCGTTTAAAATGGTCCCTTAGTCTGGTTCAGTAGGCTACACAATCATGGAAAAGACTGCTGACTTGACAGATGTCAAGATGGCACTCATTGACACATTCCACAAGGAGGGTAAGCCACAAAAGGTCACTGCTAAAGAAGCTGGCTGTTCACAGAGTGCTGTATCCAAGCATATTAATGGAAAGTTGAGTGGAAGGAAAAAGTGTGGTAGAAAAAGGTGTGCAAGCAACCGGGATAACAATTCTATCAAGACTGCGGTTAAGAACAGGCCTTTCAAAAAAATGGGGTGTTGTTTTCAGATGAAAGTAAGTTTTGCATTTCATTTGGAAATCAAGATCACACAGTCTGGTGGAAGAGTGGAGAGGCCACAATCCAAGCTGCTGAGGTCTAGTGTAAAGTTTCCACAATCAGTGATGGTTTGAGGAGCCATATCATCTGCTGGTGTAGGTCCACTGTGTTTTATCAAGACCAAAGTTAGTGCAGCCGTCTACCAGGAAATTTTAGAGCACTTCATGCTTCCCTCTGCTAACAAGCTCTTTGGAGATGGAAATTACATTTTCCAGCAGGACTTGGCACCTGTCCACACTGCCAAAAGTACCAATACTTTGTTTAATAACCACAGTATCACTATGCTTGATTGGCCAGCAAACTCACCTGACCTAAACCCCATAGAGAATATATGTATTATTATGTATTATTATCAAGAGGAAGATGAGAGACCCCAGACCCAACAATGCAGACGAGATGAAGGCTGCTATTAAAGCAACATGGGCTTCCATAACACCTCAGCAGTGCCACAGGCTGATCACCTCCATGCCACGCCGCATTGATGCAGTAATTCATGCAAAAGGAGCCCCGACCAAGTATTGAGTGCTTTTACTGTCCAGACATTTCAGTAGGACACCATTTCTGAGTTTAAAATCATTTTTTTCAGTTGGTCTTCTATAATATCCTAATTTTTTGAGATAATGACTTTCATTGGCTGTAAGCCATAATCATCAACATTAACAGAAATACACACTTGAAATAGATTACTCTGTGTGTAATGACTCTATATAATAGATAGGAATAGATCACTCTGTGTGTAATGACTCTATATAATATATGCGTTTCCCTTTTGTACTACATTACTGAAATAAATTAACTTTCTGATGATATTCTAATTTATTGAGCTGTATTTGTATGTAGTAGCTACCTATATGTTGCTTTCTTTATACCTAGTATCTATCTATAAGCTTTCTTAGCTTTTATATTATATGTAGTAACTATCTATATGTTGTTTTCTTAGTTTTATATTCTATGAAGTAGCTATCTGTATATTGGTTTCTATGTTTTTCTTTCTTTGATCTGTAGTAGCTATCTTCATGTTGTTTCCTTTGTTTTTATGTGATATGTAGTAGCTATTTAATAGTTTTCTTTGCCTTTACATTATATATGGTAGCGATCTACATGTTCTTTTGTTTTTTTGTGATATGTAGTAGCTATTTAATAGTTTTCTTTGCTTTTACATTATATATGGTAGCGATCTACATGTTCTTTTGTTTTTTTGTGATATGTAGTAGCTATTTAATAGTTTTCTTTGCCTTTACATTATATGTGGTAGCGATCTACATGTTCTTTTGTTTTTTTGTGATATGTAGTAGCTATTTTGCATTAGACAACTTGATTTATTGTGGCTTTAAATCCAAATAAAGACATTACATATTGCCCGTTCTTCCTAATAAAGCCATTAAAAGTCATCAGTGCTGCTGCCCAAAGCTCATTGCACACATTGCTGACCATCGTCCAAGCCAAACAACTTTCTTTGCTTTGCTCACTGAACAACCGGCGTTTTAAGCAAGCTAAGCAAATGCCAAGTACAAGTGACGCCAGTGCCAGCTTACAAGAAAAGTCTAACAAGTGTGCTCCCTGCCTTCTTGCCAATCAATATAGTGCTGTCTGCTTGTGTAGTTTGGGGGTCTACACTTACATAACATGGTCATCTCGAGGTGATCCAAGGTAAATGGGTGCTGCGGCCTCAATATATTATCCTGGCTTGGTACACGGAGAGGAAACACATTCCGGCAGACAGCGTGATGTATCTTTCAGCCGTCATACAGTCTGAGTCAGATATAAATAGCTAGAAGCAACTTGTACCATCTTCAATCACTGGTAAATGACTTTTCCAACACTTGATATCTCCCACATCTTTCAGTAAGATTTCAGGCAGTCTAAGAAGTTTAACAACATTGCTTTTTTAGCATAATGTATAGTCATCAGAAGCGTGTGTGATTAATGCTATGCTGCTTTACTGACGCCATTGAACTCCATCACGTATGCCGCTCCGCTCTAGTCAAAGTGAATTGCTGTCCTGGTCCATTCACTGCTGGGGTCTCATATTACACTCAATTGCCTCCTTGTAAGAGGTCCACGGTCTATGCGGAAATATTACTAGGATTCCAAATCCTTAATCCACCCTGAGTAATGTAGACCAAGTAATAATGAGGGGCGGCCATATCACTGGTGTAACCTCGAGAGACCTTAGACCGCCACATCAGGTGATCCAATGGTGCCCCTGCCTTCTGCGCCAGGCACAGATACCCTCCCCGAGATCGGACACTGGTCACACCAATAAATGTTATGTTTATTGTGCAGATCATAAAAATATTACAATCAATTGCCTCCTTGTAAGAGAAAGGTCCACTGTCTATACTGAAATATTACTAGGATTCCAAATCCTTAAAGGGAACTTGTCAGATGTAATATGCACCCAGAACCACGAGCAGTTCTGGGTGCATATTGCTAATCCGTGCCTGACCGTCCCAGCCTATAGTAGCATAAATAAAGGGATCTTTAGAAAAAGTATTTCTAAAGATCTCATATGATATGCTAATGAGAGCAACGACTAGTCGCAAGGGCGTTAGTTCCCTTGGCTAGTCAGCCCCCTTAGCATGTTAGCAAGCCCCTGTGGCTGTGCTAACATACTAATGAATGCATAGTATCAGAGGCATGGTGGCTCTCACCTCTTTGCTGCCATTGGTGGACTTCAGCTCAGTGCGCATGATCCCGGCACTTCCGGTCATGCGCACTACACAAGTTTGAAGCCAGGACGCGTACACCCGACTTCATAGTGTGCATGATAAAGTCTGGGATCATACACACTAAGCCAAAATCCAGTGTCGGGTGCAGCAGCAGCAGAGGTGAGCGCGACCATCCTCTGATGCTGCGCATTCATTAGCATGTTAGCATGCCCACAGGGGCGTACTGACATGCTAAGGAGTCCGACTAGCCAAGGAATGTAACGCCCTTGCGACTAGTCCATGCACTCATTAGCATATCATATGGGATCTTTAGAAATACTTTTTCTAAAGATCTCTTTACTTATGCTATTGTATACAGGGACGGTTAGGTAGGGATTAGCAATATGCACCCAGAACTGCTCAGATATCAAGGATCATATTTAGACTATATATAATTGGATTCTTCAGCCTATAAGCTAAAAATGAATTGGACATAACTCAAAATACAATCTTCATTCATACATATTTACATGTAATAAATAAAAAAAAAACAACACATATAAATGAACAGTCTAAAAAACATAACAGGCAGCTCCAGTAGAAAAAACATGCTCACATCTCCTGATAAACTCACAGGGTGAAAACTCCCATAAAATCCACTAATACAGCAAGTCAATAAATAATATTATAGATATCTATGGGTATGATTAGGCAGGCACCTCAATGCTCTTTTCGCTTTTTCATCAGGATATTTGTGATTATCAATATTCTATTTTGATTTATTCCTATATATTTAATTTTTTTAGCTAGCTTGCAGTGTGAATAATTTAGATATGCTGGTATGTTATTCTTAGGTTTTAGGTGGATTGTAGGTAATTATGACTTACATAGGTTACGCTACTCCGACCAGTAAATGTTATATCTATTGTACCGATCATGAAATATAAGCACTGTTAAGAGTGATCCTATATACCGCAATGTGTATCAATCTGAAGGTCCGAGTGCGGGTGGTCACACATGTGCAGTCACTCTTCCCACTGTTGAATTCCAATTACGGTACTCTTCTCGGCATAGTGCCCTCTGTTGAATCTACGGGAACTTCTTCTACCCTTCTTGTCATTGAATGGGGCAGAGTCTGTGTAGCAGCTCGGAAAGTGTTCTACAAGGATGAGAAAGCTGAACTAAGAGTAGACTTGTAAACAAGCAAGCAAGCTGTATTTCTCCCGACACTGCTTCAGACACAATGTGCTTCAATTGGTATCTTTATAGTTGACTGTATTTTCAGTTTTGAGGAGGAAAAATACTGAACGGAAATTCTGAAGCCCGAAAATCATCTGACAGTTGTCTTCCTTGACACAATAATATGAAGAGATTCTGGGACAAATACTACAGTATTCTCTATGGGACAGCCATTGCCAGACTCCTCTCCCAGAAGTGTGTGTCCCAAAGAAATTCAAGAGGCCACAACCTTTCTCTCCCTCAACATTGTCTGTCACGTTTGGAGGCTCCAATACACAATGGACTGACAACTGAGCCTACTGATATTGGGGGAGTTGGGTCCAGTAAAAGAACCCATAGCGTGTACAGATGCGTTTACAGGGCACCATACAGCTTTTAGTGGGGGACAGACTAGAGGACTTACTGGAGATTACTGTATATCTAAACCTTTTATTGGAGGAAAGGAGACTGATTAAGGCTCAGTTATAATGACTAGTGACAGGCGAGCACTAAAATGCTCAGGCGCTCCATACTCAAGTTGAGCAGGTCATACGCTCTAAAAGGGCTCAACTTGAGTAATGAGCATTATGCAAGTCAATGATTGGCCTGTTTGGGTTTTTGCCCACATATAACCAGCCATAAAGAAAGCATTTCCAGGGGGAGAAAGGGCGAGATTTTTTTTCCTTTTACCATACTAAATCCGAAAACTTTTTAACCCCATTCAGAGACTGCAAATGTCACTCCTTGGGATGCCTACACACATCACGCAGTGAAGCAAGCCTGTGCGTTGTGGTCGTTGTTTCATGGATGAAACATCCGAGAACCTGAGATACTTGGTTCAGCTCTGAGAGTACCCAAGCACCCTGATGCTTGATCGAGTGCCGAGCATGCTCAACTCTAATCACGACCAATAGACTGTCACATACTTGTACAGGATAATTGTGTAATATGAACGATTTGTCCAGAAATGCATGATCACCGCGCATGAATTAGTTTAGGCGAGTGATAAAATTCTCATTCAAGTTTTAAAAATTGTGTAATGTAAATGGAAATTGTTTAATCATCAATAGGACAAGCAAAAAGCAGTAATAGAATAGGGTTATCTGCCTGTGTGAACCCAGAACATGATGTCCAACGTAACGATCACTATTCATACATTTCACTCATGATTCTCATCACATAAAAACACTTGTCTGACCTTATTTGCTGGTTGTGAGTTACAATCACATCATTCAATCTAAATGATTGTCTGCGCGTGTAAACCCTTACAGGGCACTACAACTGCCAGAGAGGTAAGGGGTCGGAGATTGGGGACTATACTGGCGGCTCTCTGGGGAATGAGACGGACCGGTGAGGAGCAGGAAGGAGGAGAACAGGAGTGCAGGCAGGAGGTGGAGACAGAAAACAAAACAACGGGTCATCTGACATTGCTCAGCGCCCGCCACAAGTGCTCAGAAACACACAGAAGAGAAAATGCCGGAAAGGGTATATTTTGGTAGAATCGTAAAAAAATAACTGTAATTAGGAACTTGGGACTTTTTATGTGAACTTGATTTATAAAACCCCTTTAGTATCCTTTGTATCTTCAAGAATGGAGCAAAATGTATGATAGGGAACTAATTCCTGCTTCTTGTCATATGTACCTAATATACCCCTGCTATCACCAGAGGAGGTCCACATGTGCAGGTTTGGGATATGGGGGGGTCACATATTGTAGCATCATTCAAAGCAGACTGGTCAAGTTTAAGATCAAACATGGAAGGCTTTACCACAAAGAAATTGTGCTTACAATGGAAAGGATTATTTTACCCCTTAAAAGGAATCTATCACCAGATATTTTGCTATCTGGTCTGAGATAATATAATAATAATATTTATTCATTTATATAGCGCTATTAATTCCACAGCGCTTTACATACATTGGCAATACTGTCCCCATTGGGGTTCACAATCTAGAGTCCCTATTCCCTATCAGTATGTTTTTGGGAGAGTGTGGGAGGAAACCGGAGAACCCGGAGGAAACCCACGCAAACACGGGGAGAACATACAAACTCCTTGCAGATGTTGTCCTTGAGATCAGCATGATGTAGAGACAAAGCTTTATTTCAGCGATGTGTCACTTATTCAGCTGTTTGCTGTATTGTTGACATAATCACTGTTCTATATGTAGGAGATTATCACTAGAGGACTAGTAATCCTGCTGCCAGGTAGGCCTCCATATTCATGAACTCTGTAAAACCCCACCCTCACTACTGATTGGCAGCTTTTTGCCTATGCATAGTGTACACAGAAAGCTGCCAATCAGTGGTGTGGGTGGAGTTATACAGAGCTCAGCATTCAGAGAACTGCTAGATCTGCAGAAGATAAAACTGTAATTTATCAACGCAGAAGGAAGCAGCCCAGTAAGTGAAACATCGCTGGAATCAGGGTCTCTGTCAATAAGTTATGCTGCTCTCAGATGGGGTAGCAAAAATCTGGAGACAGATTACGTTTAATAAAGAAAAGACGCTTAGTTATTGGTATTCCTATTTATATATGAACTGTGAATGCCCATATGCTCACATGCTATTTCCACATGACACCAGGAGACAGGTCACCCACCGTCGTACACTGGATGAAGACGTGGCAGAGCGGGCTAACAATGCTCCCGCACATAATCCCATGTTTTCTTTTGCTTTGCTCTTCCAATGTTGCTAATTTGCATCCTCTGACTGCTGATTTCAATCAGCTACTTATGCTCATTTGACTGCCTAATCAGAGCCTTGTAATTATTGTACAACAGTGAATGAAATAAGCACAACAATTTACTGTGCTTCCAATTTACCTCAATATGCCCTCTTCAAAGCCCTCAGCAGCAGCGCCGCGCTCCTGGGGAAATTAAAGGGTGTGCAATCTCTCCTTAAACTCAATTATATGATCCTGTGCACAGTCTGCACAACGTCCTATCGAAGAACGCTAAAGAGCAATGGGATGATCAATAAAAATGGATTTCACTAATTGTCCTATGAGAGAACGTGACCAAACAACTTTACTTGAGACTCGTTTCTGCACTTTGCACGTCTTAACTTTCATATGTAGCCAGAGGTAAAATCTCCGGCCGAGGGTAAAGGGCGGCCGGTCGTTTCACACCGTGTTACAGGTTAGCAGAGGTCCTTTCTCTTGCTCGGCTGTCAATCACTTGTTTGGAAAGGCGTGTAATGTAATAATTGCTGTCTGTCTGCGTCCTTATATTCTCCTAGGTTATTGATTACGGCTACATTTCTGACCCTTGGCCTCTTCTAATATGTTAAGATGCATAATTATAGTATTATTAGTGAAGGGTTTGTCCTGTAATAGGGCAGGATTTATTCTCCTTTGTGGGCTTTCTTCCCTGCAGCTGCTGTCTGCATTGCTGTAATCCCTAGGTGGAGGGGGATTACTATTACCCAGTCATTACATTTTGGGTGGCTGGTCCTCATTCCTTCCTGTAAGAGTAGAATAGATAGATCTTCTAGATAAAGGGAACCTGTCAGGTGCACTATGCACCCAGAACCATGAGCAGTTCTGGGTGTATATTGCTAACTGTCCCTGTACCTAGTAGCATAGATAAAGAGATCTTTAAAAAAAAGTATTTCTAAAGATCTTTTATCATATGCTAATGAGGCCAGGGACTAGTCGCAAGGGCGTGAGTTCCCTTGGCTAGTCGGCCCCCTTAGCATGTAATGTGGGTGTTCTAACGTGCTAATGGATGTGCAGCATCAGAGGATGGTCACACTCACATCTCTGCTGCCATCACGCCGGACTCCTGGATATTGGCTCAGTGCACATGATCCCGGACTTTCGGTCATGCGCACTATGAAGCCGGGTGTACGAGTCCTGGCTTCAAACTCATGTAGTGCGCATGACCGAACCTCCGGGATCATGTGCACTGAGCCAAAGTCTAGGAGTCGGATGCAATGGCAGCAGAGAGGTGAGCACCACCATCCTCTGACGCTGCACATCCATTAGCATGTTAGCACGCCCACAGGGGTGTGCTTCCATGCTAAGGGGGCCGACTAGCCAAAGGAAGTAACGACCTTGTGACTAGTCCCTGGCCTCCTTAGCATATCATATGGGAAATACTTTTTCTAAACATCCCTTCATCTATGCTAGTGTATAAAGGGACGGTTAGGCAGGGATTAGCAATATGCACCTAGATCTGCTCATCGTTCTGGGTGCATATTGCACCTGACAGGTTCCCCTTAATCTGGTAAAAACCTTTTTCATGATAACTCCCCATTTCACATAAGCTACTGCTACCAGAAGAGTAAAACTGAGACCTAAAGCTTTACTGCTTCATCTAAGGTAATTGATCCCAGCGCTTAGAAGAATGGAGCGAGCTGTCCGCTCTCTCCTCCTCTCACCACTGATCCTGCTGTTTTCAATAAATGCTGATCGATACAATACATATGCCTCTTAACACCTCCATTCACAACCAGCAAAGTGCAAGAATATTATTTCAGAGAGCTGGGAGCGAGAACACCTCCATCATGGCTCACTAGTATATTCCGCAGTGCTGTGCCATCTTCTCAGCCGGGCACAAATCCACAAGTAGTTGACGACATTGGAAATCATTAGCACAGTCTTTTACATGGAGCCTAGGTGACAGCTGGAAGCAGGGTACCTTTTTCGTAAAGAGGTATTGGACTGTACAGAGTCCTCGCATGAATATTCTCTGTGACATGGATTAAAGGGAACCTGTTAGCAGAATTTTCGCAATTAAACTACAAGATTCCCCTTCTGCAGCTCCTGGGCTGCATTCTAGAAAGGTTCCTCTTGCTATTGTGTGCCCTTTGAGACCTAAATAAACACTTTATAAATTCTTACCTTTTTGTATGCAAATGTGTTTTTATGGTCACGGGGCGGGCTGTATTTCGTCCGTTATTCGCACCCCTGCCGCTGTTCGCCGTCCCCCATTGCTCATTTACATACATGAGGACGCCCCCTCATGTAAATGTGTCCTCCCGAGGTCTTGCGCATGCCCAGTGTTACTCTCGCGGGACTGAGCACTGTGCAAAGCCTGAACGCTGGTGAGGTGATTGCGCAGGCGCGAGATTATGGGCGGCGCTCAATTGTCATCAGCAGCGTCATTCAAGTACCCTCCCATAATCTCGTGCCCGCGCTTTTCCCTCTACCTCCACCGTTATGCGCAAGCGCTGGCCATATGAACCACGATACCTATCAACCATCTTTCCCTGGAGCAGGAAATAGATGGGAGGAGCAGCACACCACCGATCAATAGAGGAGACGCGCCTGCGCATAACGGTGGAGGCAGAGGGAAAAGCGCGGGCACGAGATTATGGGCGGGTACTTGGATGACTCTGCTGATGACAATCACAGCGCCGCCCATAATCTCGCACCTGCGCAATCACCTCACCAGCGTTCAGGCTTTGTACAGTGCTCAGCCCCGCGAGCGTGCCACTGGGCATGTGCAAGACCTCGGGAGGACACAGTTATATGAGGGGGCGTCCTCATGTATGTAAATGAGCAATGGGGGACAGCGTACAGTGGCAGGGGTGCGAATAACGGACGAAATACAGCCTGCCCCCGTGACCATAAAAACACATTTGCATACAAAAAGGTAAGAATTTATAAAGTGTTCATTTAGGTCTCAAAGGGGGCACAGTACCAAGAGGAACCTTTCTAGAATGCAGCCCAGGAGCTGCAGAGGGGGAATCTTTTAGTTTAATTGCAAAAATTCTGCTAACAGGTTCCCTTTAAAGAGAATCTGACACTAGTCTTTTACCACCTAATCTGAGAGCAACATAATGTAGAGGCAGAGACCCTGATTCCAGTGATGTCACGTACTGGGCTGCTTAGTGTAGTTTTACTGTTTAATCAGCAGGAGATCATTATTAGAGGACTACTTGTCCTGCTGCCAGGTAGTCCAGCATATTCATGAGCTCTGTATAACTGCTAGATCTGCAGCAGAGAAAACATTGATTTTATCAAAATGTCCGCAACATCTCAGTAAGTGACACATTGTTAGAATCAGGGTCTCTGTCCCTACATTATGCTGCTCTCAGATGAGGGAGCAAAAACCTGTAGACAGACTCCCTTTAAAGGAGACGTTCACCTATGAAAGTTTTGTTCACCACTGTCCATCCAGCATGATGTAGTACAGAAAATGTCTTCCTGATCCCTACTGCTCCTTTTCTAACCCTCTAGCCTCTTTCAGGTGTGTACAACCCCTTTAATCTCCCATTTTCCAGCATATTTTTATAAAGATCTCTTAATATGAATGTAATTGATTAATACAATAGTGGTTTTTATGCACAAATTTGGTAAATAGAGAAAGAAATAGAGTTCTGAGTGTATTGTGGTTGTACTACACAGAGGTACCATACGGTCAGGCACTCGGTTTATGGGTGTCATCTTTCTAGAATTTGATAATCCAGGGTGTAAAATATGACCGCGCCTGAGTGCGGAGTCCATACCTTCACACACCGGGCAGCATTCTCCGGGCACTTTCACGGGTTTCAGACAGCTCTGGCCGCATGCTGTAGCCACGCAATGTGGCTCGCCGTTAATGCACTGGCAGAAGGTGCAGTCGTCTTCTCTCCAGCGGTCACCATGGCTTCTTATCTGTCCGTTAGCGTAACATCCAGCAGGATCATGCACCGGGTACACGGGATCTGCACGGAAAACAATGTTCTCTGATATTAATACTCTTACAAGTGCTTATTCTACAACTAGGTATATAAAGAAAAAACAAAAACTTACAAACATTTTTTTCATGTATTTATATGTGATGAGCACAGAGATTTCCACTGAGGTTCTCAGCCACTTAAAGGGTTATTTCCATCTCCAACACCCTATCCCATTATGTAGAAGGTGTAATAATAATAATAATATTAGTAAATACCTCCAATTAGAGATGTAGTATAGTTCTCCTCTTTACCTATGTCACTTACCTAATTTGCAGGACATTAAAGCAGCTTAGGTATCCATGGTTACGACCACTAGCAACTATCTAACTGTGACTTTTTGAGTGGTCGTAACCATAGATATCTAAGCTGCAATGTCCTGCACATGAGGAAAGAGACATGACTCTTGCTGCTTCCTTGAGTATAAGGGGCGCTTTGCACAAGCCGATGCTTGCGGTGCCGAGCACGATAGTCCCCGCCCTCGTCGCAGCTGCGATATCATGGTGATAGCTGGCGTAGCGAACATTATCGCTACGGCTGCTTCACATGCCCTCACCTGCCCTGCGATGTCAATCTGGCCGGCGAACCTCCTCCTTATTAAGGGGGTGGGTCGTGCGGCATCATAGCGACGTCACACGGCAGTCGGCCAATAGAAGCGAAGGGGCGGAGATGAGCGGGACAGAAACTTCCCGCCCACTTCCGTCCTTCCGCAATGCCGGCGTGAGCCGCAGGATGCAGGTAAGGTGATGTTCCTCGCTCCTGAAGCTTCACACACAGCGAGGTGTGCTGCCACAGGAACGAGGAACAACATCGTAACATCGGTCCTTCCTAAATTATGGAAATGACCGACGCTACACCGATGATACGATTTGGACGTTTTTACGCTCGAAAATCGTATCAAAAAGGATTTACACACTACAATATCAACTGCGACGCCGGATGTGCGTCACTTTCGATGTGACCCCACCGACATCGCAGCTGCGATGTCGTAGTGTGCAAAGTGCCCCTAAGGCTGTTGTCACACTTGTGTGTGACTCGCGCAAAAATGGAGTCATATCCCCAGGCATGGCCTGCTACTCTCTTTGGACAGCAGAGTGTAGCTGCATAGAAATACATGCCAGGGAGCGGCAGGTCACGGCGGGTGATGAGACTCCATTCTCCATTTGATGATGAGGTTTGTGCACATGTCGGAAGGATTTTTTATCCACTCCTCTTTGCAAATCATCTCTAAATCATTAAGATTTTGAGGCTGTCGCTTGGCAACTCAGAGCTTCAGCTCCCTCCATAAATTTTCTATGGGATTAAGGTCTGGAGACTGGCTAGGCCACTCCATGACCTTAATGTGTTTCTTTTTCAGACAGTCCTTTGTTGCCTTGGCTGTATGTTTTGGGTCATTGTAGTGCTGGAAAACCCAGCCACAACCCATTTTTAATGTCCTGGTGGAGGGAAGGAGATTGTCACTCAGGATTTTATGGTACATGGCTCCATTCATTATCCCATTGATGCGGTGAAGTAGTTCTGTGCCCTTAGCAGATAAACACCCCCAAAACATAATGTTTCCACTTTTATGCTTGACAGTGGGGATGGTATTCTTTTCATTTCTCTTCCTCCAAACATGGCAAATTAAGGCCAAAGAGCTCAATTTTTGTCTCATCTGACCACAGCACCTTCTCCCAATCTCTCTCAGAATCATCCAGATGTTCATTGGCAATCTTCAGATGGGCCGGCTGCACATGTGCCTTCTTGAGCAGTGGGACCTTGTGGGCACTATAGGATTTTAAGCCATTACAGCGTAATGTGTTACCAATGGTTTTCTTGATGACAGTGGTCTCAGCTGTTTTAAGATCATTAACAAGTTCTCCCCCTGCAGTTTTTGTTCACACACTGCGTTTTTTACCTGCGTTTTTGGTCCGTTTTTGCTGCAGAAATTTCTTGAGAAATTCTTGTAACCTTTCTGCAGACATTCCCCAGCAAAACCTATGGCAAAAAAAATTAGCTGTGCACACACTGCGTTTTTTTCTTAAGAAAATTCTTTCAGTAGATTTTCTTAAGAAAAAGAATGAGCATGTCACTTCTTTTCTGCAGCTAACTGCGTTTTTTGCCATAGATAATTGGCACAATAACGCAGGGAGCAACCAGCGGTAAAAACGCACCAAAAACGCACCGAAAACGCACCAAAAACGCACCGAAAACGCGGCAAAAACGCAGGTGCGTTTTTGGTGCGTTTTTTAACACAGGTGCACTCTTAAGAAATTTCTTAAGAAATTTCTTAAGAAAAATCATTTTTCTAGTGTGAACATAGCCTTAGGCTGATTTCTCACCTTCCTCATGATCCTGGATACCCCACGAGGTGAAAATTTTGCATGGTGCCCCAGATCAATGTCGATTGACAGTCATTTTGTATTTCTTCCATTTTCTTACTATTGCACCAACAGATGTCTCCTTCTCACCCAGCGTCTTACTTATGGTTTTGTAGCCCATTCCAGCCTTGTGCAGGTCTATGTCTTGTCTCTGACATCCTTAGAAAGCGGTTTGGTTTTTCCCATGTTGTAGAGGTTGGAGTCTGACTGATTAATTGAGTCTGTGGACAGGAGTCTTTTATACAGATGACAATTTAAGACAGCTGTCTGTAATGGAGGTAATGAGTTAATTAGGAGCATCTCCGTGGTCTGTAGGAGCCAGAACGCTTAATGGTTGGTAGGGGATCAAATACTTATTACTCTCTGCAAAATGCAAATACATTTATAGAATTTATGCAATATGATTTTCTGGAATTTATTTTGGATATTCTATCTCTCACTGTTAAAATTAACTTACCCTTAAAATTCTAGACTGTTCAGGTCTTTGTCAGTGGGCAAACTTACAAAATCAGCAAAGGATCAAATACTTATTTCCCTCACCGTATGTTTTATTTTTTTTGTGGCGTTCAGTGTATTAGCCCAATAGACTTGCTATTAAAGTATGCTGTACTGAGATCAGGGCAATATATATTTCTTTGACACATACCGCTCAGACATATCTAGGGGCAATCCAAGACAAGGGGAATTCCAGCTCACCCAGCGGAAATAATCGACGACGGTGCACGGAAGGAAGGCCACTCCTAGATCCCATCACAAAAACAGATCCAGCATCCAGTCCAGTAGGTAGAATAAAAACTTCACTCTTTATTGAATTTCTATTACAATAGCCATTAGTATGGCTTGGTGTGTACCATACACAAGACATGTTTCGGATGTCGCAGCGTCCTTGATCACATAGACTGGATGCTGGATCTGTTTTTGTGATTATATCTAGGGGCAAGTAGTTAATATTTCTAGCAAAGAGGAACAACTGTTAAAAAACTTCCAAATTCCGAGCTTTGATTAACTTGCAGAGACCCTGTCTAGTCAGTCTGTTATTGGCACTGTTCAGTATACGGTATATAAGAACTCAATTTCAATTCAATTATCTGCCCAACTAATTCTATCTTCTACTATCATTAATCTTAATGAAGACTTACAGGAACATCTTAATTTCACAAGTTCTGATTGTAGGAATGGAAGATCGCTGTCAATAATAATTTATGCATGCCCTTGCTGCAGTGATAATGAAATGGGGAAAAAAAAAAGTGTCTCGCTGCTGATTTGTAGATGTTTAATGGCAAACAAAACATGTACACAAGCCCAGCGGAGTTTTATTTTGCCATTTTACAATGTCTTTGTCCTTAGATCTTCCAAAATAAACATTTTTTTTTAAGTGGCAGGCACACAACAAATGGAAAACTTCCCTAAACGAACTGACAAACTGACAAACCATCTTCCTTAAAAAGATCTACCCATTCCCCCCCCCAAAAAAAAAGTCGGTGTCCTGCTGCTGAGACTCCCATAAATCAGCTGTAATCTAAGGAGAGGCTGGCAATAAAGCTGGGTTCACACTAAGCGACAGCGACAACGACATCGCTGTTACGTCACCTTTTTCTGTGACGTAACAGCGACCTTGTAAGTCGCTGTTATGATCGCTGCTTAGCTGTCAAACACAGCGACGCAGCAGCGATCATAACGTCGCTACATGTGCAGAGAGCAGAGAGCCGTGCACACTGCTTAGCGCTGGCTCCTTGCTCTCCTAGCTACAGTACACATAGGGTTAATTACCCGATGCGTACTGCAGCTACATGTGCACAGAGCAGGAGCCGGCGCTGGCAGCAAGAGCGGCGGAGGCTGCTAACGAAGGTAAATATCGGGTAACCAGGGAAGGGTCTTCCCTTGGTTACCCGATCTTTACAGTGGTTACAGCTTTCCGCAGCTGCCAGACGCCGGCTCCTGCTCCCTGCTCGCTTCATTTGGTCGCTCTCTCGCTGTCACACACAGCGATGTGTGCTTCACAGCGGGAGAGCGACGACAAAAAAATGAAGCAGGACATTCAGCAACGAGCGGCGACCTCACAGCAGGGGCCAGCTCGTTGCTGGATGTCACACACAGCGACAGCGACGGGACGTCGCTGCAACGTCACAGAAAATGGTGACGTAGCAGCGACGTCGTTGTCGTCGTCGCTGTGTGTGACACCACCTTAAGTGTCCAACTCCATAGCAGAAGTGAAAATGGAGCATTTTATGTAAATACCTTTAGTTTTAGGGTTCGCTCACATCCACATATAAATACAACAGGCGCAATCTGATACAAAAAAAAAAAAATCGCATTGAAACTCGGATCCATGTTATTGAATTAGGCAGTGCTGATCTGTGATTTTTTTTCTCAGCTGTAATCAAGCTGTGGAAAAATATGACAGCATGCTGCGTATGGTCACCGAGACTCGCCAATGCAGGTCTATGGGTGCGAGGAAAAAAATGGACAGCACATAGACCATCCGTATGCAGTCCAATTTTACAGATACAGTTCCATTATGTAGCAGAGAACACTGTAAATGATCCTGTAAATGATTGTAGAATAATAGCTGCTGAGGAGAAAAACGCATGTCATACGGATGTGGGGCGAGAAAAAACATGACATATGGAATACCAAACGGATTTCACACGTCCAACTTTTCTGGATGAAAATCAGCGCTAATTTATATATGCAGATGTGAGCAAGCCCTGAAACTGGGGTACACTGTGACTTTGGCCACGACAACAGTGTCTGTCTGAAGTTTGGTGCCACTGCTACATTGCAGCACTATACAAGAGAATGGGGTCACATTGCAGCACCTACACTAATGCAACAAGCAAGCTGCAAAACAAATGTAACAAAGTTTGATTTTTGGCGACATACATGCAGCTTTGAAGGTGCTGTGATGAGAACTCATTCTCTTGTATAGGCCTAAGCCACACGGCGAGAAAATCGGTGCGAGTGGAGTGCAATAAAACATCGCATTCCACTCGGACCAATATTAGCCTGTGTGACAGCGCACATGAGCGATTATTTTCTCAGCCCTAATCGGCTGAGCTGAGCTGTCACTGAGGTTAATCGCGGCCACCGCTGGATCCTCCAACAGTGACAGCTCAGCCGATCGCGCTACTCACCTCAGTTGCTGCTTGGAGGTGACCGGAGCGGCGGTGTCTTCTGCAGCTCCTGTCACCTTCCTGCTGGAAGCGACGCTGGAGGTCCGTGGAGTACGCCGGATATGGAGGGCTTTTTGGGGCTTATTAAATTGGTAATGAGGGAATGTGTTTGTGTTTTTTATTTCTAATAAAGGATTTTTTCATGTGTGTGTATTTATTTACTGTAACTTACAGATTAATCATGGAGGGTGTCTCATAGACGCCTGACATGATTAATCTAGGATTTAGTGGCAGCTATGGGCTGCCATTAACTCCTTATTACCCTGATTTGCCAACGCACCAGGGCAAATCGGGAAGAGCCGGGTACAGTCCCACAACTGTCGCATATAATGTATGCGGCAATTCTGGGCGGCTGCTGACTGATATTGTTAGGCTGGGGGGCTCCACATAACGTGGAGCTCCCCATCCTGAGAATACCAGCCTTCAGCCGTATGGCTTTATCTGGCTGGTATTAAAATTGGGGGGGACCGCACGCCATTTTTTTAAATTATTTATTTATTTCACTGCACAGTATAGACCCGCCCACCGGCTGCTGTGATTGGGTGCAGTGAGACACCTGTCACTCAGCGTGGGGGCGTGTCTCACTGCAACCAATCATAGGCGCCTGTGGGCGGGGAAAGCAGGGAATACGAGATTGTTTAATGAGCGGCCGGCTTTTTCAAAATAGTAAAAGCCGCCGCAGCAGTGAGAAAGCCGTGCAGCGCCGCGCCGGGGATCGGGGAACAGTGAGTATGAGAGAGGAGGGGAAAATGACCGACAGACTGTGAGAGAGGGACAGAGATAGTGACGGACCGACAGAGAGAGAATAGAGACCGAGAGGGAGAGACCGACTGACAGAGAATAGTGATTGACAGACATTGGGAGACATCGCTCGTTTCCAGTGTTTTAGGAAACATGCGAGAAATGTATTCAGAAAATCGGATGTCACTAGGATGGTGTGAGTGCCGTCCCGTGACATCCGATTTTTTACACGCTCCCATAGACTTGCATTGGAGAAACTCGCAGTAGAAACTCGCAAAAAAGCAGCATGCTGCGATTTTTTTCTCAGTCCGATTTGGACTGAAAAAAATCGCAGATGAGAGCTGAATCATTCACTAACATGTGTCCGATTCCAATGCGAGATTTTCTCGCATTGCTCTACTGCGAGAAACTCGCAAGTGAGAAGCAGCCCTTAAAGTCATAGTATGACAGAGCTGACTGCATTTGTGTCCATCATATAATTTAGAACATATTTTCAGCTGCTGGAAGCAGAGTTTCTAGTGAATGACAGCAAGCCGTGATCTTAAAAACGCTGAAGAATTAGTACAGAAAATATATTGCCAAACTGTAAAACTTTTGATTGACCGATGAATAATACTTATTTGCGGAAACCAAAAATCCTTTAAAGGGAACTAGCCACCAGGATTTTGCTATATGAAGTAAAGGCAGGGCCATACTGGCACTAAGATACTGAATCCAGGCATAGCTTTTGTTGAAAGATCGGATGTTTGGTTGTTGAAATATCTTTAAGCAAAGTTCCAGAAATACACTGCACCTTGACTGACGAGCGCATCGGGGGCGGGTCTTTGTGGGTCGGGTCCTCAGTATTTATTCTTCCTCCTGCGTCTTGTATTGCATGCCCCCTTTTTTTATTGGCAGCAAGTGTGCATTGCCACAGTAATTATGTCTTCTATGTCTTCATTAACATGGTGCTGGAGTGTGCATACCGCGATCTCTGGTGCCATTTTATTGAAGACACTGAAGAAGACTATGAGCAGCATCGGCACGTGCGCAGATTTTTTTTTACATCTGCACAAGCGCTCTTGCCGCTCAATCTTCTCTGCAGTGTCTTCAATAAAGTGGAGCCAAAGATCGCGGCATGTGCATGCGTGGAATCCAGCGCCATTTTAGTGAAAACATAATTACAGTTGCACTGTGCATGCGCCGCCAACAGCAGCAGCATGGCGCAATATTTACAGCGAGGACCCGACACACAAAGGCCCGCACTGCTGCACACGTCAATCAAAGTGCAGTGCATTTCTGGAATTTTGATTAAAGATATTTCAGCAATCAAGCATCCGATCTTAAAAAGGTATGCCTGGATTCAGCATCTTAGTGACAATATGGCATTGACCATACTTCATATAGAAAAAATTCTGGTGGTTAGTTCCCTTTAAAGAAGAGCTGTCACCAGGACAAAAGTGACCAGTTTTTTCTCGTTTTATTCTTGCCGCTCCCCTGAGTATGCTGTATTTTTTTTTCTTTCTTTCTTTCTTTTTTTAAATCCTCCATATGGTTTGACAGAATTGGGCCTTTTGGCTAATCATTATGGTCTCCATAAGGGGGTGTGGCTCACTAGATTCTCTGGGGGCGTGTCATCAGACTGCTCTCCAGTATCCACCTGTGGGCCACACCTCCGTGCAACAGAATACAAAACATAGCACTCTACATATAGGCCCATATCATTGGAACAATATGGTGGATTTACAAAAAAAATAAAAAAAGATTACTAAGGAGAACAGAAGGGATAAAATAAGAGGAAAAACTGATCACACTTGTCTTGGTGACATGGCGTCTTTAAAGCCCTCTTCATATTAACCTATTAACCCTTTTAGTAATCACAAACTATGTGATCACAGATTGAAATATATAGCATGCCCAATCCATCTTTCTCCCCTGTAGTAATCTATTCAAAAACATCCAATTCTTTTAGGACCAGACTGCAGAATATAGGCAAGTCCACGTCTTCATACCACAGTACTCTAATTCACGCAAAGGTGCAGAAAATGGCTGTATTATATGGGCCATTTTGTTTTCTAATGCCTTGATTGTTTTCTCACAGTCTCCTTAAAATCTTTACCTTTTAACTTCAAAGAGGGAACATTGTGATATGTAAAATTACATGTAAAGAATAAGCCTGTGATGTGGTTTCCAGCTCTGCAGATGTGGTTGTGATGAGGCTTTTTGCAGCATTACTACCTGAATGCACCCTTCCGGAGTAACAAATGTCTGTAATATTTGCCACAAAATCTCTAATAGTCTAAAAAACAAGTCTATTGGGCAAGTATAATGCATGCAACCTGTGACAGTTATAAGAACACACCAATAAATCTGCTCCGGGAAACAGAATTTTTTCATATTTATAGGTATGTAACAAATACTTGCTGTAGACGTCCTGCTGATTCTCAACAGGTATCCCACTGTTTGCATCTCCTGGTAATGAGTCCTTACTAATGCTGACAAATGACGTTACCTTCACAAACTGGGCAGCACTCCCCTTCTGGCACATAATAGCGGTCACAGTGCAGCTCTCCGCACTGAGCGGAGAAGCAGATGGAAACACCTCCCTGACACCGACAGAAGCGGCACGCGTCCATACGAAACATATCTCCATCGTAATACTCCACGTTATTAAATATACATGCTGGCTTTGTCTCTAAAAAGAAAGGAGAAGAATAGAAAACATCATTTTAATATTTGTGACTTACTAAAATATAATTTTGACTTTATAAATTTCATAACATAGGAAAGAATCTAACTGAGCCTAGGTTCACATTAATACAGCAATCTACAAAAAACTAGACTTCAACGGAAACCCCAACAAAGACATTCACATGAAGGTGCTGAAGACCGACGGAGTGACTGCAGGCGCTGTGTGGCCTCCATCCTGGCACTGTTCATGTTTTTCAAATGTGCACAAAGACGAATACTGCCAGGATGGAGGCCAGACACATACTGCCAGGATGGAGGCCAGACACATACTGCCAGGATGGGGGCCAGACACATACTGCCAGGATGGGGGCCAGACACATACTGCCAGGATGGGGGCCAGACACATACTGCCAGGATGGAGGCCAGACACATACTGCCAGGATGGGGGCCAGACACATACTGCCAGGATGGAGACCAGACACATACTGCCAGGATGGGGGCCAGACACATACTGCCAGGATGGGGGCCAGACACATACTGCCAGGATGGAGGCCAGACACATACTGCCAGGATGAAGGCCAGACACATACTGCCAGGATGGGGGCCAGACACATACTGCCAGGATGGAGGCCAGACACATACTGCCAGGATGGAGGCCAGACACATACTGCCAGGATGGAGACCAGACACATACTGCCAGGATGGGGGCCAGACACATACTGCCAGGATGGAGACCAGACACATACTGCCAGGATGAGGGCCAGACACATACTGCCAGGTTGGGGGCCAGACACATACTGCCAGGATGGGGGCCAGACACATACTGCCAGGATGGGGGCCAGACACATACTGCCAGGATGGGGGCCAGACACATACTGCCAGGATGAAGGCCAGACACATACTGCCAGGATGGAGGCCAGACACATACTGCCAGGATGAAGGCCAGACACATACTGCCAGGATGGGGGCCAGACACATACTGCCAGGATGGAGGCCAGACACATACTGCCAGGATGGAGGCCAGACACATACTGCCAGGATGGAGACCAGACACATACTGCCAGGATGGGGGCCAGACACATACTGCCAGGATGGAGACCAGACACATACTGCCAGGATGAGGGCCAGACACATACTGCCAGGATGGGGGCCAGACACATACTGCCAGGATGGGGGCCAGACACATACTGCCAGGATGGGGGCCAGACACATACTGCCAGGATGGGGGCCAGACACATACTGCCAGGATGGGGGCCAGACACATACTGCCAGGATGGGGGCCAGACACATACTGCCAGGATGGGGGCCAGACACATACTGCCAGGATGGGGGCCAGACACATACTGCCAGGATGGGGGCCAGACACATACTGCCAGGATGGGGGCCAGACACATACTGCCAGGATGGGGGCCAGACACATACTGCCAGGATGGGGGCCAGACACATACTGCCAGGATGGGGGCCAGACACATACTGCCAGGATGGGGGCCAGACACATACTGCCAGGATGGGGGCCAGACACATACTGCCAGGATGGGGGCCAGACACATACTGCCAGGATGGAGACCAGACACATACTGCCAGGATGGGGGCCAGACACATACTGCCAGGATGGAGGCCAGACACATACTGCCAGGATGGAGGCCAGACACATACTGCCAGGATGGAGACCAGACACATACTGCCAGGATGGGGGCCAGACACATACTGCCAGGATGGAGGCCAGACACATACTGCCAGGATGGAGGCCAGACACATACTGCCAGGATGGAGGCCAGACACATACTGCCAGAATAGAGGCCAGACACATACTGCCAGGATGGAGGCCAGACACATACTGCCAGGATGGAGGCCAGACACATACTGCCAGGATGGAGGCCAGACACATACTGCCAGGATGGGGGCCAGACACATACTGCCAGGATGGGGGCCAGACACATACTGCCAGGATGGGGGCCAGACACATACTGCCAGGATGGAGGCCAGACACATACTGCCAGGATGGGGGCCAGACACATACTGCCAGGATGGAGACCAGACACATACTGCCAGGATGGGGGCCAGACACATACTGCCAGGATGGGGGCCAGACACATACTGCCAGGATGGAGGCCAGACACATACTGCCAGGATGAAGGCCAGACACATACTGCCAGGATGGGGGCCAGACACATACTGCCAGGATGGAGGCCAGACACATACTGCCAGGATGGAGGCCAGACACATACTGCCAGGATGGAGACCAGACACATACTGCCAGGATGGGGGCCAGACACATACTGCCAGGATGGAGACCAGACACATACTGCCAGAATGGAGGCCAGATACATTCTGCCAGAATGGAGGCCAGATACATTCTGCCAGAATGGAGGCCAGACACATACTGCCAGGATGGAGACCAGACCCATACTGCCAGGATGGAGGCCAGAAACATACTGCCAGGATGGAGGCCAGAAACATACTGCCAGGATGGAGGCCAGACACATACTGCCAGGATGGAGGCCAGACACATACTGCCAGGATGGAGGCCAGACATATACTGCCAGGATGGAGGCCAGACACATACTGCCAGGATGGAGGCCAGACACATACTGCCAGAATAGAGGCCAGACACATACTGCCAGGATGGAGGCCAGATACATATTGCCAGGATGGAGGCCAGACACATACTGCCAGGATGGAGGCCAGACACATACTCTCAGGATGAAGGCCAGACACATACTGCCAGGATGGAGGCCAGACACATATGCCAGGATGGAGGCCAGACACATACTGCCAGGATGGAGGCCAGACACATTCTGCCAGAATGGAGGCCAGGCACATACTGCCAGGATGGAGGCCAGACACATACTGCCAGAATGGAGGCCAGATACATTCTGCCAGAATGGAGGCCAGATACATTCTGCCAGAATGGAGGCCAGACACATACTGCCAGGATGGAGACCAGACCCATACTGCCAGGATGGAGGCCAGAAACATACTGCCAGGATGGAGACCAGACACATACTGCCAGGATGGAGACCAGACACATACTGCCAGGATGGAGACCAGACACATACTGCCAGAAAAGAGGCCATACACATACTGCCAGGATGGAGGCCAGACACATATTGCCAGGATTGAGGCCGGACACATACATGAAGCCACTGATTGGTCTGCTACGTATAGAGAAAGACACACGGAGGAAGTGATTGACAACACAACGAGGACATTCACTCCCTTCAGATATCTCCTAGCTGGAGATAAACATGTGGGTTCAGTGCCCCAAACCAGTGAGCTACTATAGAGCCCTTTTTTAGCTGTTGAGCTGTATATAGTGAAATTCACGTTCTCCTATGAACACCAGTCTTCAAGAGACCCTAGGCCATCATGGCAACCCATCGACACACAGTGATTGCGATACAGGTGCGCCAATGGTCTACACATTGCTCTGCTGGAGCACAGTAAATGTTACGGTCAGAGATTGACAGAGACATTTAAGAAGTTAACAGCCGCAGGCTCAGATCCACATGCAGCTGTTAGAGGCAGACGATGGCTGAATAACACAGCCATCATCTTCCTGGAAAAATGCCTGTATCTAAAAAGGGGAACTGTCCAATCGTATAATCTTCAATCTCTGAGAATAAAGGGGGTGTTACACACAGCGATATCGCTAGCGATGTCGCTCGTGAAAGCACCCGCCCCCCGTCGTTTGTGCGTCACGAGCAAATTGCTGCCCATGGTGCACAAAATCGTTTGGAGCAGTCACACGTACTTACCTTCCTAGTGACATCGCTGTAGCCGGTGAACCACCTCCTTTCTAAGGGGGCGGTTCGTGCAGCGTCACTAAGCGGCCGCCCTATAGAAGCGGAGGGGCGGAGATGAGGGGGACGTAACATCCCGCCCACCTCCTTCCTTCCGCATTGCCAGCGGCCGCAGGTAAGCTGCAGCTTGTCGTTCCCGGGGTGTCACACGTAGCGATGTGTGCTGCCTCGGGAACGACGAACAACCTGCGTGCTCAACAGTCAACGATTTTTTAAAAAGGAACGACGTGTCAACGATGGACGATAAGGTGAGTATTTTCCATCGTTAACGGTCGTTCCTTGCTGTCACACGCAACGACGTCGCTAACTATGCCGGATGTGCGTCACGGAATCCGTGACCCCGGCGATATATCGTTAGATCCGTCGTTGTGTGTAACGGGGCCTTAATGTGGGACAGGAATAGTTACCTGAGCCACTTTCACTTCCCTATCAGAGGTCAATGGACAGTAGGTACTATACAGTATGTACAGTTGAAATCAGAAGTTTACATACATATCTAAAAAGACACATACACATCTTTTTCTCACTATTTGAGATGAAATCAGAATAAACCTTTCCCGTTTTAGGTCAATTAGGAACCAAAATTATGAATATTTACCAAATGCCTACATAATGAGAGAGAGAATGCTTTAAGGCATTTTTATTACTTTTTGCAGAGTCAGAAGTTTACATACACCTAAGAACACCATCCCAACTGTGAAACATGGGTTTGACAGCATCATGTTGTGGGGTTGTTTTGCTGCAGAAGGGACTGGTGCATGTCACAAAATAGATGGCATCATGAGGAAAGATTATTATGTGACAATACTGAAGCAACATCTAAAGACATCAACCAGGAACTTAAAGCATACTGCCAAACTGGTTACAAAGTGGCTTAAGGATAAAAAAAAAGTCTATGTTTTGGAGTGGCCATCACAAAGCCCTGATCTCAAACCTATTGAAAAAGTATGGGCAAAGCTGAAAAGGCAGGTGCGAGCAAGGTGATCTACAAACATGGCTCAGTTATACAAATTCTGTCAGGAGGAATGGCCCCAAATTACTACCAACTATTGTGAGAAGCTTGTGGAAAGATATCCAAAACGTTTGACAGAAGTCACATAGTTTAAGGGCAATGGTACTAAATACTAATGAAATGTATGTAAACTTTTGCCTTTGCAGAAAGTAATAAAAATGCCTTAAAACATTCTCTCTCTCTCTCTATCTCTCATTATTGTATATATAATTTTGGTTTCTAATTGAACAAAAAACGGCAAAGGTTTATTCTGATTTCATGTCAGATAGCGAGAAAAACATAGATGTGTCTTTTTATATAATGTATGTAAATTCTGGTTTCAACTGTATATACATACAGGAGATATATGTATAATATAAATATGTAATATACTTAATGTGTTCTAAGGAAACAATCACTAAGAGTTAAGTTAATACTTCATAATTCTAGAGTAAAACCAAAGACAAAAAAAGATAAGAAACACATCCTTTATATTTTATGCACGTTGCTCTTTAGAAAAAAGTGTCATACTTATTTTGTCCCAAGTCTTCAATAAAGCCAGTGTATGTCACTTGAGTTATTATACTATTTACCATGCTGTCCTGAAGCAAGCAGCTCACAAGTGACACCTATTATACTTGACTAATACATATATGGGGGCAATCTATCTTATAACGGCCAGACTGCAACTAAGTTAAAGTTGTGCTGAGAGGACGAAAAAAGTCTTTACGATTTATCCGGAGTCCCAGTGGAACATCTATCATCATCTATGAGGTGAAAGGCTTGAAATGGGCAGAATCTCAGTACTTTCTGTTACCTGTGCCACTTCAGCTCCTACAGCACTTCCATAAATTATACATGCAAGGGAATGTTGTTGAGAAATGATCAAACTGCATGACAATGGACCGTCTGTATACAGCACTCAACTTTATTACATAAAGGCTTAAGATGCAAGCTACGTGCTGGCTTAACCATTGATGTCAAGGCCAGTAGACCCATTTGGCTAATGAAATGGTTTACAAGGAGCAGAAATAATATTCATACAAAATTACCCTAGTTTGTACATGTCAATGTACAATGTACTGCCTAAAAAGTTGAAGGAGAACTTTAGCACTAAAACAATAAAGGAGTTGACTTCAACTTTTTATTGATGGCCAGTACTTAGGATTCCGGAGGGGTGGATGGGCAGTACCCAGCTGAGGCCACTAGAGTTCTGTAGGAGATGCTTTGTAAAGACTGAATCAGAATTCAAAATATAGAGGTAAAAATCATTGGTTCACTTGACATGGAATGACCCTTCCGGACAATGTTGGTCACAACTGATTGGCAGGGGTGTTGCGTGTCACACTCCCACCGATTAGATAGTGGTGGCCAATCTTTAGGATTCTGGCGGCAGAGATCGGCAGTACCAAGCTGAGGTCACTAGAGTTCTGACAGAGATACTTTGTTCCGGCAGAGTCAGAGAACTTCCGGCCAATGTTGGTAACAGTTTATCGTCAGGGGTGCTGCGTGTCGCACACACACCAATCAGATAATGACAGCTTATCTCTTAAGATATAGGCAATCAATAAAAATGTGGTTGCCAACTCCTTTAACAATAATAAGTCCAATATTAAATGGATCTAATCTGTCAATAGGTAGCAAAATATATCCAACATCAAGTTCATCTAGGTTTGGTCACATTGTGTTTGGTTTTCCCAAAGTGTGTCTTTCTGTGAGGGATTTACCACTCTAGTCCCCAGTTGGGGAGGAGTAAAACCTACGCTGGCGGTCCAGACCACTTCACCTTCAGAAGTACCCCTGGAATAAGGGACAGTCAGAGCTCCCTAGCCTGAGGGCCAGTTTAGGAGCCTCTATTTCCAGTTACTACGTTACCATCCTGACAGCTAGATTTTGTGGACCTCAATGGAGGATAGCCTAGTTAAAAGGCATATTCCCAATCATATTATCATATGGCATTTGACAATCATTGCTCCTTAAAGGGAATCTGTCCCAAACTTTTTGCTACCTCATCAGAGGCGTATTTCACTTACTGGTTTGCTTTCTGTGGTTTTGATGAACTCATTGTTTTATCTGCTGCACATATACAAGTTCTCTGACTAATAAGCTCTGTATGACCTCACTCACATAACTGATTAGCAGCCTTTTGTGTGTACTGTGCATAGGCAGAAAGCTTCCAACCAGTTGTGGGGGTGGGGTTATACAGAACTCATATATATGGAGGACAACATGGCAACAGATTTACTAGTACTCCGATGCTAATCTACAGCTACTAACAGTGTTTTTATCAAAACTACAGCAAGCAGCCCAGTAAGTGACCCATGGCTGGTATCAGTGTCTCTGTCGCTACATTATGGCGCTCTCAGAGTAGGTGGCAAAAATATGCTGAGAGATTCCCTTTAAGAATGGATGGTGGTTACTTCTCAAACCCAGTTTTGTAGTTTTTGCTGCGCAGCAATCAACACATTTTACATTTCTTGTTGCACACTGCATTGAAATTGGTTTCAGAGACCGTTTTTGGAGTGTTCAATGAAAATGGAGTGTTGAAATTGCTGCCTCTCTCCCATAGGGCTTCACTTTCCACATTTCATAGACTAGCTTGAAGCGTGTGTCCTTTTATATGGCGAAAGACGTCTGGCAGGATCTGAGCAAATGTATTGTGTTTATACTATTAAATCAAGTTGTATGTTCTCTGCAGGAAGACAGCTTTAAAAATGCTGCTATCACAAGGATCATTTTCGTCTGGGCAGATCTGTGCTATAACTCAGCTGCGGTCAAGATAGTGCATTCAATGTTCTGGCCGTTGATGGTCTATAGATTTTGACGACAGCAGAAAGCAGTATTTCTTTTGGTTTATTATTTTGCCTCTATCTATTGTACGTCAAATGCAATCTGGAGCGGCAATCGTACTTAAACAATTTTAAATCACGTTACAAAAAACTAGACGCCATTTGTCACAATCCATACAATTGGCAGAATCTGATAAATCATACTACAGAGTCGTAGACTGCTCTCGATCAACTGCTTGGTGGTTAGTCTGTGCTTATTTACTATTGTTATCTAGATTCATGGCAAAGTGCGTCATGCTGAAAAGTCAAAATCAATACACTTTTGGCATTTGATAGATACTGTGTAAATGATTTGTGCATCTTCTTTAGTTTTATGACATTGGATCTGTCTCCCATATGTCTATGGTCTTTACTTGGACTTATTCATTGCATCAGGTATGATCACCGTTTAGGGAGCAAAGCTGTTAGGTGTGCTCGAGGGGCACAGAAATACACCCTACCAAATTCTACCCAATTGTGTCTGCTTACAATGTGACTAGCTTGCTCAGCTTTTATGTATTGTTATATGTTGTATATCTAATCCTCTTTACCCTATTTAGGGAGTTGTTTAGTGGGTTCAACTGAAGATAAAAAGAAACAACCAGCTCACCGCTGTAGTCAGTGTCTTGCAGTCTGGAGCTCGGATACGTTCCTTCCAGGACAGAAGTAATAAGCTCCACAGACTTCAAGCTTCTTTATTCTTAAAATTCATATGAACAGCTTATGCCATCTTTCCAATTGTTATTCCTCTACGCGTTTCTGATGACAGGCATCCTTAATCCTATCATGATTAAGGGTGCATGTGATCTGAAACGCGTTGAAAATAACAATTGGAAAGATAACATAAGCTGTTCAGAAACTGGATTTTGTGGACCTCACCTGAAGATACCCAAGTTAAAAAGAACCTGTCACTAGGTTTTTCTGTTAAAAGCTGCAGCTACCACCAATGAGCCCCTATATACATAATTTTAGAATACTGTATATAAGAGCCCAGGCTGCTCTGCATAACATAAAAAACCCTATATAATACTCACCTAGGTGGTGGTCGAGTACAATGGTTGTTGCTGGTTGCGGGTCCGGCACCTGCTCTCTGCTGCGACTGCTGTCCTCCTTTTTCTCAGCCCAGTGTAGATGACATGTCCTGTGTCACCCACACAGTCTGGCATTGTGGTCCTGCACAGACGCTCTTTAATCTGCCCTGCTAAGGGCAGATCAAAGTACTGTAATACGCAGTCGCGATGGAACGTAAAAGACTGCTCGCGCATGCACACTGCTATACTTTGATCTGGCCTCAGAGTGCAGATCAAAGTACACATGCGCAGGAGCGCAATGGAGGCCTCTGTGTGGATGACACAGGATGTGTCATCCACATTGGGCTGGGAAGGAGGAAGATGGTGATTGCGCAACATGGAGAAGGCGCCGGACCCACAACCAGCGACGCCCACCTGACCAGACCAACTCCTAGGCGAGTATTATAACAGTGTTTTTTACATTATACAGAGCGGTCTGGGCACTTATATACAGTATTCTGGAATACTGTATATAAAAGCTCACTGGTGGTGGCCGCATCTTATAAGGGAAAAACCTGATGACAGGTTCCCTGTAAAAGGCATATCCCCAATTCTCACCTCTACCCTCCATCTATAAGGATGATAAGGATGTCCTCACTGAATAAGAGCTACACAGGTCTATTGCTTTTATGAGAAAAAAGCTAAGTAAGCTTATTTGGCTACCGTATTTCTTTTACCCCAAAGATTTAACTGAATGTCCCTTGAAGAGATGGACACCCTCCAGTTACTGACATGTTTGTTAGTAAATACCAGGACTAAAAAACTATTTTGTGACATCTTATCCAATAATTCAGTTGTGCATCATTCCTCTATAAATCCTCCTACAATTCTATAAATAAATTGCCTAATGGGTGTTACCCCATCCTTGTCCATAGAGTCTGTTCCTACCCAATCTGGCAGTGCCAGCCCAGATTGGGCAATGTGGGATTGTGCAGGGACACACCAGCAACTGGTTACATTGATTTGTCAATTTATTCATACATTTCTAGAAAAAATTACAGAGAAACAATATTATACAATATTCTAAGAAAATATACCTTAAAATTGTAATTTCATAGGGAAGACAAGTATTTCAGTATTTACTACAATGGACATATTTTCATTAGGGGCTGCGGTTCCAGTGACCCGCCACACATGTACCCTACTTCTGTGAATCGTGTCACCATAAATCAATTTCACCACTCATTATTTAAACATAAAGTTGTTTGTTAAGTCCACAATAGGGTAAAATAAAGCTCGTGTTTCCAGCGCCAAATTGTTTTCTGACTCTAAAAGGACTTGCATAACAAAATCCTTAGAAATTGCTTTTTATGTTTAATCTTATGATGTTCTTTAAAGAAAGTAACACAAAACACAGAAGAACGCAAAGTGCACGTAAACACCAAGAAGATTAAAGAGGAACAGTAAAATGTATGATTATAAAGCCGAACGTGATCAAGCACAGAAGGTGAAAAACCCACCTCAATATCTACACTGAAATAATAGCCAAAAGACGTTGACCTTTCCCAACTATTTTTTTGGCAGCACATAAGGGTTATAATTAAAAGTACCAATTTAAAATAATAAGGACCCATTTATATTGTCCAATCGCAGCTGTTATACGACTGCAGAAATCTGTGTACACATTTTATAAATGGTTTAGTGACAAAATGTAGAATTGGTGAAGGAAGGTTTAACTAGATGGACCTAGGTTTTTTTTTCAACCCATGTAACTATGTAACATTGCTAATACGATTGTTCTAAGTACATAGCATTTTGCTGGTGTGTATAGAAGGCTAAAGGCCGCTTTAAAAGCGGCGATTTATCGTGCCATCGCATGTGCGATCGCACCCGCCCCCATCGTTTGTGCGACACGGGCAATTTGTTGACCGTGTCGCACAAAGTCGGTAACCCTCGTCACACGTACTTACCTTCCAAATGACCTCGCAGTGGGCGGCGAACATCCTCCTCCTGAAGGGGGAGGGACGTGCGGTGTCACAGCGACGTTACACAGCGGCCGCCCAATAGAAGCGGAGGGGCGGAGATGAGAGGGACGGAACATCCCGCCCACCTCCTTCCTTCCTCATTGCCGGTGGGACGCAGGTAAGCTGCAGTTCATTGTTCCTGGGGTGTCACACGGAGCGATGTGTGCTGCCTCGGGAACAATGAACAACCGGTGCGCAGAAGGACGATCGATTTTTTGAAAATGAATGACGTGTCAACGAGCAACGATAAGGTGAGTATTTTTGCTCATTCACAGTCGCTCATAGCGGTCACACGCTACGATATGTCAAACGATGCCGGATGTACGTCACTAACGTCGTGACCCCGACGACATATCGTTTGATATATCGTAGCGTGTAATGGGCCCTTAACACTAGGGAACTAATAGCCCTACAAACTTTCTCTTCCAAATTGCATGAACTCCAATAGAGATATTTAGTGTCTCTAATATAATATACAAATCAGCCTCTTCAGAAGGAAGAGAATTTGATCTCTGGCACCATGCATTGGATTTAACAATCCTAAAAGTCAATATCAACCATTTTATTTAAGGGAGAATGTTAATATAATGTAAATTATTGGTCAGTATAAAACCTATAGTGACTATGTGTGTGTTATAAAAAGGGACAGCAGACCTACTGTCACGCACGTGGCTAGCGGGGTTTACGTACACAGTGAGGAACACAGGGAACACATTGGTCACGATACAACGGAGATCGCTGCCGCTAGGAAGACGGGTGAGGGGACACCACCTGAACTCACCTCAAGCTGATTCCTGAGCTCCCTATCATCCCTATACAGGTTCTTGCTGCGACCTGTCGCTGAACTGGATACCTTGGGCCCTCAGCTAGCCCTACACTCACCCTGGCTAGTGAGTAGGCGGACAAGATCACTAGACTCACCACTACAATACAGAAACACAAGGGTAGGAATATAAACAGGTGAAATAAACATGCAAAGGAAAAAGATTCTAAGCATATTCAGTACAGCAAACACCACCGTTGCACACAACAAGACAAACTTCTTCCAGAGCAGGCATCTTCCAAAGTGAACCACATGGAATTGAGGGATTCATTTTCTATCACAGGCATCATGTGATCATATCACATGACTTAAGTAGTGAAAGGGAGTGATCCCAAAGGTCCGCAGCTGAGATTGGAAGCTACAGCCAGGAGCCAGGTAGGAAAGGGTGCTTAACCCTTACAGTACCACAAGCAAGGAGATGTTATCAAATAACAGCAGTGAACCTGCCAGCTGCAAGGCGCTGTGACCTTCTGACATCAGCTTTACCGGGGGTCTTCTCCGAGCGAGATACATTCATGACACCTACTACTGTAACCAGCATTGAATGAAGCAGCTGATAATTGGGAATAGCAATCATCTTACCATACAACTTAAGAAAAGGAAGAATAAATATCTGGAAATGTGCCCTCTCATTGTGGATGTTTAGATAATCATAAACAAAGGCCAAAATGTGGAGTTTTTAGGCTAAAAGTAACAATGTTTATTGATACGTAGTAACACAAATGCCCACAAAAATAGTACAAATACTTTGCACACAGGTGACATAATGATCAAGATTACAGTGCTGCCCTATAACAAGCACAGTAGATGTATAAAAGCACAAAAACCCTACAGAAATAATGCAAATAGTATACATAAAGTTGGCACAATGGTCATACATAAATAGTGGGTGGGCACATGTAAAGTGGTGAATCATACCAAATTTAAAGTGCAATATGAGGAGTAAAGATGAGGAGTAAAGATGAGCGAACCTTTGGAGTTTTGGTTCGCTGGCAGCAAACGAACCGAACCTCTACGTGACTGAACCTTGGATAAAGAGGTTCGGAAACACTGATTGGCAGTTTGAGTCTCCGCCCACATACAGCCAGCCATAAGCAGATCACATTCGGGGAAGGTGGGCGTGTATTTTCAAATTCTTTGGGGGGAAGCACACTACATGTGATCACGCTGTTGTTGCCTCCAGTGTGAGCTGTTCAAACACTGGAACCGGCTCGCACAGGGCTATGCACCAAGCATACCTGAGCACAGCATTGCTCATGTAAGTTAAGTTCGCAAGTAAAGCATCTAAACCCCGAACCCTGTGTTCTTTAGTTGGTGTTCGGTTTGAAAACTAAACCTCAGGTTCGCTCATCTCTAATGAGGAGCCAGCACATTGCAAAGAGGGACCCTCTGAAATGCAAAGGTAGTGGGCATATATAACATAGCAAATAGAAAGCGCAAACTGAGAAACCAGCACAAAATAAGAACCCCTCAGGGGTCCCTTTAAGCCGAAAAACTGCACAGCTCCTCTTTTAAGATGTATGCTTTTATAGGGCGGCTACTTCTCTGACCATAATTGGTGAAGCCATAATCCTCCATGGTCTATCTTTCCAAATAGTTATATACCAGATCCATTTTGTTGGATTAAATGTTTTGGTAATCTGTAGACAGGCTGGAATCACCAACTGCTGATACACAAGGTAAAAATCAGAAATACCTGGTGTTAGTGTATGGTAGACTTAAAGGGTTGTCACCGGTCAGAAAATCTTGGTCCCAAGTAGCAGTTTCTTATAAAAAAACAAACAAATTGTGCTTTACTGACCACCACTGAGTCTAGCGCTGAGTCTCTGCCGCTTCTCCTAGTGTCCTTTATTGACATTGGTGGTGTGGTAACCAATCACAAAGTTCAGCAGCTCTGCCAGGGTCAATGGACTCCCCACTCCGAGCTGCTGAACTCCCCGATTTACTGCCATGCAGTCTACTTGACGCTGTGAGCAGCAACACAGCTTCAGTGCTGGACCTAAGGAGGGTGAGTAAAAGCTCGGTTTGTTTTTTTAAAACGGCGCCTTGAGACCAAGATTTTCTGAATGGAGACAACCCTTTTAAATGGGAATTTCTACATTTCTACTTTGAATAAACTTTGTTTAAATCAATAGGACAGGTAAAAAAAAAACAACTCTTTGTAATCTATCTTATTAGAGAAATCAGATTCCTTCCACACTTAGAAGACATTTCAGTCTCTCCTCCCTGGCCTCCTGAACTTGTCATTCCCCGGAAAAGACAGCGCAGATCTGTATTGTTCAGACAAGATGGACTGCCAGCTCGCTGTGGTGTCCTATGACACAGCCCATTATAGTCTAAGGAATGGAGACGGGGTAGGAGAAGATAAGACTGAGGAAACAAGCAGCGGGAGAAACAGTAAGATTGTGCTGAACTATCTAACAAGTCTTTTATTTCACTACAGTGCTGGATTCATATCTACACTGACCATAACTGCTGGGTAATTTCCTCAATATTGCTGCTTTTTTCTGTGTGCTAATAAAGGAATGAAGAGCAGGAATCCCTCTCTGTCTGCTGGGCTGTGCAGTATATGGGAGAGATGATAGCAGCTGCTATCCTCCCACCAGCTCAGAGTGGATTGCAAATTATAGATAGAGTCTTTAGAAGGGAAAACTATTAAACGTTCCAGAGACAATTAATTTAGAGTACTCACACAGGGCAATTCATTCTGAAAAGTTACTTTAAAGTACAGTTACCCTTTAATCTAACCAGATACTACATTCAAATACACAAACCAGGTAAGAGATAAAGGACAAATAAATATCCCTCAACCAAGCCAACAACCCAAGGCTATCACTGTTATAGTAATGTCTTCTCATATGTTCCAGTAAGACAATACAAGTATTTTTAGACGCGTGATCATCCCCCACAAGTGAAAACTGCTTATATTGGGCATGCAAGTCAAATACATCTAGCTAGTAGCTACTGCTCTAATTCTCCTGCTCTGAAACTGACAATCTGCTCATTCTCAGTGGGTGAATCCATATAGTTGGACAGGAGACCTTCCCCCATTCCCTCTAATCTGGAAGAGTTTCAGCAGGGGAACAAGGATTACACAACAGGCAGTGGATAGCAAGTCAGTAAAAAATTGAGATCTAGTGGCCGTCATTTTGAAAACAATATAAGTTTTAAAGTGTATCTAAACAGTTCTACATTTTTTATTTAATACAGTGGAACCTCGGTTTACGAGTAACCCGGGGTGCGAGTATTTCGCTATACGAACAAAGCTTGCTGTAAATTTGTAACTCAGTTTACGAGCAAGCTTTGCTGTACCAGCAAATACTCAGCGCACACACTTCCGGTTCCATATTTTCACCGCGCTCTGAGCCGCTCTTGCAGTCTGCACAAACACACACAAGCACGCACAAACACACACGTACAAGCACGCACACACACACACACACACACATATTATGCTCACCTTACCTTCTGTTCCATCGCGGCCTTCCGGTTCTTGTAGTTCGCCGGTACAGGATGTGTATCGGGTAACCATGGAGGAATGGAGGATGGAGGAACGTCCGCTGTCAGCCGCTACTCAAAGGCAGCACGCTGGCCAATCAAAGGCAAGTGGAAGATCCGGCATCGGTCGCGATGGTTAACCGATACACATACTGTACAGGCGAACTAGAAGAACCATGAGGCCGGCGATGGAACGGAAGGTAAGGTCATCATAATATGTGTGTGTGTGTGTGTGTGTGTGTGTGTGTGTGTGGAATGGCACAATAGGGGACCAGGATGGGACATTGAATAAGTTGTGGAACGAATAGTCTGCATTCCAATGATTTCCTATGGGAAATCTTGCTTTGCTAGACGAGTAACTTGGTGAACAAGCACACTCCCAGAACAGATTGTTCTCGTAAACCAAGGTTCCACTGTACAGCTCTTTAAGTGTCCAAGGACGAAGACCTCAGCTCACCAGGAAGAAGCACTTAGGAGCACAATTCATCATTGCATTTTGCTAGTAATTTTTTTTTTTTTTTTTTGGGGGGGGGGTGAATACCTCTCAATTAGACACTTTTCTATTTGTGACAAAATCAAAAAATTTGTGCCTCTTTTCAAGTTGTGTTTTAGGTTTTTTTATTTTTATGTCAATGTTGCTTTTTCAGATGTTTTCAACTAATTCATGAGATGCAACAATTTAAAATGGCGCTAAATTGCCGCAACTCTATTTCACTCTCTCCTGAAGCGATTTATATCAATTAAAAAGTAGCTTTTTTTTTTTTTAGACATTTTTCAAAACGTGCAACATTTTTGTCCTTAAAGCAGGCTTTACACGCTGCGACATCGCTAGCAGATGCTAGCGATGGTGAGCGTGATAACACCCGTCCCTATCGTTATGCCGATATTTGGTGATCGCTGCCGCAGCGAACATTATCGCTACGGCAACGTCACACGCACTTAACTGGTCGTCGTCGTCGCTGTGACTGCCGAACAATCCCTCCCTCAAGGGGAGGAGACGTTCGGCATCACAGCGACGTCACCGTGACGTCACTAAGCGGCCGGCCAATCAAAGCGGAGGGGCGGAGATGAGCGGGACGAACATCCTGCCCACGTCCTTCCTTCCGCATTGCTGGCGTGTGGCAGGTAAGGAGAGGTTCCTCGTTCCTGCGGTGTCACATGTAGCGATGTGTGCTGCCGCAGGGACGAGGAACAACTTCGAACACGCGACAGCAGCGATATTTGAGAATGGACCCCCATGTTAACGAGGAGCGATTTTGGATGTTTTTGCAACGATCCAAAATTGCTCCTAGGAGTCACACACAACGAGATCGCTACAACGGCCGGATGTGCATCACAAAATCCGTGACCCCAACGAGATTGCATGTAAAGTCCGCTTTAGAGTTGAAAAACCGTCAAAGGCAAAAAAAGGGGCTTTGTGCAAAATTCATGAATTGTGTAGGTCATCTTGATGAATTTGACGCAAAAAATGTTGGCAAAAACCACAAATAATAAAAGGAATGATAAATTGGGCTGTTAGTGCCTATAGACTTTCTATTGCGCCCAACCATGTGTGTGCTTGTTCACAGGCTGAGCGCTTCTGCCCTATGGTTTCCACTATTAATGACAGGCTCATGACCATGACCTTCACCAATCTAAAAAACATGTAAGGCTGCATTGTAGAAAAAAAAATTACAAAGGTTTAGTAATTTCTTAAATAAAGTGATTTGCGGATTGTCTATTTATTATCCACTAAATGAGATCAAATGAGACTTCTAAGGACTTTACAGAATCGACTTTTAGACCTGTATTTCAAACACTGATCTCTTGTTAATGTGAATACGTGATGCTCAGTAAGAGCGGAGCCAGCACAGATTTTATAGCATTTTATTGCAGAAAATGATTAGTATTACATTCCCTCAGTATTTCTGCATAGACTTAAATCTTACTTAATGAGAATAGAAATTCCTCGTCTCGTTTTGAAGCTTCTCCAAGTCGCTTTGCATCATATTATATCACAGATGGAGACATGTGTTTGAGGCTCGCACAGATAACATTTATTTTACTATAATACTATTTATCTTATTGTCATCTTCCAGCTTATTTCATAGGAAAGAAATATCACAATATTAACATTTCAGCACTTTATGACCTAGCAGTCCTCAGGCTAACATTACTTTTTATTTCTATTTCAGTTCCTTGAGTCCTATTGTCATGGTCAAAATGAAGAAGGAAAAGTCTATAGGGTGCTTTACACGCTGCGATGTCGTGAGTGATAGCACCCGCCCCTGTCAATTGTGCGACATTTGGTGATCGCTGCTGTAGCGAACATTATCGCTACTGCAGCGTCACACGCACATACCTTTACAGCGACGTCGCTGTGACCGCCGAACAATCCCTCCTTCAAGGGGGAGGTGCGTTCAGCGTCACAGCGGCATCACTAAGCGGCCGTCCAATAGAAGCGGAGGGGCGAAGATGAGCGGCCGGAACATGCCGCCCACCTCCTTCCTTCCTCATTGCCGGTGGACGCAGGTAAGGAGATGTTCGTCGTTCCTGCGGTGTCACACATAGCGATGTGTGATGCTGCAGGAACGACGAACAACCAGCGGCATGCACCACCAACGATAGTATGAGAAGGAGCGACGTGTCAACAATCAACGATTTTTGACATTTTTGCGATCGTTTATCGTCGCTCCTTGGTGTCACGCGCTGCGATGTCGCTAATGGTGCCGGATGTGCGTCACTAACGACGTGACCCCGACGATATATCGTTAGCGATGTCGCAGCGTGTAAAGCACCCTTATAGGTGGATATATCTCTAACAGCTTTGTTTCTTTGTATGAAATTACTGCAGGGCTAGAAAAATCTCCAGAGCCGGATAGCCAATGGTGCCTAAAATTTGCTACGGATGTCTTTTTTGTATTGTTTTCCATTACATAGATACATATGGTTGAATGAAAGGCATACTCAACGGGAAGGGAGAGTATAAACCAAAAACAAAGAAAATACATAGGACCCATATTAAAGCATACTGCCACTCAAAAATGTAATAAAACCAAAGAAAACACTGAGATTTAAACGCAGTTACAAAAGTGTGTATATTAATACATGTATGAAGAGATAAAAAAAATGACTGATAGAAACTGATTGTGAAAAGCAAAAAAGCTATTTTATTATCAATAGTCATAGAAAAAGATCCATACAGAAAACACACAAATAAAAAACGATGGTAAAATGGACAGATCAGGGAAAAGAAGGAGTGGAAAGATGAACCTGCATATAGATGGACAAAGTAATGTGGGCACGGGCTAAAAGGCGAGGGTTTGATTACACCAATGTGCACATATATCCAGCAAAAAGCTTATGGCATAGAAAAAGCCCACACTGCTGTCACCAATGCACAAACTGTAGTAAACTGGTGCAGTTTAAATGAGCAGGAGAAAGCCAGGATATAAAGTGCAGAAAAAGTCACCATTACTTACCCAACGTGCCACACCGGTCAATTAACTCGGTGAAGTGTCATCACAGAAAGCCATGTGATCGTGACCCATGTGAAACGCCCCACATATGTGTTAAAGTAAAGGAGCCGCCATCTTTGAAGTGGGCAACAGGTGTGGGCAACAAGAATTACATATATAAAATATATATTTAAGCCCACAATATATCTCTGTACACACCACTAAGACTATAACAATGTACATATAAATATATATATATACAAAAAGGTAAACAGACATATTTAATTTCTCAAACATTTAATAGATGATCCGGGCTTCCAACATCATAAAGTTGTTCATAACGAGGCAAAAGGGGAAAGATAAAGTGCAAAGTGCTGTAAAATAAAATAAACAACAAAGACACAAAATTAAAAACAGGATCATTAATGGGCTATACAAAAGGTCCACAGAATAACAGGGATAAAAGACATATAGCAGGACAGGCTATTTACAAAAACGGAGAGAAACTAAGTTGCTCATTAAGACCCATCGGAGTAAGTGTACCCAATCAGAAAATCCATTTGCTCTCAAGCTGGGATAATGCGCGCTTGATATTTTCTCTGAGAATGCCCAGCTTGAGGACATCAATCTCTCGAATTTTCAGACTGGTAAGGTCTCCATTATGACATTCTTTAAAATGTTGTGGAATAGTCCGGAGCGTTGTGACATCATCACTCTCGACAGACGCAGCAATGTCAAGAACATGTTCTCTCGTTCTACGGCTCTCGGGTGGTCAATCCAACATAGATTTTATTACAGCCACAAGTGACATAGTAGATGACCCCTCGAGTGTTGCAAGAAATATAGTGCCTAATCTGATAAGTCCTTCTACCGTCGGCGGATGAGGAAGTTGTAACTCTCACAATGTTGCTACATCCCACACATGAGCCACATGGATAACACCCCAAAAGAGGTTGTTTGTGGCCAAAAAAGCTTCACGAATATAGTGGCTATGGACTAGAAGATCCTGGAGGCTCCTGCCTTTCCTTGCTGTCATGAGAGGCCTTTCAGGCAGTAGATCCCTCAAGAAAAGGTCCGTTCTCAAAACAGGCCAATGTCTAATTAGAATATTCCTTAGATCATCCCACTCGGTATTAAAAGTGGATATAAAGCGAGCCGTGTATCTCCCTGCACTAGATTCCATTCTGTCAGGTAGCAGCTTGCTTCGTGGAGTATTCTTGGCCCGATTATATCCTTTCTTAATGGACCTCCTACTGTAGCCCCTCCTAATGAATCTATCCTGCAAATCAGAGGCTTGTGCCTCAAAGTGCTGTTCCGTAGAGCATATCCTCCTCATTCGCAAAAACTGCCCCACTGGAATGGCCCGAATAGTGGCAGGTGTGTGAGAGGAGGCAGCATGTAAAAGAGCATTGACCGTTTTTTTTTACGGAAAACATCAGTCTCAACGATCCCATCAGCTGTTTGTTTTTATATCCAAAAAGTCCACCTCAGAGTTATCAAACGAATGGGTCAGTCTAATATTTAGACTGTTCCCATTCAGAGCGGTCAAGAAGTCTTCAAATTCTGAGACAGTTCCACCCCAGATGACAAGAACGTCATCGATGTAACGCAGCCAGCACTGCACATGGGAAGTGGCTGAGTAACCACCGCCTTAATACCTCCCTCTCCCAGGAAGAGGTTGGCATAAGACGGGACACAGGTCCCTCCCATTGCAGTGCCATGCTGGTTGAATGAAAGGCATACTCAACAGGAAGGGAGAATATGTGGATGAAGGGATAGGTTACATTTTAGATTCTTTAGTATAGACCACATTAAGAAAAAAAGAAGAAAAATAACAAAAGCCATGAAACTATAACGCATTATTCAATTACTGTAATCTCTAAAAAACAAAAAACTTCTTGTTCTCAAGGGGCGATCAGACCTGATGTCCAACTTCAAATTAGATGGCTATTATACGAAATAAATAAAAATATACAATAAGAAGAAAAAGGGGGGCTGTATGGGTATTAAAATTCAGAATTCCTAAGAGAAAATAAAAATTCTGTCCACAGCAATCAGCAGGATTAATCACATTTGTAGATTTGTAGTAATATTCAGGGAAATAAGTCTTCATTTTTTTGCCCTTACTTTATTCCTTCAGCTTCCTTTTTATTTAGTTCTACTTTCTATGAGGAGTTTGGCCCACATGATCTTCAGGGGCGAGTCTTTAGGCTGCTCTCCACAATCCAACAAACTGATCAAAAAATTACAAGGGTGGGTATCTTTCCTAAAGTAGTCATAAAACCTATAGAAGAAAAACGTTTTGATCATGTATACATGTATACATCTATTTTCATATATTATTGAATGAAGTATATGTAAAGAAGATATCTAATTATATATCGTGATATTTATTACCATAGAGCTTTTTTCCCTGTATTATTCTTTTCTATTTTTAGTAATGTTTTTAATACTAATAATGAAAAAAAAATTTGATTTTTTCTTTTTGTTATATGTCGTTCTTTCTTCTATAGGTTTTGTGCTCTCCATTATTACCCTATGAGCTACACTACATCTACTTGGTAAAGGACATACAATTTAATGCTAAATTTAAAGGCCTGTATATCTGGAACCATACGGCGGACTAAAGAGAACAGTATGAAAAATATAAGACCAAAACTTGTCACTTTTGACCTATTGACAGGGTCTCTTTAAAAGAGTTTTCCAGTCTTGGAGGTCTGCAGTCACTCTATTTGACTGTAGACTTGTGAATCCTCACAGCGAGCAGTGTGCATGCGGTCAGGGTTCTTCTGTCCCGGCGCCGACAGAAAGTATGTGATTGCATATATTCAGTCACGTAATAACTAGATGTGCACAGTGAATACCAATGAATAGCAGTGAATTGAGTGAGGCCAGACACGTCTAGATGGAATGAGGCTGACAATATGCAAATCAAACACCTCCAGGCACATGATCACTCACACACGCAGAGCCTGCAGACTTGTGTCCCAAGCATGGACGATCCCTTTAAGGAATAAGCTGATGATCTTCCATGGAGAGTTGCTGTTAGGGGTACTTCTCACATAGCGAGATCGCTAGCGAGATCGCTGCCGAGTCAAAAGTTTTGTGACGTACCAGTGACCTCATCAGCGATCTCGCTGTGTGTGACACTAAGCAGCGACCTGGCCCCTGCTGTGAAATTGCTGATTGTTACACACTGTTCTGGTTCATTTTTTGCTCGTTGGTCTCCCGCTGTGCAGCACACATCGGCGTGTTTGACGGTGGGAGATCAACAAGCACCGACTCTGTGTAAACAGCGTACACTGGTAGCCAGGGTAAATATTGGGTAACTAAGCAAAGTGCTTTGCTTAGTTACCCGATATTTACACTGGTTACCAAGCGCAGAGTTGTTGGTGGCTGGTCGCTGGTGAGATCTGTCAGCTCACCAGCGACCATGTAGCAACGCACCAGCGATCCTGACCAGGTCATATCATGGTCAAAATCGCTGGTACGTCATTTAGTGAGACGATACCCTTAGGCTGGTTTCAAACAACTTTTATGGTGGAAGTACAGATTAAGATGTCTGGACCAGTCTGGGTTTCAGACAGAAACTCAACATACTCATAAGTATAATTGAGGGTATTGAGTTTGGGTCAGGAAACCCAAAGTCAGTCCGGATATCATGGTCTGCACTTGGACACTTAAAAGTCACTTATGGGAAACTGGCCTTAGCCAATATTTAGCTATGGATTAGCGAAGTGATGTAGATTGTGAGCCCTAGCGGGCAGAGTCCTCTATCCTCCTGTACCTGTCTGTGCCTTTGATTGTTTATGATTACTGTACTTGTCCCTATTATCTATACCGCTTTTCACATGTAAAGCAACCGAGAGAGAAACAGACAGATATAAGCCCCCGTCACATTTAACGACTTACCAACAATCCAGAAAACGATGCGACTTGATAAGGATCGCTGGTAAGTCGCTGGGAGGTCGCTGGTGAGATGTCACGCAGTCAGATCTTACCACAGAAGCAGTAACGATCAGCGACCTGTATAACGATCTCGGCGGGCGTTGGGACTGTGTTAGGAGGTCGTTGGTAGGCATCAAACACAGTGATGTGTCCTGCCCAGCAGGACATCGCCTTTGAAGAAAATGGTCCCAACCATTCAGCAAAGACTAGTGATCTCACAGCAGGGGCCTGATCGCTGGTAGGTGTCACACATAACGAGATTGCTGCTGTGCACGAAAACGGTGCTGCAACAACGATCTCGTTAGCGATCTCGTGTGTGACGGGGCCTATAGAGAGAGAGACAGACAAAGAGACAGAGAGGGAGGGAGGGAGAATGAAAGAGTGGGAGAGAGGGAGAGTGGGAGGGAAACAGAGAGACAGTTACTATCCTGGGCAACGCCAGGTACTACAGCTAGTAAATAACAATAATAATAATTATAAAGTGCCAATCCTGAAGAGGAGTTGTCAGTGCATAGAACAGGCACACGGATATTGAGTTGGGAAAAGCTATGTATCTTAGAATGCAGTTATTTTGGGAGATTGTCATTTGCTTTTTTTTTGTCTTATGAAGAAAAACATCCTTGGACTTGTCTCTTACTGAAAACCTACGATATGCAGAGAGGAAAAAGCAGTCGTGCTTCTGCTTTGTATCCTAGTGAGGTCAACAAGTAACAACCGCTTAAGTACAGCCGGAGAGAGGAGGCTTCAATTCCGAAGAAAGGAAGTTTTACAAAGGCACAGTGGATAGTTTATAATTCTTCGATGCTTTTTATACAATTTATACAAGAGGAAAACACTCAGGATCCGTATACGTGTTAATGCATATCATTGTGAGTTTGTATGAGTGGAGCATGAATGCATTATTTCATATCTATAGAGGCCGGTATAGCCGAATTCAGCGACAGCTCCTGCATACTTCACCTTACTACAGTGAAATGGTTGGGAAAAAAAAACAACTTCCAGCAATCAATTCTCTTTATTCCAGTCATGTTTTAGGGAACAGCCCGGATAGCAGCTTTATCTCTGAGAGTTATATGTCACTCATTGCTCGGGTTTAAATTGGAAGCCTAGAGGCATATATAGGCTCCGTGGCGTTTGCTCCTCATGTGAAAAGGTTTGAAAATCATTTGTATCGGTTCTTATTTCCCTATTAATCATGAGATGAATCCGAGCTCACCGCAGCCTGTGGAAATGGAGTGAAATTACATTTTAAATGTGCATTAAAATAGCTGCAATTTGCGATATGACAGCTAGGATGTGATATTAACTAAAAGCTGCAAACTGCAGGCTGGCATCTTTTATACACTATACAATAAAGAAAAAGAAAGAAAGGGAAAACAGCAGTGAAATGAGGGAGCAAATTATATCCGTGACGCTCATTTCTCATTCACTCCTCTGATGATGGATAAGTAGTCCTTGTCTGGACTAATTGTGGCCATTTATTGTACCTTACAGAATTTAGCTTATTTATTATACCGTGTGTACAAAGAGATCCATAACACATGTATAGACCTTCATTGTTAGGTATAAGTCTGTGTGCTTTTAGGGAGGCTGTATTAATACTTATCACAGGTGCTCTTTTGAGCTGACCGGCTATGACATTGTAAAATGATCCCAGTATATACATTTTCCCCACAAGTTTATGTCATTTCATTCAACTTTTTTAAGTTAACAACATTGAAACTACCTACAAATGTCACCAAAAGGCTGACTGTAGGGACTGGATACAGAAGGCTGACTGGAGGGATCGGGATACAGAAGGCTGACTGGAGGGATCGGGATACAGAAGGCTGACTGGAGGGACTGGATACAGAAGGCTGACTGGAGGGACTGGATACAGAAGGCTGACTGGAGGGACTGGATACAGAAGGCTGACTGGAGGGACTGGATACAGAAGGCTGACTGGAGGGATCGGGATACAGAAGGCTGACTGGAGGGATCGGGATACAGAAGGCTGACTGGAGGGACTGGATACAAAAGGCTGACTGAAGGGACTGGATACAGAAGGCTGACTGGAGGGACTGGATACAGAAGGCTGACTGGAGGGATCGGGATACAGAAGGCTGACTGGAGGGACTGCATACAGAAGGCTGACTAGAGGGATCGGGATACAGAAGGCTGACTGGAGGGACTGGATACAGAAGGCTGACTGAAGGGACTGGATACAGAAAGCTGACTGGAGGGACTGGATACAGAAGGCTGACTGGAGGGACTGGATACAGAAGGCTGACTGAAGGGACTGGATACAGAAAGCTGACTGGAGGGACTGGATACAGAAGGCTGACTGGAGGGATCGGGATACAGAAGGCTGACTGGAGGGATCGGGATACAGAAGGCTGACTGGAGGGACTGGATACAGAAGGCTGACTGGAGGGACTGGATACAGAAGGCTGACTGGAGGGATAGGGATACAGAAGGCTGACTGGAGGGACTGGATACAGAAGGCTGACTGGAGGGACTGGATACAGAAGGCTGACTGGAGGGATCGGGATACAGAAGGCTGACTGGAGGGATTGGGATACAGGAGGCTGACTGAAGGGACTGGATACAGAAGGCTGACTGGAGGGACTGGATACAGAAGGCTGACTGGAGGGACTGGATACAGAAGGCTGACTGGAGGGACTGGATACAGAAGGCTGACTGGAGGGACTGGATACAGAAGGCTGACTGAAGGGACTGGATACAGAAGGCTGACTGGAGGAATCGGGATACAGAAGGCTGACTGGAGGGATCGGGATACAGAAGGCTGACTGGAGGGACTGGATACAGAAGGCTGACTGGAGGGACTGGATACAGAAGGCTGACTGGAGGGATCGGGATATAGAAGGCTGACTGGAGGGATCGGGATACAGGAGGCTGACTGAAGGGACTGGATACAGAAGGCTGACTGGAGGGACTGGATACAGAAGGCTGACTGGAGGGACTGGATACAGAAGGCTGACTGGAGGGACTGGATACAGAAGGCTGACTGGAGGGACTGGATACAGAGAAAGGCGTCCCATCACTTTGTTTTTTTATATAAAGTTTACACACAATAAAGATAGAATCCCAACATATTCAGAGCTCAGAAATGTTACTTGTGTTGAGGGTTGGATCACATGACCGGAGAGAAGAGAATCAGATTGATTATGGTAATGCCAAAACTCTGATACAAGTTTGGACAAAGTTTGAGCATAGTGTGCTCCGATTCTCTCCATATTCTTCATTGTGAGAGGCGGAAATCAGACATCATCTGAGTGCAGTCCGATGATTTCCAAGCATCCATGGACATGAATAGGTGAGTAGTTTCAGATTGGTTAAATAACAACATAAAAAATTGGATAGCTCTAGTCCAATATATAGGTTGGTGTCAGCGAGCCCTTAAAGGGAATCTGTCAGCAGGTTTTTGTTACCTCATTTGAGAGCAGCATGATTATGCTGGGAAAGAGATCCTATCCTGCCCACACCAGGCTCTGTATAGTGATTGTAGATTGACAGTGATGTATTAAATCAGAGGAGGGGTGTGCAAGGCTGCAGTGCACGTGACATTGTAGTGATACATAGACCACTATTAGGATAACAACCAAGGTGGAGTTACACGAAAACCACTTAATCACACCTCTGTAAAAATAAATTATTTATTCAAATTAATGGTAGAAAAATATACGACACCAAATATCTGACATAGACACGAAAACACAGTGGTCAAATACGGCCTAGTGGAGAGCAGAGGGAGCGTGCAAAGATAGATAGTTGATAGTTTAATGGCTCTCAGTGAACTAGGAGGGACTACAATACTCCTCAACTCCTCCTGCCTGCTTGCGGAGAGTGTTGTAAAGTTTTGAACACTCCCCGCTCCGGGTGGCTGTCCCTATATATCCCTGTACTCCACTGACCTATACCACCACCACCAGGTGCATTGTGAGACGACCAGGACAACATATAATGTATTAAAATCTGTTGGTTCCTGACTAGGATTGCAGACTATGCTGCAGTCCAGGTACTGTAAACAGCAGTTTAGGACAGAGCTGATGGGCCCGACGAGACCGGTACCCACAGCTCCTCCCGACGCGTTTCCCCCCCTCCTAAATAAATGTTCGGGGGTTCATCAGGGGTGATTTAGCCAACAAACACTTGGAACTGCATCCAAGTGTGATGTAATAACAGCAGCAGGATATGCTTGTACAATATAGCTTGATACCATCAACACAGAGGACTACAGGTGTCCCCCTTCTTAGGTCCACTTTTCTTCTCCTCCAACATGTAGTATTAGTGTTGTTCCGTATCTAGCATCACCATATCCATAGTAGGTAAATGATGCATAATGTTCTCCAGGACCAGTCAGCCCTTTGGCGCCACTTCTAGGCCTTTGCTATAAGTCTGAATGAAGGTTTTAGATGGTAGGTGATATACACTTTGGCACTTAAGATGAAGTGCAGCGTGCATTTACTAACAGAGAAAATGTCTGCCCTCTCTTAAATTGTGGATCCGGCTCCCCTGGTTAGCTCCCTGGGCACTGGTATTTCATTAGAGGAAGCCCTAGGTGTTTCCTTAGTGGAAATCCTGCTTCAGATCCCACCAGTACATGAACACGTCCAGCAAGAGGCTCAGTCTATAGTGACCAAGGTACCAGGCGCTTAGACGTATAAAGTTCCTCAGGGCGCAACAATGTGACCTCCCGGGCTGACGATCCAATGGTCCGTACTGTCCCTGCTACCTGCCTGTTGTAGTGATAGCAATGAGAAGTCCTGCTGCTTAGACAAACATAACAAATAAACAACAGATCAGACCTTGACAAGACAGGCATCCCTGAATTCTCTGTAAATTCTCTGAAAATCCCTTGCAGCATGCACTCTTCAGCTTACAAAGCAAAAACTTGCTGACAGATTCTCTTTAAAGGGAATCTGTCACCAGGTTTTTGCTACCTCATTTGAGAGCAGCATGAGACAGCAACCCTGATTCAAGTGATGTACCATTTAGTTTACAGCTGAGATAGAGATTTCTCTGCTGTAGAGGTAGCAATGCTCAGAAAGCTAATTGCACCCACACCACAGCTCTCTATGTACTTTAAATATTGACAGTAAAATGCTAATCGGTGGTGGAAGTGTGGTTGGACCAGGAGGCATGTGGGAACCTAGTCAAACAGTGATAATCTCCTGCTGATAAAACACCGATTGTATTGAAAAACAGTCCACGGCCTAATAAGTGACACATCACTGAAATCAGTGCCTCAGCCCCTACCAGATGGTGCCCTTACATTACATAGCAAAAACCTGCTGACAGATTCCCTTTAACCACATAAATATTAAGATAAAACCCTCCAATGTAAAATAATGAAAGACCAGAGGCTGCAAGAGTGGTAACTGTATTCTGCCATTACATCTGCAGGGTTATCAAATTTCAAGATTCAGAAATGGGTGTTTAGTCACATGTCAACTCTTGCCCAAATTTGGGAAAATCATGTAATGAATTGAATATGTCAATACTTCAAAGGGTGTCTGTCAACTCAAAATGACTGTCCAATCCAGGTGCTTGGTGCACTCTTGGTGCAGCCAAACAGTTCACCTGTCTGCAAAAAAGAAAAATAAAATAGATTTCTTGACACCGCAGAGTGCTGCCAAAACTTCTCTTTTTTATGATAACAGTTCACTCCACCTTCCCATCTATTTGTTTTCTATGTCTCTGCTCATCTTTAGCACTTGTACTACTAAAGATAGCAATCAAGGAAGAGAAGAGGACTGACTGGTTGAAAAGCAGTAGGTGGGAAGATGTACTGAACAGCTCGGCCACACCAAGGGTGCACCAAGCAATTATTTGCTTGTTTAGCTCAAAAAAATGAATTAAAAACTGCATTGTCAGAAAAAAACCACTGTGTGTGAAAGGGGCTTATAAACTCTCTAAGGGTATGTGCGCACGTTGCTTTTTACCTGCTTTTTACCTGCTTTTTTGCTGCTTTTTCTTCTGCGCTGTTTAATGCCAAAATGGATGTGTTCTTCTATTCAAGCAAAGTCTATGGGAATTTGGGTTTCTTGTTCACACTATGTTGTTCAAAATGCTGCCTTTTTGAGGCAGAACTTTGGTCAAAAACTCAGCTTTTCAAAGAAGCAACATGTCAATTGTTTTTGCCATTTGGGTTTTGCACTGCAAAGCTGAGTTTTTGACCAAAGTTCTGCCACAAAAAGGCAGCATTTTGAACAACATAGTGTGAACAAGAAACCCAAATTCCCATAGACTTTGCTTGAATAGAAGAACACATCCATTTTGGCATTAAACAGCGCAGAAGAAAAAGCAGCAAAAAAGCAGGTAAAAAGCAGGTAAAAAGCAACGTGCGCACATACCCTAAAGTTAGTGCTCCCTTGTAGACAGGTAGATTGAGTGTGTGGAATAGACTGTGGTGGTGACCATCTGATAAATGCTTTTCTGCCATCCAATCTGACATTGTAGTTTTCACTCTATATATATGTAAACCATCGCAGGCTGCGGTTCCATGAGGACAGGAGGGTTATTAAGTAACTCAATAAAGGAGCGACAAAGACAAATGCACAGCGAGGCTAAAAGTAGAAACTCCGAAAGTATAGTAAATCTTGAGCCTGAAAGTCACAAGATTGGTCCCAAACCCTCTAGGTGTCTAATCGCCAGTTAAGTATCACATTGACTTGTAATGTTGCAATAATGTGCCTCTTTTACCAGCAATGCCAAGGATATGTCATGCAAATATTCTGGCATTGCTGTAATAACAAATGCTGCCAAGCTGTTGATTTATGTAACCTTTTTATAGAGCCAGAAATTCCAATAACTTTTACGCCATGTTTGTCAGCTGCACTCACAAATGTATATTTAACAGGGCCATTAGCAATGATCTACTGGTTTAAGCTTTCAACCTGAAGAATAGAGAAAAAAACAAAGAAAAAATAACATATGGTCTTGCTTTTACAGCTTTAACACCATGCTGCACACTTGGAAGCCGCTTGTCATTATCTCTGTGGAGCATTTAGAGTGTTGTGTTGCTTGCGGTGTATTAGGAGAAAATGCTACCGTCTATTAATCGGCTGCCTAAACGACCTTCCCTGGAATAAAAAATGTACTTCAGCCCCATGGTTACCCGGCTCTTTTTACCTCCTAGGAAGACATTATGCATATAAAAGGAAGTAAATACAGTGTGTCCACCCATATGCTGTCCACCGCCATCAACTTGAGAACGGCAGCAGCTATAGGCATAGAAGTGGTGTCTAGGTATAGTAAAGTAGCCATGCGCTACACAATGAAACCACCTATAGCGCCACCTGGTGGAAAATAACGGAGTTAGCGTTTTTATCTTGAAAACGGAACGAGAAAAAAGTGAATTACAAAGTTGTAGGGCATCATCAATTCAATACGAATCGACTCCTTGCATACAGAAATGCTATGATTAGAACGTGTAAAACTCACAAGGCTGCGGACGTGAAGCGATACCTCATGGAGACCTTGCTATAAGTCATTGGGTATGGTAGCTGCGTGGAGTGGCCTCCACACTCACCTGACCTGACCCCATTGGACTTCTTTCTGTGAGGTCACATCAAACAGGAGGTGTATGCGACCCCTCCATCAACATTGCAGGACCTACGACGACGTATCACAGATGCTTGTGCAAACGTGTCCCCTACCATATTGCACAACGTGCAGCAAGATACAGTATGCTGTCCAGAGTCCAGATGTGCATTGCAGCTGACGGTGGCCACTTCGAGCATCAAAGTTAAATGAGCGCCATATGCATGACCAGCATTCAATGTTTTGGGGGGGTCAAGGGTTTCATATCATAGCATTTCTGTATGCAAGGTGTCGACTCGTATTGAATTGATGATGCCCTACATTTTTGTAATTCACATTTTTTCTCTATCTCGTTCCGTTTTCGAGATAAAAAAACCTGTGTTGTTTTCTACCAGGTGGCACTATAGGTTGTTTCATTGCGTAGCGCATGACTACTTTACTATACCTAGACACCACTTCTATGTCTATAGCTGCCGCCATTCTCAAGTTAATAGCGGTGGACAGGATATGGGTTGACATACTGTATGTTATGCAACACCCTTTGGTCAAGAAAAGGAGAAAGCTTCCAAGGAATATTGCCTGTCCTTCTGTTCGCCTGTCTAACTACTTACAGGCATGAATGCGAGGTTGCTTTCAGTCAAGGACTGTCAAGCTATTGACACATTTATAGTAGCAATGCATGCTGGGAAGTAGACGAAAGGAAGTTCCAGCACTTAAGCGGGCTTTACACACTACGATATTTCTAGCAATTGCTAGTGATATTGTACGCAAAAGCACCCGCCCCCGTTGTGCATGCGATATCGTGTGATTGCTGCCGCAGCGAACATTATCGCTACGGCACCATCACACGCACTTACCTGGTCGGCGGCGTCACTTTGACTGCCGAACAATCCCTCCCTCAAGGGGGAGGTGCGTTCCGCGTCACGGCGACGTCACCGTGACGTCACTAAGCGAACGGCCAATCAAAGTGGAGTGGCGAAGATGAGCGGGACGAACATCCCGCCCACCTCCTTCCTTCCTCATTGCGGGCGGGATGCAGGAAAAGTGAGGTTCCTCGCTTCTGCGGTGTCACACACAGCGATGTGTGCTGCCGCAGGAACGAGGAACAACATCTTTAAACAACCATTAAAGGTCGCTGGTAAGTGTTACACGCTGCGATACCGTTAATGACGCCGGATGTGCGTCACTAACAACGTGACCCCGACAATAAAACATTAACGATATCGTAGCGTGTAAAGCCCCCTTTACAGTGTTGGTCGAATGGTGATGAAAAGGGAAAGCCCAATCAAGAACAGTCCAAGGCACATTACATAATAGTATGTCCAAAACCACTATCTACTTGTATATGATCGATTATCTTTGCAGGAAGTTTAACTGATTAACTGTCATGCTCCCTCTTCAATAATAAAATAAGGGGTTCTTCAGCAGCTGCAGCATGTTTTAAACAGTTTAGTGTTACAGACGCTGGAAAATAACAGTTTTCATATTGAACAATCAATGGTGAAAATACTTTTTTGGGGGAGGGGACGGGGGGCATACAACACTTCGGTATGGACAGCATTATAGTATACAGCTGGGAGTATATTGTGTTATACAGTACTGTGCAAAAGTTTTAGGCAGGTATGGAAAAAATGTTGCAAAGTAATAATACTTAAGAAAATAAAAGTGTTAAGTTTATTTTTAGCAATTAACAAAATGGAAAGTGAATGAACAATTCTGATTTAAAGGCCGGTTATTGATTTGATTGCTCTTTTTATTAATTTAATATGCGTTTTGTTGATATCGGAAAATAAACGATTAACACTTCTATTTTTTAAACCATTCTTACTTGGTAGCATTGCTCACGCACATGCCTAACACTTTTGCGCAGTGCTGTAAATACAGTGATACCTCGGTTTTTGTTGATAATCCGTCTGAATACAATCAATGAAAACCGAAACCAATGAAAACCGAAGCAACTATTTCCGTAGGAATCAATTGAAATCCAATTAATTTGTTTTAGAGCCCTCTAAAATACATACCACAAACACATTCTAGAGAATAAAGATAGTGTTTAATAGTAAAAGAAATTAAGAAATTAATATAAAATGAATATAAAACACTAATATAAAGAATAAATACATTTTATTTGACATTTCTTACATACATTTTGAAACTGATGAGCGGGGTGATACTCACATAATGCCAGACAGATCAGGAGAATGCATGGATCACCCTTTGTTGTCACAAAATTAGCAGCGTAGTCATGTGGGCATGCCAACAAAAACCAAGGCAAATTTTTAGTGGAAAAAATCAACGAAAACCTAAACCCATGATAACCGACATCAACAAAAAGCGAGGTACCACTGTACTCACACACATGAGCACATTACATTCCTATAGTATACATGTTACGTGTTAATTCCGGTTGATTAGTGGCTTTACGTGATGGTAGACTTGTTATGAGCCATAAAGTATATACAAGTTGATGGGGCATAAAATGGGTAAAATCACCGCTGCTGCCAGTGGGAGCGTATAGAGGAAAACAAACTGGTCATCATCTTACTGAGCAATGTGCCCACAGCGAGGTAAGAATCACCGCAATAACAAAGCTCTACCCATCTCCACAACATCCTATGGCTATCTATATCTCCAATCAGGCACTCGAGCAGCGGTTAAATTACTGAAATACCTAAACCAATCATGCTCTATTCATCCACTGGAAATGATAGTTTAGGAAACTCGTCCTTACACTATTATCATTGTTATCAAATGCATTGTGCATTCTCTTAAGACTGAATGGCTGCAAGTGTTTTAGATGTAAGAGAATAAGATATCGAGTGTATTCCAAATCCACTGCTCCAGACACTGAGTATTCAGCACTATGGGCTCACATAATGATGGTCATCACACAGGGTAATGAAGGTAAAAATTCACTGGGCCGTACACATACCGCTACTTTACTCTCACATCTTCTTTCAATCATTTAAAGGGAATCTGTCAGGATTTCACCCTCCAATCAATTTATATGTGGATGTAGATCTTTCAAAGACAAATCCAGCAATACCTTTACATGACCAGTACGTGCTTCTGATACGGAGAAATTCAGCATTTGAATTGATATGCAAATGAGGCTGAAGAGCTATTTGTAGATCTGAAGCCTCTGTCACTCCAGATCTATCCCTGACCGAGCACCTCCCACTGCTTGACTGACAGCTTCCATCATGTGTGACTTCAGGCAAAGAAGTCGTCAACCAAAGAGGAGGTAGCTCTGTGCACATTTCTACATTATTGCCCTGTGAGCACCACCCCTTTGGTACAGACTTTAAAAATTAGCACTAAATACAAAGTCCACATCAATGAAAAAACGTATGGGCTGATTTAAAAAAAAAACAACAAAAAAACAAAACAATAAAATATGGGATACTCCGGGGGGAGCAGTAGGAACAAAATGAGGTAAAAAACTGGCCATATTTAACTAGACACATCCTCCTTAAATATATATGTCCATAATACAAGATAAAATGTGAGCACTATGGGGCACATGCCAGACTTAATTAACGTGCTTGTTGGAGTTTAGAAGCAGAGAAGCCGAATTCTCTTATATCCAGATCCATTACCAATCAGGTGCAAAAAGAAAGGCCCTCACTAACTATATAATGGGGTGCGACTGGTTTTGCAGCATGCATTGAAATGGCAATGTGGCCATTTTGCTTCCACCCAAATAGATTCCATTTCTTAAATTCTAATATGGGAGAGAGGAATATACATATATATATATATATACATATATATATATATATATATTATTGTTTATTATTATAGCGCTATTTATTCCATGGCGCTTTACAAGTGAAAAAGGGTATACGTACAACAATCAACAATACAAAACAGACTGGTATAGGAGGAGAGAGGACCCTGCCCGCGAGGGCTCACAGTCTACAGGGAATGGGTGATGGTACAATAGGTGAGGACAGAGCTTGTTGCGCAGTGGTGTACTGGACTGAGGGCTATTGCAGGTTGTAGGCTTGTTGGAAGACAGGGGTCTTCAGGTTCCTCTTGAAGCTTTCCACGGTAGGGGAGAGTCTGATATGCTGAGGTAGAGCATTCCAGAGTATGGGGGAGGCAAGGGAGAAATCTTGTACACGATTGTGGGAAGATGAGATAAGAGAGAAGGAGATCTTGTAAGGATCTGAGTTTACGTGCAGGTAAGTACCGGGAGACTAAGTCACAGATGTATGGAGGAGACAGGTTGCGGATGGCTTTGTATGTCATGGTTAAAGTTTTGAACTGGAGTCGTTGGGCAATGGGAAGCCAGTGAAGGGATTGGCAGAGAGGCTGGGGAAGACATACTGTATATATATATATATATATATATATATATATATATATATATATATATATATATATAAAACATAGACATACTGTATATATAGACATATATATATTATATATATATATATATATATATATATATATATATATATATATATATATATATATATATATATATAGACATGTGCATATATATAGACATATACACAAGATTTACACATAGCAGCTTTCTGCAGACAAATACAAGGTTGGAGGTGTAAGTCTATTTTGTAGCACAGACAGACATAAAGCCAGACCTTCCCATATTAGCTATAATTCTGATTAATATTCCGCATGGCTCCATTCATGTGCAGGTGACTTAATCAGGCGAAAAGCATCAGACTGACCTCTGCCGGGCTTACTCAGCTGATAGATGAAACACATGGCCACAGACGTAATATGCAGAGCTATAAAACTTACTCTTTAATTAAGCCTGTTCTCATGCACGTCGGCTTTGAAAACTTTCTCAATTCCCACATTTATATCTGTTATTAATAAAACTCACCGTGCATAAATAACCTTATTTTCACACCGCTCTCACCGCAATTATTGAGAGCTCTTTTTACAGGTTTCCATCTTGTTTTCACAGTTTTAGCATAATATTCCTACAAAGCTGGAAGGCTGACTCGGTCCTCCAGATATGGCAGCATTACCGTGCCTATCATACTGCATGCTTAATTAAAATCTCTTTTCATCAGTTTTTGATACATGAATAAACAATTCTCACACACCGGATGACTCAGGAAGTATGAGACATACAGAATAAAAGAACTGTTTGCTCAGGAGGGCAATATAGCTGCTCCTTATTCATTAATGGGAACAAGTGTAGGCCATGGAAAAGGTAGGAGACAGCGGTGCAAGCATAGAATAAGGTTATATCTCTGACGCGTTTCAGTCTTCTAAGTGGTGCACAGCAATGAGAAGTCAAGGCTGTACTCCCTTTCATGCCCACTGTTAAAGGGAATCAGTAGACTTTCACATGTAAACTATTTATATGCACTTGTGGCTCTTTCAAAGACAAGTCCAGCAATACCTTTATATGGCCAGTCCCTTCCTCTGTTACTGAGAAATCAATGTTTGAATAAGGATGCAAATGAGGCTGAAGAGCTAGTGTATGAAGAATGTCACTCCAGCTCTATTCAGTCAGGCACGAGGAGGCGGTACTGGGTGAGGAATAGAGCTGCAGTGACAGAGGCTACAGATCTACAGCCATATTTCTATTTTAATTCAAATGCTGATTGGAGGAACAGACTGGCCATGTAAAGGTATTGGACTTGTAGTTAGGAGTGAATTCCTGCTTCTGGAATTCTTTTAATGGTGCTCATGTATTTAAGATAACTGTCGGCCAGATATTCTATACTATATGGACAGAAGTATTGGCACACACCTCTTAGGCTACAGCCACATTTCCACCTTGGCTGTAACAGTTGTTGCACACCATAAGTTTGCTTACCGATGCTACATCTTGGCGCTATAGAACTGAATGTGATCACGTTGTGACACCTACAGTACTGTCCCAAAAAAACACATAGATGAATGTTTTCAGATTTGTTTGTCAAGGTACTGTAGGTGTCATACCTAGAGATGAGTGGACCCGTGGAAGTTCGGTGGGTTCAGCCAGACTTTAGTTAAAGCTCGGTTCGGATACTCGACCTTACCTGAACCCTAATAGAAGTCAGTAATTGGGCAGTTTGGGTCTGCGCCCACATTGAGCCAGTCATAAGCAAATCACTTCCGGGGCGGATGGGGGAGGTTTTTCCATTTTTTTGGTGCACACTGCATCCGATCACGCTGTTATTACCCCTAGCAATTCAAACACTGCAAGCAGCTCACACAGGGCTGAGCACCGAACGGTACCCGAGCACAGCGATGGTCGCGCCCTAACTCTGAACCCAGACTCTTTTTTTATAAAGTCTGTTTTTGGTACAAACACCGAACCTTGGGTTTGCTCGTCTCTACTCATAACGTGGCCCCATTCACTTCTAAAGCGCTGTTATGTAATAGCTGCACAGTGTAATGTGACAGCTGCCAAAGTCGTCATGTAGCATTTGTCATTAAACTCAGGTCCCATTGCCATAAGATTTATCCCCTCACCATGCAGTCTGCCTTTACACACATTGGTGGACGTATGGCTTCTCCTAAAGAGCCCACTCCATTTGAGCGTGGTACTGAAATAGGAGGCCACCATTAGCTGGGTAACAGTCAAGCTTTCATCCTCCGTCCCCTCCCACCAACCACGGGCAAAAGAGGTGGGATCAAGATCTTCTTCGCCTCTGGAGTTTTCTGCACCCAACATAATAAGTGTTTGTAAAATTTCTATCCTACTAAATATTCCACTAGGAACTGTGAGTAGCATTATTAAAAAATAGAAGCGTTTAGTAGCCAAAGCATCTCAGCCACAATATGGCAGACGGTGTAAAGAGTAGGGTCACCCATAGAGCATAAAAGTCTTGAACGCGAAGATGATTCAGTGAGTGAGGTCCAAACAGAAAATGTGCGCGGTGGAGAACTGTAACTATCGTTTTAGGAGAACTTGCAGCAGAATGTCCGCGTCTGCCACCAGTTGTCATCTCTCATCTCATCACAGATTTTTTCCTATGAATTGAAATACAGGAGTGGTCCAAAAGGAGAAAGAAGCAGATTTATTGGATAAAATATATTACAAAGCTGCTTATTTTCATGTGTACTATTGATTTATGAAATATAAATTAAAATGATGATTACACTTCAACTGAAGTGAATGGCAGATTTGCAGTGAACTCAACCTGCATGTATATGTTAGATGAACTTGAACATACATATGCCTAAAGGGGTCGGCCATAACTTTATCACAGCTTGCCACAGGATCTGAACACATTTAATCCTGGGATGATATTTTAAACCCTGTCATTTCAACCTAAATCTATATTATTAGGTGTTCAGGCTTCGCCCACAGAAAGCTGCCATATCAGGTGTGCATACAAGGTAAGCTTAGCTCTGGGCAGGGATTAAGGTCAATGAAATCGATATCACAAAATGTTGCCTTTCTAGGTTGTTAGAGTTGAATAAATACAGTAAATTACAAAAGTGAGTACACCCCTCACATTTTTGTTAATATTTTATTTTTTTTTTTAAGTGACTAGATATGACACTTTGATACAATGTAAAGTAGCCAGTGTACAGCTTATATAACAGTGTAAATTTGGTGTGCCCTGTAAATAACTGAACACACACCCATTAATATCAAAAGCGCTGGCAATAAAAGTGAGTACACCCCTAAGTGAAAATGGCCAAATTGCACCCAGACTGTCAATATTTTGTGTGGCCACTATTATTTTCATGCAGTGCCTTAACTCTTTAGGCCGTGGCGTTCACTAGAGCTTCACAGCAGCCACTGGATTTCTCTTCCATCCTTCATGAGGACATCACAGAGCTGGTGGATGTTAGCGATCTTGCACACATCCACCTTCCATTTGAGGATGCCCCACAGATGCTCAATAAAGTTTAGTTCTGGAGACGTGTTTGGTTAGTCCAGCACCTTTACCCTCAGTTTCTTTTGAGAGGCAATGGTTTTTTTGGAGGTGTTTTTGTGGCCGTTATCATGTTGGAATACTGCCCTGCCGCCCAGTTTCCCGAAGGGATGGGATCATGCTCTGCTTCAGTATGTCTCAGTACATGTTGGCATTCTTGATTTCCTCAATGAACTGTAACTCATCACAGCTGCAGAACTCATGCAGCCCCAAACCATAACACTTCCACCACCATGCTTGACTGAATGCAAGATACACTTGTCTTTGTGTGCCTCATCTGGTTACTGCCACACATGCTTGACACCATCTGAACCACATAAGTTTATTTTGGTCTCATCAGATCACAGGACATGGTTCCAGTAATCCATATCCTTACTCTGTTTGTTTTCAGCAAACTTTGAGGGCTCTCTTGTTTATTATCTGTAGGAGAGGCTTCATTCTGGGATGATAGCCATGCAGACTAGTGTTGAGCGAGTATGCTTGTCACTACTCGGTACTCGCACGAGTATCACTGTACTCGGGCTACTCGGCGGGGACCGAGTAATTTCACGATACTCGTGCTGTACTTGTGGTCTTCATGTTGGCGCTCTTTTTATAGCCATCCCTTATGAAGGGATTGGCTGGCAGACCACTGCAATGCCACAGCCCTGTTACTTGTGGAATTGCAGTGATTGGCCGGCCCTCACAGCATGACCGTGCCTTTAGCCCGACACTTCCCCGCTCTGCTACGGCCCCTCCCGCACTCCACTCCGCGTGTATATATATATGCACGCTTACACACACACGCACGTTTTTTTTTTTAATTTACAGTTTTATGGTTTCTACATGCTGCCGGGGGTCATTTCAGAATAATACTCGGGTCTCCCATAGGATAACATTGGGCTCGGTGCTCGGGCCGAGTACACGAGTATTTTGAGATGCTCGGCCCGAGCCTCGAGCTCCCGAGCATTTTAGTACTCGCTCATCACTAATGCAGACCAATTTGATGCACTGTGCGGCATATAGTCTTAGCACTGACATGCTGACATCCCCCCTCACCACAACCCTTTTAACCTCTGCACAATGCTGACAGCATACATATGTTTATTTTGAAAAGACAATCTCTGGATATTACGCTGAGCACGTACACTCAACTTCCTTGGTCAACCACAGTAAGGTCTCTTCTGAGTGGAACTTGTCTTGTTAAACTGCTGTATGGTCTTGGCCACAGTGCTGCAGCTCAGTTTCTGACTACTTTACATTGTATGAAAGTGTCATATCTAAAGTGTTGTCCCATGACAGACATAAAAAAAATAAACAAAAATGTGAGAGGTATATACACTTTCAAGATATAATGTATATACATACATATGCCTTGCATGGAGGAAATTATTCAAAACCTTAACTAAACGATTAAATGACCAATAGTTGAGGTGGGTCTCACAAGGTTGCTCTATGGATGGGCAACATATTACAGAAATAGTTCTGTTTTCCATTAGCCGAAAAAAGTACAAAAATGTTATGCCATTTGGCTACATAAGAGAAATCGACAGTCCGCTAGATCTAAAGGTTCATGTATCTAAAGTATCCAACTAATGCATCTGTTAAATTGTTATGAAAATGTAAAATATAATAAATTTAAATAGTCTAAGAAAAGCTGAACTGAAGCCATTTACAGGCTCTTTTTGTTCTAGTAAGAACATTTTTATCAACATGCAGGGCCAACATGCAAAATGGCATGAAAACAAGACCCTGTGACATGCTATAATCATGGGGACAGCTTGAAAATGACAGAAGCTGTCAGCCGTGCACTGAAAGTCTGGAAAGTTAACAAATTTGCATCCAAGCATCCTTTCAGTCATGAACCCGGCATCCACAGGCCGCAGCTTCTTTTCTTTGTGAGTCTAATGGCCCAATTACAATGGTAAAGCTCAAGAATTCTTCAGGGACCACAGACAAATATAGCTGGGAAACCTGGCTCAGTGAAGCTCTCTCAATCTAAAGGACGGACTGCTAGTTCTAGTACCGAGCAAAAGGTTTTTAAAGGCAATTCTCCCTTTTTCGGTCTCTGAAGAATCAATCTCTGAATCTCGGAGTCTAGTAAACACATACATTATGCATTACTGTCTATAGTTATACTGCTGCTCTATTAAAAGCCCAGAAATTATATAATACCAAATAGAGACAACTCAGTATGTCTTTTACTGATAAGATCCATAGGTATGATTGTTTCTTTACCAGCCTGTATATATACTGCATCAACATATACCATATAGACTTACTAAGCATACAATATAAGAATTAACGAACAATGAATAAAGAACAGATCACCCTAAGAGTTTACAAAGCTCCATTTACATGTCACTATTTTCTGAGGCTCCGTTCTCTCTGGCGTGGTTTCCTTTCCATCAGGGGTTACTGTATTTTCTTGTTGTAAAAAATACCAGAACTTTTATATAGACTTGATAAATGTCATTACAAGACAGAGGGATTCGTCATCATTCATTGGGATCTATTCAACAACATATATTTAATACTAGCTGTCATTGCGTGGAACAGAAACCAAAGCGCTAATGTGAAACACACCAAATACAAATCAAAAAAGGTTCGAGGAGCCTCTGTTAGGAGTCTTGACACAGAAAATAGCCAGATATCCCTCCTAGCCAGAATCCTACCCCACACTGATGAGGGGCAATACCCCGAAACAGCTGTCTGTGGATGGATACCTGGTCTTGGTATTTCCCTTGTCATATCTTTAAACTCGTCAAAGAGTTGGATATTGACTGAAAGGGCCAGTTAATATGGTGATTATGGTGGTCTCCTTAAAAAGAGCCTCTCCTTGACTAGACCCTTCCCGGAGGGATATCTGGCTATTTTCTGTGTCGAGACTCCTAACAGAGCCTCCACGGACTTTTTTTGATTTGCATACCTCTCAGGGGGCAATGCACCTAGGATTTCACTGTACTGAGCGCCTTTGCTGGCTGCCAGCAGTGTTTTCTCTGGCTGGTCTCCCTGAGATCAGTGATTGTTTTGTTAAACACACCAAATAGTGAGAGTAGACTCCTGAAAAGGCAAACAGTGACAGTAGACTCCTGAAAAGGAAAACAGTTACAGTAGATTTTTGAAAGAGCAAACAGTGACAGTAGACTCCTGAAAAGGCAAATAGTTATAGTAAACTCCTGAAAAGGCAGTGACAGTAGATTACTGAGAAGGCAAATAGTAATATTAGACTCCTGAAAAGGCAAACAATGACAGTAGACTCCTGAAAGCGCAAACAGTGATAGTAGACTCCTGAAAGAGCAAATAGTGATAGTAGACTCCTGAAAGTGCAAACAGTGATAGTAGACTCCTGAAAAAGCAAACAGTGATAGTAGACTCCTGAAAAAGCAAACAGTGATAGTAGACTCCTGAAAAGGCAAACAATGACAGTAAACTCCTGAAAAGGTAAGTACTTATAGTAGACTGCAGAAAGGCAAACAGTGACAGTAGATTAGTGAAACGGCAAATAGTGATATTAGACTCCTGAAAAGGCAATAGTGATAAAGTGCTCATGCTATTAACATAATGGTTCTGTATGTCCAGATATTGTTATGAGCACAATAGTGCACATGTAGAAAAATAAAAAAAGGTCTAATTCAATACAACTACACCTGACCCGCCCAGTTCTTGTACAAACTAGTGGTTCCAGCTGCGCAGTCCCTAAAGGCCGTTGCAAACTGAAACAGGCTGAACAGGGTGACAAAATTGATCTCTCGCATCTTGCTTCCTAATTGGCCATCGAGTGTATCACATACCTTCTTAAAGCTGGGGTCACACTAAGCGACAGCGACAACGACGTCGCTGTTACGTCACCATTTTCTGTGACGTAACAGCGACCTTGTAAGTCGCTGTTATGATCGCTGCTTAGCTGTCAAACACAGCAGAAGCAGCGATCATAACGTCGCTACATGTGCAGAGAGCAGGGAGCCGCGCTTAGCGCTGGCTCCTTGCTCTCCTAGGTACAGTACACATCGGGTTAATTAACCCGATGTGTGCTGCAGCCACATGTCACACTGCAGAGAGCAGGGAGCCGCGCGCACTGCTTAGCGCTGGCTTCCTGCTCTCCTTGCTACAGTATACATCGGGTTAATTAACCCGATGTGTACTGCAGCCACATGTGCACAGAGCAGGAGCCGGCGCTGGCAGCAAGAGCGGAGGCTGGTGACGAAGGTAAATATCGGGTAACCAGGGAAAGGGCTTCCCTTGGTTACCCGATGTTTACGCTGGTTACAGCTTCGCAGCTGCCAGACGCCGGCTCCTGCTCCCTGCTCGCTTCATTTCGTCGCTCTCTCGCTGTCACACACAGCGATGTGTGTGTCACAGCGGGAGAGTGACGACCAAAAAAATGAAGCTGGACATTCAGCAACGACCTGCGACCTCACAGCAGGGGCCAGGTCGTTGCTGGATGTCACACACAGCGACAGCGACGGGACGTCGCTGCAACGTCACAGAAAATGGTGATGTTGCAGCGACGTCGTTGTCGTCGTCGTTATGTGTGACACCAGCTTAAGAATCCGGGGGATGGTGCAGTGTAAAAAAAATGAGTTAAACCAATTAGGTCACAATCTGCCAGAGAATAGCACTTGGCTGAAAGGTTGTAATTAAAAGCAGGGTGTATTTCAGAATATCAAAAGAAAGAAAAACCAGCGGAAACTTTAAATAGTTGCACCCACCAGTTGATAGGGCAGGCTGAATTACAACATGGAAAACACATATTGGCAGAAAAGGAATGAACACAAACATAAGATGATCAGAACCTGTCCAGAGACCGAACCTAACTGTGGCTCAGTGGAGAAGGAAACAAATCACATCATGGAGGATTGCCAGATCAAATCCTGAGGCATGACAGGTATTTCCAGTAGAAACAGTTATTCTGAAAGAGAACATCTCTTTGTATACTTATTTGCCCCTGTATGGCACCAAACTGTGATGCATGAGTCCTTGGACGGATCTTTAAGATTAGCACCATTACCATCATATATATCTTTGATCAAAAAAGTGATGATAATAATAATAATAATAATAATAATAATAATAATAATAAAAAAACCCTACTATTTTCATGTTAAATTCAATAACAAATTAATTAATTCTAATAACTGTATGCAAACTAGTAAAAGTATTTAATAGAAAAGTGAGGTATTAAGATATGTAGTAGAGATGAGCTCCACTGCATCTTTTAATAATGTAAGTGGGTTATCACATAGTCAATCACATTGCTGTATGTTTATGTCAACTATATTACTGCACGGAGCGCAGATGCTATTAGCACTAGGCCAAATACATTACACTAAGATGCCAGCCTTCAAAAAGATACAAGCCTGAGGCTTCTAATACTTGAAAGAAAAATGAGAGTGTCTTCTAAACAATATCAATTAATGTCAGCCACTATTTATGCTGCAAAATAGCGTAGAACTCAACTCCGGATTCTGAAGAAATGTCAGTAGCAGGGAGATGGGAGTCTTTATAAGTAGAAACAGAAAATCTCACTAAATGTCACTAAGTAGTAACTACGCAAATCCAGACGAAATAAATTCTCTAACCAAAGCAATTGAAAGAAGAAATATAATCTGATTTTAATCTTTAAATCATTTTCATAAACAGTCCCCCTGCACAGTCCATTACCTGCAGGAGTTCTCCCAGCAGGGACCGTCTGATCGGCTGGTAGTGGTTTACAAGCTATGCTGGTTATACTTGTCTTCCCTGCAGTATCCTCCATTGTTAACCTAGCATTTAGGAAACTCTCGATTGAGAAAAAAAATCCATATTGTTTTTCTCAAGATATGGTCTAACAGTGTCTGGCCAAACAGACCTAAACGAACAATATTACATGATCAGTTGGGTGTCAGGCCAAGACTGGGGTCTTAGGGGTACTTTGCACACTACGACATCGCAGGTGCAATGTCGGTGGGGTCAAATCGAAAGTGACGCACATCCAGCGTCGCTGTCGACATCGGAGTTTGTGAATCCTTTTTACTACGATTAACGAGCGCAAAAGCGTCAAAATCGTGTGATCGGTGTAGCGTCAGTCATTTCCATAATTTGGGAAGGACCGATGTTACGATGTTGTTCCTCGTTCCTGCGGCAGCACACATCGCTGTGTGTGAAGCTGCATGAGCGAGGAACATCGCCTTACCTGCGTCCCGGCTGCAATGAGGAAGCCTGCCGTGTGACGTTGCTGTGACGCCGCACGACCCGCCCCTTTAGGAAGGAGGCGTGTTCGCCAGCCAGAGCGACGTCGCAGGGCAGGTAAGCGCGTGTGAAGCTGCCGTAGCGATAATTTTCGCTACAGCAGCTATCACAAGATATCGCAGCTGCGACAGGGGCAGGGGCATCGCTACCATCGGCTTGCGATGTCGTAGTGTGCAAAGTACCCCTTAGTACAAATGCTAAAATGCATCCGTATTATGGCTGTCCTAATGAGGACCAGAGCTAGGTTCACATCGGCATTGGACATGTTTTGGGAGAAAGGCTCAGCTAACTATATGAAGGAAAATATGACTGCTATCCTGTTTTTGTTGGTAAATAAGTGCCTCTGCGTTGCACAGCATAAGATCCGGGTTCTGCTTTCCAAGCGACACATCAGTGTTTATAGAAAGGTTGATTCTGTGTTCAAGAAGGCAACTATCTGACGCCAGGGAGACTGTGCGGTTTAACTGAGTTAGTTCAAAAGGGTATTCCAATAACAGGGTAGGTGATAGCCTGCTGCTGGGATCTCTCACTCTGAGCTGAGTACAGGTATTAGTGCACCAAACAGCTATAGGATATTGCTGATTCCAACACTTGGTTCTCTTCAATAAAGATGAGCGGACCTTTGTAGGCTCGGTTTGCTGGCTGCAAAGGAACCAAACCTTCAAGTGTCTGAACCTTGTGCAAAGAGGTTTGGAAACATTGATTGGCAGTTTAAGTCTCCACCCACATACAGCCAACCATAAGCAGATCACTTTTGGGGAAGGGTGGGTGGGCATTTTCAAATTTTTTCTGGATGCACCCTACATGTGATCACGCTGTTGTTATCCCTAGTGTGAGCCATTCAAACACTGCGAGCGGCTCGCACTGGTCTGAGCACCTAGCGTACCTGCTTTTTTAAGTTGGTGTTCAGTTCGAAAACCGAACCTCAGGTTCGCTCATCTCTAATCTCCAGCAATCCCACAGGGAATGGAGGGTTGGTGAACATACTCCATGCAGATAAGACACAGCAGCTCCAGTTTTCAGAATAGGAGGGGGATCAGAGGTCAGTCTCTCACTGATCTAGTAGTCATCATCTATCCTATGATTAGGTGATACCTTGTTCTTACTTAAATACCCATTTACAGTCTCTGATCTCCCCAAAAAAGTCTGAAAAAACATTCTTAATTAAAGTGTTGTCCATGGAAAACTGGAGCTTTCACACTCTCGGTGAAATAAGGATTTCTTATTTTGCATTCTTTAGCTCTTTTGAATTCTCTGTACTAAACATAGAGGCCAATAAAAAATTAAATGCTTGAAATATTGTTTTTATTGAGCAATTTTAATCATCTATTTTATTGCCAAATCAGATTTTAGTTCAGATAGATCAGATTTCTTTTAGATAAAATCATGTTTTCTCGCATGTCCTGTTGATTTGACAGATTTGTGCACAATTAGATGGACATTTAAAACTACTCTTAGCGAGTAATCTTATTGTCAAACTGAAAGAGTGACTATACACAGTACATCTGTTAGCTCGTCTGACAGGAAAAAGAAACAACAGTTTTTGCTAATGATGTGTGAAAGCTACAGAAAGGTCACAGAACAGTTGGTGAACATAAAGAAGAACATTCAAGTTTGACTTGAAGAACACAGAAAATTAAGAATCACAGCAAGTAGAATAAAAGATAAATCTGGTAAGCTCCATCACCAGTATGTCCTCTGAGCTAATCTAAAAATGCAAAATCCACTCTGCACACTGTGGAAGAAGCCCGTAAATGTAGTGTTCTACTTAGAATGGTCATTTAAAGGGATACTCTTTTTGGAAACTGACAGTTTGCATTCTGATGCTGGGGAGCTTTTACCAAATTTTATATGCTACAAAATCCAGATCATTACAACCAGAACCATCCAATATGTATTACAACTAGAGATGAGCGAACCTGATTTTTGAGCCGAACATCAACTTTTCCAAGACAAACAGAGTTAGGGTGCTTTGCCATTGCTGACCACTCGCGCCTGCATCGTTATGCTCAGTGCTCAGTCCAGTGCAAGCCGCTTGCAGTGTTTGATCGGGTCGCACTGGGCTAACAACAGCGTCATCTGATATAGTGTGCAACCCCCCCTTCACCCACTAAAAAAAAAAAAAAATGTGACCAACCTCCCTTGGAAGTGTTCTGCTTATGACTGGCTGCATGTGGGCAGAAATTGGACCTGCTAATCAGTGACTTCCATTGTTCGGGTCAACTTCGAACCCGTGGAGAGTCAGTTCGGTTGCAATCACCAAACTTCAACGGGTTTGCTCATCTCCATGGAACTCAGATGAGAGTATTTGCATAATTGGATCATTTTTCTCAGACAGAGACAATACGGTCATGGGACCCTAGCCTACGAGAGTACAAAAAAATATTGGTTCGATTTTCATCCAGAAAAGTGGGACGATTTCTGCTCACTTATCATCCATGTGCTGTGGATTCAATCTGTTTTTTTAGAGCAACAGCTATTAATCATTCACAGGACCACTTACAGTTTCCAATGTTACAAAATTGCAATGTATCTGTAAAAATCGGGTGCTGTCCGTTTTTTTCCGAGTGCTGTACATTTATTTTCGAGTGCTGTCCTTTTTTTTTTTTTAACGGATAGCACTTGGACCATAAATACAGTTGTGGGAACCTAGCCTAAACGTGTAGATTTATATTCTAAGCCAAGCATTCACGGCCATCTGCCTTTATTTCACATATATTCTGTAAACTAGCTGTAGTACCCGGCGTTGCCCGGGATAGTAACTGTGTCTCTGTTTCTCTCCCAGCATCTGTCTGTCTCTCTCTCTTTGTCTGTCTCTTTCCCTGTCTGTCTCTTTCCCTGTCTGTCTCTCTTTTCCTGTCTGTCTCTCTTTTCCTGTCTGTCTCTCTTTTCCTGTCTGTCTCTCTTTTCCTGTCTGTCTCTCTTTTCCTGTCTGTCTCTCTTTTCCTGTCTGTCTCTCTTTTCCTGTCTGTCTCTCTTTTCTTGTCTGTCTCTATTTTCCTGTCTGTCTCTATTTTCCTGTCTGTCTCTCTTTTCCTGTCTGTCTCTCTTTTCCTGTCTGTCTCTCTTTCCCTGTGTCTGTCTCACTCCCTGTGTCTGTCTCACTCCCTGTGTCTGTCTCACTCCCTGTGTCTGTCTCACTCCCTGTGTCTGTCTCTTTCCCTGTGTCTGTCTCTTTCCCTGTGTCTGTCTCTTTCCCTGTGTCTGTCTCTTTCCCTGTGTCTGTCTCTTTCCCTGTGTCTGTCTCTTTCCCTGTGTCTGTCTATCTCTTTCTTTCCCTGTCTCTTTCCCTGGCTGCATTGTGACATGGCACATTCCATTGAAGGGCGTGGCTGCGCATTTTTTGAAGTTCTGGCTGCACTGTGGCTCCAAGCTCCATTGACTTTAATGGAGGCAGGTTTTTTTGGCGAATAACTGTAAAGCGAAGGGTTACAATTTCCCCTCAAAACATAGTCTATTACATTCCCTGAGTCAAATGGAGTGTCTGTGCAAAATTTTGTGATTGTACATATGACGGTGCGAATTCCTTTAGCACACATACATACATACATACATACATACATACATACATACACACATACATGCATACACTCAGCTTTATATATTAGATATTAAGGTGGTATACCCTTGAGACCTTATTATTATTATGATCAATGGGACATAATACATTTTTGCTGCACATAATGTACAGTACATGTATTACAAAAGCAGGAGGGATTTTAATTATAGCACCAAGGTGTCACAGATGTACAGTACAGACCAAAAGTTTGGACACACCTTCTCATCTCTAGAACAACTGTTAAGAGGAGACTTTGTGCAGCAGGCCTTAATGGTAAAATAGCTGCTAGGAAACCACTGCTAAGGACAGGCAACAAGCAGAAGAGACTTTTTTGGGATAAAGAACACAAGGAATGGACATTAGACCAGTGGAAATCTGTGCTTTGGTCTGATGAGTCCAAATTTGAGATCTTTGGATCCAACCACTGTGTCTTTGTAGAAAAGGTGAACGGATGGAGTCTACTTGCCTGGTTCCCACCGTGAAGTATGGAGGAGGAGGTGTGATGGTGTGGGGGTGCTTTTCTGGTGACACTGTTGGGGATTTATTCAAAATCGAAGACATACAGAACCAGCATGCCTACCACAGCATCTTGCAGCGGCGTGCTATTCCATCCGGTTTGCGTTTAGTTGGACCATCATTTATTTTTCAACAGGACAATGACCCCAAACACACCTCCAGGCTGTGTAAGGGCTATTTGACTAAGATGGAGAGTGATTGGGTGCTACACCAGATGACCTGGTCTTCACAGTCACCAGACCTGAACCCAATCGAGATGGTTTGGGGTGAGCTGAACCGCAGAGTAAAGGCAAAAGGGTCAACAAGTGCTAAGCATCTCTGGGAACTCCTTCAAGGCTGTTGGAAAACCACCTACCTCTGACTATCTCTTGAAGCTCATCAAGAGAATGCCAAGAGTGTGCAAAGTAGTAATGAAAGCAAAAGGTGGCTACTTTGAAGAACCTAGAATATAAGACATGTTTTCAGTTGTTTCACACTTTTTTAAGTATTTCATTCCACAAGTTTTAATTCATTGGTTTGATGCCTTCAATGTGAATCTACAATTTTCAGAGTCATGAAAATAAAGAAAACTTATTGAATAAGAAGGTGTGTCCAAACTTTTGGTCTGTACTGTATATGAGTATATGAGATTTAGGGCTTATTCATAGAGCCATAATGTGGCCTTTATTGCACCTCTAAGTTTTCCCTGTGCATTTTGTAACAAATATGCACAAAAAAGTAGCGTTTTCCACTGCATGTCAATGAGCAGATAAAATGTAACTTCACTTTCAAGTGAATTTTCAGAATAAGCTTCTATTAGGAACATGATTTATGTCAATTATATGCATTGTATTCTGATTTTTTTCAGCAATTTTCCCATCTGCAGACTCTATCTCTGATTTTCTGAGCTGCTGGGTCAGGAATAGAAGCCATGATATCTTTCATATAGAGTAATGATAGACATGATGGATTTCTGTTCTGGTAGCAACAAGTTCAGAAGCAGCAACATCATGATGGACATTATAAAGCAGAAATGAGGAGCACAGCTATTAATAATGCTCTGAGGTGAGATAAAACACTTACTAGAAAACTGCAGTAAGAGTCTGTATATGTCTTCTTCCCATTCTTCTCACTCTGCTCCTCACTAATCTATAGGCAGCAGTACTCTAATCCCTCTGTGAATTTGCAGTCTATCTTGTTTTGACCAAGAAACATTTAAGGGTGCGTGCCCACGATCACTAATAGCAGCGTTTTGGACGGAGAGAGTTTCTGCTGCGTCCAAAATGCTGCATTGTACAGTGAAGCACAGTGGATGGGTTTTAAAGAAATCCCACGCCCACCATGCTTCTTTTTTTCCACAGCATAAACTAATATGCAGTGTGTCTTTCCAAGCCGCAGCATGTCAATTTATGGTGTGGAGATGAGAGTGTTCTCCGCAGAGAGTTCACAGATTTCCGAACCCTGATCGTGGGCATGAGCCACTGCAGGCTCCTGCGGAGAGCACTCGCGGCCCCACAGAAGAGGACACAATGCTTCCAGGACGCAGCATGTGCTAATTGTGTGCACCCACCCTAAGGCTGCGTGCCCATGATTAAAGTTCACAGCATCTTGGATACAGTGTGTTTCAGCTTTGTCCAAAACGCTGAAATGTACAGTACATGCACAATGGATGGGATTTCTAGAAATCCCATGCCCACTGTGTGTGTACTGCCCGCAGCATATGCGGTGTGGCTTTCCCAGCCATGAGCATGTCAATTTTTTGCTGTGGAGACGCAAGTGTTCTCTGCCAGGAGAACACAACGAGAGACCGAAACTGCCCAAGCCCAGATCGTGGGCACAAGCAGCTGCGATCTCCTGCAGAGGAGACTCTCAGCCACGCAGTTCAGGACCCTTCACGTCCAAGACACAGCGGGGGTCCTAATCATGTGCACCCACCCTAAGAGGGTATTTCAGATTGAATAACAAGCTCAAGAAACATGGGAGGAGAAAAAGTGTTTCAGAAGTGGATAAAGAACCATATTTCTCTGTTGAGTTATAATGTGAAGTTTATAAAATTTGTATTTATTATTGATTTCTAGAAGGTTTGGTGAAACCACAGTGAAAGCCATTTAATGAGTATTACCTGCACTTATTTCAGGTTTGTTCATTCTCATCAATGCAATGTATCATGGCTACTGGGATATCACGCTGGGTGTGGAGAGAGACACCCAGCAAGTGGACTCCAGGGAATAAGGGAGGCTGTAACACAAAGGGGGGAACCAGGGACTCCTGTGCTGACCCTAACACTGGAGGGCCCAGTACTTACCCTCAAACCACATGTACCTATAATGGTTAGGGGGTGTGGCCCGCCAACATGCCCCTGTCTCTTAGCCAGACCCTAGGATTACATCCCACTACCCACAAGTCCATGTGGGGAAAAACAAACACAAAAATAACCATCAAAAGAGGGAAAAGGAAAAACAACAACTTATCTTGAGAGGGAATCTTCAGAATGTACAGCAATAGTAGTCTGAAGGAACATGCACCCCTGAGCAAGCAATTTCTTCAAGTGAAGAGTATAACCCGCACTGGAGAAGTGAGAGGCCCAACCTTATAAAGTCCCTTAATTACCAGCTAGAGGAAAGGCTCCGCCAACCTAGCAAGGAACAGAAAAAACCCTAAATCCAGCCCTTAAAGGGACAGCGTCCATTAATGTCTGGACGATCGCCAGGTCCTTCTGCACCTGGTCCCAGTAGCAGTACCTGAAGATCCAGACACATCCGTGACATGGGATTTCGCGCAACAAGGATTGGGAAACAAACTGGGGGTCATTATTCATTGTGAAAAGATTCTTGTTATGGGAAGGTTGAGGTCACACTGTACTCAGTATCACGCTCACACGTTTTAGTTGCACAAAAACTTTCTTTTGTTTTATAAACAACAAATCTGCCTCCTAAAGAGGACCAATCAGAAGATATGAGTGTATGTTAGTGTATGTTAAAAATAAAAATAAAAAAAGCACATCACACGGAGTGATGAGATCAGGTATCTTGATGTGACACAGGGATGGAAGCTGTTAACATCATCTTAAATACTCCACAATGTGAGATGAAACTAGTTATGCAACTTCTAATTAAACTGTGATTTTCAAGAGCATACGCGCAAGTCAATGGAATACCAAGCAGGTTAAACAAGTGAGAAACAAAACCGTCAAACCATAGCTTAATTCAGTCAAATACAGACACGCTTGTTCATTACAGCGGTTTAATTATACCTTGAATGGGAAGGAATTTCTCATTATTTTTAATGATTAATGCATTTATCATTTTTTGCATTCCAAGCAATTATTCTCTCTTGTGTCTTCCCAAACTCCTGCGCTCAAAATGACATTACTTACCTCAGATAAACAGTTTGGATTTTAGGCTTCTGCAGCTTTCATCTTATGTGCGATCTATGGTATCTTGTGGTGCGTATAAATATTTATCTGTGCTGTATGTTACAAATCAATATGGGGCTCAACAAAAGTGAGTACACCCCTTTGAAAGGTAACATTATAATCAATATCTCACAGAATGTAAGAACAATTTCCAAAGTTATGACACGTCTGAGTTTCATAGAACATTTTTTATAACCCATAACAGGAGAGTAAGGTTAATAATATAATGTTCATGACAAAAGCTTAAGTTTTACTCAACCCCTCTTTAAAAACTACTACATCAAGTATATTGTATGATCTCCATGATTTTTAAAGGACAGAACCAAGTCTTCTCGGCATGGAATGACCAAGTTGAAGTATTGCAACATCTATCTTTTCCATTCTTCATGATCGGCCTCTTTTAGAGCCTGGATGCTGGATGGGAAGTGATGACAATTTGTCTCTTCTGAATTCCTCGTTAGTGTATCAGTTGGGTTCAGATCATACTTGGCCACTCAATAACTTTCACCCTATTTTTCACAAATCCAACATATATGTGTTTTGGATCATTGTGATATTGGAAATGTTTAAATCAAGGGCAGCATATACTCTTAATATAGAGCAGTACATGTAAATTCTTGATAGCATGAATGAAATTTATCTCCTTGGCACCAGGAGCACGAATGCAGCCCCACATAAAGACCATGCCACCACTGTGTATCGGTGAAGGCACCAAACATTTTTTCTAAATACATAGTGGCCATAGTGAAACATGCTGGTGATAGTGTCCTTATGGAGGGCTACATGAGCACTTCTGGTTTTGGAGAGCTACATTTAATATATATATATAATATTTATTCATAAATATAGCACTATTAATTCCACAGCGCTTTACATACAATGGCAACACTGTCCCCATTGGAGCTCACAATCTAAGTTCCCTATCAGTATGTTTTTGGAGTGTGGGAGGAAACCGGAGAACCCGGAGGAAACCCACGCAAACACGGGGAGGACATACAAACTCCTTGCAGATGGTGTCCTTAGTGGGATTTGAACCCAGGACCCCAGCACTGCAAGACTGCTGTGCTAACCACTGAGCCACCGTGCCTTTCATTCAAGGTATCAAGAAATCACAGATGTACTGCTCAACGATGAAAAAGAAGAACCTACCATCTCTCCAGGCCCTTGGTAGATGTAGACTTTTCCTATATGACAATGATCTAAAACACACATATAAGGCCACTGTTGCATTTCTGAAGAAGAAGATCAGGGTGGCTTTTTTTTAGCCAACGCTTCTTATGATATTGAGGTTGAAAATTCTTCACCTTTTTTCAGGCCACCATTCCAGACTTGTATAACATGTGTCGCAGTGCTTGCATGGATGTTTATGATTTTACTATTATAAAGCATATGAGTCACCTACACTGCAGTGTTTGTCACGCCAGAACTGATAGACCTCGTGATGACCAGACATGTTGACTCCGATATTTCGCCTGGATGTCCACCTCTTGGCATTTAAATACATGGACAGACTCCATTTCATATAATTTCAACTGTCATGGCACTCACATGATGCAGTCGCGGCAATTTTCTTGGACAAGAGACCGCTATCGATGAGCTGGATGATGCAGTTTCGATTTTCTTGGTAAATTTTCTTCATTGTTGCTCCTCGATTTGAACCAGTGAATTTTCACTTTGGAATCAACCTAATAACACACTGAACTATTAGGGACTGTGACTAAAGGCTGTAATTTGTAGTATACTGGAAGAAAAAGACTTTTCAACCACCAGGAGCAAAACAGTAACAATACAGTGACATGAGAATAATCTGCATAACTAATTATATGCTAAATAGTTGCAAGTCAGATTTATGTATGAGATAGCCAAGATGATTCTCTATAAAATGAAGATAGTCTCACGCTTAAAGCTGTAGTGGAGGATGAGATATGTAGGCTGAAAGTGAAAAATTCAAAACATTGTTACCCTTTTGCTCGTCAGTTTAGTAGTGTTACAAAGACAGCCCTTATCTACATGTCTTATTAAAGCACAAGGTCATTATAAAGGGGTGACCTTAGCTCAGTATACCCCTCTCTATGAGCATCCATAGCTAAGAGTGGTTAGCAGCTTTTGAACATATAGGCTCTGGCTGTAAGCACGCCCAGTGGCCGTGCCTCTAAGACTGAAAGCCGAAGGCTGCCAAGAAGAGAAAAGTTAATTTCTTCCAGTAGCTGTGTCTTCAGTGAGGCAGCGCCACTGCTTTAAAATGCTATTAACCTACAGATTTACCCAATATCTGCAGGTCAACAGTAATTGGTGATATGCCTGGTTCTGTTTAAATGAGGATAACAGAGCTAGTCACCCCAGTACCTTATTTTGTCTTTGAAAAATGATTACCAATATTTTTGGAACTGTGAATACTAGTAGATATTTTATTTTAACCATTAGTCTACAATATGTGTTTGTCCAAACATACAGTAGCAATTGATCTAAGAACTAATTTTCTTTTTGGCCAGATCAGACTTTTGTAAACATTTTTCCCGACATCACAATGATACCAATGAAACTGAAGAAGGGTAACACTTGGAGATTGATCACGCTCACCCAGTTTGTGCAGATACCTGGACTTCTTTCGGAATTTCCTTAAAAATTCTAAACAGTAAACTATGAACTATATACCATCACGAAGACCATCATTGAAGTACACAAGCAGAGGTCACAGTCACACAATGCTTCAGTATGTGACATAGTGTGGCCTACCCGGCTACTTGTTATATTTGCAATAGTGGCACCTCTATTTATTTCTGCATAGTGGTTTGCCTATAAATTAGTGTAGCTTTATGAGTGTAGGGAGTGCTGAAAGTGAAATAATGAGACTGTTCATACATTTTGAAAGCATGAAGGATTTGGAAAAATGTTTACAATTGAAAAAGAACTGATTTACTGCGCCAACCAAACCCCATTAACACTGTGGCGGCATTTGACAGTTCATGATATATATGTGCACTATATGTCCTCAGGAAAAACATCCAGTGGGTACATGCTGGCTGACCATGTGTGACCATGTTTCTTCTCATAGCTCTGGGATCTAATTTCTGAACATGCTTCCCATGGACATAAGATGACACAAACTCTGATGTATGAAGCTTCATTGCTAAACCAATATCCATCCTATTTAAAAGACGTTTGACCTACACTTGTCCTTTGTGGAATACACATTTTGCAGCTTTTAGGATAAGAGCAAAACAAGGATAAGTAGAAGAGATTCAATATGACCCATTGCCCTCAGTGCTAGTCTTTCCTATCTGCATAACCTGAGAATATCATTAGAAGTGTCCCTATTCACAGAATTACTGCGTTGGTGATGGGATATCCAGGTGCATTCTCAATATAATGGATTTACATACAGTATTTTTAGGACTATCAGTTGTACCCAGGTTTTTGAAATGAAATGGTTTTTGATCCACCCTTTCTTTCTGGTCATATGTGCTCTGATGGCCAATAATTTGCTCTTTGATGAGTCCACCTCCGAAATGCATACGAAGATACAGGAGCACTACATAGCACACCGGCACACACTCAATTTTTTTAAGGGGTAATGTGTGGCCCTGTGAAGTTGCCCCACCCCCCCTCCACGTATTACTTTCAGTCTGAGGATTGGTCCCTCATCTTTATAGTGAGCCATAATTCTGGTGAGTTCTTTACACTATTAACCTGTGTGTTTGCTCATTTATTATGAATTGTTCTTTTTGGGTTTATTAACCAATTCAAAGGTGTGGTTCACTAGTTAGCATTCCTGGCCACATCAGTATAACATTGAGAAACAGGGCTTCTCTCAAATACCTTGTGCTTAAAATTCTGCCTGTGAGTGGCGCTATTACGGTCCGCTCATCCCCATCACCCATCACGTGACCCCTGGCCTCCATGATTGGTAAGATCCGAGGATGTCACATCAACTTCCAGTTGACCTGTCGCCATCGACACCGGCCCCAGTCTTTGTGAGTGACAGGGCTGTGGGCAGCATTTTACCGTTCATCACAGCCCAGCATCTCCCTGCTCTCTCCTTCATTGCAGAGTGCCACAAGCAGGAGCGATGCTGGGCTGTAGACGAGCGGTGAAACTCCACCCACAGCCCAGTCACTCAGAGAGACTGAGGCTGGCTGCGGTGATGTCAGGTCAACTGGAAGTTGACCTGACATCACCGTACATCAGAGGTCATGGGGATCACGAGAAGGGGGTGAGCGGACCGCAATTGTGCTGCTCACAGGCACTAATGCCAACACAAGGAATTTGAAAGAAGCCTTGTTTCTCAACGTTATATCGATGTGGCTTGGAAAACTAAGTAGTGAACCACCTCTAAGTATTTTGTTGAGCACAATTATATAAATTGCTTGGGATTTTTTTTCAGGTTTAGACAAACAACTTTTTCTAGTGTCTACACACTCATTGTGTGAATAAATGATTGTCTCTCACTATAAAATAGCACTTTGTTCAATGTTACTGTGGCTGACACGGTTTTTCCATTATTGTATGTAGGTTTTGTCTATATGGTATTTTTCCCTCCCTGTTTTTAAACTTACTAGTAAAAGTTAAGTTATATTTTCTATATTACTGTGTTGACTTGATATAATATTGGGCAATTGTTCTACATGTCTACCAATGGTGTTATTAGACTATAAGATGCACCTAAATTTTAGCAAGATATTATTTTACTTAAAAGTTTTTCTTATAGTCAGAAAAATATGGTAAACACAAAATAGTGGATATACTTACTGAGCAGGAAGAGCTGAGCAGACAGATTATATAGTTTTGTGCAAAATATTCAATATTTTATTAATTTAAATATTTATGCATTCTGCCCTTAAAGCAGAACTTTAAGTTTCTTAATTCAACCTGTCTATAGTATTCCAAATTATAAATAATCTAGTATTACCTTATTTAGGTGCTCTTCCTATTAGGAAATTATGGTATACTTCTCCTCGGTTAAGTTATTTGATCTCTTGGTGATTCTGAGAATTACAATGGCTTTATATTATCATAAGCTGGTCTCAAACATTAGAAGTATCTAGATCATGAAACTGCAAGGACTGTTCTTCACAGGTGAAAGGGTGGTGTGGAAGTGGGCACAGGCTCCTATCACAGTTATTGATGATAACTATGCAGCTCTAATCACACAGTTATAATGTAGAAGTTCATATTTCGGTTCCTTGACAGTATACTTATATTGGCTTACTTAGTAGAAGGATAATCACGGTGTCCTCCCAGCAATTATATATGGTAGTGGTTCTAGCTACATATTTGATGTTTGCTAAGGCTGCATTCACACATTAGTTTTTTGGCATCAGGCATGATCCGGCGAAAAAACTGATGCGACGGATCTGTTGCATCAATTTTTTACATCAGTTCCTTCAGTTTTTTGACGGATCCGTTGTGATACTGCAATGCATGCTCAGTTCAAAAAACTGTAACCGGCGGCCGTATCCGTTTTTTTGCCGCATTACGCCAGATCCGGCGTCCATAGGCTTTCCTTATAAAACACGCCGTACGGCGCCGGATCCAGCGCGATACAGTTTTTCGCCGGAGACAAAAAACTTTCCCCTCAGCGTTCCATCCGGCCGCCGGACAAGCAAATTTTGCCGGATCCGGCAAAAGCAAGATGGAATGCAAGGCCATCCGGCGCTAATAGAAGTCTATGGGGGAAAAACAGATGCGGTGGCAACAGACGCCGGATCTGTTTTTTCAGGTTTTTGCCGGATTGTACCTGATGGCAAAAAAACTGATGTGTGAAAGCAGCCTAATTCATCATGGAATTGTAGCAGAACATAGTGTAATAAATTTAAGGATGAAAGCTAAAAATCAAGATGCAAGCTAAAGAGAAGCTGAACTGCAGGGACATAAGTACAGTAAGTATAATAGAAAAGGATAGTGTGAAAGATAGGTGGAGGGTGCAGTTTTAAAAAAAAACTTGGGAGCGCAAAAAAACCCCTGACTGCTTGTTTAAAAGTCTAATGGGTCAAGTCACTCAATGATTGACATACACATCTGTATAAATGTGAATACAAAGATAGCTGTCAGTCACTGCAAGCAAAATCCTGAATGAGCAGAGATTTAAACGGAATCATTAACACTGAAAATGCTGTGCAATTTACAGCCAGCAGTTAATGGAGGCCGGGCAGGGTGAGATACACAGTTCCAGTAAAACTTTCTATCTATCTATATAAAACCTTGCACATTCTGTGCTTAGGAGTCAAGTAGGCAGTTCTCTTGTCTGCTATGTAATAAAATGTGCAGAGATTAAATTAATAATCATCAAGTTATATTTTCTTGAGACAACTCTATATCTAAACGATCACCTCTTTCCCGTTCTAAACCTGCGGCCCACAGATAACACTGCATTCTCAATGTGAACTGCAAAGAGAAATAACAGCACTCGGTAGTGCAGCAATTACTTGAAGCAAACAGTAGGACATAGATCAAGACGATAAGAAATATACTCACCTCGCAGCGTAGTGGAACAATTAGTCTTTTATTCGTCGGCTGTGAGTTTCGGCACCGGGTTGAAGGCTATGGGGCTGATTCACAAATGCTTTTATGCCAGAAATGCTTTGAAAAGTCACAAAAGTTTGGCGTTTTTACGCCTGTTTGAAGAAGATCCATCAAAATGGGGGAGCTGGCTATGCGAGTCCATCAAATTCTGCAAAACTGCCAGTGTTTTTTTACGCCAGAAGGGTCTACAGTTCCAGACCGGAGAAGCATTTCTAGGAAGGCGCAAAGAAGGCCCAACGTCACTGAGAAGATGCACCGAAGTCATTAAGTGGTGTGCGCCTCTTAATGAATTCAGCGCATCTTGCTGGAGCGAGCCCTTCATTAAGACCAGTGTATGAAGCCGTTTTAATGAATCGCCCTCTATGTGTTTTGCTGCTGCATTATTCTGGGTTTTTCCTCCTCGATCACACTGCATTTTTAATGTGACAGGTTTGCTATAAATATAGGGAGCTCTTTTATTCAGACACGTTGAAGGCACCGAGTTCATGTATATATAGTGCAGGATCAAATTATTAAAATAAAATAAAAGATTACGCGAATACTGAGCAGAAATCACAAGCTTGATAAAAATAACAAAGATCAGACCTTTAATTGGCTTACAGAAAATAATGATGACTAAGGGCAAGCTTTTGAGACTACTTAGCGCTCTTCACCAAGTACACTATGCTATGAGGAGTAATCTTGAAAGCATAACGTCATTATTTTAGCTTCTCAACTGTGGAGGTTGGCAATTTTTAGCTTTTCTAGGTAATGGCTAATAAAATAGATCTTGACATTATTTACTGGCATTCAAAATTTACCATAAAACTTTATTCAGTTCTGACCTCTGATCAAATATAGGAGGTGGGGGAATTATGGGCTTCTTCACTTTCTGCCTGTGTTGACCCAGATTCTGTATGTTTCTCTGCCCCCCCAGCTGGAGCAATCACTCAACAAAACAATTAATTTCTCTTCTTTTATTGTTAGCTCTGTCTGTACCTATACTGTTTAATGTACATATTCACAGTAGATTTTCATCATCTTCTCATTTATATCATGGTTTCTCCTAGTTTTACAACTATCACAAATTGACTCTGGCCCCCTAGCTGGAGCAAGCACTCAGCGAAACAACTGATTTCTCTTCTTTTATTGTTAGCTCTGTTTGTAACTATACTTGTTTAATGTACATATTCACAGTAGATTTTCATCATCCTCTCATTTATATCATAGTTTCTCCTAGTTTTACAATTATCCCAAATTGACTCTGGCCCCCTAGCTGGAGCAAGCACTCAGCGAAACAACTGATTTCTCTTCTTTTATTGTTAGCTCTGTTTGTAAATATACTTGTTTAATGTACATATTCACAGTAGATTTTCATCATCTTCTCCTTTATATCATGGTTTCTCCTAATTTTACAATTATCCCCGATTGACGCATTCATTTGCTGTACTGTAGTATGTACTTTATTCTATCTGCTTTAAAATAATATGGTAATAAAATAATTTTGAATGAAATCAATAGCATAATAATAACAGCATGCAATGTCAATCAGAGACTTCAAAGACCAGCAGGATACAGTCATGTATTAAAAAAGGCATGGATTTGGAATGGGATGTAATACTACTACTTTACAAAAGTGTCATTGCGACCTCATCTGGAATATGCAATCAGTTCACTGTACCGGTACACAGAAAGAATCCTCTTGAGTTAGAAAAGGCACAAAACTGATAAGGGCATGGAGGATCTTAGATAGGAGGAAATATAAGGGGGGACATGATTAAAGGGAAGGGGTCACCAGATTTGGTGACTATAAGCTGCAGCCACCCCCACTGAACTCTCATATACAGGATTCTAGAATACTGTATATAAGAGCCCAGGCCGTTGTGTAGAACGTAAAAATCACTTTATTATACTCACCTAAGGGGCGTTGGAGTGGTCGGATGGGTGTCTCTGTTCTCTGGTACTGGCGCCTCCTCTTTTGGCCATGATTTTCATTCTTCTAGAGTGAATGATGCGTCCTACATCATCCACACTAGCCGGCATTGAGGTCCCGCACATGTGCACTACAATACATTGATCTGCCCTGCTCAGGGCAGATCAAAGTGCACCTGTGCAGGTCCTCAATGCCAGCTGTGGATGACATAGGACGCGTCATGCACCCAGGCTTCAGAAGAAGGAGGAAAAAAATGGCTGAAAGAGAAGGTGCCGGTACCGGAGAGCAGAGACACCCATCCGACCATTCTGCACCGCACCACACCTTAGGTGAGTATCATAAAGTGACTTATGTTCTACATAACGGCCTGGGCTCTTATATACAGCTCACACAAGGGGAAGTTTGTGCTGCAGCTGGCCGATCACACAAGGAGAAGACATTGCTGCAGCTGGCCGCTCACACAAGAAGTCGTGCTGCACCTGGCTGCTCACATAAGAAGTCAGTGCTGCAGCTGGCCGCTCAGACAAAGAGAAGTCAGTGTTGCAGCTGGCCGCTCACAGAAGAAGGCTTGCTGCGGCTGGCCGCTCACACAAAGAGTCAGTGCTGCAGCTGGCCGCTCACACAAAAATTCATTGCTGCAGCTGGCCGCTCAGACAAGGAGAAGTCCGTGCTGCAGCTGGCCGCTCAGACAAGGAGAAGTCCGTGCTGCAGCTGGCCGCTCAGACAAGGAGAAGTCCGTGCTGCAGCTGGCTGCTCAGACAAGGAGAAGTCCGTGCTGCAGCTGGCCGCTCAGACAAGGAGAAGTCCGTGCTGCAGCTGGCCGCTCAGACAAGGAGAAGTCCGTGCTTCAGCTGGCCGCTCTGACAAGGAGAAGTCAGTAATGTAGCTGGACGTTCACTTCGTCTTGAGGTTTGATTCATCCAAAGGTGGGGACAGTAAAGCCAATTAGATTGTACACAAGGCTCGTGTGACGCAACAATGTAACAACAATGTAACCTCACATAAGCCCTAGGAGAGCGAGTGCCGACACCGTTGGAATGGTGCCGGTAACAGATGTGAGTATAAGCGTTTTTTTTACGGGGGAAAACATGCTGTTTCAGAAGGGGTTGTCCGAATAGCGGACAGCCCTTTTAAAATGTGTAAAGGTCATTTCTGAATGATTGGTTAAGTAAATCAACTACTGGGATCAGGGGGGGGAAATATGAGCTCTTTTGGGACTGGATCATACATTATGGATATACATTTACTACATTTCCTTTATTATTTCCCATCCCTCAGTTGAAATTGAGGACGTGTCTTTTTTTTTTTTCAACCATACTAACTAATGTAATAAGCTGTAATGTATGGACAAAATTTATTTTTATTCTTTACCTATAGCTAATTTATGGAGATTGGATCAGTAGACCTCCATGTAATAACACTGTGCTATTGAGTATGAGCTCTGTTTTTAACCTGACTTTTTGTAGTCGTGGCAGTGGATTTTATTGGGACCTTATCAGCCATAGCGTGTGCGTTGGTAATAAGTTTGCCTTACAGAAAATTACATCTTAGGATTTCTACACCAGACAGCCCTTTCAAGTTTGTTTTATTCACAATGTACATGCGGAAAAGTATTATCCTCCGAACTCTGTCTTGTTGACTTCGGAAGACGGAGAATTAATGTAAAATTTATATGTTTAACATTTGAAGCTGTTGCAGGAAGAACTGTAAATTCTTTCTCCGCGGTTCTCTACACCACTCTATGAGCTGAGCATCGTCAGATGTATATGGCTACAACTGATCATGAACGAGTGTACAAAAGATATACACCTGAGTCCTGACGATACTTTACAGGATCAGTGATCTGTATCTGGTTCCCTTGGAAAATGAAGCTATAATATGCAGTTTCCCATGGAGACCTGACTTAAGGAGGATAAATAGCTCTTTGTACATTATTTCTGGGAGCCCAGTAGTAATTACATACTACAGCAATAACATATTAACCACATTATTTATTGCACTTAATGTGCCCCTTCTGCTACTTTATATATGTGTCATTACAGCCCAGATAATTTGTGTACACCTGTAATTAGAGCAATCATTGTAACAGCGTGATTACATATGCAAATACAAAGCAATTATTTTATAATTAATTTACAATTGAATATTTACTCCTCAAATTAAGCAAACATAACTGTAACAAGAGCATAAAAAATTAACTTGTCATAAGGTATCCAATATGTATCTCAAAAGAGATCAGAAACAAGTATTTACACCACCAAATATTTAACCTGTGTGTGAGTCAAGAGGCATTCTTTACTGTAAGAGCAGTGGATTCTGAAACTCTCCACTAGAGGGAGCTGTCATGGAGAATACTAAATGTTGCTTTTCTAAATGTAAGATTGTAAATTATGAGCTGAATAATCAGTCACATCAAGAGAAGGAGGGGAGGAGAGAAGATCCAGCACCGGCGTAATAAAAATATATTTACGCTTGACACGTTTCGGAGAAAGTAGACTCCTTATTCATAAGCAACATGTTGCTTATGAATAAGGAGTCTACTTTCTCCGAAACGCGTCAAGCGTAAATATATTCTGCACTTGGTTGGAATTACCTTTTTTATGAATTTTGAATAAAGAATTTTTTTTATTACGTCGGTGCTGGATTTTCTCTCCTCCCCTCCTCCTCTTGATGTGACTGATTAGTCAGCTGTGGAAGCCAAACCCCTTGTTCCGTGCACCGGACGAGAAGTTGGAGATACCTGCTTTGGAGTGGTGAGCTGAACTAAAGTCCTTATTTGTATAAATTCTGAGCAACAGAATAAGGTCATGTTCAGACAACTGTATTTTTGGTCGGTGTGCCGTCTGTGTGTTTAATAAAAGGCCCAATGCATTACTAGTTAGTCATCCATTATTCTTGCATTTGTAACGGATCTGTTTTTTTCTTACAGGATCCTTTACAAGTGGAAGATAAATTGCAATCCATTAACGGATTCCTTCTCCATAGACTCTTATGTTAGAAAACGGATTCAGGAAACATCCTTTTGAGAATGGATCTCTGCAGGATCCGTTCTAATGGATGATTACAGGACACGTGGAGTCATCCCTAGCCTGCATTCAGAGAACAGCTACTGCACCTGTCTGTGATGTGGACTTGTATACGGGGCTGCACACAGATTCAGGCACACCCAAAATCTGCATACATGGGTGGCCCAATTTTAATATCGGCCCTCTAAAACTAGGCATGAAGAGTTTGTTCATTTGTCCCATATGGGCTTTTGTCTTCCTCTGGCTGAATTATGTCTGGTCACTGGCAGACTAGCGCCCATCCACAGATGCCAATATTACAGGGCAGGATTATTACAATTTGTCATCAGATACTTTGGTTTACTGCATTCCCCTACATCATGAGGTTATATTCAGTAGGGAAAAGCAGTATAACTTGGGCGGCACGGTGGCTCAGTGGTTAGCACTGCAGTCTTGCAGCGCTGGGGTCCTGGGTTCAAATCCCACCAAGGACAACATCTGCAAGGAGTTTGTATGTTCTCCCCGTATTTGCGGGCTTCCTCCCACACTCGAAAAACATACTGATAGTGAATTTAGATTGTGAGCCCCAATGGGGACAGTGTTGCCAATGTATGTAAAGCGCTGTGGAATTAATAGCGCTATATAAATGATTAAATATTATTATTATATTGAACTCCCTGTTTATTCTGGGCTTAGAGGTCCAGTGTGTGGAGCTACTCAGGGATTTATAGCAATCTCTGTGTGCATACAGTGAAGACTGTTATTCCCTGACAGTACCGTCTATTGGAGCTCTCAACCCAAAAAGATCGGGGATTTCGATGAATGCAATACATACAAGTTATACTGAATTTTTCCCTGGAACCTAACTTATGTTTCACTCACTGAAATCCACAATCTTTCTGAACAGCAAGCCGTCCTATCAGGGATTGATAGCGGTCACTGTATGAATATACATAGAGAGATAGCTATAAATCACTGACTGGCTCCACCCACTGGACTTCTGTTCTCAGAATAAGCAGAGGTCTCAGTCACTAAAATCAAAGTGACTCTGAATCTTTTCTGAAAAACATATCTCAATCTCCTCAGTGTCTCCTGCTCTATAAGATGATGCTATCAGACTGCTTCTTCGATGTCATCACAATCCCTGTAAAGGGAACCTGTCGCCATGTTTTCCCCTTATGAGCTGCATCCACAATCAGTTAGCCCTTATATACAGCATTCCAGAATACTGTATATAAGAGCCCAGGCCATGCTGTATAATGTAAAAAAACACTTTTATAATACTCACCTTGGGGGTGATCTGGTCCGATGGGTGTTGCTGCTCTCCGGACCAGCACCTCCTCCCTTCTTACGATCACCGTCCTTCTACCCAGCTCCATGTGCATGATGCGTCCAGCGTCAGTCACAGCCTCCATTGCGCTTCTGCTCTTGGGCATTTTGATCTGCCCTACTGAGGGCAAAGCAAAGTACTGTAACGCGCAGGCGCAAGAAAAGGTCAAAAACCGCCCGCACATGCGCACTACAGTACTTTGATTGGCCCTCAGCAGGACAGATCAAAGTGCACCTATCTGTGAATGACGCAGGACGTGTAATGCACATGGGGCTGGGCAGGAGGACGGCGATCTCACAAGATGGAGGAGGCGCCGGACCGAGAGCAGCGACACCAATTGGACAGGACCCCCCGCCCTAGGTGAGTATTATAAAGGTGTTTTTTACAGTATTTAGAGAGGCCTGGGCTCTTATAGACAGTAATCTGAAATGCTCTATATAAGAGCTCACTGGTGGTGGCTGCAGCTCATAAGGGAAAATCCTGGTGTCAGGTTCCCTTTAATTTACTTCTATGACACATTTGAAAGTGGGAATGTGTAGAACAGGATTTTCTGACTTAATTGATTATATATGAAGGTGCTGCTTTCTGGAGACGGTGGTGTGTACAAGATATTTAATTGACTTATTACATATAAAGGTACTCCTGGGTTTGGCTTGTACCATGGGGCTTAAAAGAAACCAAATGACCAGTCTACCACTGAAGAGCAGAAACTGCGCCTTTCATGAAGTTAATTAATTAACATTGCTCACTGCATGCTTAAGCACACTGAAGGTAAAGCACCAAGGGCATAATATGCTCTGAATGTGCTATAGAAAAATCAAAGTATTCACAAAGTTCTGTCTTAATATATTCTGCCAATTGAAATAAGGGTCTCTGAATGTCACTTTACAGTCAAGAATTATATAACAGGCTGAATTTGATGAGCGTCTGCCTTTTTTCGGAAACCTAAATGAGAGTGAAAGAATGGCTGTTGAGGGGGATGAAGGAAGAGTTGGAATTAATGAGGCCAAATGTGATACTACGTTGTAATTATCAAAGCTTTTTTGTGCTTCCTTGTGTCTCACCTTCCAAACCACTGAGATCACATATATTGGAAGTGTAGATAGGCAGTGTGTGTCCCAGGGGAATGGAGATTAGAAGCGGATATGCATAAAGGTAAGCACAATTCTGCAGAGTAGAAGTGCTACTTATAGCCCTTTATTTATACAGTATTCAGCAGAGCTGTGCACAACCTATATTTACTCATCCCAATTGCTTTCCCCATTGGGGCTTACTAATTTAGTTTTTTATGCATTAACGCAAATGCTTGGATAGATTTCAGAGTTTGGCATCCAATCTATATTTTTGAGCTTGGGTTATTGTTGCAAAATACTTCTGATGAGTTGTTTGTATAGGTAATGTTTTTTTGTTCAGTCACTATTAACAGTATTGTAGCTTGCAACCTAGCAAAATCATTATACTATGGTCATTAATGGGTCATGGCCCATAGGATATTGGATACCATGCTGAAACTAATGAGCCCCCCCAGTGATCCCATGATTGGGACTCTGCAGCCCATAGACAATGAATGGAGCAGAGGTCAAGCATGAGCACCTCTTCTCTATTCAAGTCAGGACTACAGAGTCCCGTTCTCTGGGTTCCAGGAACATCAATCTTGCGATCACTGGGTATTTTTGTAGCCGGCCATAAGCGATAAACAAGTTATCCCCTATCCCATAAGCACAGGATAACGTTTTTTTTCCTTCAAATTAACCCTTCAAAACCTAGAACATCTCCAAAATAAGAAAAAGGGTAGGTGTAAAGCTACCACTAGGGGGCGCTGGGACTCAGTAGAGGAAGCACTCCTGAGTGCAGTAAGACAGAGGCCCACAAGAGGTCGCAAACACAAGCGCAGGGATATTCAATCAGCCAAGGTCTATGCCAGGATGTCACGTCTATACCAAGGGGTAAGCAAGGCAAAGTCAAAGAACAAAACCAAGGTCGGAGGCTGGGAGAACAAGTAAGCACAGAGGAGGGAACGGAGGTTGGGACATGGAACAGGACCAGGGTCAAGAAGACAGCGATGACAGACTGGGCAGGAGGGACAGAGGTCAGGGAGAACAAGTATGCACAGAGGAGAGAGTGGAGGTGAGGACATGGAACAGGACCGAAGTCAGGAGGGCAGGGAGGTCAGGCCAGGCAGGAAAGACGGAGGTAAAAGACAACAGTACTGGGTAGCGGGACTTGATCAGAGTAAACTCACAGGAAACAGTTGCACGCTGCAGAGCAGGAACTATTACTGGCAGCGTCCCGGAGGTAACAACACCAAGATATGGTGGCGTGACCTCCGGAATGAAGCACGACCAAACAGGCCCCTCCCCTCGGACCTAACCTCGGAGACAACATACATGCACTGGCTCTGCAGAGTCAAAGCCATGCTAAAATCATGACAGTAGGTATGACCCAGCACTCGCAAAGAGGGGAATGCAAAATTTAAAACATAAAGCTCTATGCGTTTCGAACTATATACGCTCTGTATAAGCTCTTGGTCATGATTAAGAGCTTATACAGCTCAAAACGCTTAGAGCAAATCTACATCTGTTTTTCATATGTACTTTATAACTATCTCCAATAAATGTGATGTTTTCAATTTTGGATTCCCAACTTTGTGAATGCTGGACATACCTACCCTTTATTCTGACATGGCAGTTACCATCCAGGAGTTCGGACTGGAGTTCTAAGCACGGCTTTTCACTATGGGATCTTCCAAGCTGGTGAGCTGATGTATTTTCCCCTTAGCTTATATGTACATGACAGACATGAGTGCAATGTGGTATAGACAACCTCAAAATTTGATCTGTTGTGATCCAACACTTCCCTATAAGACAATGTAAAGGCTGCAGTATCTTCCCTTTATCATTTCCATAGGCACAACAGCTCATCTATACGGGTGGCTGGAGCGGCAGCTAGTTCCTTCTCATTGCTGTTGGTCGGCAGGGGTCCCGCTGGTTGGATCATCACTGATAAAAAGGGATAGCCTATACTACGGATATGTTTCAGGAAACTCAGCACACCTTTAATGCATTCATCTCTGCTTGGAAACCAGTCTGTGTTAGAACAAGCCATGGCTTCTGCAGGTGATTTTGCTGTTTTAAGACAACCCCTTGCTGTGGCTTGTATACATATTTTCTCTTCTCTTATCTCTGAATGAAAGCTCAAGGGAGTCAGCTATGTAGAAGCCAAGGCTGACCTCACAGTTAAAACCACCCACGCATGCTTACAATTGAGATCTATCACACATGTTTTTACTCCCGAGTTACATAAGAAGCAATTTCTAGAGAGGGAAATCTAGACACATCTACTTGGCGTACAATTTCATGCATTGTGTGACTTCCAGATGTTTTAAGGACCTGCCCAACAGAAGCTGTGAATCTGCGCTTGATCAAATCCCAGCGATGGAGAATTCTCAGTGTTTGTCTCAGTTTTAAAACAAGGCGATGCTCATTATTAAGCTGTGTTGCTGTGGTTACTTGAACTTTACTTTGCCTGTGGATAAAATAATATCAGCGCCAAGGAAGCTCTCAGAGGAACAATCAACAAAGGCAAACCAAGATGTCTCCGCGTCATTATATAAGGTGTAGGACGAGATCATTCAGGTGGATTCACACACCGTGGATCGCTGCGTTTTAATGAGAGTTTCATTATTCTTCCCCCAAAGTTAGTAAATGGTCAAAAATATTGCAACAAAGCATTCAATAATCCACACACCTAGCACTCTGGATTTGTGCTTTTATTGCATTGTTTATTACTAGTGGTTTATCTAAAATGTAGCATCTTCTCATTGTAGTGTTTTTTGCATGTATTTTCTCATATATTTCTCTGTAAATGTAAGAAAATATCTGACAAAATGCCTGTTAGAAAAGATTACAAACAAAAAACATCAGCATATAATGCTGAAGAAAAAACAATTCCCAGGCATTTAAAGATACAGAAAAAAAACATTATGTGTGAAGTAACCTCATACACGGCTACAGATGCTGTAAAACATACTACAGAGAGGAAGAATACACCAGCGCTCCATATTGGATGCAGCAATCCAAAAAGTCAATCTAGACCCTTTAATAAGGCTTGCCACTAGTGATGAGTGGGCACTGGCATGCTTGGTACTCGAAACGCACAGGTCAGACGGGTTCGTCTAGAAGGTCTTCTGAAAAAGTCCTTGAAATTTCTTATTGCCTTCCATTAAGGTCCGTAATCGAGTCACGCCCGTCCGAGCATCAGACTTGTTCATTTTGAGTACCGAGAATCCAAGCATGTGAGTGCTCGCTCATCACCACTTGACTTAGGATAAGAAGCCAAAACAAGAGATGTTTAGGCATTGCATAGATCAATACAATGGCTAAACATCTGTTGTATTCTTATTATTCATAGCAGTTATGCATATTCCATTTTCAAGTTTTTTTCAATTTTTCAGATAGTTCATTGTATATTTCATTCTAGTATTCCCATAGCAGTTTTGTTTTGCTTTTCATTATTTCCCCATACATTGTGACTAGTGTGCAACTCTTTATCTTATTGTATAGTTATATGTTTTTGAGTTTTGCACCATGTTCACACCATTGGAGTTCCAGACGTACATTCTTTAAAGAAGCTAAAACAGAGTGTTAGCCAGCCATCAGTGCAAAAACTGAATACTGGTTTGGCTGGGTGAGAGGCGTATAACAGAGGGTCTAAGGGATACATTTCTCCTTGAATGCGAAATAAACAACAGTACTTGATAGCTGCCATTAAGAAATGTCCAGAGCTGTTCTACATTACTTATTTCCAGATGTTGCCGAAGCAGATTTCAGAAGATCTATGGCCATGCCATGTGTCGGACCCCTATTGATCACATAGTACTAATGACCTGTCCTAAAATGCCTTTAAATTGAAGAATATTGTGAGTCCCATGTTTGGTACAAATTATAATAATACTTGTGGTAAGTGTTTCTGATATAACAATTGGTTTTTAAAACATAATTATAATTCTTTATCAATAGTACCTGTTCTCTGTAAACCATATCATTATAGCATAGTACAGTAAATATCAGAGCTTTACGGATAATAAGGAGGAGGGGGATGCAGCTGAAGTTTCTCTCTGTGTGACTGCAAGCTGTTTGAGCATAAGGCTTTTTTCACATCACGTTTTTGCCAAACGGCAATGACTCAGTCGGTGCTCGTCTGAAGTTCTGAAAGATGGGATTCAAGTCTGTCTGCCGACATGGCGATTGACTTTAATGGAGCAGACAGGATGACTGCTCTGTCAGACCAATTTTCAGCAATGTCTGACTTTTTGATGCAACGCAGTTAAACACGTTTTTATGCCCAACTCAAAATGACGGACACTGACAAAAATGAGGTCAAACAGAGCATAAAGTAGATGGATGGCCCCGTTGGCGAATATTCCCAAACCCATTTTTTCGGGTCTTTAAATGGAGGTTCTCATGAAAAAACTGATGTATTACAAAAACATGATGTGAAAATAGTCCAAAATGAAGACGTGTTCAACTAACAACTAAACAGCTTCACAACAGAAAAAAATACTCCGCAGGTCTGAGAAAAGAGAAAATGGGAAAAGGGCCATTAATGCAGATTAGATGCGCAATTTGTGGTTTATCTACATTTAATATACAGTAATCTACAGTTGTGTGAGGAGTGATTGTGGTGGATTATATACAGCATCAAAAATATAAATGCTATTTTATTCACCAGGGCACCAAAAATAGGATTATTCAAGTATAAAACCTTGTCGGCTTGTTATCCCGTGAATCTCATCCGGTGCAGAATAGTAATGAGATTTGTATCTTCTGGAGACCTGAGCCGGCAGACAGCAGACCATAGCCACTGGCATACCTGGCCACTATGGAGGATCAAATCTACACCGTAGTAGTCAATGCTCGGATGATTAATGTGCCGCAGAAACAGCTCCAGTCAGTTCATTCAGACCATTATTTACACTGTGAGCCGCTCTAGGACAACATTAATTAATTTTCCTAACAATGCCATGAATCACCTATAACACCCTCACAATGTTCTACAGCCCCGATAGCTTCTATGTAGCCTCAGCCGGATATAAATCATCACAGTGAGTAAGAAATTAGTAGGTGCTGAAGAATATTCATACAAATTTGTTATATGTGTACATTGTGTTCATGTCATCATTAATCAGTGTAAATGAAGACGTTAAAAACCTTCTAATGTATAAAGCAAAAACAAGAGAAAAGACGCCGACATCTGCCTTCTGTAAGACACAAGTTCTTCAGTATTAAAAATCATTATTGTTATTGAATGGGCTGTCTTAGGGCGCGCTGTGCATTACACGGCTGGCCTACGTGATATTTTAACAGTTCAGATAGTAATAGATGTGACCATACCAAATATCGAGTTTTTTGTATTATTTAGGTTTACGTTGTGTTTTAAATTTTTTTTTGCTCCTTCTTCATCAAAATACAGATCTTGAATCTGTGACCGTTTGATCTGTTGTACAATATACTAGAATTAGAGATGAGCAGACCCGTGAAAGCTCAGGTTCGGCGGATTCAGCCGGACTGTAGATAAACTTTGGTTTGGCACCTGGACTTCATCCGGACCTCTTTGAAAGTCACTCCTTGGCAGTTCAGCTCTCTGCCCACATAAATGCAGCCATAAACAGAACATTTAGAAGGGACGGGGTGGGGTTGTTTTTATTTGTACACACAAAATCCGATAATGCTGATTTTACACCCAGTGAGAGCCATTTAGACACTGCAGCTCACACTTGGCCGAGCACCAAACATAACCAAGCACGGTGATGCTAACTCTAGTGGTTAGCATACGTAAAGCACCCGAACTTTGACACAGATTTTTTCGGAAAGTCCGTGTTTGGTACGAACACCAAACTTTACTGTTTGGTTTACTCATTTCTAACTATAATACTTCTAGGTGATATATGTGGGGTCACTGGGACTCTACCAGGCCTGAGAGTGGGTGCTCCAAATTCCCCTTGTGGATGGATCCGTAGTGCGTTAGTGTGACCATCACTCCATTCACTTCTCTATGTCTACAGGAGCAGAACTTGAATTTGATCAGTATTCTTTTATTTCCAACATGTTAACTTTTGCTGTTTTCAGTCTTGCGACCTTTGTCGGAAAGTCTGACGGCTAACCTTGGAGAATAAGAAACTAGTCTGAAACAGCACAGCGTCTGGCGATATACATATCTACATTCTGTAAGCTTGGCTAAACTGTCTGACCAAGGGTGCAAGAATGAAAACGTTCATTCTAATGATAAAATAATGCAGATCAAACTCACCTGAATATTTCATTGCATATTACAGGATTGGGACCCTCCATGGTGGTGAACCTCAGCTATTCTCCTTCACCTGGAGAGCCGTGCTTCTATCTTTTGTAGGCGCGTTAGTGTGCAAGTGTAGCACCCAGAGATATGGGGTACTCGGTTTCGGGCAGAGTCTCTATTGGGAATGTCACGATGGTGGCCGTTATCCGGTTCTGTGCCCTGGGCACTTTTTGTAATGGGGATATTTACAGGGGAGAATACAATAATGTTCACTTGTGACACCACGTGCAGTGTTGTGGCTAAGTATAGAGAGCCGCCGCTGCAGAATGTCTCTACTGGAGCTGATGATATTGCCAGCTAGAATAGTAGACCCTCCGCAAGTAGAGTTTTGCCCCAGAGGGTGTATGGTGCAGTGCGCGTCGGAAGAAGGGAGTCCACACAGATGTTCAGTGCAACTTGTTTACTCACTGCTGGTAGATGTTGTCTGGTTGCCCGAGGCCGGCTGGTTTCGCTTCCAGGTCCCCTTCCTCCCAGTGCCAGTCTGGTTCTCTAGTACCTTCTTCCCTTGCACCTGTCTCTGGTAAGTGGGTCCCCGTGGTATAGAACAACTGGGGGTCCCCGTTCTGTGGTTTGTCCACTTCTGTCCGCCTGACGGTAGCGTGAACCTTGTGGGGTTGGAGTCTCTGGTCCTGTCCCCGGTTCTCCCTTTGCTACTGAGTCTTCGGATTCTTTAGGGTCAGCAATGTCCTTGCTGTGCAGGTGTTAACAGGTCAGCTTGAAGATCTATCCTGTCCTAGGGTCCTGTACCCCGTTGGTGCGTAGTTCCGGGAGTACTTGACTGTACTCCATCGGCAACCACCTCTCCTGGGTACCAGGTCACCATTAACTCGAGTCAGGATGTCACTTTGCTTCCACCTTCATACTCCTACAGTCATTGCAGTTTTTCTTACTAACTTCCTGTGTTCTCTCTGTCCATAGTCTGCCCCTCCCACCTGGTCAACTAGTGGACTGATTGGCTCCACCTTTAGGTGGCCATCCATTGGTCCCACCCTAGCTGGGTACCATTGTATGGTGGAATGTCGGGGAAAACTGGGATTACCTGGGTTTTTGGTGTTACCGGCACTGGGGTTCTGGGTCCCTAAGGGAGTAGGCCCTGCATCCTTGTGGGGATGCAGAACTTTGTAGCACTCTGATGGTCTCAGTAGCGCTACACGTGTGACCACAGCTTTCATAAACACTAAGTGGTCCATTAATAAAGAGACTTCACAACTCCTATTCTCCTGACTGGTGGGGGTCCCAACAACCAGACTCCCAGCGATCATAGGTGATAAACATATTTAATGAGAAAGACCTCTTTAATTTCCAATAAAACAGAAAAAAATAGAATGGATATTCAAAATGCGACAACATAAAAGTACATAAGATCAGTCTTGCTCTTCCATATTGCCCTTACTCAGCAGTAATCCATTATTGTGTAAAGCCTCCTGGCTTGTATTGATTCCAGCACTTAAAACTAAAGCTTGCTTCCAGGTCTTAATGGAGGATTAATAGGAATCGTGTGCAATACACAAGAGTATATATGTAAAAGTGGACATACCAGGAACAATCTAAAAACAACGGCCTTAGTCAATGTTATTATTGGATGTGGTCTTCTATCTTGTAAGATCTGAATTACAGCAATAATACCTAAAATATAACTTTTAATAATTCCTCTAAAAATAGGGAAGGATCACCTTGCCTATGCATAAAATTCAATAGGTTGCAAGATCCTCCATACAACTCGGGGGACTGGCATACCCTGTAAACATGCACTGACACCTACATATAATTGGTGCTGGCAAAAATAAATTTAACCGAAATGGTCAAGATTATTCATACGAACGCTCACTTAGATCCCATTCACAAATTAGCAGTGGCGTTAATCACTATAGTGACCATAACACCCACAGGTGTGTGACTAATATACTTCACACTCGGTTAAACAAATCAGCATTAACCAGGGATTCAAATAGCCAAGTTGTTAACCTGGTTGTGTCTGATAGGGAACAATCTCACCCAATTGCTGGTGTCTTGTCTCCCAAATACGATCAGTTAGTCCTCATATTCGGCGTTTCCACAACAGACCCTCACCACACAGGTCCTGCACCCCTTATGAACGGACTAACTGTCATCTCCCAGAATCTCCTTCTCCCTTCTCCCGACGCGTTTCCTATACATCATTCATCAGGGGAGTCAATGAGGAGACAACTTCTACTGGGTTAATCAGACGGTGACAGCACAATCTTATTAGCTAATAAGATTTGTGCTGTCACCGTCTGATTAACCCAGTAGAGGTTGTCTCCTCATTGACTCCCCTGATGAATGATGTATAGGAAACGCGTCGGGAGAAGGGAGAAGGAGATTCTGGGAGATGACAGTTAGTCCGTTCATAAGGGGTGCAGGACCTGTGTGGTGAGGGTCTGTTGTGGAAACGCCGAATATGAGGACTAACTGATCGTATTTGGGAGACAAGACACCAGCAATTGGGTGAGATTGTTCCCTATCAGACACAACCAGGTTAACAACTTGGCTATTTGAATCCCTGGTTAATGCTGATTTGTTTAACCGAGTGTGAAGTATATTAGTCACACACCTGTGGGTGTTATGGTCACTATAGTGATTAACGCCACTGCTAATTTGTGAATGGGATCTAAGTGAGCGTTCGTATGAATAATCTTGACCATTTCGGTTAAATTTATTTTTGCCAGCACCAATTATATGTAGGTGTCAGTGCATGTTTACAGGGTATGCCAGTCCCCCGAGTTGTATGGAGGATCTTGCAACCTATTGAATTTTATGCATAGGCAAGGTGATCCTTCCCTATTTTTAGAGGAATTATTAAAAGTTATATTTTAGGTATTATTGCTGTAATTCAGATTCTTCAAATTATATACCATACCAGTGGCTGCATTATTATTACTTCTATCTTGTAACCCACAACTCCCACTGCTGTGTATCGGAGCAGCGGTCTAAGTCATAGGGGCACCAATGCCGCCTGGGAGACACTTAGTTATTATATGCACATGTCGAGGATGCTCCTCTCTGTGGGAGTCTATTGAAAATTAACAGTGAAACTAATTTTCTTCTATAGCAACCAACCATCAGAGCAATTAAAATTAGATAGGAACCTATCTTTCTTCCATGGCTGTAGCTACGGAACCACTTAGGTTCTTAGAGGTTATAGTCCACTAAAAGAAGTCTACCATACAAGAACGTTCACTGAACATGCTTGAATTTTCTTCTCTGCTTTATTTAAAGGAGAACTGTTACCAGATGAAAAGTAGCTTGTTTGTGCCCTTATTTTATTTCCACTTCTCCCCTGAGTATTCAGATAATTTATTTTTTTTGGATCTTTTTATTTACAACTAATTGTTTGGTCATCTCCAAGGGGGCATGGCTGTAGGGTAATAATGCAGAGAAGCCTAAGACCCCCCCCTGTAGAATCCTGTGAGAATGCCACCTTGGTAAGGAGCCAAACACTTGTACTATATAAAAAGGCTTTACTTACTGTTGACTCTTCAAAATCTCTTATTGTCGCTCTTATTTATTCTCATCTGGACTACTGCAACACTCTACTAATCGGTCTCGAACTTACTAAACACTCCACTCCATCCTGAATCCAGCAGCCAGGATCATTTTCCTCTCCATCCCCTATACCGACGCCTCCACCTTGTGCCAGTCATTGCGCTGGTTGCCCATCTGCTACAGAGTACAATATAAACTTATCACTCACCCACAAAGCTCTCCACAGATCTGCACCACCCTACATCTCCTCCCTCCTCTCTATCCCCCTACCTGTGCCCTCCGTTCCGCTAATGACCTAAGTCTGACATCTTCTATGATCCGAACTTCCCGCTGCCATCTCCAAGACTTCCATGAGCTGCGCCTATTCTCTGGAATGCACTACCAAGAACACCATGAGAAAACAATAGCAGCAAAGTGACTCCCCATATCGGATCATGCACACCCATACAAGTCTATCCCAGCACAGTCCAATATACGCAGAGGCAGGCAATAGAGAAAATGGATAGATTTATCTCTCCTTCTCCGCACCTCTGATCCGATTCTCACATGTAAGAGAACCGTATGACAGTATAATGACAGTCTTCTCACGCTCGCAGCAGAGTTTCTCACATCTATATGCTCATATGTCCCCGGTCTTAGTAAAACGTGCGAAAAATGTCTGCTTGACTCTAGCGCCCTCTCCCTTCTACATAGAATCTTATAAGCACCAATAGTCAGTGCCTAGCTCAGTAATGGGAAAATATGTTTTTACTAAAAACAGATTTGACTGACTTTATTCATGAATTGTGAGTGAACGATCAGTCGAGCAGGAGGAAGAAGCAGATTGCGCTGATAAGATATATTACAAAGTTGCTTATTTTAAAGTAAACTATTAATTTATGAAGTAAAAATTAAAACAAGGGTTAATCTGTAATTTTTATTTGGTCAAATAGTTTCTGTGTCTTATAGAAGTGAAGGAGTTAAGTGAGGCAAGGTGAAATATTTTCATATTTGTAATCTGAGATAGTATGGATAAGCTAAGCCAGTTTCCTCTTCCCTCTTGTTTGAACAAACCATGGCATATTAGGGAGAACAGGTTGGGAAACCACAAGAATGCAGAACTGTCTGTGCTGCAGAGACTATAGGCTGTCTCTGGCAGGCGAAGTTGTGTCTGATTTCCACTCTCTCTGCTTGTCTGTTGTGAATTCCTGAGGCGTGACAAGCGCAGACAGCTCAGGAACCAATTCACAGCTTCAGCCCGCCTAGACCCTTCACATGCACATTGCACATGGATTGTGAAGTACCTCTCCTGATTTGTAGAACCTAGAGATTACTACAGGTCACCAAAACAAGAGCGAAAACAAGGAGCACAGGTCTAGAAACTGACGACATATATACCTACATAGGTGATTCTATTTCTAACCTATATACATTATATTTTACTTTCCAGAATAAGTGAGGACCCCAAGACAGAACCTCATGGATCCCACTCTAAGTGAGTGAGGTCTACTGGGTACTGAGCGTCTACCAAGTGACAGCGCTAATGCTCTCAGTTCTGGCTTTCTGCTCCTATGATGGAGATACGAACAGAGCTATCTCAAGATCTGGAATCTAAGGGCATAGTCAGAAGTCCGTTCTCATGCATTAGTGCTATCTGTGCCTATTGGCTGTCAACATTTTTTTTTCGGACTGTGAGGTTCATGCAAAGTCATGGAGTTATGTGTGATATTGATCCGATTATAGGATCAATATTGGTAATGCAAGTCTATGGGTCCAAGAAAAAAAATCGGACAGATGATGCCAAAAGATGTATGATAACTGAGAGATTGTATTCTGGAGATAATTCCTTTACATACACCCTATTAAATCTGAAAAACACTTGGGACCCTGTTTCTATAAGTCACAGACAGTACTGATTGACAAAGAGCAGCTCTTGCTCTGATGAACACCGGCCATCCATGTATTGGATAGTTTCCATCAACTGAGCGAATGCAGCCACTTTAGGGTATGGCTATTTTTCCCTGATGGTCCAAACTGTTCTCCCCGATGCTGCAAGCAGAGAAAGCTTTGACTTTGCAGCAAATGACAGGAGCAGGGGTTTGAATTAATGGGAACCTGTCACCGTTTTTTGGGTATATAAGCTGCGGCCACCACCAGTGGGTTCTTGTATACAGCATTCTAACATGCTGTATATAAGAGCCCAGGCCACTGTGTAGAACATAAAAATGACTTTATAATAATCACCTAAACGATCACACTGCGGTGGATTTGAGTTAGATGGGTGTCTCCGTTCTCAGTGACCAGCGCCGCTTCTTTTGGCCATCTTCATCCTCCTTCTTCTGTAGCCGGGGTGCATGATGCGTCTACGTCATCCACACTCGCCGGCATTGAGGTCATGTGCAGGCGCACTTTGATCTGCCCTGAGTAGGGCAGATTAAAGTATTGTAGTGCATCTGCGCGGGACCGGCGAGTGTGTATGACGTAGACGCGTCATGCACACAGGCTTCAGAAAGAGGACGAAGATGGCTGAAACAAAAGGTACTGACACTGGACAACGGAGACGCCCATATGGCCCAACTTCGCTGCAGCACGACCATTAGGTAAGTATTATAAAGTGTTTTTTTATGTTGTACACAGCAGCCTTGGCTCTTATATACAGCATGTTAGAATGCTGTATACAAGAACCCACTGGTGGTGGCCGCAGCTTATAGGCCAAAAAAACTGGTAACAGGTTCCCTTTAATGAAGCTTTAGAGCAGTGCTTACAAGCTACAGCATAACAACAGAAAGAGATACCTTGTGGATGAAGGTGTGTGGAGGGATGGCACTTGCCCCCACCCCCCTTCCTCCCCTCACCCCACACTGTTTTTCTTCCCTTATCCTCTTTCTCTGCTCTTCCTATCGTTCGTTCTTTGTTCCCTCTCTATCTCTTTCTTTTGTATGATTTTTCCTTTCTTTCTTCGGTTGGGCGTTTTCAATCGTTGGGAACTGAGGGCTGTCGTACCACTGTAAAAACGTTTGACAGTCCTGTTTATACCTTGTTTTACCTAAAATGGTTTGCATTCTTTTATGTGCAATGTATCTCTTTGGTTTACATTTTGTTTATTGACGTCAAATTAAATTAAAAAAAATAAATACAGCATAACAAAGAATGTTTAAGTCATGTGCTCCTTGCCAGAGGAGCATTGCATGGCTTATAAGCCTCCTCACACTGGCATATCACTCTTCATAAAGAGAAAGTTATCCCTTAGATCCCAGTGGAAAGCCTCTGAGCCAAATCAAATCTCAGGCTTTGTACTGATGAGAGGGAACACCCCAAAACACCATGTCTGCAAAATTAGATTTTGGTTTGGCTTTTATTACAAGTCATATGGCAAGGCTTTTTAAAGGGCCGATATTGACTTTTAAGATTGCGAATTCCAAAAAGTGGCACAAGAGTTCTGACCTCATCCTCTCTGAACAGGCAATTTAGCATATTTATTTACACGGTGGAGAATTACATGGCTTACAAGCCTCCTTACACTGGCATTCCGGGTATGTCACACTTCACAAGTAAAAATGTTATCCCTTAGATCATTGCATAGGAGATTCGCCAGCTTTCATAAACTTTACAGGGGGCTGGAAATATAGACAATGATCAGTATACAATACAATAAGAAATCCCTTTGTTTTTAATCAAAGAGGATTTTTAATAAAAAGTAAACTGTAAGTTGTTTGTTTTTTTTCCATTTACTTTGCAATTTTATCCATTTAGGATGTTGAGAAAAACTTTTTAAGCCATTATCGGTTATAAATAATGCATTCTCTTTTAAGTGGCCAAGGGGGTTGGATGGGGGGACTTCTTTAGAATCGTATATTACAATCATGTTACATTATACAAGTCCATGCTAAAGAAGAATGTTCAGATTTTATGAGGTTCATTTAATGGTAAGTCAGCGGATTTCTGTAGTCTTATGATCATATTTTCCTGGCTGGCAAAGATTGATGCTGTCAGTATATGCAACTCACATTTGTGGCAATAGTGCAGTAAATGTGCAAGATGTGTGCGCCCCTATAGTATTCATCACTGGTAGTTTTGTTAACAAGCACTTTTTGATTTGATAGAAACAAAAGCAGCCTCTCTGTGGCCTTTATGTTACTATAAAGCATTCTTAAGGATACACAGCATATATCTACTTCTAAAGGAGAAAGCTGTGTTAGCTTGTAATTTTCTGACATGCAAATTAAGTTATTGCAAAAAACTGGAGATGCTGTAACAAAAAAAACACCCCACTATATACACAGTGTATCAAAAAAGTGAGTACACCCCTTACATTATTAGAAATACTCTATTATATCTTTTCATGGGACAACACTGAAGATATGACACTTTGGTACAATGTAAAGTAGTCAGTGTACATCTTGTAATTTGGTGTATCCTCTAAATAAGTCAACACACAACCATTAATGTCTAAACTGCTGGCAAGTAAAAATGGCTAAATTCTGCCCAAATATTTTATGTGGCCACCATTATTATCAAGCATTGCCTTAACTCTCTTAGGCAGACCTGGGCAAGGGGCGGCCCGCGGGCCACATCCGGCCCGCCTGCTCTCTGTGACCGGCCTGCCCGTCTTCAGCCGGTGCAGTGGAGCCGGGCTGCAGCGTGCCGAGCAGGGGGAGATCCTGTGCAGGTCCGCACAGTCAGTGCAGGCAGCGGAACGCAGGAGTCTTTCCTCTGTTCCCTGCCGGCACTAATTGTCAGTGACACACGCGCGCGCTCTGACGTTGTCAGTACTGCGCTGCGTGTGTCATTTCAAAAGTTCCCGCCCGCACTGCAGGAGAAGAAGCAGCACAGCAGACGGAATAATTAATCTTGCAGGACCTGCGATGACGTCACGCCCATGTGACTGTGTGGGAGGAGACACAGGATGCCGGGCAGAAAGCAAAGATACTGAATCCTGAAGGAGATATGGACACATGATGACTGGTAATAAGAAAAGAGGGGACATGAGGGGGAGGGGGGGCTGCAGGGTGAGTGCATATGAGGGAAGATGGAGCTGCAGGGTGAGTGGTATATGAGGGAAGATGGAGTTGCAGGGTGAGTGGCATATGTGGGAAGATGGAGTTGCAGGGTGAGTGGCATATGAGGGAAGATGGAGTTGCAGGGTGAGTGGCATATGAGGGAAGATGGAGTTGCAGGGTGAGTGGCATATGTGGGAAGATGGAGTTGCAGGGTGAGTGGTATATGAGGGAAGATGGAGTTGCAGGGTGAGTGGCATATGTGGGAAGATGGAGCTGCAGGGTGAGTGGTATATGAGGGAAGATGGAGTTGCAGGGTGAGTGGTATATGAGGGAAGATGGAGCTGCAGGGTGAGTGGTATATGAGGGAAGATGGAGTTGCAGGGTGAGTGGCATATGAGAAAAGATGGAGTTGCAGGGTGAGTGCATATGAGGGAAGATGGAGCTGCAGGGTGAGTGGTATATGTGGGAAGATGGAGTTGCAGGGTGAGTGGCATATGTGGGAAGATGGAGTTGCAGGGTGAGTGGCATATGAGGGAAGATGGAGTTGCAGGGTGAGTGGCATATGAGGGAAGATGGAGCTGCAGGGTGAGTGCATATGAGGGAAGATGGAGCTGCAGGGTGAGTGGCATATGAGGGAAGATGGAGCTGTAGGGTGAGTGGCATATGAGGGAAGATGGAGCTGCAGGGTGAGTGCATATGAGGGAAGATGGAGCTGCAGGGTGAGTGGCATATGTGGGAAGATGGAGTTGCAGGGTGAGTGCATATGAGGGAAGATGGAGTTGCAGGGTGAGTGGTATATGTGGGAAGATGGAGTTGCAGGGTGAGTGGTATATGTGGGAAGATGGAGTTGCAGGGTGAGTGGCATATGAGGGAAGATGGAGTTGCAGGGTGAGTGGCATATGAGGGAAGATGGAGCTGCAGGGTGAGTGCATATGAGGGAAGATGGAGTTGCAGGGTGAGTGGCATATGAGGGAAGATGGAGTTGCAGGGTGAGTGGCATATGAGGGAAGATGGAGTTGCAGGGTGAGTGGCATATGTGGGAAGATGGAGTTGCAGGGTGAGTGCATATGAGGGAAGATGGAGTTGCAGGGTGAGTGCATATGAGGGAAGATGGAGCTGCAGGGTGAGTGGCATATGTGGGAAGATGGAGTTGCAGGGTGAGTGGCATATGAGGGAAGATGGAGTTGCAGGGTGAGTGGCATATGTGGGAAGATGGAGTTGCAGGGTGAGTGCATATGAGGGAAGATGGAGTTGCAGGGTGAGTGCATATGAGGGAAGATGGAGCTGCAGGGTGAGTGCATATGTGGGAAGATGGAGTTGCAGGGTGAGTGGCATATGAGGGAAGATGGAGTTGCAGGGTGAGTGGCATATGTGGGAAGATGGAGTTGCAGGGTGAGTGGTATATGTGGGAAGATGGAGTTGCAGGGTGAGTGGCATATGTGGGAAGATGGAGTTGCAGGGTGAGTGGCATATGTGGGAAGATGGAGTTGCAGGGTGAGTGGTATATGTGGGAAGATGGAGTTGCAGGGTGAGTGGTATATGTGGGAAGATGGAGTTGCAGGGTGAGTGGCATATGTGGGAAGATGGAGTTGCAGGGTGAGTGGCATATGTGGGAAGATGGAGTTGCAGGGTGAGTGGCATATGTGGGAAGATGGAGTTGCAGGGTGAGTGGTATATGTGGGAAGATGGAGTTGCAGGGTGAGTGGCATATGTGGGAAGATGGAGTTGCAGGGTGAGTGGTATATGTGGGAAGATGGAGTTGCAGGGTGAGTGGTATATGTGGGAAGATGGAGTTGCAGGGTGAGTGGCATATGTGGGAAGATGGAGTTGCAGGGTGAGTGGTATATGTGGGAAGATGGAGTTGCAGGGTGAGTGGTATATGTGGGAAGATGGAGCTGCAGGGTGAGTGGTATATGTGGGAAGATGGAGTTGCAGGGTGAGTGGCATATGAGGGCTGCAGACTGACAGAAGGATGTGAAGGGGTGCAGAGTGTTTGAGAGGGGTAAGTTGGGGTACAGGCAGGGTGAGATATGTGGGCATGGTGTGTGACATATGGGGGTGTAGTGTGTGTGATATGGGGGTGCAGTGTGTGTGATATGGGGGTGCAGGCTGTATGGGGAGCAGGGTGTGTTACATATGGGGGTGTAGTATATTACAGGTGTGCTATATGGAGGTGTAGTATATTACAGGTGTGCTATATGGAGGTGTATATAGTGGTGTAGTATATGGGGGTATAGTGATGTAGTATATTACAGGTGTGCTATATGGAGGTGTATATTACAGGTGTGCTATATAGAGGTGTAGTATATTACATGTGTGCTATATAGGGGTGTAGTGATGTAGTATATTACAGGTGTGCTATATGGAGGTGTAGTATATTACAGGTGTGCTATATGGAGGTGCAGTATATTACAGGTGTACTATATTGGGGTGTACTGATGTAGTATATTACAGGTGTACTATATGGAGGTGTAGTATATTACAGGTGTGCTAATGGAGGCGTAGTATATTACAGGTGTACTATATGGAGGTGTACTATATTACAGGTGTAGTATATGGGGTGTAGTGATGTAGTATATTACAGGTGTAGTATATAGGGGTGTAATGATGTAGTATATCGGAGGTGTATTATATAGTGGTGTAGTATATTACAGGTATATGGAGGGAGTGTAGTATAATACAGGTGTAGTATATAGGGGTGTAGTGGTGTAGTTTATTACAGGTGTAGTATATGGAGGGGGTGTAGTAATGTAGTATATTGGGTAGAACTGAGGTAATTATATTAGTCCGGCCCTCTAAACCAATCCCAATTTCTCATGCGGCCCCATGGGAAAATTAATTGCCCACCCCTGCTCTTAGGGGTACTTCTCACATATTGAGATCGCTGCTGAGTCACAGGTTTTGTGACGTACCAAAGACCTCATCAGCGATCTCGCTGTGTGTGACACTAAGCAGCGACCTGGACCCTGCTGTGAAATCACTGATCGTTACACACTATTCTGGTTCATTTTTTGCTCGTTGGTCTCCCGCTGTGCAGCACACATTGGCGTGTTTGACGGCGGGAGACCAATAAGCACCGACTCTGTATAAGCAGCCTACGCTGGTAACCAGGGTAAATAACGGGTAACTAAGCGCTTTGCTTGGTTACCCGATATTTACCCTGGTTACCAGCGTACACCGCTTACAGGCTCCCAGCGCTGGCTCCCTGCACACGTAGCCAGGGTAAATATCGGGTAACTAAGCAAAGTGCTTTGCTTAGTAACCCGATGTGTACCCTAGCTACGTATACAGGGAGCCAGTGCTGGCAGCCTGTAAGCGGTGTATGCTGGTAACCAGGGTAAATATCGGGTAACTAAGCAAAGCGCTTTGCTTGGATACCCAATATTTACCCTGGTTATCAAGCGCAGCATCGTTACACAAGTCGCTGGTGGCTGGTTGCTAATTACTGGTGAGATCTGCCATATTGACAGCTCACCACCGACCATGTAGCGATGCACCAACGATCCCTGCCAGGTCGGATCGCTGGTGGAATCGTTGGTGCGTTGCTACGTGTGACGGGACCCTTAGGCATGAAGTTCAGTAGAACTTCACAGGAGCCGCTGGATCCTCTTCCATCCTCCATGACGACATCACGGAGTTAGTGGATGTTAGAGACCCTGCACTCCACCACTTTCTGTTTGAGGAGGCTCACAGATGCTCAATATTGTTTTGGTCTGAAGACTAGAGATGAACGGACCCGTTGAAATTTGACTCTGGGGGTTCAGCTGGAATTTAGATAATGTCCGGTTCTGGAACTTGACTCCCCAACCCAATGGAAGTCACTGATTGGCAGTTTGGCGTACTTCCCACATACAGCCAGCCATGAACAGAACACTTCCGATGGAGAGTGGACGGAGTTGTCCATAATATATATATATATATATACCCTGTGTAGTTATTTTGTTTTTTTACATCAGCTCAACTCTTCTGTTTTCTGGAGTAAATCGATTCACATATCAGAAAACTAAAGGCTGACACAGCTTTCTCCAATGGAAGCAGATATTGGAGAAGAGAGTGTTAACAGCTGGAGGGGGAAGCACTTGACTGGTCTGTGCAAGACATTACTGTAAAACAAACACGCTGCTTGTCTTTTTTTTCTAGCAGTTACATTATATTGCTTTATGAAAGATGCAGGTATGGAATATACAGGAAATTGTGCATTACATATATATATATATATATATATATATAAATATATATATATATATATAAATTGTATTCTTAATCTGTCCTATCTCCGAATTATCCGGGTATACCCTAGCATGTAATAGGTGTAAAAGTTTACAGTGAAGCCCCCTGTACGCTTCATTATTGGATACAGGACTAATGGGACACTGTGTCCCTTTTGTGCGATACCAATCGGTCTTGCATGATGGAAGCGGCTCCCTGGAAATTGACAGAGTTATTAAAATAATGACTTAACATTCTTCAGCACAAAATATCATTTAAATGATGTTGTGATGACAGTAATTGCAGCGTACACAGATGCCTCCAGATCAAGATAAAAGAGGACGATATTCCAAGAGGGACTCATATTGTTGCAGAAGTGAAGCCATGCCAAATCTGTTCCATGACACAGTAAAATATGGGCGCCACTAATGACCTATTCATTGTCTCCAATAAGGTTAATACAGACGTTAGAGGCTAATATTAATATACGGACAAATGTGAATAATTCTGGCACAAGCGTCGATTTCTGTAGTTTGCACATATGAGGGCATCAGTAAAACTACTACAATCAGTATTTCTTATACTATAGTTACAAAACAGTTAGCGAGGCGCCCCAGCACATTTATAGCAATGGAAATGAGTTCAGAGGTCGCTGCGGAGGCTGGTCCCGGGGGAGTCTGCCGGTCTACTTGCACCAAAAAGAACAGGGCTTGTAAGACTGCTGAGTACAGCACTGTGACATCTCATGGGTTGTCTTTTATTAACTACTATACTCATGCATGCACTATGTGGCATTTTGGAACAAATCAAGCCAGACATGTCCCTCAAAGCAAGGATCACCAAGCTAATGCTTGTCTAATTTGGAGACATCATACAAAGAGAGCAATCACTGGAGAAGGACATGGTGGTCGCCAGAATAGAAGGAACAAGGAGAAGAGAAAGACCAGCAACCCGATGGTGTCATACTATCAAGATAACGGTTGAGAAGACCCTGGTGGACCTATCACCTATCTAGGCTTGCACAAGATCAACTCTCCTACAAATCATTTATGCACCAAGATGCCATGGCTCAAGATTGAGTTGAAGGCCGTTAAAAAAAACCACTATCGGGCTGTAAAGGGAACCATTTAACTTAAAGAACATTTACATTGGCAGATTTCTGCCGATATCTACAGATAATCGCCAATATAACAGCTTGATTGATGCTCATTAGGGATGATCGAATATCACAAATATTCAGCAATATTCGGCTTCGCGAATATCCGACGAATAGGTCGCCGCTATGCGAATATTCGATGCGTAATGTAAGTCTATGGGAAGCCCGAATAGTTGCTAAATGCCAATAGGCTATATTTACAAAACTACCGTGTTTCCCCGAAAGTAGGACCCCCCCGAAAGTAAGACAGGGTGGGGGTTACGGGGGGGTCCTTCAATGTAAGGCCTCCCCCGAATGTAAGGCAGGGTTGGGGGGGCCGCTGTGAAATGTAAGACCCTTACCTTTGGGCCGCCGCTGTCCCCCATTGGGTCCCCAGGCTCCAGAGGTGTCCTCAGGTGCAGCTGGGCGGGTCCAGCGCTCATGGGGTTAACTCGCCGTGTTAACCCTGCAATCCGCCCAGCTCAACAGCTCATTGGCCGCCCCTGCTCCCCACGTCACCGCCGGCCCCCGGCTCGAGCGCTGATTGGCCCAGCAGCTCGGGCTGTAATTGGCCGCCCCAGCCCCACGTCACCGTCGGCCCCTGGCTCGAGCGCTGATTGGCCCAGCAGCTCGGGCTGTAATTGGCCGCCCCAGCCCCACGTCACCGCCGGCCCCCGGCTCGAGCGCTGATTGGCCCAGCAGCTCGGGCTGTAATTGGCCGCCCCAGCCCCACGTCACCGCCGGCCCCCGGCTCGAGCGCTGATTGGCCCAGCAGCTCGGGCTGTAATTGGCCGCCCCAGCCCCACGTCACCGCCGGCCCCCGAATGGCTATATTGATGGAAAAATAAAAAGGTATGGCTCTTGGAAGAAGGGGAAGATAAAATGAAAAACAGAAAATTGCCCTTGGCTGAAGGGGTTAAATCATAGGTAGAAATGTTAATGCTCAGTTATATGTAATGGTGTGGTATCAGATTAGAAAAGGTGACTTTTTACCTGAAAGGACACCTCTCTATTCCTTGTAATGTCTTTTGTATTTAATTAACTGGATTGGAGCTGAAGGTCCAGATACCGTCGATGGTCAGGGGGGCGCTGTACTGTATAGGGTATGGGTCATTTTTTTTCGGCTAATGTAAGACCTCCCCCGAAAGTAAGACAGGGTGGGACTTTTTGGGGTAAAATTAATGTAAGACAGGGTCTTACTTTCGGGGAAACACGGTAGGTGTGACCACAATAGAGCAAACATCTATTCCTCATCTGCCAAAGTAACAGCAATAAACAGGATACTCGGAGTACTACATTAACATATGAATGTCAGTAGAAATATTATAACATCATGAAGTGAGGGTTAACTTCAGGGGCGGACAGATCATTGGTGCAAGCTGTGCGATTGCACATAGTCCTAAGAGGTAAGGGGGCACATTTCTATCCCCAAAGCAACTGGAATTGTGAATTATGATGAGTTATTGGACTGGAGAGTACCCATAGATAGCACTGGGGCCCTTATTTGTCTGTGTCTGCCAGTGGTTAACTGGGCATTACTATGACAACATCAAAAGTCTAAAAACCCTGAATAAAAGAGCATGTATAGATGTTCCACAGAAAAAAAAAATGACAGATGATATAATGACAACACAACCAAATCACCAGTTTCTTAAAACATATAACAAAATGAAATGTCACAGATGTGTCATGGATGACAGTCATGTGGTTTTGGGCCATAGAAGGTCACAGCATTTGGCTGCACAATATGCTCCCTAACTTTCCATTGTTTGTTTGTGCTGTCAGTGTTCATTGGTAAACGTAGCTTTCCTGCTGGATTCATCTCTCCCTCTTTTGCACCCAGTAGGAGCTCACCTTCCACCCATCTGCTGATCATCAGCACACCCCTTCCTTCTTTTGGACTGGTGCTGGTGATATTCTTCAGTTTATTCAAGCCCTGGGTGCAAGCAGGTGGCTTGAACACCTCTGTGGTATCATTGCAGAAAGATTTGCTGAATTCTAACTCAGTGACCTGTAGATAAGTAGTTTGTGGATTTTCCCCCTGTGTGTCCTCCTTGTGTCATCTATAGTGGATAGTGGGGTTGAGCTCATACCATCCGTTCCCTATTCCTAGTACTAGGAATACCTAGGGTCAGGTATCCGGCTCAACGCATAGGTCTGTTTAGGGTGGTGAGGGACCCCAGGGACAGTAGTAGGTTTGAGGAGTGGGTCACCATCTTCCCTTTCCCCAGACACAGAGTTTCACTTCCCTTGCCTTTTGCCGTACCTAGCGTGACATGAAAAGGCCAAAGTGTCTGTGAAGTAGGCAAGAATAAGATGAGGAATCCTCAGATCCCACGCATATTGCCACCAAAACTGTGGCTTCCTCATAGGTGAAAGCCTGCATGATGTCACGCCAGGCCTGCAGATCAGAAGAGGCACCTGTGATGCCGGCAGGTGGGGAGCAATTTACAAACCTCTGGTCTGGTGGCCATGGACTACCGATGTGGCCAATTCACAAGTAGCAAACATAATAGTTATTGGACAAATAAACATTTTACTGATATCTAGCTAAGGTGTATCTCCGGGTTCTTTTTTTTCTTCTTTCTTACCTCCTCCTCTTCAAACTCTCTTGTCCCAGTTAGCAAGGCCATAGAAAATGTTCTCTAAATACAGTATGTGGGCCAATAGCTAGGGGCTGTTGAAGAATTTTCGAGATGCTGTTTGCTGGATCACCAATCTAACGTCACAGTGACTGCCTAAAAAAAGATGACTATGTTGCAGCAGAGACCCAAAAAAAAAATCTGTTTTAACAATCTTTATCTTAACTTCCCCGCTCTTAAAATTCATTAAAGCCCCTCGTGATTAGAATGCAAGCAAAAGCTGGAGTGAGAATATATCTGCGGAGCGCGGGATGGTAAAAACCTTTCCTGACATTGGGAGCCAGCAAGTAGTGCCATAATGAATGTAAAGTTAAATCTGTAATGGCAATCGATACTTTTGACAGCAAGTTCATTTATAAGCGGTGGCAATCATAAAGTTCTTAATACTTGGGAACTCTAACAAAAGGTCAGATCTATCAGGAAGATTAAAGGTTACCACATATTATTCCACGCTGGCTGTAATGAAGAAAAGCTGCTTCACACCGTTGTAATAAGATTTGGATGGTGAGAAATAAAGTAAGAGTATATACTTTAGAGGAAAGGTTCGCTATAATCAATACAGTCTGCACCGAGCTTTGATTATAATCGTGAAAACTTTGTGGGTGGATTGTATATATATTCTGCTTGACCTACATCAGTTTTGTGATGTATGACTTGCTTTTTAATTGACAATATGCTGGTCCACGGGTTCATATATCATGGCTAAAATAACAGGACCGCAATCACTCTAAGCTGATCAGAAACCAAAGAGTTAAATGATCAATCTCCGAGGAAGTGCGACAACCATAAAACAGCATTATTCTAGTAGTTTAATTACAGACTTTTAACTAGAAGAAAATCTTGAACTTCTTGGGCCCCAAAAGCTGCAAAAAAGTTCAAGGAAGGACAATCTCCAGCATAAAAAGTGTCAAAACATAACTTGTCATAGAATAAAAATTGTTCACAATCTGCGTATGGTGAAAAAACAGACCATCTGCTACCGTGTTAAGGGTTTTTAATTATGAGCACATTCTGAACATTTTATATTCTATGATAGTAAGGGTATGCTCACACTAGCATATAGCTAGCGTATAACTCGGACAAGTGTTACTCGATGTTTTATCGGACAGCACTTCTCCCAATGTTATTCTATGGAGCAGTGTCGAAGTGCGAGTGACATTGTATATCGGACGGCACACATCCATTCAAATCAGCGGGTGCATGCAAAATATTGGACTGCACTCGGATGTCATCAGAGTGCAGGCCGATATACGCTGAGACAGGCAAAGAAGAAGATGGAAAGATAAGCCTCTCCAACTTCTCTGCACCTGTAATCCGATTCTTGCATGTGAGAGAATTGGAGCACAGTGAATGATACTCTATCACTCTCACAGCAGGGTTTGAGCTGAGTGTCATTAGCATACTGCATCCAATTCTCTCACATGAGGGAATCACTAAATGCTATACGCATATGAGAGCGAACACTAAATGTTATGTATTAACCCTTTTCTTTTTGGTGCTGGAGATTGTCCTTTCAATAATTTTTTGGCACTATTTTGACTTTGGAGACAGACTGGTGTATATTCTCTACTGTGTAAAGCACACCTAGACCACAGATTGTCTACCTGGAAAGGTTTTGGTTTCTTGGATCTCTATTTGGATTACTATGAGCTGAATTTATTTTGTCTCTTTTTTTCAAGCTCCAATGCCAAATCTGTTCTGGAAGTCCCGAACTATGTCACACAATTTAAAGTATTGATTTCCTTAGGCATTTTAGAGGCCTCATATGATCCCAAGACTGCTGTATATACATCACATAGGAGATAAGACTGCTGTATATGCATCACATAGGAGACTTTGGGGCATATATACATAGTGTGAGATACTTGGACATCTATACATCACAGGAGAGGCTGGAGCATATATACATCACAGGAGAAATGAGACCCCCCCGCTGCTGTTGCCTTCGTTGGTGGGGCTGGAGCACAGGCCGTGTTGACTCTGCCCATAAAGCACATCCTGACGCTCGCCAGCATCAGGACGTAATCAATCATTGCATGCTCTGTAGCTTTCTGTACTGAATGCTGCATGCTTGGAATCAATTAAACGGCCCACAGCCGGAAAAGTGGAACCGCTGGCCCGAGCACTGCGGTCCCTGGGAATGTATGCCTGTGTACGTCTGTGTGCGTGCCTCTGGATAAGTGCCTCATAAGTGTCAGAAATATACCAGAAATGAAATGTAATTCTATGGCCTAACTCTCCATGGTCCCCATTCATCTCTGATTCTGACAATCCATCTGTCTCATTCACAGGTATGACCGTCCAGTTGTTCTATGCATCTGAATTTCCTGACTTGACTTTAATCTCCTCACCTGCATACACATTTAAAGTCCCTTTGCTTTTGGTATGCTAACCTGCTGTTTTACTGTTGTATAATTAGTTAAATCCTGTCTGTATTTTTTTTTTTTTTTCTCTTCTTTGAGTGCTTCCTACCTGTTTGTAATTCTTTCATGTGCCTCACCCCTGCTGGTCAGCTGATGTTCATCTGGGTCAATGAGACATGTATATAAGTACTGCACTAGGTCTATGACCGTGGTCTGTGTGCGCGCGCCTCTGGATAAGTGCCTCATAAGTGTCAGAAATATACCAGAAATGAAATGTAATTCTATGGCCTAACTCTCCATGGTCCCCATTCATCTCTGATTCTGACAATCCATCTGTCTCATTCACAGGTATGACCGTCCAGTTGTTCTATGCATCTGAATTTCCTGACTTGACTTTAATCTCCTCACCTGCATACACATTTAAAGTCCCTTTGCTTTTGGTATGCTAACCTGCTGTTTTACTGTTGTATAATTAGTTAAATCCTGTCTGTATTTTTTTTTTTTTTTTTTCTCTTCTTTGAGTGCTTCCTACCTGTTTGTAATTCTTTCATGTGCCTCACCCCTGCTGGTCAGCTGATGTTCATCTGGGTCAATGAGACATGTATATAAGTACTGCACTAGGTCTATGACCGTGGTCTGTGTGCGCGCCTCTGGATAAGTGCCTCATAAGTGTCAGAAATATACCAGAAATGAAATGTAATTCTATGGCCTAACTCTCCATGGTCCCCATTCATCTCTGATTCTGACAATCCATCTGTCTCATTCACAGGTATGACCGTCCAGTTGTTCTATGCATCTGAATTTCCTGACTTGACTTTAATCTCCTCACCTGCATACACATTTAAAGTCCCTTTGCTTTTGGTATGCTAACCTGCTGTTTTACTGTTGTATAATTAGTTAAATCCTGTCTGTATTTTTTTTTTTTTTTTCTCTTCTTTGAGTGCTTCCTACCTGTTTGTAATTCTTTCATGTGCCTCACCCCTGCTGGTCAGCTGATGTTCATCTGGGTCAATGAGACATGTATATAAGTACTGCACTAGGTCTATGACCGTGGTCTGTGTGCGCGCCTCTGGATAAGTGCCTCATAAGTGTCAGAAATATACCAGAAATGAAATGTAATTCTATGGCCTAACTCTCCATGGTCCCCATTCATCTCTGATTCTGACAATCCATCTGTCTCATTCACAGGTATGACCGTCCAGTTGTTCTATGCATCTGAATTTCCTGACTTGACTTTAATCTCCTCACCTGCATACACATTTAAAGTCCCTTTGCTTTTGGTATGCTAACCTGCTGTTTTACTGTTGTATAATTAGTTAAATCCTGTCTGTATTTTTTTTTTTTTTTCTCTTCTTTGAGTGCTTCCTACCTGTTTGTAATTCTTTCATGTGCCTCACCCCTGCTGGTCAGCTGATGTTCATCTGGGTCAATGAGACATGTATATAAGTACTGCACTAGGTCTATGACCGTGGTCTGTGTGCGCGCCTCTGGATAAGTGCCTCATAAGTGTCAGAAATATACCAGAAATGAAATGTAATTCTATGGCCTAACTCTCCATGGTCCCCATTCATCTCTGATTCTGACAATCCATCTGTCTCATTCACAGGTATGACCGTCCAGTTGTTCTATGCATCTGAATTTCCTGACTTGACTTTAATCTCCTCACCTGCATACACATTTAAAGTCCCTTTGCTTTTGGTATGCTAACCTGCTGTTTTACTGTTGTATAATTAGTTAAATCCTGTCTGTATTTTTTTTTTTTTTTTCTCTTCTTTGAGTGCTTCCTACCTGTTTGTAATTCTTTCATGTGCCTCACCCCTGCTGGTCAGCTGATGTTCATCTGGGTCAATGAGACATGTATATAAGTACTGCACTAGGTCTATGACCGTGGTCTGTGTGCGCGCCTCTGGATAAGTGCCTCATAAGTGTCAGAAATATACCAGAAATGAAATGTAATTCTATGGCCTAACTCTCCATGGTCCCCATTCATCTCTGATTCTGACAATCCATCTGTCTCATTCACAGGTATGACCGTCCAGTTGTTCTATGCATCTGAATTTCCTGACTTGACTTTAATCTCCTCACCTGCATACACATTTAAAGTCCCTTTGCTTTTGGTATGCTAACCTGCTGTTTTACTGTTGTATAATTAGTTAAATCCTGTCTGTATTTTTTTTTTTTTTTTCTCTTCTTTGAGTGCTTCCTACCTGTTTAAATTGTCTCTCCAGTAAAGGAGACAAACTCTAGCACAGCGCCACCTATTGGAAGTAGCGATCCTAAAAGTCACAAGTGGATTTTCGACAATCCTTTGCAATATGACTCAGGATATATAAGCCAGATCAGAATCCCAATTTGCAGACACGGTGTTTCGGGGTGCTTGCCCCTCGTCAGTGCAAAGTATGGGGGTGTCTGATCTGGCTCATGAGAAAGCTATGTGGGGACCACGGGGGAACACTATTCTCCTTAAGGAGACTTTGCAAGCCAGTCTGGCTGCCAGGTAAGGGGACTTATAGCTGCAATGCCCCTCTGGGAAATATTCAAATTGTCTCTCCAGTAAAGGAGACAAACTCTAGCACAGTGCCACCTATTGGAAGTAGCGATCCTAAAAGTCATAGCTTTCTCATGAGCCAGATCAGACACCCCCATACTTTGCACTGACGAGGGGCAAGCACCCCGAAACACCGTGTCTGCAAATTGGGATTCTGATCTGGCTTATATATCCTGAGTCATATTGCAAAGGATTGTCGAAAATCCACTTGTGACTTTTAGGATCGCTACTTCCAATAGGTGGCGCTGTGCTAGAGTTTGTCTCCTTTACTGGAGAGACAATTTGAATATTTCCCAGAGGGGCATTGCAGCTATAAGTCCCCTTACCTGGCAGCCAGACTGGCTTGCAAAGTCTCCTTAAGGAGAATAGTGTTCCCCCGTGGTCCCCACATAGCTTTCTCATGAGCCAGATCAGACACCCCCATACTTTGCACTGACGAGGGGCAAGCACCCCGAAACACTGTGTCTGCAAATTGGGATTCTGATCTGGCTTATATATCCTGAGTCATATTGCAAAGGATTGTCGAAAATCCACTTGTGACTTTTAGGATCGCTACTTCCAATAGGTGGCGCTGTGCTAGAGTTTGTCTCCTTTACTGGAGAGACAATTTGAATATTTCCCAGAGGGGCATTGCAGCTATAAGTCCCCTTACCTGGCAGCCAGACTGGCTTGCAAAGTCTCCTTAAGGAGAATAGTGTTCCCCCGTGGTCCCTACATAGCTTTCTCATGAGCCAGATCAGACACCCCCATACTTTGCACTGACGAGGGGCAAGCACCCCGAAACACCGTGTCTGCAAATTGGGATTCTGATCTGGCTTATATATCCTGAGTCATATTGCAAAGGATTGTCGAAAATCCACTTGTGACTTTTAGGATCGCTACTTCCAATAGGTGGCGCTGTGCTAGAGTTTGTCTCCTTTACTGGAGAGACAATTTGAATATTTCCCAGAGGGGCATTGCAGCTATAAGTCCCCTTACCTGGCAGCCAGACTGGCTTGCAAAGTCTCCTTAAGGAGAATAGTGTTCCCCCGTGGTCCCTACATAGCTTTCTCATGAGCCAGATCAGACACCCCCATACTTTGCACTGACGAGGGGCAAGCACCCCGAAACACCGTGTCTGCAAATTGGGATTCTGATCTGGCTTATATATCCTGAGTCATATTGCAAAGGATTGTCGAAAATCCACTTGTGACTTTTAGGATCGCTACTTCCAATAGGTGGCGCTGTGCTAGAGTTTGTCTCCTTTACTGGAGAGACAATTTGAATATTTCCCAGAGGGGCATTGCAGCTATAAGTCCCCTTACCTGGCAGCCAGACTGGCTTGCAAAGTCTCCTTAAGGAGAATAGTGTTCCCCCGTGGTCCTACCTGTTTGTAATTCTTTCATGTGCCTCACCCCTGCTGGTCAGCTGATGTTCATCTGGGTCAATGAGACATGTATATAAGTACTGCACTAGGTCTATGACCGTGGTCTGTGTGCGCGCCTCTGGATAAGTGCCTCATAAGTGTCAGAAATATACCAGAAATGAACCAGACATGACCAGAAGGTAAACTTCAGCTCTTTCTAACCAAGTTTTCCACTGACACAACTTACTTGTTAAATCATATACTTACCACACTACCCCCACCATGTTCACCTATGCCCTCACAGTCTTTGCCCCTCTCCTCCTCACTCTCCTTCACTATCCCCACACCCCAGCACCCTCTAAGCAAATATTCATCTCCCCCTCCCTCCTGCCTTCTCATCTGTCCTCATCTGCTGACCTACTCCTGAACCTCAGATCGCTCCTAATATCGCGCAGACCATGCCGTCCACTCTCCTTCTCCCACCTGCTCTCCCTTTCTCTACTCCTTCTCACTGCTGGTGACATAGCCCCCAATCCTGGCCCCCCGTGGATGGTACACCCCTCTTTATCACCCACCCACCACTCTCCACATAATAGTAACTACCGCAATCTATCCAACATAAAAACTATTCCCCTCTCACCCACTCTGCCGCCCCCTCTCTCAGGAGCGCTCTGGAATGCCCGTTCAGTGTGTAATAAACTGCACATCATTCATGATCTCTTTACCTCCAGCAATCTATCCTTTCTAGGCATCACCGAAACATGGCTGACACCATCCAACTCTGCCTCCACAGCTGCACTATGCTACGGTGGCCTGCACTTCTCCCACACTCCTCGCCCTGGCAATAGACAAGGTGGAGGAGTGGGCCTCCTTCTTTCTAACAACTACAACTTCACCACAATCCCACCTCTACCCTCCCTTGTCCTGCCTTCCTTTGAAGTGCACTCTGTCCGAATCTATTCTCCCTCCAACCTCCAAGTGGCTGTCATATACAGACCCCCGGGCGCAACCACTGCCTTCCTCGACCACTTCTCTGCCTGGCTTCTACACTTTCTCTCTGCTGACATTCCCACCATCATCATGGGTGACTTCAACATCCCCACTGACACTCGCCAAGAAGCTGCTTCCAAACTCCTCTCCCTTGCTTCGTCTTTTGGCTTAACTCAGTGGTCCACCTCTGCCACCCACAAAGATGGACACACACTAGACCTCATCTTCACCCGCCTCTGTCCCCTTTCTGACTTCACAACTTCCCCCCTCCCCCTATCTGACCACCATCTTCTGACCTTTTCAGCCCTGTCCTCCTCACCTACCCCCCCTGTCCAGCACCTAGCACATCCCCGCAGAAACCTTGCACACCTCAACATGCACACCCTCGCCGACTCTATCCTCCCACTGTCCTCCATATCGTCCCTCCACGACGCAGACAGCGCTACCACTTTCTACAACACCACCCTCACATCAGCTATTGATTCAGTCGTTCCCCTTGTGCATGGCAGAGTGAGACGAATCAATAGACAGCCCTGGCACAACAGCCTCACTAAAAAACTTAGGCAAAGGTCTAGGGCTGCAGAGCGGCGGTGGAAGAAAACGCACTCCCAGGAAGACTTCACCACATTCAAAAATGCAATTCACACATTTCGTTCAGTCCTCACCTCCGCTAAACACGATTACTTCAGAAACCTCATATCCTCTCTAACACACAACCCCAAACAGTTATTCAACACTTTCAACTCCCTCCTTCGCCCACCACTGCCCCCTCCAACCTCCCTCATTTCTGCAGAAGACTTTGCCACCTATTTCCAAGAAAAAATCGACCTAATAAGGCAAGTCTTCTCTGCTCAGCCACCACAACCCCTTCATGTAGCTGACCACTGCCCCTCCCCCATAAACTTCCTCCCCACCATCACCGAAGGAGAGCTTGCACGTCTGCTCTCAAAAGCGCACCTCACCACCTGCGCACTTGACCCCATGCCATCCCACCTCCTTCCCAACCTCACCACCATCCTTATTCCAGCCTTAACCCATCTCTTCAACCTATCTTTAACGACTGGAACCTTCCCCTCTGCCTTTAAACATGCAACAGTCACACCTATCCTAAAGAAACCTTCCCTCGATCCAACCTCTACTACCAGCTACCGCCCCATATCACTACTCCCACTTGCCTCAAAACTCCTGGAACAGCATGTCCATGCTGAACTTTCCTCCCACCTCTCCTCTAACGCTCTCTTTGACAACCTACAGTCCGGCTTCCGTCCACATCACTCCACCGAAACTGCCCTGACTAAAATCACAAATGACTTGCTTACTGCCAAAGCGAACAAGCACTTCTCTATACTCCTACTCCTAGACCTGTCCTCAGCCTTCGATACCGTTGACCACTCCCTCCTATTACAGACCCTCTCTTCCCTTGGTGTCAGAGATCTTGCCCTCTCTTGGATCTCTTCATACCTCTCAAATCGCACTTTTAGTGTCTCCCACTCCCACACAACCTCTTCATCCCACCATCTCTCTGTTGGCGTCCCTCAAGGCTCTGTCCTAGGACCCCTACTTTTCTCTATCTACACATTCGGCCTGGGACAACTCATAAAGTCCCATGGCTTCCAATACCACCTATATGCCGACGACACCCAGATCTACCTCTCTGGCCCAGATGCCACATCTCTGCTGTCCAAAATCCCGAAATGTCTATCTGCTATATCCTCCTTCTTCTCCTCTCGCTTCCTAAAGCTCAATGTGGCCAAAACTGAACTAATCATCTTTCCTCCGTCTCACCTACACTCTCCACCTGATCTATCTATTACAATAAATAACACCACGCTCTCGCCAGTACCCAAAGTTCGCTGCCTCGGAGTGACCTTTGACTCTGCCTTATCCTTCATACCACACATCCAATCCCTCACCACCTCCTGCCGTCTTCAACTCAAAAATATTTCCAGAATCCGCCCTTTCCTCAATTTGCAATCTACTAAAATGCTAGTGCATGCCCTCATAATCTCCCGCCTCGACTACTGTAACATCCTCCTCTGTGGCCTCCCTGCCAACACGCTTGCCCCTCTCCAGTCCATCCTTAACTCAGCTGCCCGACTTATCCACCTCTCTCCTCAATACCACCCCGCTTCTCCTCTCTGCATGTCCCTCCACTGGCTTCCAATCTTCCACCGTATCCAATTCAAACTTCTAACACTGACCTACAAAGCTGTGCATAATCTTTCCCCTCCGTACATCTCCGAACTACTCTCCCACTACACTCCAACACGTCACCTCCGGTCCTCCCAAGATCTCCTCCTCTCCTCCTCTCTCATTCGCTCCTCACACAACCGACTCCAAGACTTCTCCCGAGCATCCCCAGTCTCCTGGAACTCGCTGCCTCAACACGTCAGACTATCCCCTACCCTTGCAAACTTCAAACGGAACCTGAAAACGCACCTGTTCAGAAATGCCTACAATCTACAATGAACTCGCTGCCGCCCGACCACCGTGCGGAGCTGCCGCCCGACCACCGTGCGGAGCTGCCGCCCGACCACCGTGCGGAGCTGCCGCCCGACCACCGTGCGGAGCTGCCGCCCGACCACCGTGCGGAGCTGCCGCCCGACCACCGTGCGGAGCTGCCGCCCGACCACCGTGCGGAGCTGCCGCCTGACCTACACCCCACCTATTGTCTCCTCCCCATAATCCTATAGAATGTAAGCCCGCAAGGGTAGGGCCCTCTTCCCTCTGTACTAGTCTGTCTACTGTAACTTGTATACGTATTTTGTATGTAACCCCCTTCTCATGTACAGCACCATGGAATTAATGGTGCTCTATAAATAAATAATAATAAAATAATAATAATAATAATGTACTGTGGGGGTTGCAGAAATATACATTTATGGCCCAGAGGTTTCCTACCCCTGCTCTAGGGCTGTGATAATGACTGCAAATACTGCATAACATATCCATACTCCCCTGTTGTGAATTGTTCATCTTAATTATAATGTTAGGGTCTTAACGCATAGATTCAGAAGGCAAGATCTATGCAAAGTTCACACCTATAATATACAAGTACATATTAATATAATGTTCATATTTCATCTGACACTCACTCCTAACAAATGTAAGACAAGCAAAGATAACCATTAAAAAAAAACGACTAAGGCTGTGTGCACATGTTGCGTTTTTTACCGCGGAAACGCTGCGTTTAGAACCGCAGCGTTTCAGTGGCAAATTGCATGCGTTCAGCTTTCCCAGCAAAGTGTATGAGAAAGCCGAAAAATCAGTGCACATGCTGCGTTTCTAAACGCAGCGTTTTGGATGCCAAAAATCGGTGCGGAAAGAAAAGCAGCATGTCATTTCTTTTGTGCGGTGTGGCTGCGTTCTCTCCCCCATTGAATCAATGATGTGGGTCAGAACGCAGCTACAACGCAGTGAGCTGCTTTTTGTTGCGGTCCGCGGCCTTTGTCGGCACGCCAGAACGCAGGCATTTACCTGGAAGTGAGGTCAAGAGGCTTCCTGTTGACCTCACTTCCTGGCAAAGTTCAGGAAAGCCCCCGGTGTCAAAGTGCCCGCCCCGACCCCCGACCCCCCTCCCGAAAATCCAACATGGCCGCGCGCACAGTAGCGCACCGGCCGCCCTGCTCCTATGATTTCTGTCGCATGTGCAATAACACATGCGACAGAAAAATGCCCCCCAGGCCCTGCCCGGTCACCCCCTATTCCCCGGTATTCCCCCTTACCTGTCCGGTCGCAGCGCTGATCCCCCGCGGCCCCCTCCTCCTTCACAGTGCACGCTGGCCGGTCACATGAGCAGAGCAGCTGACAGCCAGCACTGTGTTCAGAGAGCTGTGCTGGCTGCTCGCACTCTGCAGCTGTGACCCGGGGAGAGTGGGTGCAGATTTTTGGCACCCACTCTCCTCAAATGGAGGGTCTGCCCTCCTAGAAAATGGGGGATACGTTCCCTGAACGTGCCCCCATATTCTAGAAGGTCCAGAGGCGACGTGGGACGTCTAAATGGATTTCTGCGGACCCATTTTTTTCAAATTTTTTTGATTAAATTGGAGAACAAGGGAATGATTTGGGGAGTGTTTTTTCTAATAAAAAATTTTTTGTCATTTTTTTTTGCTTTTGTTTACTGTCAATTAGTTATGTCGGGTATCTAATAGACACCGTGACATCACTAATTGCTGGGCTTGATGCCAGGTGACATTACACATCTGGTATCAACCCCATTTATTACCCCGTTTGCCAATGCACCAGGGCGCGGGATGAGTTGGGGCGAAGCGCCAGGATTGGCGCATCTAATGGATGCGCCACTTCTGGGGCGGCTGCGGCCTGCTATTTTTAGGCTGGGAAGAGTCCAATAACCATTGCTCTTCCCACCCTGAGAATACCAGACCCCAGCTGTCAGCTTCACCTTGGCTGGTGATCTAATTTGGGGGGACCCCACGTTATTTTTTTTTTAATTCTTTATTTATAAATAAAAAAAAAAAGCCTGGGGAGCCCTCCAAATTGATCACCAGCCAAGATGAAGCTGCCAGCTGTGGTTTGCAGGCTACAGCTGTCTGCTTTACCCTGACTGGCTATCAAAAATAGGGGGGACCCCACGCCATTTTTTTCATTTTTTTTTTTTTATTGGTTAAATACTAAGCTAGGCACCCTTTAGTGCCACATGAAAGGTACTAAAGGTGCCAGCTTAGAATATGCAGGCGGGGGTGGGACGTTATATATATTTGACATCCATTCATCCATTGACGCTTTTTAGGTTGTGTGCCCACAATCAGGGTTTGCAGCGTTATGGGCGCTGAGTGTTTTCCCTGCGTCCATAACGCTGCGTTGTGCAGTAGAAGCACAGTGGAAGGATTTTTGGAGATCCCATGCCCACTGTGTTTCTTTTCTCCGCAGCATAAACTGACCGGTGGCGTGGCTTCCCGAGCCTCAGCATGTCAATTTATGCTGCGGAGACGAGAGTGTTCTCTGCAGGTAGCATAGAGCTAAAGTCCACAGCAGCCTGAACCCAAATCGTGGGCATGGGCAGCTGCGTTCTCCCGTGGACAACACTCACATCTCTGCAGGAAGGCTGACACTGTGTACTAGACGCCGTGTCGCTGGATCATGGCCACATAGCCTTAGGCCCCTTTCACACATCAGTGATTCTGGTACGTTTGTGCTTTTTTTTAAACATACCAGAATCACTGACATACGCAGACCCATTATAATGAATGGGTCTGCTCACACATCAGTGATTTTTCACTGCACGTGTCTCCGTGCGGCGTACCCGTGTGTGCGTGATTGCCGCACGGAGACATGTCCATTTTTTTCTGGCATCACTGATGTTCCACGGACCACGCAGTGGTGTGGTCCGTGAAACACGTGCCAGAAAAAAACGTGCTTTTAAAATAAAAATCATTTTAACTCACCCGGCGTCCAGCGATGTCCTCTGCAGCCTGTTCTCCCTGCTGCTTCTGAGCCGGCTCATTATTGTCGCGCATATTCATGATGTGCGACACAGCCGACCCGGAAGCAGCTGCTGCGGGGGTCACCGCCGGCCGGATGCTGCACCACGGGAGCGATCAGCACCATGGAGAGCGGGAGCGGGCACAGGTGAGTTAATCTCTAAGTGCAATTACGGGCCACGGAGAACGGAGCCCGGATTGCACTTAGACAACCCATGTGTGCCGTGATTCACGGCACACGGAGGGACATGTGTGTGTTTTACACGCCAGTGAAAAACGTCAGTGTTTTTCACTGACGTGTGAAACGGGCCTAAAAGTGAGAATATTGTTGCTACAGCAACATTTTGGGTGAAGTAGCTGTGGATTCAAAATGCTTAATATACTCCTGAATAAAATCCTTGAGGGGTGCAGATTCCAAAATGGGGTCACTTGTGGGGGTTTTCTGACGTATAGGTGCCCAAGGGGCTCTGCTAATGTGACATGGTGCGCGAAGTTTATTTCAACTTTTCCAAAATTCAAATGGTGCTCCTTCCATTCCAAGCCCTCCCATTTATCCAAACAGAATGTGGAGAAGGAAATGACATCACAGGTTTTTTTTTTCCAAAGGTCTGTGTTCAACCAACTTTATTAACACTGACAAGTCTTAAAAAACGCACCTAAAAAAACGCATGAAAACCGCATGAAAACCGCATGAAAACGCATGCGTTTTCGATGCCTTTTTCTCAAAAAGCATTGTTTACAATTCTCCCCTCTGCCAGAGGGTGCGTTTTTTTCCGCGCTGAAAAAAAAGCAACGTGTGCACATAGCCTTAAACCACAGACAGCATGAACCAGAGCCTGGCTGCGCAACTGAAGCCAGATATGCCTTACTCTGAATAGCTGCAGAGTGTCAGTGAAAGAATAAGCTGAAAAGCCCCCCCGGCCGCCATTTTCCAGACCCACTTCAGTTAACTAACCAGTCTCTCCCTATTTGCGGTCCTGTTAGGTTGTCTCTAAGAACGACACAGTGCCAGTGTAAAACATAACTGGTAACTGGTGGCTCGGATTCATGCTGGACGTAGCTTGGGCACATGAATCCAATGACATGTTGTTTTTATGATTTGGCAAATCTTATTAAACATAATGCCTTTCTTCATGCTTGGATAGGAGTTGCTGCCCCTTTAAAAGTCTTTGAGACTAAATTAATTTCCCAATACATTCATTACCATCCACTTGTAATTGGTAATTATTTTATCTGTGGATGGATAGACTGATTAGACATGGCAATCATTTCAACAGATATAACCTTGAGGTTACACAGCTGCTTCAAGAAATGGCTTCTGATGTATGAGGCTCCTCTCCAGGAAAGTGCGACTTCTGGTTACAGATGATTAGACGAGATGAGCTCTAAGCGGGGATCAGATGCCATCACGTGAGCAAAAAAAGAATAATCTTGATGTCCCGTTTTACAAAGCCCCTCGAAGAAGAAATGTCTACAGCTCTAAAAAGTGAGCAGAAGATTGTGCATGATTTCAGTTGGTGCCTAGATGTTTAACGTAGAGGACAGACACCATGCAGCTCCAGTTGGACTATGACAAGCAGAAGAGCACTTGTAGGGCAGGCCTGAGTAGTCTGGGCACCCAAGCTTTAAAGTTCATAGGATCAGTCTACTCTGCCATTCTGCCTTTTGTACCTGGGATCAAATGGCCTCGGAAGTGGAGCATTAGTGGTCAAGTCATGTGGTCTCCAGAAATGGGCAGCAGTGGTGATGCACCTGGTCCGTAAATGTGCCCATATTTACAGATGTGTCCTTCTTTATGAAGTGCTGTTCTTCATCACATCTCTACTTGTGAGTGACAACACTATAAAGAAATTCAACGCATGCCCTTTATTTTCTGTAACAAACCCTAGCTTTCAGCTGTCATTTGCATGGAGATGGAATGAAAGAAATAAATCTATATTCAAAGTATCGTCGTTTGCCCTTAATGCTTCACATGTGAAATTGTGTAGAAGAAGTAATTGATTTTTTTTTCTCTTTTTGTATTTGCTATTCATCTAATAATAGTAGCGGCAATAGCTTTTTCTATTACAAAAGAATTCTTACTAATGCTGAAACCGCTCCGTGTTTAATCCACATTTGCAGTTGGAAATAACAGGTTCTGCTGTGTATTCCAAACACTGGCTAAAATGGCAGCACTGCGCTCCTGTCTGTGCAATTTCTCTTCTCGGCTTTCTCGGATGTAATTTTACTTATTGATTTGTGTGCAGAAAAAGAAAATATATGAAGCAGGTAACCAAACCGTGTTTCTTTTGCCAGAAAGTCAGTCACAAATATAACCTGCTTTTTTTTCATTTAAGAGCAATATTTCACAATGGGAAAAAAAAAATAAAAAAAAAATGTAAAAGAGTGCTCAACAATGAGAGGCACATATAATCATTAATAGGGGACGATCAGATGTAGCGGAAAGCAGGTAATATATCAGTAATAGAATATGGTTGCAGTATAGCTGTGAACAATGTCCTTGGAAACCAGATGATGAATGCCACACAACACCAGGCACAATAAAGGGAGGTGAGAGGGACCCAAGTGTCACGTCAGACCATTCTAAAAAGATCAGCGTGGTCTGCGTGCTAGAACACCTGCAATTGTACCTGACCACACCACCAGGCACAGGTGGCATCATCCTGCTGGACGTGGGACTTGTGGGCATAAGTGTTGTTCACTGATGAAAGTCGTTTCACAATGAGTATGAATGATGGCCACCAACATTGTAGAAGATTTCAAGGAAAATGCTATGCATCAGACGATCCTTTGATGGTAGTGGTGGTACAATGTGAGCGTTTAGTCAATATAGAACTTTGTAAATGGTACAGTGACAGCCCCTACTACTTGAATAACATAATTAATCCAGTCAATGTGCCCCTGCATGAACAACACAAGCCTAATTTCATCTTCATGGACGACAATGCTCCAAGGTCATCGAGGTTGCATCATTTGGGAATGGCTGCTGGAGACTGGGGTACCTCAAACTGCGTGGCCTGCACTTTCTCTAGACCTGAATTGTATGTAAAATCTGTGGGATCAGCTGAGTCGCTGTATAGAGGCTTGTAACTCAAGAACCTCAATGATGTGATTGTCCCACTTAAAGACCAGTGAGATGCCATGCCTCAGCAGACAATAACTCGACTTATGCCATATGAGATGTTGCCCTTCTTTAATGATATTTTATCACTGAAGGGTGAACTTTTTAAGTTTTACATAAAATTCACCCAAAAGCCAAATATCCATCTTTTTGTGGGTAGTGTGTACACATACACTAGAGTTCAAAAGTTTAGGGTCACTTAGATATTTCCTTATTTTTGAAAGGAAAGCACATTTTTTTTTCAATGAAGCTAACATTAACTTAAACAGAAATACACTCTATACATTGTTAATGTGGTAAATGACTATTCTAGCTGCAAATGTCTGGTTTTTAATGCAATATCTACATAGGTGTATAGAGGCCCATTTCCAACAACCACCACTCCAGTGTTCTAATGGTACATTGTGTTTGCTAACTGTGTTAGAAGGCTAATGGATGTTTAGCAATCCCTTGAAAACCCTTGTGCAAGAATGTTAGCACAGCTGAAAACAGTTTTGCTGATTAGAGAAGCTATAAAACTGACATTCCTTTGAGCTAGTTGAGAATCTGGAGCATTACATTTGTTGGTTCCATTAAACTCTCAAAATGGCCAGAAAAAGACAACTTGCATGTGAAACTTGATGGTATATTTTTGTTCTTAGAAATTAAGGATATTCCATGCGAGAAATTGATAAGTAACTGAAGATTTCCTACAACGGTGTGTACTACTCCCTTCAGAGGAGAGCACAAACAGGCTCTAACCAGAGTAGAAAGAGAAGTGGGAGGCCGCGTTGCACAACTGAGCAACAAGACAAGTACATTAGAGTCTCTAGTTTGAGAAATCGACTCCTCACAAGTCCTCAACTGACAGCTTCATTAAATAGTACTCGCAAAACGCCAGTATTAACATCTACAGTGAAGAGGTGACTCTGGGATGCTGGCCTTCAGGGCAGAGTGGCAAAGAAAAAGCCATATCTGAGACTGGCTAATAAAAGGAAAAGATTAATATGGGCAAAAGAACACAGACATTGGACAGAAGATTGCAAAAAAGTGTTATGGACAGGCGAATCGAAGTTTGAGGTGTTTGGATCACACAGAAGAACATTTGTGAGATGTAGAACAACTGAAAAGATGCTGGAAGAGTGCCTGATGCCATCTGTCAAGCATGGTGGAGGTAATGTGATTGTCTGGGGTTGCTTTGGTGCTGGTAAAGAGGGAGATTTGTACAAAGTAAAAGGGATTTTGAATAAGGAAGGCTATCACTCCATTTTGCAACAACATGCCATAACCTGTGGACAGCGCTTGACTGGAGCCAATTTCATCTTACAACAGGACAATGACCCAAAGCACACCTCCAAATTATGCATGAACTATTTAAGGAAGAAGCAGGCAGCTGGTATTCTATCTCTAATGGAGTGGCCAGCCCAGTCACCAGATCTCAACCCTATTGAGCTGTTGTGGGAGCAATTTGACCGTATGGTACATAAAAAGTGCCCATCAAGCAAATCCAACTTGTGGGAGAGGCTTCTGGAAGCATGGGGTGAAATATCTCCAGATTACCTCAGCAAATTAACAGCTAGGATGCCAAAGGTCTGCAAAGCTGTAATTGCTGCAAAGGAGCATTCTTTGACGAAAGCAAAGTCTGAAGGAGAAAATTATTATTTCAAGTAAAAATCATTATCTCTAACCTAGTCAATGTCTGGACTATATTTTCTATTCATTATGCAACTCATTTGATAAATAAAAGTATGATTTTTCATGGAAAAGACAAAGTTGTCTGGGTGACCCCAAACTTTTGAACTGTAGAGTATATATATATATATATATATATATATATATATATGTATATATATATATGTATATATATATACAGTTAGGTCCAGAAATATTTGGACAGTGACACAAGTTTTGTTATTTTAGCTATTTACAAAAACATGTTCAGAAATACAATTATATATATAATATGGGCTGAAAGTGCACACTCCCAGCTGCAATATGAGAGTTTTCACATCCAAATCGGAGAAAGGGTTTAGGAATCATAGCTCTGTAATGCATAGCCTCCTCTTTTTAAAGGGACCAAAAGTAATTGGACAAGGGACTCTAAGGGCTGCAATTAACTCTGAAGGCGTCTCCCTCGTTAACCTGTAATCAATGAAGTAGTTAAAAGGTCTGGGGTTCATTACAGGTGTGTGGTTTTGCATTTGGAAGCTGTTGCTGTGACCAGACAACATGCGGTCTAAGGAACTCTCAATTGAGGTGAAGCAGAACATCCTGAGGCTGAAAAAAAAGAAAAAATCCATCAGAGAGATAGCAGACATGCTTGGAGTAGCAAAATCAACAGTCGGGTACATTCTGAGAAAAAAGGAATTGACTGGTGAGCTTGGGAACTCAAAAAGGCCTGGGCGTCCACGGATGACAACAGTGGTGGATGATCGCCGCATACTTTCTTTGGTGAAGAAGAACCCGTTCACAACATCAACTGAAGTCCAGAACACTCTCAATGAAGTAGGTGTATCTGTCTCTAAGTCAACAGTAAAGAGAAGACTCCATGAAAGTAAATAGAAAGGGTTCACATCTAGATGCAAACCATTCATCAATTCCAAAAATAGACAGGCCAAAGTTAAATTTGCTGAAAAACACCTCATGAAGCCAGCTCAGTTCTGGAAAAGTATTCTATGGACAGATGAGACCAAGATCAACCTGTACCAGAATGATGGGAAGAAAAAAGTTTGGAGAAGAAAGGGAACGGCACATGATCCAAGGCACACCACATCCTCTGTAAAACATGGTGGAGGCAACGTGATGGCATGGGCATGCATGGCTTTCAATGGCACTGGGTCACTTGTGTTTATTGATGACATAACAGCAGACAAGAGTAGCCGGATGAATTCTGAAGTGTACCGGGATATACTTTCAGCCCAGATTCAGCCAAATGCCGCAAAGTTGATCGGACGGCGCTTCATAGTACAGATGGGCAATGACTCCAAGCATACAGCCAAAGCTACCCAGGAGTTCATGAGTGCAAAAAAGTGGAACATTCTGCAATGGCCAAGTCAATCACCAGATCTTAACCCAATTTAGCATGCATTTCACTTGCTCAAATCCAGACTTAAGACGGAAAGACCCACAAACAAGCAAGACCTGAAGGCTGCGGCTGTAAAGGCCTGGCAAAGCATTAAGAAGGAGGAAACCCAGCGTTTGGTGATTTCCATGGGTTCCAGACTTAAGGCAGTGATTGCCTCCAAAGGAGTCGCAACAAAATATTGAAAATAAAAATATTTTGTTTGGGTTTGGTTTATTTGTCCAATTACTTTTGACCTCCTAAAATGTGGAGTGTTTGTAAAGAAATGTGTACAATTCCTACAATTTCTATCAGATATTTTTGTTCAAACCTTCAAATTAAACGTTACAATCTGCACTTGAATTCTGTTGTAGAGGTTTCATTTCAAATCCAATGTGGTGGCATGCAGAGCCCAACTCGCGAAAATTGTGTCACTGTCCAAATATTTCTGGACCTAACTGTATATATATATATATATATATATATATAAAACTTGTACAGTCATATCAGTTTGGATGTAGTTTCAAACAAGACTCCAAAAGTGGACAGGACAAAATTGTTAGCATCTTTCAAAATTGTGGGTAAACAACTCTGCTTCAAACATGAGATGCTCATTCAAACTCACCTGCGGGAAATAACAGATGTAGGCAATATGAAAATCACACCTAAAACAAAATGAACAATCTCAAGGTCAGAAATCCATGTCCAGAGATCTTGATGTTCCTGTCTCCACCGTGCACAACATAAATCAAGACATTTGCAACCCATGGCACTGTAGTTAATCTCCCTGGATTTGGACGGCAGAGTAGAAATGATGAAAGGTTGCAATGCAGAATAGTCCGGATGGTGGATAAGCAGCTCCAATCAAGTTCTAAAATATTCAAGCTATGCTGCAGGCTCAGGGTGCACCAGTGTCAGCGTGAACTACTCATCAACATTTCCATAAAATGAAATGCTATGGCAGGAGACCCAGGAGGACCACACTGCTGGCAGACTTAAAAAAAACAAACAAACAAACTACAATTTGCCAAAACGTACGTGAGTAAATCAAAATCCTTCTGGGAAAGCGTCTTGTAGGCAGATAAGCCCAAGATAAAGCTTTTCAGTAAAGCACGTCATTTTACTGTTTACCAAAAACAGTATAGGGCCTACAAAGGAAATAACACAGTACCTACAGTCAAATATGGTAGAGGTTCAAAGATGCTTTGTGGTTGTTTTGCTGCCTACGGCATTGGGTGAAAGGCATCATAAAATCTGAATATTATCCAGTTATGCAAAATTTGGGTTTTTGCTCTGATTTAAAAAAAAAAACAAAACACTTCAATTTTTAACCATCACATATGTGAAATTACGTAAAAGCGAGATGAAAGAGAAAAATCTTTCTTGTAGCCAAAAATGTATACAATGTAATATATATATATATTATATATACAGTTAGGTCCAGAAATATTTGGACAGTGACACAATTTTCGCGAGTTGGGCTCTGCATGCCACCACATTGGATTTGAAATGAAACCTCTACAACAGAATTCAAGTGCAGATTGTAACGTTTAATTTGAAGGTTTGAACAAAAATATCTGATAGAAATTGTAGGAATTGTACACATTTCTTTGCAAACACTCCACATTTTAGGAGGTCAAAAGTAATTGGACAAATAAACCAAACCCAAACAAAATATTTTTATTTTCAATATTTTGTTGCGAATCCTTTGGAGGCAATCACTGCCTTAAGTCTGGAACCCATGGACATCACCAAACGCTGGGTTTCCTCCTTCTTAATGCTTTGCCAGGCCTTTACAGCCGCAGCCTTCAGGTCTTGCTTGTTTGTGGGTCTTTCCGTCTTAAGTCTGGATTTGAGCAAGTGAAATGCATGCTCAATTGGGTTAAGATCTGGTGATTTACTTGGCCATTGCAGAATGTTCCACTTTTTTGCACTCATGAACTCCTGGGTAGCTTTGGCTGTATGCTTGGGGTCATTGTCCATCTGTACTATGAAGCGCCGTCCGATCAACTTTGCGGCATTTGGCTGAATCTGGGCTGAAAGTATATCCCGGTATACTTCAGAATTCATCCGGCTACTCTTGTCTACTGTTATGTCATCAATAAACACAAGTGACCCAGTGCCATTGAAAGTCATGCATGCCCATGCCATCACGTTGCCTCCACCATGTTTTACAGAGGATGTGGTGTGCCTTGGATCATGTGCCGTTCCCTTTCTTCTCCAAACTTTTTTCTTCCCATCATTCTGGTACAGGTTAATTTTTGTCTCATCTGTCCATAGAATACTTTTCCAGAACTGAGCTGGCTTCATGAGGTGTTTCTCAGCAAATTTAACTCTGGCCTGTCTATTTTTGGAATTGATGAATGGTTTGCATCTAGATGTGAACCCTTTGTATTTACTTTCATGTAGTCTTCTCTTTACTGTTGACTTAGAGACAGATACACCTACTTCACTGAGAGTGTTCTGGACTTCAGTTGATGTTGTGAACGGGTTCTTCTTCACCAAAGAAAGTATGCGGCGATCATCCACCACTGTTGTCATCCGTGGACGCCCAGGCATTTTTGAGTTCCCAAGCTCACCAGTCAATTCCTTTTTTCTCAGAATGTACCCGACTGTTGATTTTGCTACTCCAAGCATGTCTGCTATCTCTCTGATGGATTTTTTCTTTTTTTTCAGCCTCAGGATGTTCTGCTTCACCTCAATTGAGAGTTCCTTAGACCGCATGTTGTCTGGTCACAGCAACAGCTTCCAAATGCAAAACCACACACCTGTAATCAACCCCAGACCTTTTAACTACTTCATTGATTACAGGTTAACGAGGGAGACGCCTTCAGAGTTAATTGCAGCCCTTAGAGTCCCTTGTCCAATTACTTTTGGTCCCTTGAAAAAGAGGAGGCTATGCATTACAGAGCTATGATTCCTAAACCCTTTCTCCGATTTGGATGTGAAAACTCTCATATTGCAGCTGGGAGTGTGCACTTTCAGCCCATATTATATATATAATTGTATTTCTTAACATGTTTTTGTAAACAGCTAAAATAACAAAACTTGTGTCACTGTCCAAATATTTCTGGCCCTGACTGTATAATTGTACTGAACATTAATTCTGAAATTTTATTGGAAATTAATTATTGCGCCTTTTCCTTTCCCTTTAAAAATTTCTCTTGATCCCTTTTCTCATGCCTGCAAATCTTCTCTGTGAAGCATCCAGTAGTAGTCCCCCATTATGTTCACGTTTCATCTATCTTGGTATCGTCGTTTCATTTCCTTAACAGTCTCATGAAATCTTTTTCCTTGCTCTTTGTTAACCGCACGCAAGGTTTTCAGAAAAGTAGTCCAAATGTAAATGCAAGAAATGTAACTTCAAATTTATCGGGCAAGCCAAGGCTTTGAAACGTTCCATAATGTTCTTCACAATGGACTTAAATTTTGAATCTATGAAGTTATCTAAAAATTTCTTCACGACTCCTCTAAAAGAATCCAAAGCCCTTCTCTCAACAGCTTTTATTTTTGTTTTGAACACGTCGTCCTTCATGAGTTTTCGAATATTCGAACCCACAAAATGCCTTCCTTCAGCTTTGCTTCAGACAGTCCCTGAAACTACTCATGCACTAAAAGTCTGTCTTTCTTTCGGTAGACCTTTTTCAAACTACTTCATCAGTCTAAGCTTAATGTAAAGTGGTGGCAGGAGAACTTTAGTGGGATTAACTAAACTTGAGTCTAGGTTGCAAACATGTTCTCGTTGGCCTAATTTTTTGGCTCCACTGATGAATCCTATCCCGGCTGTCCCATTCAAACAAAAAGCATGGGTACTTTGTATACCCTTTGAATCCTATCCCGGCTGTCCCATTCAAACAAAAAGCATGGGTACTTTGTATACCCTCCTTGCTGCCAAAGGAGCAAAGAGAGAACTTTCAGATCAACACCACATATTGACCATTCTTGATCTTCGTAGTTACGTTCCTTGAGAATAAATTCTAAATTCTCATAGCTCTCCCTCAAGTGCACGGAATGCCCTACAGGCACTGAGCATACTTGCAGTAACTCAGCTTTCAGACTTTTTTTGGATTAATCATTCAAGAGTCTCCACCAGCCCAATACACCAGAGCACCGTCTTGAGAAAAGTATGGAGGGAATTCCTTTTGAAATGTTATTCTTTTAGAAGCCTATGGAGTCAGTGTTTGTGAAAAAAAACTGTATGTGATGGAATTTGATCAATATTTTTACTCGTTCAGTATATAAAAATCACCATTTACCGTACTTTTCAAACCATTTTACCCATTCAGACCTGTGTTATCTATATTATGATCATTGATGATGCCAGTGCAAGGGCTCTCAGCTTGGAGACCATATGCACAAGACTACTGCAATTCCTCTTCATGCTACATAATGAACAATGAATTGGCACAGAAAATCAGGCCCAAGTTTGCAATATCACATTTTTAATCAGGCCAAGCATGTAGTGAATTCTAAAAACACTCCACATTACTTCACCATTTTAGTATTACACAGTGTAACAGGAAATACAACATAAGGCTCTGTACGCACTAGTGCGTTTTTCCCGCGGATTTACCCGCGGATTTGCCGCGGAAATTTCTTGAGAAATGTCTGCAACCTTTGTGCAGACATTTCCCAGTAAATTCTATGGTAAAAAAAAAAGCTGTGCGCACTGGTGCGGATTTTTCTCAAGAAATTTCCTTGAGAAGAATTTCTCGAGAAACTTTCTTGAGAAAATGAACATGTCCATTATTTCCGCAGGTACCCTGCGGATTTCGGCAGTACAGCCTGCAAAAATCCGCAGGGAACCACCCGCGGGAAAATCGCGGCAATTCCGCGGCTATTCCGCGGCACATCCGCGTCAAATCCGCATGCGGATTTGGTGCAGATTTTTTCCGGAGGTCCGGAAATCTTTCACTCCCAGAAGTTTCTCAAGAAATGTTCTTGAGAAACTTCTCATTTCTAGTGCGCATATAGCCTAAGGGTATGTGCATATATCCTTTCCTGGCCAATTTCTTCTGGAAAAAGCGCTAAAAAAAGAAAGAAAGAATTAACACATGTAGAATGTCAAAACGACTTGCTGTGCATATGTTCTGTCCTTGTAACCTCATTTAATTGTTCCAGACAACGAAAACCGTAAAGTGGCTAAAGAAAGTAACCGGTGAATTCTTCAGGCGGCTTCTGCTTCGACTTCAAAGATGGAAAGTGCCATTACCATTTATTTTTCAAGCAATTTTACCCTTGAAGATCTGTGTTGCCAAACGATTTTGGGTCGTAATGTAGTGGCCAGTGTCATAAAGCTGGGTTTGCCTCCTAGGTCATGGGTCTTTCAGCATGGGACATACTTCAAGAAGCCCCCAGAAATGTATAGAAACAAAGCGCTGGAGAGTTCTGAACTGGCAACAATGAATCCGGATCTAAATCCCATTGAACATCTGTGGAGAGATCTTACAATTGCTGTTGTGTGAAAGCGCCTTCAAAAGGAGAGACCTGGAGCAGTTTGCAAAAGAAAAGTGGTCCGAAATTCCAGTTGAGAGGTGTAAGAAGCTTGTTAGTGGTTATAGAAAGCAATTGATTGCAGTTATTTATTCCAAAGGGTGTGCAACCAAATATTAAGTTGAGGGTGCCGACAATTTTGTCTGACACATTTTTAGGGTTTTGTGTGCAATTATGTCCAATTCACCTTTTTCTCTCTTTTTTTGTGTTGTTCCAATATACGCAAAATAAATAAACAAACATATGTATAAGAAAAAATATGCAATTGTGATAATTTTCTGGGGGAAATACTTAATTTTCTGAAACTATTTCAAGGGTGCCAACACTTTTGTCCATGACTGTATAACATGCATTAATGGTTATGTCTACAACAGAAACACAAGCACATAGTGAACCACTTTTACAATATATAATTAAAACCAATAGAATATATAATAGGTAGGAAATTATATCACAATTACCTATTGAATACCACAATACTACATCAGTGGTCCTCCGCAGGAATCTGTTTAGTTTTCTGCAGCAATGACGTGGTATACTGACAGATATCCGCTGCAGCTATTCACTGATCACATCTATCATATACTTTTAATACTGACATCACTAAAGGAGCTTACATCGATGTAACGGAAACTGGTGAATCAACATGGGACATCAGTGCTGGGGTTTGAAAGGTGAAGTTTAAGCGGGCTTTACACGCTACAACATATTTAACGATGTGTCGGCGGGGTCACGTCGTAAGTGATGCATATCCAGCATCGTTAGTGGTGTTGTAGCGTGTGACAGCTACGTGCGATTTAACGTAAAACCGTTCATCGCATACACGTCGTTCATTTGCTAAAAGATGCACGTCGGGTTGTTCAATGTTCCCGAGGTACCACACATCGCAGTGTGTGACACCCCGGGAACGATGAATAGATCTTACCTGCGTCCCGCGGCTCCTGCCGGTAATGCGGAAGGAAGGCGGTGGGTGGGATGTTTACGTCCCGCTCATCTCCGCCCTCCGCTTCAATTGGCCGGCCGCATTGTGACGTCGCTGTGACGCCGAACGTCCCTCCCACTCCAGGAAGTGGATGTTCGCCGACCACATCGAGGTCTTATGTAAAGGTAAGTACGTGTGACGGCAATTAATCATTTGTGCGACACGGTCAACAAATTGAACGTGCCGCACATACGATGGGGGAGTGTCACATCGCATACGATATCGTATGCTTAATTGTAAGTTGTAAAGCAGGCTTTAGATAGCCCCTACTATAATAAGTATTTAGGACTTACATACATCATAAACTGCAGTCCCCAACAAGGACTCTATTCTTTGAGACAGAACCTGCACCATTCACCTTTAGGCCTTATTCAGACATCTATTTCTTGCATATGAGTGTTATCTGTGTTTTTAACCAACAGGACTCGTACCTATATTAGTGAATGGGATCATTTACATGTTTATTATTTTCTGAAAACTGAGTAAGACGTGCAAAATTGTGGAGACATGTCCGATTTTTATCCAAGTATCGGCAATACAAGACTATGGGAATGTGAAAAAAATCGGACAACAATCCAGTGCCATCAAAATGTGGTCCGATTTTCACAGACTGCTAAATAGGAAAAGAATACAGAATTTTCTTTTCTTTTTTTTGTTTTTTTTTAAAACAACTTTTTATTTGATGATTACATGTAATTAATCACATCAAAAATTGTAGTCAATTTTGATTAATCCAATATCATCTTTTTTACATCAACTTTTTCTTGTTACAACAATATTTTCTTGTCGATCATATTTAAACAGGAAATTCTTTACCCCTAATTTAATTAAACCAAGAACCAAGCACTGAGATTCAAAAGGTTCTGTCATCAATCCTCCCGCACCTCCAATCTCCCCAGCGTACCCTCCAGTTCTCCCCAACTATACCACGTCGTAGCTTTAACACTCTCATTATTTTGGAAATTTCGCCTTGAGAGTAGGAGTTTTCTATAAATGGCAGCTGTGTTATTTTTCTTACTACCCTCCGCATCAATTTGTTCCATTGTCATTAATGCTTTCATAGTATTTATTATCTCCGGCATATCAGATGGTTGTCTCTCCAGCCAATGCCTTAGAATACATTTTTTAGCTACCAATAACATTATGTGCACTGCTTTGGGGACAAAAGAGTGGGCCTCCCTTCTATCCTCTCTTGGCCTCACCACATGAAACAGACATACCCTTGGATCTTTCTCTATCCGAAGTCACCAAATTTTTTCTATTTTATCAATTACTTTTTCCCACATTTTTTCTATATCTGGGCACTCCCATATACAATGAAGCAGGTTTGCTTTGTGTAAATTGCATTTGAGACACCTGTTTAAATAGTGTGCTGGGGCATTTTTACAGGACAAAGAGAATTTTCTTTAAAATTTTTTTCACATGAGAAAATTGGATGAAACTCGAACCAAACTCTGATAACTCTCTGATGAAACTGATCAAAAAAATCAGTGTGAAAAAACAGACGTCTGAATGAAGCCTTAATTTGAGCGTCTAAAACATAATACCACATTTCATCTGCAGACACCACTGATGGGAAATGTATGGTAAGTTGCAGCTTCTAGTCATTATATTGTAAGGTTGACCATTTCGGTGGTTTAAAGGGTGGTTCACCCATATTTTTTATTGTCTAGTTCGATATTATATTGAGAAACAATGTTTCTCTCAAATACCTTGTATTGGCAATAGTGCCTGTGAGAGGCGCTTTTGCAGACCACTGTTCCCCACTCTGGTAACCTCACATCAAGTTCTGCACAAGTCACATCCGTACGGTAGGCTGCAGTTTTCCAGACTCACTGAGCTGTGGGCGGTGTTTCACCGTTTGTCACAGCACAGCGCGTCTCCTGCTTGTAGCGTTCTGCTGTGGGGGAGGAGGAGCAGGGAGCAGATGGGCTGTGACTAGTGGTGAAACACCGCCCACAGCACAGTGAGTCAGGAAGACTGCATCCGGCCACAGGAATATGACGTGTGCGGAACTGACGTGACGTCACCGGAGCGGGGAACAGCGATCTGCAATAGCGCCTCTCACAGGCACTATTGCCAACACAAGGTATTTGAGAGAAACATTGTTTCTCAATATAATATCGAACTAGACAATAAAAAATTTGGGTGAACCAACTCTTTAAATGTTTCTTTAGGACTTAGAAGCTTGTCAGAACAGCCTTACAATTAGATGCTTTCTATAAAGACCCTATTAAATTGTTGTCAATGTGCAAGGAGGACTTGACCATAAAGATAAAATATAAATTCGCATGATCTTAAAAATGTTGCTTCTTTACAACAAGCAGATCTTCCCCTTGTAGCACAGATCTAACCTCACTTTTATTCAGAAGACTCAATTGGATTATGTTTGGTAGGGCTGAATGGTAAAGAAGACAATTTTTCATTGGTGAGGATGAGATAGGAGCAATACCTGTAATGCCAGGCTTCTCCATCTAAGAGTAGATTACCGATAATAACCCCATTAATGCCATCTCTAATGACATATCTGCTCCCTGCTCTCCTAGGGCTTGTGTATATGCTGAGTATTTGCAGCATTTTTTTGTGACTAAAAACGCTGTGTTTTGCAGTAACGGCAAAATGAATGAGATTTCTGAGGATCTCATGCACATGCTGCTATTTTTTCCTGGCATATATTAAAAGGAACCTGTCAGGTCCAATATGCACCCAGAACCACAAGCAGTTCTGGGTGCATATTGCTAATCCCTGCCTAACTGTCCCTGTATACACTAGCATAGATAAAGGGATCTTTAGAAAAGTATTTCTAAAGATCTTTTATCGTATGCAAATGAGCACCTGGACTAGTCCCAAGGGCATTGTTTCCCTTACTAGTCGGCCCCATTAGCATGTTAGCACACCTCTGTGTGCGTGCTAACATGCTAATGAATGCCCAGCGTCAAGAGGATGATATTACTCACCTCTCCACTGCCATCGCCGCTCAACGCTGGATTTCGTCTCAGTACGCATGACCCCGGAGTTTCGCATCCCTTCAAACTGAAATAGTGCGCATGACTGGAAGTCCGGGGTCATGCGCACTGAGCTGATATCCAGCGTCGGGCGGCAATGGCGGCGTAGAGGTGAGTAAGATCATCTGCTGCCGCTGTGCATTCATTAGCATGATAGCAAGCCCACAGAGGTGTGCTCGCATGCTAATGGAGCCAACTAGCAAGGGAAGAAATGCCCTTGGGACTAGTCCCCGTGCTCATTAGCATAAGATAAAACATCTTTACAAATACTTTTTCGAAATATCTCTTTATCTATGCTAGTAGTTACAGGGACGATTAGGCAGGGATTAGCAATATGTTCCCTTTAACTATCAAACCTTTTTTTTTTTTTTTTTTTTATTAATTTTGTCAGTGTTTTTGTAGCGTTTTCACCAATTCAAACAAATGCATAAAAAATTAGAGTAAAAAACACATCAAAATCGTGCCTATTGTACGCTGCGTTTTGTCTTGCCAGGAAATATATTTTTAGAGCAGAAATATCGTTTGCAAATACTGGACCTGTGCACTTATCCTTCTAGGTTCCCTTCTGTCCCGTATTGATACAATCATTGCAGTCGAGTTCACAAAAAGTCATCTATCAGAAAGAAAGATTGGCTAAAAGGTGTTAGAAGAGCAAATATTCATCAACCACATGTAGTATTTATGAAACAACGGATACAAGAGAAAAGTAAAGTTCACCGGGGTGTACAAAGTGTATGGTAAACTTTACAAATATCCTTGTTCTCCTGTTTAATGTCAGTGAACAAAACATCGCTGTGATTCTGAAACCAAGCCCTAAGGCGAAATTCAAGGCTTCAACACAAATCCTTTCACATATATAGTTTGTGGTGTTTAACATTTCTGGAGATGAAGCGTGGAGGAGGCCTGAGAGGTGCGCGTTGCAGGAGCGACGAGGATGAGAATGGCCAAATCATCACAACCAGGCCACATCCGTGCCGATGTCGGCAGAATACTAACTAGCAGCCACTCTTTGCTTGTTCTACATCATCTATTTATTTTCCCCTTAGGTGGAAGCGGCTTGTACTAAGTTCCCTCATTATAAAAACTGTATAAAACAAAGTTACAAAGAAAAGCAGGAGGAATTTATATCAAATCTTTACCTAACTTCTCTTATGGGAAGAATTTCTATTTCTATTTACACTTTAAAGGGAGAAAATATCTTGTTTTGACCCCACAAAGATGTTTAGTTGTAAAGCTGAGTCTTCCCGATCATTAGGTACAATGTAATGCTGTATAGTGCACCGCGCGCATTAGTGTGCTGTGTGTCTGTAAGGGTCAGACTGATGTCAGTGAGAAATACTGTGTGCTGGGGAGTTTGTACATTGCAGAATTACTGATGGGAAAAAATATGATTAGATTTTTTACCTTGAATGTGCATTTGTATAAAATAAATGTCTGCCACAGAACCACGTGGAGACTATAGGCCCCCTTATACATTACATGAAGGTCCGCCAGGGGTCAGAGATGCTTGTTGTCTCCCGTTATTGCCATCTCATGAGTATGGTCAGCTTCACCCTTCATACCTACAATATTAGGGTTTAAATTGGACGAGTGTAATGTGAGAAAATCTGCACTCGGACTAATGTTAGTCAATGAGGTCAAGCAGATCTGAGATTTTTTTTTCTCATGCCAATTTGGCAGTGCGTCTTGGATGACGCGCACCCATACAAGTCTACGGGTGTGTGCAAAATATCAACCTGCACTCGGATGTCATCCGAGATACACCGAGACAGGCAATGGAGAAGATGGAGAGATTCATCTTTTGACCCTTTCTATTGACTTTTGTTGTAAAGCAAAAAGCATTTTGGGAACAAAATGCCAGTACAATCGACATGTCAGTTATATTAACCGTTTGGCATTCTTAGAAACCTGAAACGGTTGAAGGATGTTCAAAAGCCTGAACAGATGCACACCAGGTCATGTTTTACATAGAAATGCATATATTCATTCTTTTGAGTACCTGAAAAAGCCATTGTGTGAACACACCTTTAGGATGGACGACCCCTTTATGGGAGTAAATGTAGTGTAAGCGTCTGTGAACAATGTTTATACCCATACATCTAAAATGAAGACATATTTACAATATGTAGAGAATATAAAAAGTAATCACTTAAATATTACTTAAAGGGAACCTGTCACCAGGTTTTTCCCATATAAACTGGGGCCACCACCAGTAAAATCCTCATGTGCTTAGACTCATATTACATATTAATCTTGGTGTATGAACTGAATAAAGGACCCCATTTGAAACTTTATGCCATTTCTCACTCTCTGATACGATCGGGTGTTGTGGGGAGGAGTATAGTGTAGGTACTGGGAGCCAAATACATGTGTTCTTAAAAGGGTTGTCCACTACACAGACAATTCCTTGATAATTGATATACTCCCCCTTAAAGAAAAAAAACCATCCTATTATTCACCGCTGGTGCTGCTGCCTTCCACAGACATTAGCACCTGGTCTCACTCACGTGATGTTAATATGCTTCATGAGCCCTGCAGCCAATCACTGGCAGCATTACTATCACTTCATTTTAAGTGGACAACTCCTTTAAGGGATCTGCCAGCTAGAATAGATCGTTACTAGAGATGATCGAATATCACAAATATTCGGCAATATTTGGCTTCGCGCATATCTGACGAATAGTTCGCCGCTATGCGAATATTCGATCTGCAATGTAAGTCTATAGGAAGTCTGAATAGTTGCTATTCGGGTTTCCCATAGACTTACATTGCGCATCGAATATTCGCAAATCGTCGAATAGTGGCGACCTTTTCGGCGAATATGGGCGTTGCTGAATATTTGCGGTATTCGATCATCCCTAATCGTTACAGTATAAGGGGCGTAACAATAAGGGTACCAATGACACCCAAGCTTCTTGGTCCATATGACAAGATCAATACTATTACAGACCTGGAACAGTTAGGAGCCGAGTTGGAGATTTTGTATGGGGACCCGTAAGCATCAAGTTACTGAAGTAAGTGAAGATTCTCCAACGAAAAAAAGCTTGACACTGCAATGCATAGGTCCGAACCAGTTGGAGTCTAGCGGTTTACCTGTGCATAGTATGAATAAACTCTAAATAAATTGGATATTATTTATTACTGCCTGCTTTTTTTACTGGAGAATCTCACTTGCTTCAATGTTTCTCCCAATCCAGGTCAGGGTGGCTTTGGGCGTATACTGTGACTGCTTCCTGACAATATCGTCTACGGTGAGTCGATCTGTTTCCTTCTATTTGCATTAGCATCAAGTTACACCACTATACTGCGCATGTAAGAAAACATTTAGTGGCAGACAAACAAGTATATAAAAAAAAGTATTATTATTTCATAAAATATATAAAAATAGAATAAAAGGAAGACAAAAGACAATAAAATAGTTCAGCAGACTATGCCATTCAGCCTATCTGGTAATGAAGCCTAACCAATCAGAGCCGGACAGATATCGGAATATGAACAATTATTACAATGGCATAGAATATAAACCGCACAGTCTATACATACAGAATCTGAGCCTGGACAAACTCTACATAAAATAACAACAAGATAAACGGATGTGTGAAGGCAAACACTCTGAATCCAATTGTGATGAGAATAAAGCAGATACAATTGCTGAGCGCCAGTGCTGTGCGAGCTAATAAAGGCACACGTCTACAATTAATTCTCCTTTTCAGCAGTAGGCCTGAGCCCGGATTTGACATTCATTTAAACCACTAATCCCACAAATGTCCCCGACCCTATGTAACAGAAAACTAACCACAAAGCATTTTTCGCTTTATAGCTGAAGATAAAATAACTCATTTAAAAAAAAGCAAAAAAAAATCCTTAAAACACCCCGGAAACTGGAAATAAAGTCTTTGAAGTCCACTTGAACAAGAAAGAGGTTTTATTCACAATTAAAGGGATTACAAGGAGTTATAATTGCGGAATTCCTTGCTTCATCAATTACTGGAAGGAAAATGGGCCAAGACAAGATAAATAAAGTCAGTATTGCTTCCTACAAAGGCAGCCTGGACTTCGTTACTAGTAATATATACTCATCCAGTCATGAACGTTATCGGGATAAATGAACCACAAAATGCATCCAGTTAATATATAAACATTTCATGCGCAGCCGGTTATTTTTGCATTACGTTCTGTATGTTCTAATGGATGATCATGATCAACAGCTGCCACTGAAGAACCGCAAATTCCAAGTTACTAGTTATTACAGTTTACGCCAATTGCCACGGGGAGAAGCTTAAGTGCCTGAATTAATGATGATGTGAGTAGCGGCAAAATAAAACCTATATTTATTTTCCACATACAAGGAGATGGAGGTGATACACAATCAGTGTCGAGATGTATTAATGTAGTGCAAGCTGTCAACCACTGATGTGAGACAAAGAGGTGCGGATAATGGATTCATGTTTCATAAAGAACACTAGAAAGCATTATTTGTAACATCTATTAAGGAAGCTAATTATTTAGAGTACAGCAAGAAGCGAGCCTTTACTATAGGGGAGTGTGTATCTCTTCATAGTGGACAATAAGCGTGGGCGCTCACTCTACTATCCGTAATATAATGGGAGCAATAACTGCGGAGGACCATAATCATGGGAAGATGTTGCGTGACATATGGTAAAAGCAGAGGTGTGATTAGAAGTTATACATGAAAGTGCTAGAATTATGCAGGACAGTTCTGACCACACTGACTATATACAGATAGCGCCATCTCACCACCAATATGAATATATGAGAGTTAATCTGTGCTTCATGCCCATGGTTTATGAACACAATGCCATATACACAGTCTGAAATCTGCCCTGTACAGTGAAAAACCGGATTCATCCATAAAGAGAACACCTCTCCAACATGCCAGCCACCATCGAATGTGAGCATTTGCCCACTAAAGTCGGTTACGATGACCAACTGTAGCCAGGTGAAGACCCCGATGAAGATGACGAGCATCACATGAACTTCCCTGAGATGGTTCCTGAAAGTTTGTGCAGAAATTCTTTGGTTATGCACCGATTGTTGCAGCAGATGTCCAGGTGGCTGGTCAGAGATGACCTTGGAGGTGAAGATGCTGGATGTGGAGGTCCTGGGCTGGTGTGCTTACACGTGGTCTGCGATTGTGAGGCCGGTTGGATGTACTGCCAAATTGCCTGATAAGCCTTTGACACAGCTTTTAGTGGAATAATTCAATTCACAAGCAACAGCTCTGGTGGACATTCCTGCAGTCACATGCCAATTGTATGCTTCCTAAGAAGTTACGTCATCTGTGGCATTGTCCTTTGTGATAAAACTGTACATTTTAGAGTGGCCTTTTATTGTGGCCAGCCTGAAGGCCCAGTCACACACAATGACTTACCAGCGATCCTGAAAACGATGCGACCTGATAGGGATCATTGGTAAGTCGCTGGGAGGTCACAGGTGAGATGTCACAGTCAGACCTTACCAACGATGCAGGAAGGATACAGGTCGCAGTAGCGACCTGTGTAACGATCTCAGCAGTCACTGTGACCCTGCCACACAGTGTCAAACACAGCGATGTGTCCTGCCCAGCAGGACATCGCCTTTGAAGAAAATGGCCTGGACCATTCGGCAACGACTAGAGATCTCATAGCAGGGGCCTGATCGCTGGTAGGTGTCACACATAACGAGATCGCTAACGGGATCGCTACTGCGTCACGGAAACCACAGCAGCGATCTCGCTAGCGATCTCGTTATGTGTGATGGTACCTTAAGGCACACCTGTGCAATAATCATGCTGTCTAATCAGCATCTTGATATGCCACATCTGTGAGGTGGATAGATTATCATGGCAAAGGAGAAATGCCCAATAACACAGATTTAGACAAATTTGTGAACAATATTTCCGAGAAAAAGGCCTTTTGTATATAGAAAAAATATTAGATTTTTGAGTTCAGTTCATGAAAAATGGGAACAAAAACAAAAGTGTTGTGTTTATATTTTTTCAGTGTATAAAGCCAGAATACATTATGATAAGTGTGAGATCCTTAAAACTACAAATATTATGACGCTTTTAAATGTTCTTACTAAGGCTGCAAAACAAATCCTCGAATATACATTAGTGATTGTACCACCACCAGAAATGTGATGACCAATATGAAAATGTGTCGCCTAATTTTCGATAAAGGATGAAGGACGACGGAACTGGGAATGAAATGGATGATTGTGACACTAATGAAAACAAATGGACTATATAATAATGTGTGGAATCTCCATTATGGGGCTGTGCACCTGTCCATCAAACCAACCAAGCACGATAGTGGGCAAGGCAGCAGAATGGGGTGAGGCACAAAAAAAGCTGCGCTTTCAGGCTTTGCATCAGCAATAAAGCTTCTCATTGTAAGGCTCCATTTCCCAGAGATTTGTTCTGCTGCCCAGACGAGAAAAAATGAGAGGTGACTGTTCCCATAATAAAATCAAGCGGGCCAACAGAGAGATGCAACATCCAGTAGGCTGCATGATGCTGTCAATGTGTCTACTGGTGCACGCAAAGCCCCTTTTCTTCATGTCCTCAGATGACCTTCATCTGCTAAGCTGTATGGTGGCAGACATATGCTGATGTGTTATCTATTGTCCACACCATCATAATTAGGTACAGTACGGCTGCCCTCAACCAGGCTCTGTTGGAGAACAACCAGTAATACCGCAAAACAACACATAATGAACCACAAGGAACTGTTATTCCGAAATCAGATGTCCTACAAATGTAGCTTGTTGACCTAAAAGCCAATGACTGGAAAATTACATTATTACTTATAAATCTTGATGAAAGCTTCACTCCTAAATGGCTCTATTAACAAAAAACAATGCTTGACGTGAAAACGTGATTAAAATAAAAAAAAAACAACTTTCTATCCAAAGAGACGATAACGGTCACAATTTTTTCAATTCTCACGTAACATTTGGAAAGACTAAAATTATTTGATGTATTTGTTTTAAAAATGAAGACTACTTAAAGAGAAGCAGAAAATGACTTAATGTTTAAATAATCAAGTCTTTGTGTTACAAGTATTTAAAAAATAAATACCGTATTTTTCGTTTTATAAAACGCACCGGATTATAAGACGCAACCCAAATTTAGAGATAAAAAAAGGTAAAAAAAAAAAATAGTGTCCGTCTTATACTCCTGTGTTATCTTACCAAAGGGGGGCAGCAGTGGTGGTGAAGAAGGGTCACAGGAGGCAGAGGTTGTGCTGGCAGCGGCGGCGGGTCCGTGGTGGCAGTGGCGGCTCAGTAGTGACAGCGGCGGTGACGGCTCAGTGGTGGCAGCGGCGGCGATGGCTCAGTGGTGGCAGCGGCAGCTCAGTGCTGGCAGCAGCGGTGACGGCTCAGTGGTGGAGCAGGCCGATGCAGTGAGTGTCCCAGTCTGTCCGCGATCCCAGTTCAAGTGATGGCGCCCAGATCGGCGCATGCGCAGCTGGAGCCCTCATACAAGGGCTCCATCTGCACACGCGCTGACTTCTGGAGCGGTGCGTGCATAGATGAAGCTCTCATCCAAGAGCTCCATCTGCGCACGCGCTTACACCCACCGCCATCATTTGAACCAGGACCGCGAACACGCTGGGACACCCACCGCACAGCCACCGCAGTACACACAGCAGCACGCTCAGGGTGGCAGCCAGCAGGCCGCCCGCCCACCCGCACAGAGAAACAGCTGGCTGCCGGGACAGAGAGGCAGCCGGCACTGACAGGCAGCCGACAAGCAGCCACAGGCACTGGCCGCCGCATCACGCACGCAGCCACAGGCACCCGGTCGCCCACACGTTCCCAGCCAACCGCACACAGAGCCGCACAGACAGCCCCACCAGTAAGCTATATTCGGATTTTATGACGCACCCCTCATTTTTCTCCCAAATTTTTGGGAGTAAAAGTGCGTTTTATAATCCAAAATCTATAAATTATATATATATATATATATATATATATATATATATATACACATATATATATATATATATATATATATATATACACATATATATATATATATATATATATATATATATATATATATATATATATATATATATATATATATATAGTACAGACCAAACGTTTGGACACACGTTCTCATTCGAAGAATTTTCTTTATTTTCATGACTCTGAAAATTGTAGATTCACATTGAAGGCATCAAAACTATGAATTAACACATGTGGAATGAAATACTTAACAAAAAAGTGTGAAACAACTGAAAATATGTCTTATATTCTAGGTTCTTCAAAGTAGCCACCTTTTGCTTTCATTACTTCTTTGCACACTCTTGGCATTCTCTTGATGGGCTTCAAGAGGCAGTCACCGGAAATGGTCTTCCAAAAGTCTTGAAGGAGTTCCCAGAGATGCTTAGCACTTGTTGGCCCTTTTGCCTTCACTCTCCGCCCCTCCTCTGCTATTGGATGGCTACCGTGTGACGTCACTGTGATGCCGCACGAACCACCCCCTTAGGAGGCGGATCGCCGACCAGAGCGACGTCGCAGGGAAGGTAAGTCCGTGTGACGGGTGTTAGCGATGTTGTGTGCCACGGGCAGCGATTTGCCCGTGACGCACAACCGATGGGGGCAGGTATGCTCACTAGTGATATCGGTACCGATATCGCAGCATGTAAAGTATCCTTTATTGACTTTTGCTTGTAGGTAAAGTGTTTTTATTTGCTAATCATATGTATTATCATACGAAAAAAAAAAACTTTAGTGGTATTCCAAGCTAAACAAGTTATCATCCAATTTACCCACTGATAACTATTAGATTGGTGTAGTTCCCAGCCCGGGGAGAACACTGACTAACAGAGAGGCGATGTGGAATCGGCCATATCATTCACATCTATAAATCTGAAGTTACTAGAAATCAGCTGTGAACTCGCCTCTCCTCACCACTGTGATAGACTGGAATAGAGCAGCAGGGGGAATGTACAACCGGCCACATGTATCAAATCTTCCCGGTAGTGACCTTAGAGCTAAGACAGAAGCAGGGAGGAATGGCGGATACAAGTCTCTCGTTCTGGTAACAGGTGGTGGTGGTCCCCATGGTATAATGCACAACAATCTAACACTTATTCAACTTAGGCTTAAATACCCTTTAATTGAGTAATAAATATAATAATGTTGATCATATAGAAGTAATAAAAACAAGCATAAGCCTGCACCAGACCTGAAAACACATTTCCAGTCTATACATTTCCTGCTGTCCTCCAGAAATAGCAGCAAAAATTACACTCCATTAATTATGACAGGTATACCCTCAAGAATTATTTAATTAATTATGTTTAGCAATTGAAGAAAGAGCTTCATACTTACCAAGGCTCCGTCGCAGCTGCAAACTGCTCCTGTGCAGCTGCATGCTGCTCCTGCGGCCTCCCTGGGCCGCTCATCACTGCTCATCGCACAAGCACGGCATCTGTGATTGGTTGCAGTGAGACGTGCCCCCAGCCTGTGTGACAGCGTGTTGTCATCCTGAGCTGGTTTTGTTCTTAAGGTGCCTGCTGTATGAAGCAGGTAGCTCAGGCTGGGCAGAGGAGAGCCCATCGCGGGCACAGCTCATCCTGAGCCTTCTGCTGCATGAAGCAGGCAGCTCAGGCTGGGCAGAGGAGAGCACATCGCAGGCACAGTTCATCCTGAGCTACCTGCTGCATGAAGCAGGCAGCTCGGGCTGGGCAGAGGGGAGCACATCGTGGGCGCAGTTCATCCTGAGTTTCCTGCTGAATGAAGCAGGTGGCTCAGACTGGGCAGAGGGGGGCACATCGCGCCCCCCCTAATGTTCATTCTAAATTGGGCTGCATTTTGAACACGCCTCCATCACATCAGAAATTACGTCATACCTGAAAAGAGCCCATACATTCTAGCATCTACCTTTATTTTTAGTGCACTTAGCCCCCGAAAGTGAATGTGCGACCTGGCAGCAGCTTGCCACCATGACACGGAACTTTGGTGAGTACACTGCACTCGCTCCTATCCCCTCATCCCGGTCAGCAACATTTTTAATCTCCGGATTCTGGTTCCCATAGACTTATATGGGTACTAGTTCCTGGACTGGATCTGTTTTTTTTTTAAAAAAAATAAGCAGGCACCCGCCGGTCCTGGTTTTATGCGAGTCCGCCCAGCTCTAGTCGCAAGACATACATCTTGGTAAGACTGAGCACACCAACAAGACACAAGGTAGTTACACCGCATCAGCAAGAGTTTCCCAAGCCAGATTACAAAGCAGACTGAGGTTGCATATGTTCAAGCTTTTTTGAAGAAGCACCAGAAGAAATGGGCAATGTTAAGGCTCTATGATTCACTAGTAAGTAAACTTAGTGAGCAGATGAAATCATACTTACTTCTCTTCAAAATTTGAAGATGTCCAGCAGTGCCATCAGCTCAGAACTGGCAGCAACCAGTAGGACCCAGTTAGACCCATCTACTAGGAACTGGGGTGTAGAAAATTTTGAGGTCTAAAATGTGAGTTATTTCGCTGTAACAGAAGGCAGTTTGTCGAAGGGCCAAAGAGCAATATACTGTACTGTGTGTCCGCAGGCAACAGTGGAGTTTGGTGGAGGTTTCTTACAAGTTTGAGGCTGCATTTCAGAAAATGGGGTTGGGGATTTTGACCGGATGAATAGAGTCTTGAATGCTGAGACGTACAGGCAAATACGTATCCAACATGCAATACTAATAGGGTGGCAAATGACTGGCTCCAAAAGTATTCAACAGCAGGACAATAACCCCAAACATACAGCCAATGTCATCAAAATCTATCTTCAGTGTAAAGAACAAAAATGAGTATTGGAAGTGAAGCTATATCCCTCACAGAGCCCTGATCTTAACATCGGAGTCTGTAAGGGATTACATAAAGAGACAGAAGGATTTGCACAAGCCTACATCAACAGAAGATCTGGGATCGGTTTTCAACAGTTTTGAACAATGTTCCTGCGGAGCTCCTTCAAAAACTGTATGCAAGTGTACCTAGAAGAAGTGATGCTGATTTGAGGACACCAAACATTGACTTGATTTAGGTTTTTTTTTTTGTTCAATCACCTTGCATTTGTATTTTTAAACTCATAAAAATAAACTATTAACACATCTATCACACAGTACTGTATATATACACACTTATACACATATCATGAAACCCACAATACGTTAGCTGAGGTATTTGCAGGCAGCTGGTAATCAGTTTAATTATAGAAATGATAATTCCCACTGACAAGTGCACTTTGAGATCTACATGTAATTTAAAGAAATTCAGCTTTGTTTTGTCAAAAACTTCTGTTCTGATTCCATCAGAATATTTATTTACTTAGAAACTTTCGAATTAAGTAATTTACGACTGGATCACACACTGGTAAGTAGAGCAACTAATTACTACAGCATTTAAAGCCCATAATTACAATCAACGTGCTATAAATACTGAGCAATTGTAATCAATGGTGATTTGATAAGGAGCTGATCGTACCTCTCACTCACTGGATTAAGTCTGTCAATTATTTTGAGACAGGTGTTTAACGTACTACAGTAGATGACGTTCTACTTTAAAGTAAGATTTAAGGCTGATTGATACTAATGGAGGAAGCTGCCAATTTCTTAACATCTCTTTTGTTATCTGTAGTAACTGACAGTTCCCTTTGAGAAAGCAATATGGCGAAACACGCATCAGAGCTCCATGGAGGATACCCCCCTACTGTGGCTTATAATGGGGATTTCACTGCAACCACAGATCTGCCAAAGATTTATCTCTGTGTGTGACAGGGCCTTAACACTGCGACACTTCATTTCTAAAAAAAAAAATTCATCCCAGTACTTGAGTTTTGTTATCTTTTTTCCCCATTAGTGCCACTCATTGCAAAGGGGTTTTCCCACATTGCTTTTTTTGACCAAAACTTTTGTTCAATTGTCTATATTTTTAAACATCATTTAAATAAAATAGTATTTTTTTATTCAGCTACTGGATTTTGTATATGCCACTCTGCTATATAAGTGCTGAGCAATTATAATCAATGGTTATTTGATAAAGAGCGGATCGTACATCTCACTCACTGAGTTAAATCAGTCAATTTATTGGTAACAAATGTTCTACATACAGTAGATGACGTTCTACTAAAAGTAGGACTTAAGGATGAATGATGGTAATAGAGGAAGCGTCCAATTTCGTCACATCTCTTTTTTTAACATCTTTTTATTAATTTTAACAGAATTACTTTTACAATCTGCTCTTATACAAAGAGCATTCCATTTTTAACATTATAATCAAAACAGTCTCAATCATCCCGCCATCACCTCTTTTTTTCTCTGTACTAAGATAAACAAGCAAAAATGTTTTTTCTTAACATATTAGCTGACTGTTCCAGATAAAACACGACACTGAGGACAGCACGGACACTAAGAAACGAACACTTCCCCTTGAGAAAGCAATTTGGCGAAACATGCGTCAGGGCTGGGTGGAGCTACACTACACTAAGAAAAGGAGAGTACAGACACTAAGAAACAAACAGCACCCTTAAGACACAGATATGGCATCCAAGTGTTGTTTTTTTACAGACCAGTTCACCTCAATAGGTCAGTTTGATTTGCAAGTCGAATAAAAAATGGTCACTTTGCTTATTGTTTTTGGGGGGCTTTCAGTCGGTCCGCAAAGAAACCTAGACATGTGAATATAATGGGCACATGTTCTGTCTGTGGAAAACATGGATAGAACATGATCATAAAACATGGATGTCTGATTGAGTCCTTAGTCCAATATTTCCCTAAATATTGACAGCCAATGTGGAGTTTCCTAAGGGAATGCTCACACTTTAGAGTCATGTATTTAGGGTGATGAACAGCAAACAGTAACCTAATGAAGAGGTGAAACGCGCGTTGGGACTGGTCGGTGAGGCTATACCCCACGGTTGTTACGAGTCAGTATTGTCTACTAAAAGTTGGAGGATTTTAGGAGAATTTTTCTTGGGCATCTTATACTAGTTACACTGTGTATACTTACATTGCTATACTGAAAATTCCCTATCCCTTCACTTAGCATGTATGGAGAGTATGTAATGCTGGTAACTGTGATTGGGTAATTTTATATTATGGCTGTATAATTTATAGTTTATTACAGCAATTATGTTATGTTGGAATACATACTCTAAAGGCCACTTTACACACAGCGACATTGCTAGCGATGTCGCTGCCCATCGCACTCGCCCCTGTCGTTTGTGCGTCACGGGCAAATCGCTGCCCATGGCGCACAATATTGTTAGTCCCCGTCACAAATACTTACATGCCTAGCAACGTTCCTGTGGCTGGCGAACCGCCTCCTTTCTAATGGGGCGGTTCATTCGGCGTCACAGCGACGTCACTAAGCGGCCGCCCAATAGAAGTGGAGGGGTGGAGATGAGCAGGCCAAACATCCTGTCCACCTCCTTCCTTCCTCATTGCGGGTGGCTGCAGGTAAGGTGACGTTCCTCGTTCCTGCGGTGTCACACGTAGCAATGTATGCTGCCGCAGGAACAACGAACAACCTGCGTCCTGCAACAGCAACGATAATCGGGAAAGGAAAGACAAGTCAATGATCAATGATTAGGTAACTAATTTTGATCGTTAATGGTCGTTCGTGCGTTTCACACGCAACGACGTCCTAACTAGGCCGGATGTGCGTCACGAATTCTGTGACCCCAGCGACATCTCGTTAGTGATGTCGTTGCGTGTAAAGCGGCCTTAATACTCTGGCTATGACATAAATTGGGCATTTTGTCCACAATAGGATAACTAATTCTTAACCTTTTTTACAACATCCCTTTTATCACTCAGTACACATACTAATTCCATCTCCATATATAATTTATGCTGATCTATTATGACTGTACACAATAATTAAAGATTGTATTGCAAGTAAGTGGCTAGCCTACCTTATGCACTTCTTGTTTTCTATTTTTATTATAATGTATATTAAATTAATTGAAATAAAAAAATATAATATTAATTATTGGGTTTTGGATCACTTTTTTTCTCTGTTGTAATTGTATTGATTGGTGGTCCCCTATACAAGAGTGTTAGGTCTGGGTCAATGACTTATTATAAATATTTCTTTAAGTCTTATTTTGGGTTGAGGATGGAGGTTCTGGAACAATGTGCGCGCTTTCGTCAATGTATTTAGTTGTATATATATTTGGGTTCCTGTCTAAATATAGATATCTTTTTTTCTGTTCAAAAGTGCTGGCCTTCTTTTGCACATATATGTGTTTTCCTTGGTTTTGTGTGTGTATTCCTTATACATGAGCCAGCACCTGTAATTTTAATCTATTTTGCTTGATTTCTCTCCCATTATGAATTGCTTTTAAGATTTAAAGTAAAAAAAAAATTATTTGGTAGAGAGCAGTTTGCATTTCACAAATGGACAATTCATAAAATGCTTGCTTGATAGCTTATACTTTTCTTACTATTTTTATAGCCAGAGTTTAAAACACATACTCCCCCCGATTCATCAACAGTGGCGTTAGACGCTCCTGATCCATTTCTGAGCACCACATTAGAGATCTCACTCAGCTCTCTGTATATTAGGAATGCCACAGCCCATTATGAATTAGACAAACTGTAGAGTCATCCCTGCACCTTTGTTCCACTCATTTGGCGAAACTGGGAATAACCAGCACGAATAAGCCAAAAGTCACAAAATTTTGGTGCAACTCGAAATTGTGACTTTTATAAGCATTTACACCACTTTTTTGGCATATAAACTGATGAATTGGCACCAAAAGGGGTCACCTGAGTTAGATGAAACATTTTCCTAGCATCTTTCTCGGCAATTTGAGATGATAGTGGAAGTACCTTATTGGACCAAACTTCTATAAGAGGTATGCTGGAGGACAGATGGTAGGCCATTTATGTCAATAATGATTTATATTGTCTTACCTTTAAGTGAGCTAAAACATACAATTAGTTCTTATACTGTACAATTTGGTTTACCGGAACTTCTCATGGGAAAGTTCATTAATTATGCAATGGGCCATCCCATAGTCCCAATCCGTAATGTCTTAATATTCAGAACTCACTTGTGCTACATATGCAATGCCCAACACTTAGATATCTACAGCCCCCCATAACATTAGATTGTCACTGATATTGACGAATACAGCACACAGTCTAATGTGTATGGGGGTGCTGAACAAATGTTTATCTGGGGAGATAAGGATCCGGCGAGTGTGATTTTGAACAGACAATCCTTTACTTCTTCCTGAGATAAACCGATGCTAGAGATGTCTTGCTGCTGCTCTCCCATAGAAAACACAGGAGTAGAGATGAGTGTACCCAAAAGTCGGTGTTCACAGAAAAAACCTGCTCTCCTGCCCCCGGAAGTTTTCTGTTTCTGAGGGGAGAGACGTACTGCCCACTCAGTGATTTCAAATGAGTTTCAGGTCAAGAACAGAACTTTATCAAACGTCCAGCTGAATCTGCAGTACCTGAACTTTAACGGGTCCTCTCATCTCTACTCGGCAGAATGTGGGTGGTAGAAGCATCCGAGATAGCTGCCGGTTGAATGATCAGCTGACAGCATGGGGGGCCTATGAGTCTTTAAAGGGAACCTGTCAGGTTCAATATACACCCAGAACCATGAGCAGTGGGCCACGGTCCCTGTCTACACTAGCATAGATAAAGGGATCTTTAGGTAAGTATTTCTAAAGATCTTTTATTGTATGCTAATGAGCGAGGGGACTAGTCCCAAGGGCGTTAGTTCCCCTGGCTTGTTAGCACCATTAGTATGTTAGTACGCCTCTGTGGGTGTGGTGACATGCTAATGAATGGGCAGCGTCAGATGATGATCTCACTCACTTCTCCACTGCAATCGCGTCCGACGCTGGATTTCGGCTCATTGCGTATGACCCCGGAGTTTCAGTCATGCGCACTACTTCAGTTTGAAGCCAGGACACGTATACCCGGCTTCATAGTGCGCATGACCGGAACTCTGGGGTTATGCGTACTGAGCCGAAATCCAGCGTCAGACGCGATGGCTGTGGAGAGGTGAGTCAGATCATCCTCTGACGCTGCACATTCATTAGAATGTTAGCATGCCTACAGGGGTGTACTAACATGCTAATGGAGCCGACTGGCAAGGGGAACTAACGCCCAGGAGACTAGTCCCCTTGCTCATTAGCATACGATAAAAAATCTTTAGAAATACTTTTTCTAAAGATCTCTTTATCTATGCTAGTGTATACAGGGACAGTTAGGCAGGGATTAGCATTATGCACCCAGAACTGCTCGTGGTTCTGCGTGCATACTGCACCTGACAGGTTCCCTTTAAGTCTTCCCTGCTTTATTCTGTATAGCGAAGATTAATTATTACAAAGTATGTGTTTTCCCCTTATACCTTTGTAAAAGTAGATCTATTCTATGGTCTTATATTTTGAAGGCACAATATGGTTGATATCCTTGGACAATCATTAGGTTCAGCCTTGTTTATTTGGGTCCAAGAGACCCACAGTAAGAAGCCCATTACCATTCCATTTTTACCTACACTATACAAGTAGCAGATTTACCTTATTGTGATGGATTAGAATGATTACACTGTGTATACTCTGTAATTGCTCCCTGATGAGCTCACATTGGGCATCACATTGTCCCCAGACCCTTCCCTGTATGTCATTTTGACCTGCAGCTATTTGCAGACCCTTGTCAATAAAGTAAAATAATTTCTCCAAATGTAAGGCTCTGATCTGCTCCATGATAAGCCCCTCTCCAGGAACACAGCTTCCTTATTTGTTCAGCTACATTTGGAAAATATCAGCATCGCCATCCACGTCCTATCAAATAAAGCTACCTTCGGCTGATCTCTTTTGATGGGATTTATCTCCTTTGGACTTCAACCACGTCAAAAATCTTTACATGCATGAAAGTTAGTTGCCGCTTTTGATCCTATTTGGGTAATGGGAAGAGATAAGACATTTCGCAGCTTGACCAAAGAAGTGAAGAAAAAAATAGTGTTCTCAACAATGAATTCATTTAGAATTAAACACAGCGCATGATTGAATCAGATAAATGAGCAGCCCCACGCCTACAAATCATTAAATCACCTTTGATGCATCTCCCCTGTTCTTTCTTTTTTAGTTTTTCTTTCTTTTCATTGATGTGCTGCCTGAATGCAAACTGTAATCTTCACTTAAACTGTTAATTAAAGAGATCCAGACAACTTGTAAACCTTCTGAAAGGTTAAAGAACTAAAGAGAAGAGGCCTTCTTGTAACCTCTAATTGGTAACACAGACTTTACAAACTTTTATGCTGACGCAAAGAAGTGACTTCCCTCCAGCCCTTCCACCCATCGTCTATGGAGGAGAGAGGAAAGAGGAAATCCGCTTACCGTTAACGCACTCGAAGATGTCACAGCATTTCCCAGGCGTTCCATTGCCCCGTGAGACTATCCGAGGGATTGACCCTGCTTCACACACAGGGAAGCTGCAGTTCCCAGAGAGACATTCACATCTGTAGATAAGGAAAAGGTGGAGAAAGTGTCAGCGCTACAGTTCACTTTGTTCCTTGCAAAAATAATTAAGTGCCAATTAAAGACATAGGGGAACCCCAGTGCACATTTGGCATCACCAGCAGATGTCAGGGCAGTCTATTACTGCTACAAGTTCTGCATTATCAGTCAGTGCACAGAATCACTAGACTACGGCATGCCAAAATCAATAGGGTTTATTCACTTTCCTTACCGAGGAGAAATGAATAACGCCATGTTCTTTTTTTACAATCAAATCTGCCAATGGTCTTATTAGCAATAATTATGGCATCGCCCTGATGGAAGAAAGCAGGTAAGTATTTCATTTATGGAGAGCTTTCTAGTCGCTGCTGTCAATTCTCACAAAGACATAAATATACGGTCCTTAAAGAGGACAAACCACCAGGATTTTACTATATAAACTAAAGCTAGTGCTATACTGGCACTATCATGCTGATTCTATACATACCTTTAGGTGTGAGATCGAATGTATACTTTCTGAAATAGAGGCAAGAAAAGTTTGTGAAATACACTGTTACTTGATTGATAGGTGCTGCAGAATATGGGTCAGGTTTTGCTAGTTATTCCCACCCTTTTCTGCCTGTCTGCCCTTCCTCCCTCTGTAATAACAGAGACAGGGGAAGGAAGGACGGGCAGGCAGATAGGGGCGGGAATAACTACCAAAACCCGACACACATATTAGATATTCTGCAGCACCTATCAATCAACAGTGCATTTCACAAACTTTACTTGCCTGTATTTCAGAAAGTATACATCCGATCTCACACCTAAAGGTATGTTTAGAATCAGCATGATAGCGCCAGTATAGCACTGGATTTAGTTTATATATTAAAATCCTGGTGGTTGGTTCCCTTTAAATGAGTATATATCATATCTATCACATCTGACTAGAATTGATGATAACTAAACAAACTGGGCAAAAACCAAGGCTGTTACTGCTGCCCAGAGAGAGTGAGGATTTTAAGGTAGTCAGTATTGTTTTGTGTAAGGCTATGTTCCTACAATGAGTACTTGATGTTTTTTCATTGCATTTTTTACATGTGCTTTTATGGCATTATTGACACTGCAGGTTTATTATAATTATTATTATAGCAGGTTTGTTTTAGATATGTCCTGCTGTATGGTTTTGACAAAACTTTATTCATATATACATAAGTAGATTAAATGCGTTTTAAGGGGAGAAAGGCACTAAAAACATATATGGGTTTTTTACTAGGAGATTTTCCGCATCTGATGCAATTTTATGCTACACTCACACAAAGAGCTTTTGGTGAGTTTTTGATGCTGTATATTAAATCAAACACCTTACAGTTCCTGCATAATAAAAACAATCCCACAACGAGTAGATTGGGTGACAAGGCATTAGTTATTCTTCTGGATCGCAAGTGGAAGCACTTAAAAAAAAAACTTGGGGTTCTTTACATACAGTTCCAGCAAAATGGATGGGATTTATAGAAATCTCCTGCCCCTTGGGCTTCTTTTTTACTCAACGTAAACTGACTTTTCTGGCGCGTTTCAAATCCGCAATATATCAATCTGTATTACGGATACACTGATTTCTAGGCCTCAGTCCCACTGCTGTATAAATCAAAAAAGTGCAATGAGAAAAAAATCACATTGCACTCGCACCAGTGTTATACAATGAGGCAGCACTCATCTACAAGTTTTTCCTCAGCTGTAGTCGGGCTGAGGAAATAATCACAGTATGTAGAGTATATCGAACGAGACTCGCCAATGTAAGTAGATGGGTAGGAGAAAAAAATTGGAAAGCACATGGACCATTTATATGCCATCCGATTTTTAAGCACACATCTCAAAAAAAAAGGAAAAAAAAAATCTAATATAAAGATATAGGTAAGTAGATGATAGAAAGATATTAGATTGGTAGAATAGATAGATACCCTGCAGATATATACTTTAACAATCCCCCTACATATTATACACTTGCACCCTTTTGTGCTTTTCATGTGGCACTAAAGGATGTTTACGCTTATTTAACCTAATAAATAATTTTACAAAAAACGTCGTGATAACCATCAAACCAAAAACAGACAGCTGCAAGCTGATATTATCGGGCTGGAAAGGTCCAAGGCTATTAGGCTCTTCCCAGCCTAAAATACCTGCCCACAGCTGCCCCAGAACTGGCACATCACAAGATGCTTCAATTCTGGTGCTTTACCTCAGCTCTTCCCAATTGCCCTTGTGTGTTGGTAATTCTAATAATGGTAGTTGGGGCTTGATGTCAGCTGTTAATTGTCCCAAAACACAACTAACACCAAACCATTGTGTTAGTAATGGAGAGGTGTCTATCAGACACCGCCATTACTAAGGCAGTAAGTAAGAATAAAAAATGAACTTTTTATCTACAGATATAGATAGATAGATAGATAGATAGATAGATAGATAGATAGATAGATAGATAGATAGATAGATAGATACTTCTGCGTTACTTAGGGCTTGATGTTTGTTATTGGACAATTCACAGCTGACATCAACACCAACTATCATCTTTATCAAGTTGACACATCCTACCACAGAAAGAGGTTGTATGGCAATCGCAAAGAGCAGGGGAGACAGAGTGTAGCCCTGCCATGTGCCCCTGCCCAATACGATCACCTCTGAAAGGACATGGTCCCTATCCGCGCCCTAGGCTCTCGCACTAAGAATTAGATGTTTCCCCAAACCTCATTTTAACCAAAACTGCCCACAAGAAATTTCACTAAATTCTATCAAAAGCTTTGATGGGATCCAGGGAACAAATTATCCTCCGTCCATGATTATCAACAAAAATATAGACGCTGTAAATTGATTGCAGTGGCCTTACCTGGCATAAACCCAGCTTGGTCAGTGTGGATAAAGGGTGCTTTACATGCTGTGACATCGCCAGCGATAGCAAGTGATGTCGTGCACGATAGCACCTGCCCCCGTCGCTCGTGCGACATTTTGTGATCGCTGCCGTAGCGAACATTATCGTTACGGCAGCGTCACACGCACATACCTGGTCAGCGACGTCGCTGTGACCGCTGAACAATCCCTCCTTCAAGGGGGAGGTGCGTTCGGCGTCATAGCGACATCACTGCGGCGTCACTAAGCGGCCGGCCAATAGAAGCGGAGGGGTGGAGATGAACGGGACGTAACATCCCGCCCACCTCCTTCCTTCTGCATTGTCGGTGGACACAGGTAAGGAGATGTTCGTCGTTCCTGCATTATCACACAAAGCGATGTGTGATGCCGCAGGAACAACGAACAACTTCATACCCATGGCAGCAGCGATATTAAGGAAAGGAGCGACATGTCAACGATCACCGTTTTTGAACGATTTTGCAATCATTGATCGTCGCTCCTTGGTGTCACACGCTGCGATGTCGCTACCGGCGCCGGATGTGCGTCACTAACGACGTGACCCCGACGATATATCAGTAGCGATGTCGCAGTGTGTAAAGCACACTTAAGAGAGAATAACCTTGGAATGACATAAAGCCAAGGTCTTTGTCAATATTTTAAGATCAGTTGGTAGGATTATACACCTAATTAATTAATTCTATGGCTTGAATGTGTTGCTTGGTGTTGTGGTCATCAGTTGGTAGGAGCCAGATAGGCTTGTAGGAATTCGGAAGCAACAGGTCTTTGCAGGATTTTAAAATAACTACAATAATGACTTCAGACATTCGGATAGTTATCCAACCTCAAGAGCATGATCGAACACCTGTAGCCATTCAGGTAAAAGCAGCTCCCCAACCTCTGTATATAATTCAGCAGGCACACCATACATTCCAGAAACCTTAGAATTTGCCATCAATATCGCTGACTCCTGCAATTCCGCCAAAGTTAGTTGAACCAATAACTGGATCCTATCTCTATGGCACAACTTTGGCAGTGTAACCTCATCTGGATATTTTATGATTTGAGCCAATGGGGACCTCAATCTAGATTTATATAAATAGTCATACAAGTTAAGAAAAACCTCAAGAATGTCTTCTATCTTCATTAGTACCTTCTCGAGTGTTAATCAAGGTCAAGCATGGAACGCCTTCCTGAGCCCTTGCAATTTATAGAAAGTAGATGTCCCATCCTCTCCCCCTCTTCATAGTATGTTTAACAAAAAAACCTGCTTATTAGCCGCTACCTCAAGTGTATACGGTTCTAAGGCTTCCCGCGTCCACCTCCTGTCTGATGCTCTGTTTTCACTTAGACATTGAATATAGGTCTATTCAGACTTGTGTACCCGTTTTGACGGAGTCAACCTCTTACTTTCTAGTGTCAGTTTTCTTTCGGCTCATAAGCTGAATACACGTTCTTCTTAGTGAGGCCTTCAAAGCAGCCTACACCACTATACAAAAATCGCTTGAACTCCAGTTATCTCTAAAATAGGTTTTAATACATTCAGAAATTTGAGACTTACTTAACAGAGTTATCTAGAGTAAGTTAATCTAGAGATCGTCATCCCGCCTAACTGGCATGCACCAACATTGATCTTTACATAGACTGGGGAGTACCCTTGGTAGATATTCTATTTGAAGTAGAAGCTATTAATAAGTAATGTAATATACAAAGCTGAGTGTATGTGCGTATGTATGTGTGTATGTCCGCTAAAGGAATCTGCACCGTCACATTTACAATCATGAAATTTTGCACAGACATCTCATTTGACTCAAGGAACATCAGTGTTTCATGGAGCACGTCGGAGGTCACAACTCAATGCAAATCTATGACAGCATTGTTTGGGCCCTGTCCTGTAATAAGAGCTTGTGACGTAATTTCTGACTTGTGATCACAAGATGGCACTGCGGGAGTCGGAGCGATGCTGGAGGGTAAGTATATTACTAGAGGCATGGAGCTTAGGTTAAGAGCACCACTTCAGTGCTGAAAACCTGCCGCTGGAGTAAGGGATGGCTAATTATGATACTTAATCCTGCCTCCCGAAGGTAGCTGGCTTAGCTTATAGAGCCCACTGGAGTACCATCAGTACATTTTGTTTTTGAATCGGTTATAAGAAATGATAGGAACTTCCATTAAAACATGAATAGACTTTCTATTAATGTCACATGTACCGTATATCACCCATATATATATATATATATATATATATATATATATATATGTATATGTCACATTTATATAATAATTGTTATAGTGTGCATCTAAAGTCAAACTTTTTTTTTCTCAGTAAAATCTTTTTAGAAATCTGTCTCCTAGGAAAATTTCCATCGGTACGACTCAGTACACTTGACCTCACACAGGAACGTGAGCCCGGGTTGTGGCTGTACACATTGTATGTATACTTACATGCACTAAGTAAGGCCAATATATGGTAGATAATAACACCTTAATAACGCGTGTTATGAGTAATATCACACGCTTTTATGAGAACCGTATGAATAGTATGAGCGTTCAAGGATTTATCTTATTTACTAAACTCATTGAACCTCCATCAAGCTGCCACCTCTGACTATCACGTGAGAACAAGAAGACAAAGGAAGGCTCACAGCACTTGGATTTCAGCTCTACAGTGACTGTAATAAAATGGCAGCTCTGCAGTTATACAGATACTGAGCACCAGTATAACGCACAGGTTCTGGTGACATTTGCTGCACTTGTACTCCCTTTTTCCGTGTAAGCCATGACAGTCTCCTGCAGAGAAGAATGCAATTCTTGTTTGAATCGTGCAAGAAGATTTTTGAAGTTCTTAGTGTTGTTTCGGCTCTCAATTATTCATAATAGCATATACCTTGGACTCCATAGGAGGGCCTATCACTTCTTCCATCACCCTGTCTAGCAGAAGCAGAAGAATCGAGGAGGATCACTGTTTCCATAATTGCTACACTTCACACTGGCAGCAGACAGAGGATGCGGGCTCCTGAATGACAGAACTGGAATACATATACATATTCAGCCTTGCTGTGACCTCGCACGTGTTTCCTCCTAAAGCTCTCAGATCCATGTGACAGTAATGCTTAGGTACAACGGCACACTCTCAATGTCTGACTACAGCAGATGAATCACATCGCTGCGTCTTAGGTATAAGGAGCATACTGGTTGCTGTCCTCGAGGAAAAGAGAGTTATTCTCAATGTTAGGGGGATATAAAAACCCAATCTGGAAATATAGTTTTGGTTTTTTTAATCACCTTCACAATTTCCTAGAAATGTAAATGATTATACAACATATAATGTAGAACATAAAGAATCAGCAGAAGAACAGGATCTTTAGCTGTACTTATGAGGACCGGTCACAAATGTCCATTAGCACTGGTACTATACCCCTCACAGCCTGCACCATGGACTTGGTGTATCCAAGACTTTCATATCTTTCAGGCCACGTGCACATATTGAGTATTTGGTGAGGGTTTTTTTTACCTCAGAATATGTAGCCAAAACCAGGAGTGGAACAATGAGAGGAAAAGTACAAAAGAAACAAGAGCATCACTTCTGTATTTATCACCCACTCCTGTGTTTGGCTTACAGATACTGAGGTAAAAAAACTGACCAAATACTCAACGTTTGCATGTGGCTTTAGACATGTGACTCAAAGTAAGGCCACGTGAACACACTGAGTATTTGATGAGTTTTTTTACCTCAGTAGCTGTAATCCAAAACCAGGAGTGGGTGATAAATACAGAAGTGGTGCCCGTGTTACTATTATATTTTTTACACTGATTGTTTCACTCCTGGTTTTGGCTTACAAAAAAACTCACCAAATACTCAATGTGTGCACGTGGCCTTAGATCTGGGAATCAATGTAAGGTCATGTGCACATGTTGAGTATTACTATTGGGTGAGTTTTTTACCTCAGTATTTGGGGCCAAAACTAAAAGTGGGACAATCAGAGGTAAAGTAAAATAGAAACACGGGCACCACTTCTGTATTTTTACCCACTCCTGGTTGTGGCTTACAAATACTGAGGTAAAAAACTCCCCAAATGCTCAACGTGTGCATGTGACCTCAGATCTGGGAATCAATGTAAGGCCCTGTGCACACGTTAAGTATTTGGGGAGTTTTTTACCTCAATATTTGTAAGGACCCTTTCGCATTGCGTTTCAATGGCTCTGTCAGGGTATACGTCCGAAATCCCTCTCTTCCCCCCACAAATCGTGTTTCGGACATGTGCGCCGACAGGGCCATTCAGTATAATGGAGCAGACAGAGCAAGCGTATGCTCTGTCTTGCACCATTTTCGGGTCTATATGCTTTCTGCAGGCGGATGCCCAGACGTAGCAAACTACGTTCGGATGGCCGCCTGCAAAAAGCGTATACATCCAAAAATGGTGCAAGACAGAGCATACGCTTGCTCTGTCTGCTCCATTATACTCAATGGCCCTGTCGGCGCATACGTCCGAAACACGTTTTGTGGGGGGAGGGGCGGGATTTTGGATGTATTCCCCGACGGAGCCACTGAAACGCAATGTGAAAGGCGCCTTAGCCAAAACCAGGAGAGGAACAATCAGAGGAAAAGTATAACAGAAATACACTTCTGGATTTATCACCCACTCCTGGTTTTGGCTTACAAATACTGAGGTAAAAAACCTCACCAAATACTCGTGTGTACAGAGCCTTAGTGACCAGGCTTGAATGGACCTTAATGATGGACCTTTTTTATGCCTTTCCTGCTTGCAGCAGCCATTACTGGGTTTTTTTTTCATTGATGAGGCTGTATGAGCCTATCCTTTATGCAAGACAAATTGTTTTTTAGAGCTGCTATGGGGGACATATAAATTAGTTATTTAGATACAGTATATATTTGTTAAAATGGAAATATAGAAAAAAGTTATTTTTTGTTTAGTTACTTTTTCAATTTTTATTTATTATGCAATCAATTCTCCAGGTTTCTATGGTGAGGTTTTTATTCACATTTTTTCAAGTAAGGTGTTTTTGTTTCTTATTTTTTTGTAGATATTATAGACTTATTTATATTATTTACATAATTTATCCCCAAGACATTATAAATAATGATGAGCGAGTTTCGAAATACTCGTGCTATTTGTGTGAGTAGCAAATAGTACAGCATTCGGGTTACATTGCGAGGATTCCCCATTGACTTGCATTGCACACACTATTCGGAATGCATATGCAAGTATTAGACAATACTCATTAGGAGTACAGCGAATCCGAGTATTTCGAAACCTGCTCATCATTAATTATAAAAAATCTCTGTGAAACTTTTTTCTTCTTTTATTGTTCATTTTTTCCCCACGTTCCTTAGGGTACCGTCACACTTTAGCGACGCTCCAGCGATCCCACCAGCGAGCTGACCTGGTCAGGATTGCTGGTGCGTTGCTACATGGTCGCTGGTGAGCTGTCAATCAGACAGATCTCACCAGCGACCAGTGACCAGCCCCCAGCCCCCAGTGGAAGCGATGCTGCGCTTGGTAACTAAGGTAAATATCGGGTAACCAAGCGCTTGTTTACCCGATATTTACCTTGGTTACCAGCGCACATTGCTTAGTGCTGGCTCCCTGCACTCCTAGCCAGAGTACACATCGGGTTAATAAGCAAACGGCTTTGCTTATTTACCCGATGTGTACTCCGGCTACGCGTGCAGGGAGCCAGCACTGGCAGCCTGAGAGCGGCGTCCACTAGTAACCAAGGTAAATATCGGGTAACCAAGCAAAGGGCTTCGCTTGGTTACCCGATATTTACCTTGGTTACAGCTTACCTCAGGCTGCCAGACGCCGGCTCACTGCTCCCTGCACATTCAGATCGTTGCTCTCTCGCTGTCAAACACAGCGATGTGTGCTTCACAGCGGGAGAGCAACGTCCAAAAAATGAACTAGCACTGTGTGTAACGAGCAGCGATCTCACAGCAGGGGCCATATCGCTGCTCAGTGTCACACACACCGAGATCGCTAATGAGGTCACTGGTGCGTCACAAAAACCGTGACTCAGCAGCAATCTCGCTATGTGAGAAGTACCCCTTATACATCCATCAAAGCGCCAATTGCAAGTGAAAACAGACCCCTACTCTGATAGTCACTGGCAAAGATGATCTGCAACTCTGCGGATCCAGCAGGTCTCCCATGCTGGAGAGACCAGATAATCATATAATAACCAGTTCCTATATAAGCATCGACTCTACCAATGCTTCTGTTTGTTGCATAGTGCTCAATGAGCACAAAGTAGCTGGCAAAGGAGAAGACAAAGGGTCCCCAGTTGTGTCTGATAGCCAATATTGCAGGAGCTTTAACCCCTCGTCATTAATTTCGAATGGCGTGGTGTTAACCGAAGACCAGGCTGTGTACATGTACAGCACTTAGTCATTATCTAGTCAAGGAAGCACACAAGGACAACAACTAACACAAACAAAATCATGGTGGTTTTTCCACTGCGTACAACATAGTGACTTTTTTCCTATCAATATTTCCAAAATTAAATACTGTATTTCACATATGAAGCGGTAATAATGGCAAATATGTACTGTCCTTCCTAAGATCTTCCTCCTCAATGTTATTACCAAAATGTTGTGCTTCCTTACACTCCTTTTGCTGTGAGCCATGTTCTTCTCATGTTCTTTATACAGTATATACAGTGCGTATACAAGTCGTACATTTCTAACTGCACACAATGGGTGGGAGAAGGAGAGGGCTCTTACAATGACTGACTGACGAACATAAAGGAAGAAAGGAGGAGAACTGAAGGAACATGCTGATCACACAAACTTGTAATTTGGGAAAGAAGACCGGAGAAAATAAGCTGAATTTTAACTTTAGTAGGCAAATGTATAGAAGAGCTCAGAAGTTATGATATTATTCTCTGCATTTTTCTTCTTTAGATGTTACAAATCAGCAATTACCATGTTTTTTTCTAATGAAATACTAGATACTCCAATGTATAAAAAAAATCATATTTTCAGCCTTGTTTAAAGTTAAGTGAAGGAAATTTTATGGATACAAATTAAAGCTAAAATGTTTGTACACGCCAGTCTCTTAGGAGCTGTCGTGTCGTGGGATTTCACTCTATTCACCCACTGTAAAACGTAACACTGACTGCACACTGTAATTGGAGACAAATCCAGAATTAATTAAGAGTCCGTCTGAAGGTGAATCCTAGCCCTGAATGTAAATTCTGTGAATCATTGGTCACCCAGGCCATAAAGGAGATTTAATGTGCTAAAAATATCACCACTGTGTCAGGTAAGGCTCTGTTCACATGTCCAGTTGTCATTTCTTTGTAACGGATCCAGTATTTAAAAAACTAACAAACAAAAAGGATCTTTTACAAACAGTAAAAACAGTTGTCAAATGGAAACCGAAGTTTCCCCTTTCGAATGGATCTGTTTTAGGCCTGTTTCACATGTCAGTGAAAAAAACAGACGTTTTTCAATGACGTCTTAAAAACATACATACATAGGTCCCTCCATGTGCCGTGATTCACAGCATACGTGTGTTCGCCATGTGCTATCTGTGATCCATGATAACACAGGGAGATCAGGTATTCCAAACTCACCTGAATCCGCTCCTGCTCTCCGTGGTGCTGAATCTCCGGCTCTGCTGTGTCTGGCCGCTGCTGTGTCACTGCTGCTGCTGCTACTTCCGGGTCGTGGTTCAGTGCATATTCATGAGAGTAATTAGACGGCTTGGAAGCAGCAGGCAGCAGCGGCCGAACACCGGATGTCCTGGCACATGTGATTGTATGCAGTCAGCTGCCATGCTGCCACTCTGGGTGGGGGCGTGTCTGACTGCGCGTCTGACTGTAATTAGAGGTCCAGGAAGTGAATGCGAAGCCTGAGAGTAGCGTACAGCCATACCGGAGCCTTGGTAAGTACAGCCCGCTTGTTCCCATTCCTCTATCCTTTCTACCACCATTTTAATCACCAGGTTCTGCTCCCCATAGACTTATATGGGGCAGATTCCAGCCTGGTTCCGTTTTTTTTTTTTTCTGTAAAAGAGAGAAGGGTCCCGCCGGTCCCGTTTTTTTGCGAATCCACCCAGCTCTAGTAGTATTACTTCAGGGCTACAATAAAAAATAAACCGCTGGGGTGCTGCTTTAACAATGTATAAGTAATTGATCAATGTTAAGTTAGGTGTCAAATTACAATTTTTTAATATAATTTCCCATTAATGTGCTATCTGCGTTAAGGTAAACTTTGCTACATTAGTATGCCACAACAGTGATGCCAGTTCAGTAGGGCATGACAAGCAGTAATATATATAATATGTCTGAGGTGTAGTATAAGAAACAAAAAATTGACCAGCACGTCCTAAGAAAAGCAAGTGTGAATAGGTGCAAGCTGCTATGACTGCCTAATACACAAAGGAAAGAATACAGCAGCACTCTAAGCCTTTTTTAATTAGCACTGGTTCCTAACTTCCCTTTAAATTTATAATATATATACTATGGTTCGTCATTGTTGTAGAGAAGATATTTGTATGACGTCTATGTTACAGATGATTATTTTTAACTAAAAATGGCACAAATATATACACCGGAAACAAACTGGGCAATGCAAACAAAATATATTAATCTAACATAAAGCTTTAAGAATAAAATACTATCTAAATATTGACATAAAAAGTGAGCCAAACATAGGTATGTTGGTACTATAGAAATAATGATGATATTATTATTATTATTATTATTATTATTATTATTAATAATATGTGCATGTGGTAAAAGTGATTCAGTGTATATTGTCTCTAATATTGCTCTCAGGTTTATGCCAACCACACTACTGTAGTAGCATGGCACAGAAATCATCTTAAAGGTTGCTACATCTGTAGTTATACAATGACCAGAACAATACATACCAGAACCTACGTATTTTTGTATGAGTGTTGAGTGTGCATATATTGTGTCTGCTGGATACTATATGCACCGGCACAACCATTGAAGCTTGCTCTACGGATGCAATTATTTTCCTACCTTAAATACATTTTTGCAAGATATATATATCTTAAAGGGAAATTTGCATTTTCAAGATCCTATACTAATATGTAGTAGGTGTAATAATAAGAATATTAGCAAATACCTCCAATTAGAGATGTATTATAGTTCTGATTCAGTATGTCACTTACCTCATGTGCGGAGCATTGCAAGACCTTAGGTATACATGTTTATGATCACGCATATAGTCACAGTTATTTAGTTGTCCGTGGTCATAACCACTGATACACAAGGTCCTGCAATGCCCTGAATATGAGGTAAGAGACAGCTAAATCAGAACTATACTACATTTCTAAAGAGATGTATTTGCTAATATTATTATCATTACACCTACTACATATTGGGATAGGTTCCATGCAGGCGGGCATACCCCTTTAAATCAAGGAAAGTTTTCAAAAATAGGCCTTACTTTATCTATCTATCTATCTATCTATCTATCTATCTATCTATCTATATATATATATATATATATATATATATATATATATATATATATATATATATATATCTATCTATATCTATATATATATATATACACACACACACATACATATACAGTATATAATATATATATATATATATATACACATAGTGTGTATATATATGTATATATATATATACTGTATGTATGTGTGTGTGTGTATATATATATATATATATATATATATATATACTGTGTGTATGTGTGTGTGTGTGTATATATATATACACACACACACACATACACACAGTATATATATATATATATATATATATATACACAGTATATATATATATACACACACACACATACATACAGTATATATATACATATATATACACACTATGTGTATATATATATATATATATATATATATATATATATATTATATACTGTATATGTATGTGTGTGTGTATATATATATATATAGAGAGAGAGACAGAGAGAGAGAGATATAGATATATATATATATATATATATATATATATATATATATATATATATATATATATATATATATATATATATATATATATATATATATATATATACACATACAGTATTTTTTCTTTTTTCCCGGAAACTCTTTGGGGTTTCAAAGAAAGTAAAGTTGAAAGATCCAAACAGGGACCATAGGAGTTGATGACACTAGTCCAGATTCTCCCCTGGCCGGCTCTTCCCAGCGCGGCTAGAGGTGATCATCAGGACTCTACCTCGTGTGCACATAGGGGGAGACCTGTCAATCACCTGCAACAGTGCTGGGAACATCTTCAGTGTATATTTTTCCTAAAATTCAGGGAGCATTTCAGAGAAAAATTTACCAATCTCTGATTAATGTTGCCCGATATTTGCGCCGCATGAATAGGATGACAGGTTCCCTTTAAGTGAATCAACACTAAAATGACTATCCATATAATCATATCATTGGTAAGATCACTGGGCACTTCCTTATGGCAGCTTCTTCTTCAGCACAAGCTTGCTGACAGGAGTCTGTGTTACCAGACAGCAGAGGACAGCTGAGCTTGAAAGATGAAAATGCCTTTCTTTCAATGTAAGTGATGGCTGGCATGATATTAATTGATATCAATTGCTATTAAACATACTTGCAATGGATGACTGCACTTTGACAGCATGTGTTTCCTCCCAAGGCCCATTTGGATTGCTATTATAATTGTAATAACAAGTGAAAGTAAAATCTAAGGTATGAAGAATGGAGCTACTGTGCCCGGGATAAATTTCCCCTGACAATATGTATTTAATAACATGTGTCTCGCAGCTAAAACGGAAACGGAGCAATATTTTATTCTTCGCTCACTCCTTTTATTAAACTGTAAAATAATGAAAAACAGCTTTCTTTTAATAAACTTTAAAGGAACTTGTGATATCATTGTATCTTTTAGCAACGGGCAAAAAAGGATATAAAAAGAGAAATGCTACACGTTACCGTATATCCTGTATTTTTTTATCATTAAAGTGTAGAAATTTGAAAGATCGCTTGTTAAAATAAAAGATTAAAAAAAAAATAATTTTTGTATCTGTTTTTAAAGGGATATTCACCCTCCTGTGATTGTTTTATGGTTGTAAAATATTTCAAATATTTTCAAAAATAAAAAGTTGATAAAAAAAGGGATCTCCACCCACTTACCCAAATTAATTGGTTGCATTTTCTGGGACTTAAATAATATGGTTCATCCTTAGGCCTCTTTCATATTGCGTTCTGATCTCCATTCATTGGTCCTGTTGGGGCTTCTGTCCAAACTCTCCCAAAATAGGTTTCGGACATATGCGCCGATGGTGCTGTTGACTATAATGGTGCACGAGGTCACCATATGCTCTGTCGTGCACCATTTTCGGGAGTATGAGCGGAATTATTAATTATTATTATAAGTATACTACATCTGGATGTCCACCTCCAGAAAGAGTATACTCCCGAAAATAGTACATAACAGAGCACATGGTCACTGCACCATTATAGTCAATGGCCCCGTCAGCACATACGTCCAAAACCCCTTTTGCGGGGGAATTTGGACGGAAGCCCAGACAGGACCACTAAACGGAGATTGGAACGCAATTTGAAAGCCTTATGCCGGTGTCACACGGTACGATATATCGGGCGATATGTCGTCGGGGTCACGTCATTAGTGACGCACATCTGGCATCGTTAGACATATCGTAGCGTGTGACACCACTGAACGACTGTTAACAAGCAAAAATACTCACCTTATCGTTGCTCGTTGACACGTCGTTCATTTTCAAAATATCGGTCCTCCTTCTGTGCTCCGGTTGTTCATGGTTCCCGAGGCAGCACACATCGCTCCATGTGACACCTCGGGAACGACGAACACAGCTTACCTGCGTCCCGCCGGCTATGCGGAAGGAAGGAGGTAGGCGGGATGTTTACGTCCCGCTCATCTCCGCCCCTCCGCTTCTATTGGCCGGCCACTGTGTGAAGTCGCTGTGACGCCGAACGTCCCTCCCCCCCTTCAGGAAGAGGATGTTCGCCGCCCACAGCGACGTCGCTCAGCAGGTAAGTGCGTGTGAAGGGGTAAATGACTGTGCGCCACGGGCAACTAATTGCCCGTGACGCACAAATGACGGGGGCGGGTACGATCGCTCGTAGATTGTCCCGTGTGACGCCGGCATTAGGCGAGGGTCACACAACCGTATTTTCTGTCATTCCAGAAAATCTGTCCAATTATGTTAATAACGCTCTGATCAGACTCCAATCAGAGTTTAATCAGGGGATGTCATCTGATTTTCTTGCATGTGGAGAAGTTGGGGAAAAAAAATCTCAATCGTCTCCATTCTGTCTGTCCGTAAAAATCAAACCTGAGTGAAGTCCGATTTTTCCACAGACTCATTGACTTGCTGGCCGAGTGAGATGCGATTTATGGTTGCAAATTGTGTATGCTGGACATACTAGGACCAAGGAATAAAATCAGACGTGTATGGCCCAAAGAATAACATTGGTCTGAGCCTGATCCAATGTTTTGTTGGATCGAACTCAGGCTGAAATTACAGTAGTGTTACTCTTACCTATGGATCAGAGTCTGATTAGCATAATTGGACCGATTTTCTCAGATGACAGAAAATACGGTTGTGTGACTCTAGCCTAAGGGGTGCTTTACACACTGCAACATCGCTGCCGATATATCGTTGGGGTCATGTCGTTAGCGACGCACATCCGGCGCCGGTAGCGACATTGCAGCGTGTAAAACAAATGAGCGACGATCAACGAGTGCAAAAACGTGCAAAATCGTTGCTCGTTGACACGTCGTTCATTTCCATAATATCGGTGCTGCTGCAGATACGATGTTGTTTGTCATTCCTGCGGCAGCACACATCGCTATGTGTGACGCCGCTGGAACGACAAACATCTCCTTACCTCCGTCCACCGGAAAGGAGGAAGGAAGGAGGTGAGCAGCATGTTCCGGCTGCTCATCTCCTCCCCTCCTTTTCAATTGGGCGGCGGTTCAGTGACGCTGCTGTGATGTCGCTGTGACGCTGAACGAACCGCCCCCTTAGAAAGGAGGCTGTTTGCCGTTCACAGCAACGTCGCAGAGCAGGTATGTGCATGTGACACTGCCGTAGTGATAATGTTCGCTACGGCAGCGATCACCACATATCGGCCGTGCAACGGGTGCGGGTGCTATCGCGTTCGACATCGCTAGCAATTGCTAGCGATGTCGCAGCGTGTAAAGCCCGCCTAAGGCTAAGCCTTCAATAATTGATTAGAAGGTGTCCAACCTTTGACCCCTGTCATAATAAAGGGGCTGTCAGTCCAGTGTAAGTGAGACTGATCTACAGTACTAGACACAGCTAATTGCACAGATGATCTGTTGTTCCAGTGTAAAAAATGAAGAGAGCACAATGTTTACTGGACTGCCACAGGCCCTTTATTGGTGGGAGCCCGGATCAAATAAAAAACTATAGGAATATAAAAATGTAAGTTCTCAAAATTGAGACCAAAATATTAGGTGGCGTTGACAATGAACAGAGGACCTGGACATCCAAGTCTTTGGGGTTCTCTTCTCTCCTGGCCAATCTCCACAGAAGAGAGTTTAACTCAATGTTAGCCTCTGTCTGGTGACATCCTATGCAGCAGAGGGACACCTGCACGACTTTCCTTCACCATAAAAATTATTAAGGACTTTCACAACTTCAGACCTCAATGATTTCACAGTCTGGAGCCTCATGGTAAGTAGAATTTGAGGAGATAGGTGTAGAGATCACTTGAACCTCCCCCAAAAGCCACATACAAGAAATTTCTTATCAAAAAATGTTTCCCACATCTTCATTTAAAAAAAATTCAAGTATCAGTCTCTCAACTGTTCTTTTTTGGTTGCCTTTTCTATCACTATATATAACATATTGGTAGATGCATATCAAGAGTGTGAAGAGTATGTAAGGATCTATGCGTCATGCATAGTCACAAAACCTTCTGCATTATTACATGGATTACCTCATTCTTCTTCTACATTACATGAATTAAATAGTGCAGGCTCTGTACAAAAGGAATACAAACTCTTATCACAGTTACCGATGATGACTATACAGGTTTACATTTAATGGCATACTGAAGAAGGTAACAGTTAACTTCACTGACTCTATACTTATAAATACTTATAATTAGCTTTGTAGGAAAATATTAAGTATATGACAATCATAATACCAACTCCCCTAAGATGGTACTGGCTTCAGCTTTCATGTAATAATACTGAGCTGAGACATTATGATATAGATAGAGCATGAGAGAGACAACACCTTCAGTAAGGTCAGTGACAATGACACAACAGCTTGTACTACTTGTATGCAGCAATGAAGGTCATATGTTTTACTCTGGTCAACAATATAGATTTCAGCCCATAATGAATGCCGACAGACAATAAACAAGCTTGTTTAAAGGTTCATTCAAACAGGTTGATACAAACTGTCAACAGTATGCATATTATGAGCAGCACATCCCATTTACATGGGCAGCAACAGCAGACAAACGAATGTTGTTTTGAACACACGTGTCAAAGAACATGTGTATAATATATTTTGGCCAGCATTATTTTTGCGTACTCTACTCTTAAAGGGAACCTGTCATATAAAAAAATAAATACTATTAAACCTCAGATACGGGGTCAATCAGCATTCTGACATACTGCGGCCGCCGGACAGAAAGTCCTGCTGCAGGGAGGAAACCGTTTTTATTCCTCCAGGCAACCTTGCGCATTAAGGTAATAAGGAGTCAGCTGGCGCAGTTTCAGTCACTGCTCAGAACATAGTGAGCGGTAGCTGTAACCATGCCCCTGCCACTGACTGACAACTGGCTCAGCATTGCATCAGTACAGAGCCAGACATCAGTTAGTCCCACGGCATTGATACAGCTGCCCTTCACTATGCAGTAGATGTTAACTGATACTGCGCTGACCACACCCCTATGACTGAAAGCCCGAGCTGCAAGGAGGAATAAAGATAATTTCCTCCCAGCAGCGGGGCTCTCAGTGCGGTGGCCACAAGATATCAGAACACTATTAAACTGCAGATTAACCCCATAGGTGCTGGTTAATAGCGTTATCTTAAATTACAGGTTATTAAATTATAAGGGTGGCTGTATATGGATCGACCAGCGGCACAAAATAATCAAGGATCAGTAAACATATACCGAACGGTGGCCGTTTAATAACCGGTTTACAAGGCAAACTGCAGTTAGCGATGCACTGAACGATCTGTATTAGTACGGAAAGGCTGCCATGGTTCTCGGTAGGGCAAGTCCTATTAACACAAGACAAAGCATCACAATAAATGATGATGTTTGGTGCTGCACAAAAGATCATTTCACCCAGTAAACGAGCGTTTTGCTCTGTCATTGGGTGATCGGCAGCCTATTTACACTGAAAAATTATCGTGAATTAATATATTTGAGAACTCTAGTTCACGATAATCTTTCAGTGTAATGTAGTTTAACCCACATTGAGTAACATTTTAAAAACAATTTTCACACACAGCAATATTTGTGCCCCCTCTCTAACCATACAAGGGGTTATTTACGGGGGCTACAGGGCATTGGGGTGCTTGGGTACTGACGGAGCTTCGCTGAGTATCATGGTGGGTGCTTGGATATTTCGTTCATGAAACAATTACCACAACGCACAGGCTTCCTTCACTGTATGATGTGTGCGCACACCCCAGGGAGAGCCACTCGCAGTCCCTGAATTGCTCTCCCAGGGAATAAAACAAAGTTTTCGGACTAAGTGTGACCAAAAAAAAAAACCCTCCCTCCCGCTTGAAATGTTTTGTTTATGGCTGGCTGTATGTAGATGGAGACCTGAACATGCCAATCATTGACTTTCCATAATGCTCGTTACTCGTGTCGAACTCATTCGAGCGTGTGACCAGCTCAAATCAAGTAATGAGCATTTATAATGAGCATTTAAGCATTTAAGTGCTCACCCCTCACTAGTTACAAGAAATTACTCCAAGACTTTGATCATTCACTGAATGGCTTATTAAGTTCACACTATAAGGACAGTACCATTACTACCCTTTGGTTTCACATAACACAGAAGTTAGGCTGATGAGAAGTTAGGCTGATGAGAATTTAGACTCACGAGAAGTTAGACTCACGAGAAGTTAGACTCACGAGAAGTTAGACTCACGAGAAGTTAGACTCACGAGAAGTTAGACTCACGAGAAGCAAGGTTCATGAAAAGCTAGGCTCATGAAAAGCTAGGCTCATGAGAAGCTAGGCTCATGAGAAGCTAGGCTCATGAGAAGCTAGGCTTATGAAAAGCTAGGCTCATGAGAAGTTAGGCTCATGAGACGTTAGGCTCATGAGAGGTTAGGCTGATGAGAAGCTAGGCTCATGAGAAGCTATGTGCATGAAAAGCTAGGCTCATGAGAAGTTAGACTCAAAGGAAGCAAGGTTCATGAAAAGCTAGGCTCATGAAAAGCTAGGCTCATGAAAAGCTAGGCTCATGAAATGCTAGGCTCATGAGAAGCTAGGCTCATGAGAAGCTAGGCTTATGAAAAGTTAGGCTCATGAAAAGTTAGACTCATGAGAAGCTATGTGCATGAAAAGCTAGGCTCATGAGAAGTTAGGATCATGAGAAGTTAGGATCATGAGAAGTTAGGCTCATGAGAAGTTAGGCTCATGAGAAGTTAGGCTCATGAGAAGTTAGGCTCATGAGAAGTTAGGCTCATGTGAAGTTAGACTCACGAGAAGTTAGACTCACGAGAAGTTAGACTCACGAGAAGTTAGACTCACGAGAAGTTAGACTCACGAGAAGCACGGTTCATGAAAAGCTAGGCTCATGAAAAGCTAGGCTCATGAGAAGCTAGGCTCATCAGAAGCTAGGCTCATGAGAAGCTAGGCTCATGAGACGTTAGGCTCATGAGATGTTAGGCTCATGAGAAGTTAGGCTCATGACTTTGTGTTTCCTCGCAAGGTGATACGTTTGAAGAGCCTGTTTGACAAAAAGTTAGAGGGACCTGGACTAGATCTGTCTTCTTGGTTATGGTGTATACATATAGAAATAAATATTTAATTGGCTAAATACAGAATAGTAGAGCGTGCCATCACTATAAACACTCATTTATCTAAGTATTTACTTTTTCTCCCAAATCACCTAAGCACAAAAGGAACAAAGCTGAAACCTCCAGCAAGGTTAACGCTACCTTAGTATGTTTAGCTGAAAAATAAACAAGGGTCATTCACTGCACCAATCCTAAGAATGTACGCAGTTTTTTTCATTTTTTTTTCTGTCTTCTGTCTTAACTGCCTCCCACGTAATGTAAATACATTTATGCTTCTAAAACATTACTTATTAATTAGATCATATAAATGCACAGTTACTATCCTCGGGTGACTCCGGACGGGGACGACGTCAGCATTGTGCTTTGCTGTTCTGCTTTCTAAGGCAGAGACTTTCTTTTGCCCCTCTCATGTCTTTTAAATCCACCACAGACAAAAGTCGACTGTTTAACCCTGATAAAAACGAAAACTTCTTATAATAATTCAGTGTCACAAACAATTTTACTTTTCTGAATACAATCACAGCGTTAATTTTCAGTTTTTGTTTTTATCTCCCCTTCTCCCAAGAGCCATAACGCTTTATTTTTTCGTCCACAGACGTATGAGGGCTTGTTTATGGCATTTTTTGCTGTACTTTTGAATGACACCATTGATTTTATCACATAATGTACTGGAAAAATAGGAAAGAAAATTCCAAGTGTGAAAATTGTAGAAAATAAATCATCGCAATGGTGACATTTTTTTAGGGGAATTATGATGACGTACATTGTGTGGTAACAAATGACCCGGCATCATGATTCTCCTTGTCAGTGTGATTACAACAATACAAAACTTGACTTGTCCATTTTTTTAATTTATTTTTAAAAAAAGAAAAAAAAAATTGAAATTTGTTGTAAAATAACTTTTTTTTACTATGTGTAAGGCTGGGGCAACACGGGGATTAGTGCGATCCCCTCGTATGACACTCGGCTCACGCTGGCAGTACAGCAGAGCCAAGTGCCATGCGAGTGTCCCTACGACTGAGGTTCGATTGTGGGAGCGGACCAGCACTGAGGAGGGGCGGGCCAGCGCTGCGGAGGGAAGGGAGGGATTTATCTCCCTCTCTCCTCCGTAGCTGGCTATTGCCATTCTCGCTCTGCACTCACGTTACACCGGTGTACCGCGACTGCAGTGCGATTTTTCTCTCGCCCCATAGACTTGAATGGGTGCGAGAGAAAACAGGATCGCATTACAGTCGCAGCATGCTGCGATTGTTTTCTCAGTCCGATTAGGGCTGAGAGAATAATTGCTCATGGGTGCTGAGACATAGGCTAATATTGGTCCGAGTGGAATGCGATTTTTTATCGCACTCCACTCGCACCGATTTTCATGCCGTGTGTCTTAGGCCTAAAGGGTGCTTTACAAGCTGCGACATCGACAGCCATAGCTAGCGATGTCGTGCGCGATAGCACCCGCCCCCGTCGTTCGTGCGACATTTGGTGATCGCTGCCGTAGCGAACATTAACGCTACAGCAGCGTCACACGCACATACCTTTTCAGCGTCGTTGCTGTGACTGCCGAACAATCCCTCCTTCAAGGGGGAGGTGCGTTCGGCGTCATAGCAACGTCACTGCGGCGTCACTAAGCGGCCGCCCAATAGCAGAGGAGGGGCGGAGATGAGCAGCCGGAACATGCCGCCCACCTCCTTCCTTCCTCATTGCCGGTGGACGGCTGGTAAGGAGATGTTCGTCGTTCCTGCGGTGTCACACGTAGCGATGTGTGACAGGTGTCGCTACTGACCAGCCAACGATTTTTGGTAAATGAGCGACGTGTTAGAGACCAACGATTTTTAACTCTTTTGCGATTGTTTAAGGTCGCTCCTAGGGGTCACACGCTGCGATGTCGCTGACGACGCCGGATGTGCGTCACAAACACCGTGACCCCGACAATATATCGTTAGCGATGTTGCAGCGTGTAAATGGCCCTTAAGGCTATGTTCACACACTGCTTCTTTTACTGCGTTTTTGGTGCATTTTTTAGGTCACAAAGATGCACCTAAATGCATGTATTTCCTTCCCCAAGCAAAGTCTATGAGATTTCTATTTTGCTGTCCACACTGGGCATCTTTTATTGGCTACATCTTGGCTGCATTTATGAAGATGCAGCATGTCAATTCTTTTTACGTTTTTCCAGTGTTTTTGAGCCCTTCTAGTCAATTGATTTGACTTAAAAAACACATTGGGCAAAACACGGTAAAAACGTGGCAAAAACGCATGCTTTTTTTATGCATTTTTGCCGCTGCCGCAAGTGTGTTTTTTGAGGCTAAAAACACTGCATCTTTGTGGTTAGTAAAGATACAGTATGTGAACATAGCCTAACATTTTCAGTCGATAGATCTGTGAAAGGGCTTAAATTTTCAGGGGTGAGCCAATATTTTTATGGATACCACTTTGGGATAGATATGACATTTTGGTCACTTCTCTCTGCATTTTTTGCAGCACTGTGGAGACAAAAAAATAAATACGGTACTCAATCACAATTTTGATATTTTGTTTTTTTTTCTGTTTACACCAGATTAATTGATTTTATATTTCGAAGATCAGAATTTCATTGAGGGGGCAATACTCAATATGTGTAGTTTTAAATTTTTAAATATAAAGTGGGGTGATTTTCAATTTTTTATTTTTTTTTCTAATTTCTTTCATGTTTTTAAAACTATTTGCTTTCCACTTGTTGCTTAATACAGTAAAAATCAGTTTAGTCTCATTTGAAGCCCAGAGACTGGCTGGGTTTCTATCTATGAGAAGTGAAGAGTGGACCCAGCACCATAATCCAGTATATTAAAATATCAAAAATTTAGTAGATATTAAAACATCCAACGAATCCAAAACTTGAGAGAACACGCATAAGGGCACCTTACGCGTTTCGGACAATAAGTAAAAACAAGTCCTTAAACCACCTATCATTAAGGACTTGTTTTTACTTATTGTCCGAAACGCAAAAGGTGCCCTTATGCATGTTCTCTCAAGTTTTGGATCCGTTGGATTTTTTAATACCTAATACATTTTTGATATTTTAATATACTGGATTGTGGTGCTGGGTTCACTCTTCACTTCTTCTCAGCTATATACCAGTCTGGCCAGCCTGGAGGACCACGAGCACCTACAAGAACTGGAGCGCAGTTGCCTATGGTAAGCTGAAGTCTCATTACCTTTCTTCTTACTGATTAGGTTTCAATGGAGCTCGGTGATTGCATGCACGGGGGTCACCAACAGTTTCAGCAACTCATCGGTGTCCTGCGACCACTTCATGGAACAGCCAATGGCACCCGCGCTTCTTAAGAGGCAGAGCCTGATTATGACATGCAGCCATTATCTGATGCAGGGCATGGCTTAGGCTTAGCCTGTGAAACTGATCTATACACCCACTGCCAACTTGTGCCGTATATGTATGGTGGATGTCAGGAAAGCGTTGTCCAGGGATATAAAACAAGGTGCACCACTGTATTGCATCTTTGCCTCATTCACTTCAATGGTGCTATAATACAGAGACAGGTTATGGAGAGATGCGGTAATGTTTTTGGAAGGAAGTGTTTATGTTCTTTGAATCCTGGAAAATAATTTGAAGCCGACTTATTCTCTTTAATTCCATCTGCTAATTGCAATGATATGGCTTTCAATCTCTGAGTGGAAAAACACGGATACCATATATGCTTAATATTGGATATTTATAGATACAGTATCTTACAGGGATACTTAAGCTACAGATATTTATGGCAGAGACACAGTATATGGCGGATCTTATCATGGTCATTAGTGTCACCATCAGACTATGGTGCCAATAATTAATATCTACACTGTTATGGGGGTAATGTCCCCCCTCCTGGGCCCTTTCCTGGTATATATGTCTACAATCCTAGTATATATGATCCCCATCCTGAGCCCATCCTGGTGTATATATGTGCTCCATTGTTCCATTCTGGTATATATGTCCCCCATCATGGGCTCATCCTGGTGTATATGCCTCCCATCACGCTGCAGACATAAAAAAAAAAAAAAAAAAATAAAAAAAAAAAGATTATAGTCACCATCCCTCCGCTCTACAGTGTAAGCGGGGCAGTGCATTATTTGAACGGCATGTTACATGCCGATATCAATTTTGGTGCTGGATCTATCCTCTTTTCTGCTGACATCAGCTACCAGCTAATCAAAAACAAGTATTCACAGCTCCCCAAGCCTGGGATTATGGGCGTGGTGGGCGTGGAGAGCAGTGAAAGTTCATTTTCTTTAAGGCTATGTGTCCACGGGAGAATGTAGCTGCGGATTTTTCTGCATCAAAATCCGCAGCTTTCCCGCAAAATCCGCACCTTTTCAAAGGTGCGGATTTGCCACGGATTTACCGCGGAATTGCCGCGGATTTGATGTGGATTTTGGTGCGGATTTTTTTTTTTCTTCCCAATTTTAAAGCCAAAATCCGGATGAAAATCCGCAACAATAATTGACATGTTGCAGATTTTTCCGGATCAAAATCCGCACGAAATCCGCTGCGGAAAAATCCGCAGCGTGGGCACAGCATTTCCAAAATGCCATAGAAATGGCTGGGAAGTGCCTGAGCTGCAGATTTTCGGGAAATCCGCGGCTTTTCCGCGAGAAATCCGCGGAAAAATCTGTGCATTTTCCGCAGCGTGGACACATAGCCTAATAGTGGACACATTTGATTGCCCCATTCGCTGCCGCTATTAAGGAAAATGAATATTCACTGCTCCCCACTCCCATAATCCCACCGGCTTCAGAGATGGGTTCGATTATGGGAGTGGGGAGCAGTGAATATTAATTTTCTTTAATAGCAGGCACACATGTTCACCTCAACCACCGGACACTTGAAACTATAAGACGCATTCCCTGCTTTCCTCCCAAATCTGGGGGTAAAAAGTGCATTTGATAGTTTGAAAAATATGGCAATATTTTAATAAATATCTTTTAATAAATAAATTAATAAAGATTTTTTTGAATCATTTCATCCACTTGGTCAGTGATCTTAGAATCACAGTATATGCAAACATTGGAATTTTATGACCAAAATCCCTGCTGAAATGAACAAATTACATTAAATTTCCCCAAGTTTCTAATCATTCACCCTTCATACTAATTAAACATGAAAGTTGAGTACAAAGTTAATGCTGGTGACACAAGAAAACTTTTACTTTTTTGCACCAGAGAACTTGAAGTTCGGTAACATTTTAACAGCTGCTGAATAAACACAACACTTATGGTTCTCTGAGCGTTTTCCACAATGACAGTTCACTTGAGTTCAGCTGAAAAACAGCTACAAAGAACGATTAAAGTGATAGTGATTTGTGTGATGCGTTAGCTCTAAAATAACATTGCATCCAATAAAGAATTTTTTCTTTTTTATAGAAGAGCTTTTTTTATGACTGTTACTATACTATTTACAAATCCTGCGCTCCCAGCAATTCAGCATCGATTACAATGGATGCTTACTTATTGTTCAGCTCTTCAATAGCTCCGTGTAATAGAATTGCACAATATGAGTCTCCCTACTTTATCAATATCAGTCATTTAAAGTGGATTCAAAACCGAAAACAGTACCAATATGATAACCAATGTGATTTAAAGGGAACCTGTCAGGTGCAGCATGCACACAGAACCACGAGCAGTTCTGGGTGCATATTTCTAATCCCTGCCTAATTGTCCCTGTATCTAGTAGCATAGATAAAGAGATCTTTAGAAAAAGTATTCCTAAAGATCCTTTATGATATGCTAATGAGCGCGGGGACTAGTCACAAGTGAGTTATCTCCCTTGGCTAGTCAGCCACTAACATGTAAGCATGTTCCTGTGGGCGTGCTAACATGCTAATGAATGCGTACCCTCAGAGGTATGGTTGATCTCATCACTCTCTGCTGTCACCGCAGTCAACAATGATTTTTGGCAAAGTGTGCATGGATCAGGAGTCCCTGGACTTGTGGTCATGCCCCCTATGAAGTTGGGTGTACGCGTCCTGGCTTCAAACTGGTGTAGTGTGCATGAGCGGAAGTCTGGGGACTCTTGATCCATGCGAACTGAGCCAAAAACCAGTGGTGGCAGCAGATAGGTGAGAGCGACCATGCCTCTGACGCTGCACATTCATTACCATGTTAGCCCACCCACAGTGGGAGACTAGCCAAGGGAATTAACACCCTGTGACTAGTCCCTGCGCTCATTAGCATATCATAAAAGATTATTAGAAATACATTTTCTAAAGATCTCTTTATCTATGCTAGTGTATACAGGGACGGTTAGGCAGGGATTAGCAATATACACCCAGAACTGCTCGTGGTCCTGAGTGCATATTGCACCTGACAGGTTCCCTTTAAGTTGGGCATCTCTGAATAAGGGGAAAAAAAATTCTTATTAGCAAGATCTGGTACAAAATGGATGTGAAGAACTGGAAATTAATTGAAAACACGAGCAACTTTCCAATTTACATCTTATTAATATTGTGCACCATTCCCACGATACTAAAGAAAATTGTAATAATTGTTTATAGCTCGTTGTCTAAGGGGCCGGTTGCCCAGTGGTTATTTTTTTTTTTATATTGAGCCTAATTGCCTCTGGTCCGCACTGTGTGCTCGCCAAAGCTGCTATGTATATGAAGCAGCCTTACCTCTGCAGCATTGAAGCTGGCCAGGATCAGGAGCTAACAACAATGATGGGAACCTTCAGCGCTCATCTAAAGCTGTACAGGTAAGGCTGCCTGATATAGGCAACAGCATCGGAGAAGGCACAGTCCAGGACAGCAGCACATAGAAGACACTGGCCAGAACCATCAAACATTCAGTTCATCACTTCCAGGAGGCTGCGCAGGAGTTCACTTCTGCCAAAGAAGTTGAGTTTACCCCCTTTCCGCCTAGTCATATATGAAATTTATTAGAAGAAAATAGTATGAATAGGAAAATGTACATTGTAAACAAGTGGAAAGACAATAAATCCATTCAACATTTGGAAGTGGAACCATTTAATACAGGATACATACAACTTCTAATGAAGCATTTTCGCTTAGCTGCAGGGAGAGAACTGGTGCTTGAACTCCGATAAGTACGGCCTTCTTAAATTTTAAGTTCATTTAATACTTTTTCTGTAATTAGTTAAAAAAATTCAGCTATAACCATTAAAAAGGTAAGAAAAGGACAAGGAAAGAGACACTAAAAAAAAATATAAGGAAGTACTATCCTTTCCTTTAAAAAAAGCAATAACAAACTAAAACTAACAACAAAACATATGATCAAATAAAATCCCGTGTGGAAAGTCTCAGTTAAGACAGTAAGAGCATTAAATAAATGATGCCTTTTGTAGAAAACAGGTGCCAAATCTGGACCTGTCACCTCTAATTTAGGTCATTGGAGGGCCACTGCATATACTGGCATGACAACGATTAATTCTCTTCTAGCTGCTGCATTAGGAAGACCTTTCTGATTTTGAGCTCTGAAGACTGAAAATCAAGCAGCAACCATATAAAACATGATCATAGTATTTACAAAGTGTTATAATTCTACATATAGCAAAAAAAAAAATGTTACTAGGAAAAATAGTGATATAAAAACAGGATTGTGACAGCTATACATAAAACTACAGTGGTTGTCACACTTAATAGATGATGGCATAATTGCTCCATGAACATGGCAGATCTTACAAACTCCTGATAGCATTTTAATTATAGATGAAATAACAAAGCAACTGATAACATAAGAGTTTGTCATGGAGAACGCTTTTACGAATAGACTTCCTTGAACTTCCTTTTCCGTATAAAACTAATGTAAGTGGATTATAAATGATTTTTAGACAGCAGTCAACTTCAGCAAATAATCTGTGCCAAGACTTGATGTTGTTTATGAGCAAACTACTCATATAACATAATATTAAGGGCAAGTAATCAATGAGAAGGCCATACAATCGACCAGAAAGTAACTAAAAGAGACTATTCGAACCTCAACATGCTAGTGCCCGTGTGCAAACGTCATATCAGTGACACTACAATGGTTGGAACCATATTTCATGTCTATACCAGGTTGTTCACCAAGGACAACCTCCTTTCTCGAGGCAGCTCTACAAATGATGAACTGACGACCGGAGTCTGATTACTGAGATCCACAGCAATGGATGTTTATCAAGTCAATGTCGATGATAGTGCAAGTAGTAATGACCATGATCCTACAATTTTAGTGTTTCTCTCTTTGGATAATGGATGGATTTCCCGTGTCCTAATGAAGCATATGGACACGAGTTTTCCCGAGTGGCTGATTTCCCCTCATCCTACAAGGCCATATCTGAATTCAAGCCTTAGCATCATAGATCTAGATCTGTGTCATACAATTAAACCTTCTCTACTACCAATACATATGAAGCAGTAATTCTTTTACATCATAAAATCAAAGCAATAGATATTCACATTGTATTTAAAATAATTCCGCAATCAGCCAAAGAAAAGAACATTAAAGTTTAATTTTGATATATTATCCTACTATTATACTTTTCTACCTTACATTTCCGAACAGTTTCTTTGTAAATTATCTAAAATTGCTCAATGAATAAATTTAGTACTTCTATGGAAGTTTAGTTGCTAGAATAAAAAGTTTCATTTGCAAAAATGTTTAACTAAACAACTGGAAAAAATAAAATTACTGGAAAACATTTTCTTAATGTATGAATATTTGGATTACCCGTTATTTAAAAACACCGCAAATTGACCAAAGCCTCCTTCAGAATGGATTGAATTCACCATCCCCTGGTAACCAGGATATATGTAAAGACATAAGGGTACTTTACACGCTGCAATCTCGCTAGCGAGATCACAAGCAATCGTACCCGCCTCCGTCAGTTGTGAAACACGGGCAAATTGTTGCCCGTGGCGCACAACATCGCTTACACCCGTCACAAGGACTTCCCTGCCCTACGACGTCGCTCTGGCTGGCGAACCGCCTACTTTCTAAGGGGGCGGTTCGTGCGGCGTCACAGCGACGTCACACGGCAGCCATCCAATAGAAGCGGAGGGGTGGAGATGAGCGGGACATAACATCCCGCCCACCTCCTTCCTTCCGTATTGCCGGTGGAGGCAGGTAAGGAGATGTTCGTCACTCCTGCGGTGTCACACACAGCGATGTGTGGTGCCGCAGGAACAAGGAACAACATCACTAATAAGCAGAGAACGATTTTTGGTTTCAGGACGACCTCTCCGCGGCAAACGATTTGGACTGCTTTTGCGATCGTTTAAGGTCGCTCGTACTTGTCACACACTGCGATATCGTTAATGACTCCAGATGTGCGTCACAAACACAGTGACCCCGACGATAATTCACTAACGATATCGCAGCGTCTAAAGCCCCCTATAGACCTCAAAATTCACTGCTCTGAAATCACAGACTAGTGTTTTCTAAAAACCTACTTCAGCTACCCAGTCTACCATCTTCAGTCGAGCAGTTGGCATATTTGGCATCACTGACTCTTTTGAAAAGACGGCATCATGTTGAAACTCCAAAGGGCCAACATAAGATATAAGAGATTTTTCCCCTTATCTGACAAAGGTCATTCCAATGTAATAAAGATATTAGAAGATATCAAGTAGGCCTATTAAGCTGGAAGGATCTCAATGGAGACAATCAAGCCAGTAGCACCTCTCTTTTAATGCCCTCTCCATATCTGGATGACCAATGGCCAACCACTCTGTCCTTCCTGTAGATCACCAACATCAGCAGCTGAAGGAGCTGGAGCAAAAGTGTCTGGACCATGAGCTTGTTAATATACTTTTCCAGCTAAATTGACTTTAATTATCTAACCTGTTTCTTAATTTACAGGATTAATAAAGGACTTCTATTGTTTATTGTTTTTAGTTAGTCTGGACCAACATATTGATTTTGCTAAGTGGTTTCCCATTACCATTCTTCCTATTCCATGTTGTCAAGACCGCCATTATGTTGTTCATATTAATGTCAGATCACACTTTATTACTGTCATGTCTTGGGCTTCGAACCCTTGTGCTTTATGGTCCGTTTTACTGTCCACTTAACCACAGCAGATTAACTTTTTCTCTGGGTGTTTAGTGTCTGCTATCCTTGCTTTAGTCTTTAGGTTAACAGGTGTTTCATGAACTTTTTCTCTGGGTGTTTAGTGTCTGCTATCCGTGCTTTAGTCTTTAGGTTAACAAGTTTTTCCACTTACTCATTTGTCTGTCCAGTCACGTTTCGGGTGTGGCTATAAATACTTTTCCCCTCCTGGTATTTCCTGATATTCTTCTGGAAGTCCAGCCATACAGCTGTTTGTTACTGCTAGTCAGTGACACCAGCTAGGGTTAATTTCTCTGCTGTTTATGATCTTCACCCTGCACCTATCTTTTGTTTCTTGTTAGGAACTAGGTGGCATATTCTCCTAACAGTAAGTTCGTTGAATTTCCATTTTGTATTTTATGGTTTGTTTTAACTCATTTTGGGATCTTTTTCTATCTCAGCTGTCCTTCCTTTTTTTAGGTATACTGCACTCTGCTCTGTTCCCCGGTTCTTTAGGAGGTACTAGAGGCAGCCTAGGTCTGAGTAGCCCCCACTTAGTCTGTGATTAGGATTATTCAAGCGCATACAGGAACCACAATGGTTTGCGGTGTCAGGAACCTTAGTCTGCACAGGAACCATCTGGGTCAATTGCAGGTTTTATTTATTTTTCTTTGTTTGGATTTTTTTTATCCATTTTGCCCCTAAATTGTGTTTTTAAGAATAGAATGGTGTTCTAATAATTGTGTTTTGGCCTGATCGGATGGCTTTTCTTGAAGCCTCACTTTCCAAGATATGTTGGCCAACATCCTACCACTCCACTATTCCAGGAGTTTATCCAGCCTATATGTCAAATACAACTTATCGTCACATTTACTTCTACACTGCTCTCCTTGTAGCTCTAATCTTCTTCAAATACCGTGATTAAAAAGGATCACAAACATCAGGCAATTCAACTCCTCTAATAAAAGATTTAAGACCTTCCTCCAGTAGACAAGATATAGATCTGATATAATTTGTCTCAAAGATACACATTTTTCTCACTCCTCTTATCCATCCTATTTCCGTTCCCAAAACTGTAGGTTCTACATGTCCAAAGCCCAAAGGAAACACAGAGGAGTCTTAGATCTGTTAAACAATTCCCTCCCTCTGAAAGTAACTCAGATTTCCTCTGATAACCATATCCACTCTGTTTTAATCTCAGAATATCTCTAGGACAATAAATAATCAATACCTATGATCCTTCCACCAATCAGTTTTGCATGTTTCCCATTATTGCTAATAAAATACATTCCTACAGTACCTATACTGGTGACTTTAATTTAGTCTTTTTCAACACATTAGATAGATCCTCTCCGATCCAGATAGAATATCCTTCCACACACCTCAAGTGATACACACTATGGGGTACTTTACACGCTGCGCCCCCGTCACTCGTGCGACATTTGGTGCTCGCTGCCGTAGCGAACATTATCGCTACGGCAGTGTCACATGCACATACCTGGTCAGCGACATCGCTGTGACCGCCGAACAATCCCTCCCTAAAGGGGGAGGTGCGTTCGGCGTCACTAAGCGGCCGGCCAATAAAAGCGGAGGGGCGGAGATGAGCGGGACGTAACATCTCGCCCACCTCCTTCCTTCCGCATTGCCATTGGATGCAGGTAAGCAGATGTTAGCGATGTGTGATGCCACAAGAACGACGAACAACATTGTATCAGTGGCAGCAGCAATATTAAGGAAATGAACGACGTGTCAACGATCACCGTTTTGGAACGATTTTGTGATCGTTGATTGTGCTCATTAGTGTTACACGCTGCGATGTCGCTACCGGCGCCGGATGTGCGTCACTAACGACGTAACCCCGATGATACATTGGTAGCAATGTCGCAGCGTGTAAAGTACCCCTATGTTGGGAGATTTATTCCCAGTGGATTCTTGGAGGGATTTTCATAGGACAACCAGAGGCTTCACTTTTTTTCTACTGCTCAAAAATCTTATTCCAGAAATGATATATTGATCTAGTCTTGGTCTCTACTTCTCTTCTCTCAGTCCATATCCAAAATCTCATAGTAAACTCTTCCTACATTCTGACCCATTCTATACATAGTCTGTCACCCTTCATATGACAACTTAACGAATTCCTGCCAAAGGCTATGTGCGCACTAGAAAGTGACATTTTCTTAAGAAAAAACGAACCCTCTGAAAGAATCCCGCACTCGCGGTAAAACCGCAGTCGCGTTTTTGCCGCGGATTTTGCGTAAGTTGGTCCCCGCGGATTTTACCATTATCTATGTCAAAAACCGCAGGTACCTGCGGACAAGAAGTGACATGCTCATTAATTCCGCAGTGGAAAATCCGCGGGTAAATCCGCGGGTATAAAAAGACGCAGTGTGCACACAGCATTTTTTAATACCCATAGGATTTGCTGGGGAATGACTGCAGCAATGTTAGACATATTTTCTGCAGTAATTTCGTGGCAAATCTGCGGCAAAATCTGCGGTAAATCCGCAGCGTGCGCACAGAGCCAAAAAGATTTTCCTATTATTCCAAATCCAAGAAAAACCTTATCAATGTTTTCTAACGATACTGCCAGCAACAGCACAGAGCAGACAGTCACAGCTTGTATTCAGAGCGGCATTTAGAGATCTGCGCCGCCCCTGCAAGTGATGTAACTTATGGGGGTGCTCTTATTGTCAGCTGTGCTCTGCTGCCGACTGATTAAAGCTGATCTGAGTTGGCAACACAAAGCACACTATTGTGCACATCACACAATGACAGCGTGCAGGGACCGAGCAGGGACCAGTCCAGCCCCCAAGAATAAGTGTCACTGATGATGCTTCGTTTCAGGGAAGGGGCAAGGGCTGAGACATTGACAGTAGCCTCAGCCCCCTAATGACGCTTCGTTTGACAATCCCAGCATGTACGGAGACTCTCAAATGAAGCATCAAACACAGGAAGTAGGGGAAAAAAACAATAATAGTGTAGTTAGTACACAGTAGGGAAATATTAATGGAACCATATGATAAATTAGTTTAGATTACCCCATTAAATAAACAGGGATTTGGTTGAAAATCTCTTTAACCTTTAGACTACCCCTTTAATAACATAATAATAAATGTTTAGAGTTTTGTATGTCTTATTTGAACGCCCCATATAAGATTGCGTATTACACAGATCAACATGTTTCCGGATTAAAAATCTCTTCTCAACGATGACAATTGAGACTGTTGCCATAATTTTAACAAGAATAGATCTCATATGCTCTTGGTGCGCTATGAAGACTGTATGACAGTTTTCTCCAAACTTGGCATTGCTGTCGTGCGCACAATACATTACACAACGGTGCTAATTCTAAAGGTATGATGCATCTGTCGACAAATCCTTTGAAAGTGAAGCCTTTCTGTTTACCTTAACGCAGTAAGAGAAAGGAATGATGGTGTGTTTACAGACGATCTGAAGATTTTCGTCACAATGAAGAATGTATACTATTAAACTTAGAGTGGAAAAGCATTGCCGTCTTCCTGTGACTCCAACAAGTTAATACGCATGGTTGCTACCATCTATTACAAATGATGAATGTCAATTCATTTTCTGGTGACTGAACAGGTCCTAAACAAGATATATGTTCCAGAGACCACACTTTTATTTAAACCTTTACAGAAGAAAAGGACTAGCATGTACAGCAATGTATATTCCTATACTGTCCCATCAATCACTGAAGCTGGTGCTGACAGTAATAGGGCTGTGTATGGATTACATATGGGATCCAATATGTTGCAAGGTATTTCTTCAGGAAAATTATGAGAAAAGCTATAAATGACTGGGGAAGGAGGAAAGGATTGTTATCCGCAAGATGGCTTTGTATCCTCTCTTGTTTAGCTTTGTTTCTCTCAGTTTCACAGTACAACATAAGGCTATGTGCGCACAGTGCGTTTTTCGCGGCGTTTTTCGGGTGTGTTTTTGGCCTCAACACTGCAGGACTTTGCTTCCCCAGCAAAGTCTATGAGTTTTCATTTTTGCTGTCCGCACACAACTGTTTTTTTAAGCTGCGTTTTTGAGCTTGAAAAAAAAAAAATGGACATGTCAATTCTTTCCTGCGTTTTTCTGCGTTTTCCGCCCATGCAATGCATTGGAAAAACGCAGCAAAACGCAGCCAAAAACGCACCAAATCGCGGTAAAAACGCATGCTTTTTTTATGCGTTTTTTCGACGCAGGTGCGTTTTTGTGCGTTTTTAGCGGCCAAAAACGCACAAAAACGCAGCGTCAAAAAAACGCAGCATGCGCACATAGCCTAACATGTTTTAGAGGCAAATATTTGAACATCTTAACCTTGGAGGTGATAAGAAAGGGATGATAACACTACAAGCCAAGTAGATGAACACTGGATGTGTCTGGCTTCTTGGATGAGCTTCAGGTCTTCTTCTTGTGTAATGACAACATGAAATACAAAACCTTCGTCCTTTCCGTCCCTTTACCATGCAGTTTATGCTAATTAACATAATTGTACATTAGAATTATTGAGCGCGTAAAGAAGCACATCATCACTAGTCTGTATTATATACTTCCGCTCAAACTGGCCAGGATCAAGGATAACCTCGATTATGGCCAATTTAGCTCTTGGAAGTCATGGTCTCGTCACCCCATTATCTTTGGTTTAAAATACGATATGATATACAATTAGGTCCAGAAATATTTGGACAGTGACACAAGTTTGTAAGAAAACCCAAGCACTCAATGGGACACAAAAAGTAATGCAAAATGTGTTTTATTAGACTATTTGCAAAAAGAAAAAGAAACGCCACTACCAATAGAGGAAAGCCAACGTTTCGGCCTGTATTAGGCCTTTGTCAAGGTCTTGCCGAAGGCCAGGGAGGCATAGAAGATAGGTGGAGGGAGAAAGAGGATGCCTGGATAGCACAAGGAATAGGGACAGGGTCCCAGAGGTCTGTGATAGCGGCAGCCTATAGGCATGTATGGCTTCCAATGGCACAGGGTCATTGGTGTTTATTAGTGAATTGAGTGAAGATAGAAGTAGCCAAATTAAGCCAAATTAATTTTGAAGTGTACAGGGCTATGCTTTCTGCTCAGATTCAACCAAATGCAGCAAGGTTGATTGTATGGCGCTTCACTGAACAGATGGACAATTGCCTAAAGCATAGTGAAAAGCAACTCGAAAAATGTTTAAGGCAAAGAAGTGGAATATTCTGCAATGGCCCAGTCGATCACCTGATCAAGTATGCATTTCACATGCTGAAGACACAATTTATATCAGACAGACCCACAAACAAGCAACAACTAAGGTCAACGGCAGTAAAGGCCAACAAAGTATTACCAAGGAGGAAACCCAGAGTTTGGTGATGTCCATGGTTTCCAGACTTCAGAGAGTCATTATCTGCAAAAGACTCTCTACAACGTATTAAAAATGAACATTTTATTTATGGTAAAGTTAATCTTTCCAATTACTTTTGAGCCCCTGAAATGAGAAGGCTTTGTAGAAAAATGGTTACAATTCCTAAATGTATCCCAGGATATTTTTGTTCAACCCCGTCAATTAAACCTGAAAGTCTAAAAATAGTGGCATGCAGAGCCCAAATCATTAAGATTTGGTCACTTTCCAAATATTTCTGGTCCTAACTGTAACTTCAAGATCATAGGAGGCTAACCACTGGAACACCTGCATTCCTAATAATAAAGCAGTTAGGGCTCCGTATGTCTTTGCTCGACACATACTCCTGACGAGGTGTTGGGCAGAGAAATGCACCATTGCCCCATTGAAGAGAATGAAGATATATGGCAGAACCTAATCAGGTCGTCTCTACATACAATGATTTACGGAGGTTCAACTGCTCATGCAACATAATCTGTTTAGGTCCCAGTGCTCATGCAATAATCTGTGGACGTCTCAATGCTTATACAATGATCTGTGGAGGTCCAAATGCTGATACAATGATCTGTGGAGGTCCTATTGCTCATACAATGACCTGTGAAGGTCCCAGTGCTAATAGAATGATCTGTGGAAGTCCTAATTCTCATACAATGATCTGTGGAGGCACCAGTGCTCATGCAATGATCTGTGGAGGCCCCAGTGCTCATACAATGTTCTGTGGAGGCCCCAGTGCTCAAGCAATGATCTGTGGAGGCCTCAGTGCTCATGCAATGATCTGTGGAGGCCCCAATGCTCATACAAAGATTTGTGGAGGTCTCAGTGGTCATGCAATAATCTGTGGAGGTCCCTGTGCTCAAACAATGATCTGTGGTGGTCCCAGTGCTCATGCAATGATCTGTGGAGGACCCAATGCTCATACAAAGATTTGTGGAGGTCTCAGTGGTCATGCAATAATCTGTGGAGGTCCCTGTGCTCAAACAATGATCTGTGGTGGTCCCAGTGCTCATGCAATGATCTGTGGAGGACCCAATGCTCATACAAAGATTTGTGGAGGTCCTAGTGGTCATGCAATAATCTGTGGAGGTCCCAGTGCTCAACAATGATCTGTGGAGGTCCCAGTGCTCATACAATAATCTGTGGAGGCCCCAGTGCTCATACAATGACCTGTGGAGGCCCCAGTGCTCATACAATGACCTGTGAAGGTCCCAGTGGTACTAGAATGATCTGTGGAGGTCTCAATGCTTATACAATGATCTGTGGAGGTGCTAATGCTCATACAATGATCTGTAGAGGTCCTAATGCTCACACAATGATCTGTGGAGGACCTAATAATCATACAATGATCTGTGGAGGTCCCAGTGCTAATATAATGATCTATGGAGGGCTCAGTGCTCATGCAATGATCTGTGGAGGGCCTAATGCTCATACAATGACCTATGGAGGTCCCAAGCTCATACAATGATCAGTGGAGGTCCTAATGCTCATGCAATGATCTGTGGAGGTCCCAATTCTCATACAATGATCTGTGGAGGCCCCAGTGCTCATGCAATGATCTGTGGAGGCCCCAGTGCTCATACATTGATCTGTGGAGGCCCCAATGCTCATACAAAGATTTGTGGAGGTCCCAGTGGTCATGCAATAATCTGTGGAGGTCCCAGTGCTCAAACAATGATCTGTGGTGGTCCCAGTGCTCATACAATGATCTGTGGAGGCTCCAGTGCTCATAAAATGATCTGTGGAGATCACAGTGCTCATACAATGATCTGTGGAGGCCCCAGTGATAATAACAATATATGAAACCCATCAGCAGAAGACTAATCATATCACTTAAGTGCCTTTAACACTGAAATATGATATCCATTCTAGAAAAATACTTTATTTATTACAATGCATTTGCATTCAATATACAATGGTTTTTTTTTACTTTACTACAATATAAAATAAATTAACCATTTCCTTTTGCGCAAAATATACATTTATGTAAAATCTTTAAAGCTAGCTGTAGAAGTGATAGATTTGCCTGCAGAGCTAGCTTACTTTGGTACAGCCCTACACCATAGATATCTTGGCTGAGTGCTCCTCCTGAACTTCTAATACATATTCAAGCTCCGTCAAACTGAGCATTCATCCTCTCAATTGGCAGCGAAAAATAAGCCGTTGCCAGAAACCAATGGCGGCAGCTTGTCTTTTGAGCAAATGAAGCATCAGGCATATCAATACTTACTTTCCCAACATCAGCTATGTCGGTACCCTGCAAAAAACTCTAGATTGAAGGTTACTCCCACTAAAATACGCGGGTTTGCTCACCATTATCACATGTGATGATGGCGGGTGCAACAATTGTCAAGGTCCCTGCTGTTGCTGTTTTTCCCACCAGTGATCAGATGGACCATTATGGTGAGTCCGAGGAAGTATGGAGAAAAAATGTGACTATTAACCAGCGCTGCAGTTCCAAAATACAAGGACCATAAAATGGAGTTTATTAATATTATTCTTTTAATATAAAATCTTTTATGTGTTATGGAGGTTGGAACAGTCTCTGGTGTTAAAAAGTGTTATGTTAATGGCAGAGAAACAAATATAAAAGTATGAATTGTCAAAAAAAAGGAATATACAAGTGAAGGTAAAAACACTGCATATAAGGCGAGTGCTGTAAATGTGAAATATGCCGCAGAACATTCTACTATTAGGCTCAGGGATTCTGACACAAGTAGTTATTACCTCTCATTTGTGGGTTATTGACATTGGACAAATACAGGATGGTAATGAAAATGGATTTCAGCAAATCAGCAATTTAAAAAAAATTAAGGTTTATGAATGATATATTATGAAATAATTGAAGCAGAGAAACAACACCCAAAAATATCTACCGTAGCTTCTCCATGGTAGAAGAATGGTTATAAAGTATCACTATTGGTAACATAAATAAATAATAAAACAAGCGGAACAGTAACTCCTGCCAATAAATAATAAATCAACCAGGTCCATGATGGGAGTTACTGATCCGCTAGATTTATTTTTTATTCATGTTACCAATAGTGCTTTGTTTGTAACCGTTCTTCTATCATGGAGTACAGTTGGTTAATTTTGTTTTCCTTCCCCACTAATGCCCTTATTTAATCAGTCCATGATGAGTGTTATTGCTCCACTCCATTTACTGTAGAATAGAACATATCCTCACATGCTTTTATTTCTCACATTGCTCATTTGATGCCCTCCATTTTCATTAATACTCTGTATCTTTCCAATGAGTGTTAAAAATGAGTGCAGGGCTATGTGCACATCAAAGCTGATTATTAGAGGACCAGCTAAAGCTGTGAGACGTCAGAACATCCTGCACACGCTCGCTCTTCTTTTCATGACTGAACTGGAATAATGCAGCGTATTTTTAGCTCTGCAGCATGTCCATTCTTTCAGCGTTTTTCCAGCGTTTATTGCTGCACTTTTACTAACTTGACAAAACATGTACTTTAGGCCCCTTTCGCATTGCGCTTTTACTTACGTTCAGTGGTTTCGTTGGGGCATCCGTCTGAACCGCCCCTCCCCGACCCCACAAAACGTGTTTCGGACACATGCACCGACAGGGCCATTGACTATAATGGAGAAGACTCCATTAGCATGTGCTCTGTCTTGCACCATTTTTGCACATATACGTTTTCTGCAGGCGGACACCCGAACACAGTCGACTATGTTTGCGTGTCCGCCTGCAGAAAATGTATATGTGCAAAAATGGTGCAAGACAGAGCACCTGTTAACGGAGTCTACTCCATTATAGTCAATGGCCCTGTCGGCGCATGCGTCCGAAACACGTTTTGCGGATTGGGGGAGGGGCGGTTCGGATGGATGCCCCGACGGGACCACTGAACTCAAGTAAAAACCCAATGTGAAAATAGCCTTAGACAATACAAACATGCAATCTGCACTTAAAGAACGCTGCAAGAAAAGCTACAAAAACACTGAAAAACGGCCGTTTTTACTGCCAAGAGAGCAGGGTTTTTTTTTCTGCTTGTTAATGGATCCTTCCTATGAACATGGGATTTTTTTTGCATGCTGGTGTTTTTTTATTATTCTGAGGAAGGGATCATTCCAGCCCTGTAATGCGTAAATAAACTGACACCCTTAAAGGGAACCTGTCAGCACCTTTAGCTGCTTTGTATTTGATCCTACAACTCCCCCTGCATATGCGAAAAAATACTTTTTAAACATTTTGGCATGGTGCTGTCTGGTCTGATATTTTTTCTTTTGTCGGTGCTTCCTCAATCCCTGCAGCTGTTGTCCTCTTGGGTTGCTTAATGCGGACGGTGACAGGTTCCCTCTAAAGGGGTTGAACACTACTAGGACAACCCCTTCTAATTCAACATGTTTCCCCAGGTACAATAATAAAGCCTATTCTCACTTCCCGTACTGGCACCGTTCCAGTGGTGTCACAATTCGTTTTCCTGGGGCTCATGTGACATTATGACATCATGCAAGTCCGAGTCCAATCAATGCTGGCTCCTGTCACCCGCGCCTTTGGACCAAATTAGTTAATCAACAGGAAAGTGAGCGCTGCAGCCGCTCCCACTTACTGTTGATTGCTTGTTGGGTCCGAAGGCGCGGGTGACAGAAGCCAGCGCTGCCTGTACGCGGGGCTCGTGTGATGTCACAAAGTCACATGTGACCGGGAATGAGAAACGCTGCACTGCTGGAACGGTGTCAGTATGAGAGTATAGGCTTTATTACTTTACCAAGGGAAAACATAGGGAATCAGAAGGGGTTGCCCTAGTAGTGGACAATCCCTTTAATACTAATGAAGTCCATTTTATGGAATTGGTGTTTTGGAACTGCAGCGCTAGTTACCAAATTATTTCAGTTTCTCACCAATTTCCAGTTTCTCAATCTCTGGGAATATGGTGTACATCTAATGCTCAGTCAAATAAAGACTAAATAACTTTCCAAAACCATTTTAACAGGTAAAGCAGAATTAAAATCAGCCCCTTTTGTTGGGACACTGCGACAGTCCCGGCTCCCCGATGCACAATCTGTCACTTGGCTCATCGCCTACCCTGTGTCTTGTAACGTAGCAGACTGGCCTGTGGCCATTATTCCTCCAGTGTTTCCCTCATCTCTAAACCCCTTTCACTAGGCCCCTGTGCCTTATAGAAAAATATATACTTTTATTGTGTTCTAACCTACTGCCTATGAGGACAGCATGAAAATACTGCCATCAGCATGGCCTCTGAGTTATAGTACACTGCACTTATATCCTGGTGGGTTAAATTTTCAAAGTTATTAAACATACCTATCGGACTATGAAGAGACCATAAAAATATCAGGACATGAAATTACATGTCTTTTGCTTTACTGTAAATCCAATATACCGTACATTACTAAGTGGGGCTGTGATCTAATTGCCGCAGTTTATGTGTATTCCTTCCCTGTCCTCCTCCTTCCTCCTTACAGAATCCCTTTTCTCTTTTTCTTAACTATCGGGCTTCAGATTTACCGACCAGTCGTATCTTAAACTCTCCCTGGAGCTTCTGTTTCAGCATGTTATGAAATTAGGCTATTAACAGCCAGGTTATAAATCTGTCTCGGAGATGATTAATGTGTTGCAAAATCTCTCAACTTGATTATTTTGGATTACATGTGAGCTACAAGCAGTTTCCTTTCACTGTTAAACAGAAAACACAATGCCAATGAATTATCCCTAATTTGTTTCTTGACTGTTCCCGTTACTCATTTTTTGCCTGGGTTGCGTGAAGCGGGATTTTTTTTCCCTCCCTTGCGATCGCAAAGGCAAGCGTGAACGTTTGAGGAGCAGTGGCGATTTACCTACTTATTAGCCCCCATGCCAACTCTGCCCTTATTCATCAAGATTTAGCCGTTAATAATATGTAAAACCTGCTCTTACTATTCTGTCACACTGCTCCGTGCCTATTATGCGCTGGATTTTTGCCAGCGCTCTTTCCATTAAAAAGGAACAGTGCTGAGAAACAAAAAAAAATGTTATTTAGAAAGATTTTTTTTTTCTACTTTCTACCTGACTCCTTTCAAAAGCTCTTTATTGATGTTCTGCAACTTTTGTATTATCGCAATATATATTGCTTTAAAAGTTTCAGCTATTTATCTCCCAAGACACAGATGATAAATGTAAACATAAAGAAGAGAAGCTATGCATCGAGGAGAACTAAGAATTATGACAAGACCGAAAAGGGTTCTTAAAATATAGGAATAAATGTAAACCCTCTCTCCATATTTATTAACCCCAGTGCTCTCCCGATCCATTAATCCTTTTTTATGCATCTGGAGGGCTCTATAGAGTCACCTTTTAATGCTGCCCTTTGTTTACTTGCCGCCCTTCAGGTCCTGCGGTACTTTCCAGTGCACTATATAGCCTATCGTTCCCATTGTTCAAGTGAAAGGTACTCCTAAACCGCCTACGCTCAACTCCAAAAAGAGGAGGTTGAATGAGCCGCCTTGTGAAGAGAATGAACATATGCATTAGAAGAACCATTTAGTAAATATTCACTGGAAGCTAATGCAAGGCAGGTCCACAAATGTGGCATCAAAGATGGAGCATCCCGAAAAGGATACGGAAGATCCAAGCAAAATATCATCAGAAGTAGAAGGTAGCTGTTAAACAGATTTCATGACCAACCACGTGGTTAGCTGGAGTGACATGTGGGTGAGACTGGGTGTAACCAATATAAATGTACCCCCTAATGTGCACATCATATTCTATTTCCACCCAAAATTGCCACCATTAATGTTTGGTATAAGAGCTAGCATTCTTAAGTTAAAAGAGCATTCTTAAGTTTTCTCTTGAGCAACTCAGAGCTATGCAGTCTCCTTACAGTTTCCTTACTTTCTGGCAGGGTAAGCTCCCCTCCGTGATTAAAAGTTCTGAATAGCAACAGAGATTTAGCATTAGTAGAACTACAAAGCTCAGTATAAATTCTGCTGTAACTCATTCAGCTATCAGTGGTTTGTTCTGAAGTCTACATTGCTATCACTATAGTGTGATACATTGGGATTGTGATTACACAGGACTCAAGCGGGCTTTACACGATGCGATTGTTCCCGCCCCCGTCGGTTGTGCGACACGGGCAAATCGCTGCCCGTCGCGCACAACCTCGCTTACCCCCGTCACACGCACTTACCTGTCCAGCGACGTCGCTCTGGCTGGCGATCCGCCTCCTTTCTAAGGGGGCGGGTCGTGCGGCGTCACAGCGATATCACACGGCAGCCATCCAATAGAAGAGGAGGGGCGGAGATGAGCGGGACGTAACATCCCGCCCACCTCCTTCCTTCCGCATAGCCGGTGGACGCAGGTAAGGAGATGTTCCTCGCTCCTGCGGTGTCACACACAGCGATGTGTGCTGCCGCAGGAACGAGGAACAACATCGCTAATGAGAGGTAAACAATTTTTTGTTTTAAGACGACCTCTCCGCGGCAAACAATTTTTGCCACTTTTGCGATCGTTTTAGGTCGCACATAACTGTTACACGCTAAGATATCGTTAATGACGCCGAATGTGCATCACAAACAACGTGACCCCGACGATAATTCATTAACGATATCGTAGCGTGAAAAAGCCCGCTTAATACGCACAACTCATCAGGAGCTGAGAAGGTAAGGTAGGGAGGGAGGTGAGCTGCTGTTATATAGAAATCAATGGGTTGGAGAGAGTTGACTTGGAATTTAGGAATACACACTACTACTATACACATAACTACTGTGCAAGGCCCTATTGTTCAATCTCTTTGGAAACCAGCTGCAAACTATGTAAGATAAAAGCTTTCACAGCAGGGAAATGTCACAAGATAGGAATGGCAAGTCAAATGCAAATTGATTAGTTTCATGCTAACAGATTAAAGCAATTCAATCACTGGAGAGTACCCCCGATGACTATTTGGTGCATTTTTTCCAGTGCAAAGTTTAGTGTGCAAAAAATGCAGCACATTGCAGTTCCATTTGAAGTCTGTTCTGCTGGTGGCCATCTTTCTAGGCGTTCACACGTGTGCTAAAAAGATGTCTAAAATACTGGGATACCACCGAAACAGGGGCCAGACGGAGTAAAAGAAAAGTGACTCATCTGCCTCATTATAGTGAGTGGTTCCATCGGGGGTTTGTTTGAATTGCATTTTTGTGAAGAGAGCAAAGTATAAATGTGAATCGAGCCTTTTTCTGATGTATGGGAGGCAGAATGAACAAATAAACAGCAGCAGTTATTTTTAAGCGATTTTTCATGCAGTACAAGTGATAGTCACAATGCTGACCTGTGTATAACCCTGCCTACACCCCTAATTGTCAGCTATATTTATATAATGTGCATTTCCAGCACGTTTTTCAGCAAGTTCACTCAGTGGTGGGATTACACATTTTAGCCTAACTGCTGCGCACGAGACTCCTAGTCTTCTGATGATAATTTCCTGCTAATAAAACACTGTTTGTATTGTAACGACAGTATGCTACTGAGTAAGTAACACATCTCTGGAATCAGGCTTCTACATTATGATGCTTTCAGATTAAACAGCAAAAACCTGCTGATAGATTCACTAGAAGAAGACCACACTAGGCCTGGTTAAGAAAAAAAAAATATGGACAATTTTTTAAAATATTTGTTTTACCAAATGTATGAATATACGGAATTTTGTGCCTAGAAAGAGGGGTTTTGTGCAGCGGCATAGCCCCTGCAGGTAACAGCAATGGTAGCTGCAATATATATTGGAGGAGACCAATATTACAAAGTAAGAATTAAATGAAACACTGTAAAACTGTTTTTTTAAATAGACTGTATATTTCCTCACCATTTTCAAAATATCTGCTCTCCATAAGTGAATAGAAACGTATTTGTATATACTTAGAGGACAAGTAAAGTGGGCTTTACACGCTACGATATCGTTAATGTTTTATCGTCGGGGTCACGTTGTTAGTGACGCACATCCGGCGTCATTAACGGTATCGCAGCGTGTGACACTTACCATCGACCTTAAGCGACCTCAAAAATGGTGAAAATCGTTCACCATGGAGAGGTCGTCCCAAAACCAAAAATCGGTAATGGTTGATTATCGATGTTGTTCGTCGCTCCTGCGGCAGCACACATCGCTGTGTGTGACACCGCAGGAGCGAGGAACGTCTCCTTACCTGCCGCCGGCCACAATACAGAAGGAAGGAGGTGGGCGGGATGTTACGTCCCGCTCATCTCCGCCCCTCCGCTTTGATTGGCTGGCCGCTTAGTGACGACGCGGCGACATCGCTGTGATGCCAAACGTCCCTCCCCCTTGAGGGAGGGATTGTTCGGCAGTCACAGCGCCGCCGCCGACCAGGTATGTGCGCGCGATGCTGCCGTAGCGATAATGTTCGCTACGGCAGCGAACACACGATATCGCATCCACGACGGGGGCGGGTACTTACACGCTTGATATCGCTAGCAATTGCTAGCGATGTCGTAGCGTGTAAAGCCTGCTTTAAGATCCGGATTTGTTTTGGAATGACTAAAAAGGAAATAAAATCATCCGATACAGGATTTATTCATTTGAATGGGCACGGAAATGTCCTAAAATGTCTTCTCTCTGTTTTATTCTAACATAGAAATAACGTATTGTCTACAAATTTTTCCCGATCAAATAAAAAGATAGCTTTGCTGTGCTTCTTATTTTACTGTAGTATAAGGACTTACAAGACATGAGGACCCTTGACGTTGAGTTGCGAGATTGCGTATTTTGGCCAAAATATAAACCAATACCTCATACAGTGGTACCTTGCTTAACGAGAACCAGCTGTTCTTTGGTACGGGGCCGGGCTGTGTAACGCGTTACCATAACAACGAGGCAGGAAGTTCCCGGCCAGAGCGCTGACGTCAAAGGCAGAGCTGCTTGCCTCTGATTGGCCAGCACTCTGCCTTTCATTAGCGATGACAGGAAGTTCCTCCCTCGTCGCTATGGATGCAGATACACAGCGTGGACTGGAGCGGAGCGGTGCACTACAGCACCCAGGAGGCCGGCGATGAAACAAAAGGTACACATATTATGTTATATTATATGCTCACCTTACCTTCCGTTCCATCACCGGCCTCCTGGGTCTTGTAGTTCGCCGCGAGGGCATCGCGATGTACCCGGGAACTACAAGAACCATGAGACCGGCGGTGGAACGGAAGGTAAGGTGAGCATAATACTGTATGTGTGTGCGTGCATGTGTGTTTGTGTGTGTTTGTGCGTACATGTGTGTGTGTTTGTGTGGACTGCAAGTGCGGGTCAGAGTGCGGTGGATGGACGAAACCGTAAGTGTGTGCGGTGAGAATTTCGCTCGTACAGCAAAGCTTTCTCGTAAAGCGGGTTACAAATTTACAGAAAGCTTTGCTTGTTAAGCGAAATTCTCGTTAAGAGGCTTACTCGTTATGCGAGGTACCACTGTATTTATATTTCCCGCACATTTTATATTTTTTTATTTGCAGGGTACAGTCAGGTCCATCAAAGGTGACCTTGTATTATGGCGTTGTACCTCTGTGGTGCACTGAGAGCGTGGAGGGCAGTCCGCCTAATCGAATAGTAGGGGCATGTAATAGGCTGTAGCCGGGCACTATGATTCACGTGTGTGACTTGCACCCTATTGCAAGCTTCATCTGTGTGCCATTGTGATATACTGCGCAATCACCACCTCCATGAACTGGCAGGATGACAGCAATTGTTTGGTCAGTATTTTTTTTGGGGGTGGGGCTGCTGCATCCGGTCTGTGTATTTTTTTTTTTGGGGGGGGGAGGGCTGCTGCATCCGGTCTGTGTATTTTTTTCTATAATCTTGGATAGTAAATACCATTGCTTTTTTGCCTTGTTTATCGTAAAAAAAAAATATATAGTAACTGTTTCCGTTCTTTGGGAAACACGTTACAATGGATGGTCATCTGTTATGTCTTCTGTTACAGCTGTCCGTTTTTTAACCATTGCATATGCCCAAATCAATGGCGGTGTTTCTAGACGACTCCAGGAAAAATGGATGTGCTACAAAGAGAATCAAAATGAATGCAAAATGGGAACCAACATGAGTATCCAGTTTTGCTCAATTTGTAAATGATTGGGTGTTTTTTTAATACTGGAGCCTAGCGTGTTTACACATTGGATTGCTGGAATTGATCTACTGTAACAAATTCTAGCTGCATTATTGGCAATCTGTCAGGACAGGATTTTAACCTCTGTGGGGGTTTTTTGTCATGATTTTCATAAAATTGTGTCAAAGACTTTTTACAACTGTACTCACCAAAAATGATGAAAATTCCAATAATTTAACAGAGAATTTTATGTTAAGGTCAGTTGCTTTTATTTGATTCTAATGGATTGCTTATAGAGCCCCTTCATATTCCTCAGCTCATTCCAAAAATATTCATCACTGTCCCCATTGGGACAATATTCATGATAAGCAGGTGTGCTCGCCACTGCTCGATTGATAGAGCATCAGCCGGGTATCGCGGGTGCTCGGATGTGTCGTTCGCAAAACTATGACCACTAAACAGAGGTCTGCTTCACTGTGTGATGTGTGCAGGCGTCCCAGGGAGTGCATTTCACAGTCTGACTGGCTCTCACTAGGGTTAAGGCAACGTTCTTGGATGTAGTGTGTCAAGAAAAAGAAAAAAAGACCTTTCTTTCCCAGAAATGCTCTGTATATGACTGGCTGTATGTGGGCGGAGAGCCGAACTACCTAATTATTGACTTCCATAATACTCGTTAGTCGAGTTGAGCCCTTTCCGAGTGTCTGACCTGCTCAACTCAATAACAAGCACCCAAGCAATATAGTGCTCGCCCATCTATGGACAGTATGTCTTGAGTGTTGAAGGAAAATAGAGTACCTGGAAACCCACGCAAACACGGGGAAAACATACAAACGCCTTGCAGAAGTTGCCCTTGGTGGGATTTGTACATAGGACTGCAGTGCTACAAGGCAGCAGTGCTAACTACTCAGCCACCCTGCTGTTACTACCTTTTTATTATCAACTGACAAAAACCTACTAGGAAACGTTTTTCTCCTTCTCCACTTCATAGTGAAGAGAATAGGAGGAATCTGTTCGTAAGTATGATTTTAATGACAAACCTTGTGGGCAGTGTGCAGCATCCATCGGCCGTCAGTCGGACTTGCGTTGCATAGCTGTCTGACGGACACACGACTTGTTGGACTGGAGGACATTCCACAGTGCTGCAATCCACACTGAACACTGAAAGAGAACAAACATAATCAGGAACATCAGGCAATTTCACATCGGGCAGAGAAGAAAATGTAAAGGGCTATTATGATCCACGCAAATAAAAATCATTAATTGTCTAATGTTTGGATATTCAATTTCTCTACACACTTTCTGCCACAGAGCTTTTATAGCGTTTGTAGTCTAAAGGGTACTTTACACGCTGCGCGAGTTCGCTAGCGAGCGTACCCGTCCCCGTCGGTTGTGTGACACGGGCAAATCACTGCCCGTGGCGCACAACCTCGCTTACACCCATCACATGGATTTACCTGCCCTGCGACGTTCTTTCTAAGGGGGCGGTTCGTGCAGCGTCACAGCGACGTCACACGGCAGCCGTCCAACAGAAGTAGAGGGGTGGAGATTAGCGGGACGTAACATCCTGCCCACCTCCTTCCTTCCGCATTGCCGGTGGACGGAGGTAAGGAGATGTTCGTTGCTCCTGCGGTGTCACACATAGCGATGTGTGATGCCGCAGGAACGACGAACAACATCGTACCGGCAGCAGCAATGACATTAAGGAAATGAGCGACGTGTCAACGATCATCGTTTTTGAACGATTTTGTGATTGTTGATCGTCGCTCCTTGGTGTCATATGCTGCGATGACGCTAACGGCGCCGGATGTGCGTCACTAACTACGTGACTCCTACGATATATCGTTAGCGATGGCGCAGCCTGTAAAGCACCCTTAAGTCTATGTGTGAGCATCTCGTGACCAGGACAAATTTATTATTGGATGACTGCAAGAAAGGAAAGGAAAAAGTTTATTCAAACACCTGCATGAGTGTGTAAAGGATGTTTAGATACATTTGATGGATTAGACGCATTAGGATCGATAGCACCTCTAACATGTTCTCTAATTCTATTTTACTTTACGAGTTGTACACCCTAAATAAAATAAGTGACATATTTTGCAATGTGCACGATAAACTAGAGAAGTGTAATAAAATTCATACACTGTTTCAATCAATATACAATTTCTTTCATCAATAATCTTATTTATTTCAATACTTTGCAAACATATATGCAACACGTACATTTTTGCATTCTGCATTTATGAAAACCATTATATTACAAGTGCTATTGCGATTTTTGAGATGTCTTTAATAGTATTTAGACAGTGACATGAATTAGCATTAAGTTTGGTGTTTCCTGAAATTTCCTTGTGATGCAGGTATCTATCCGTTTTAATTCTAAATTGGACGTCAAGATGAGAACCAAAAACTATATATAGATTCAGTCAATTGTAAGTAAATTTAAGATTATAATGATTATCATTCAACACAGTCAAATAAGTGTGGTACAGTAGCCTGCCCACCAGACAAAATGAGGATAGTCATCAATGAAACGACCATAGTACGCCACATCATGAAAAAAAGATTAAAAACTGAAAAAATATATATAGTTCTTCCCATATGGCTACATACATATTTGTCAAAATATGGTGAATGCTTCACTCCCCTGCACACAACGTAACCGTAAATAATAATCTCCTGCAAACAAAAAATAATTGTAGGATAATAAATAATACAATGCCATGATAATGAATTATTTCAAATCTGAACTATACAAAGAATACTGATTGAAAAAATTCTGATACAGCTTGTAAACCCTGATCCACATCGCAACTGAGCTGAGAATAGTTGGGCTCCCATGGAATTAATTCTAAGGTGTTCAAAATTTGTTGCGCAAAAAGCCTGGGAAAAAGGGGCAATAAGAGTTGCAATAATGAGCCCATCCATTGGCATCAATTTTTATTTAAATAACCGACCCCAGACACTATAGGCCTCATGGATGGGGGTAATTGGTTCTTATGTAGTTTAGGTAACAAATGGAGTACACGAGATCCACAGGATATTACACAAAAATATAGTTATATTTTTTGTTTATGACTGATAATGACAATCCGTCATCCAAAAGACATTTTAATTTCGGTTGAAAAACAAGGGTGGGATTACCTGTCAATTTTCTATAAGTAGTGGAGTCATTAAGAATACATCTATAGGAAGGTATTAAGAATGACAATTGCGTCAAACTTATCTGGAGACCTTATGGTAAGATCAGTAATGGCTGCGGTTTTTCGGTAAAAAGAGCTTCAACTCTGGGTATATGTTATCGCCCAGTATGGTGTCATGATCTATGCTGGCCAAGTCGCTGCTAAGCCTTAAGCTAGTGTCACACATAACGACAACGACAACGACGTCGCTGCTATGTCACCATATTCTGTGACGTAGCATCGACCTCAACAGCGACGTCGCTGTGTGTGACACATAACAACGATCAGACCCCTGCTGCGAAATCGATGCTCGCTCCTGAATGTTCCAGGTCATTTTTTTATCACTGCTATCCCGCTGCGCCATGCTGATAAGCTGATAATCCTTGTGTTTGACACGGCAGCAGCAACGATCGCTACGCTACGCTACGTCTGAAACCACACAACGACCGTCGACGTCGCTATGATCGCTGCTCCGTCGCTGCTTTATATAACATGTTTGACAGCTTACTAACGATCATCTATGGTCGCTGCTACGTCACAGAATATGGTGACGTAGCAGCGACGTCGTTGTCGTTATGTGTGACACCAGCTTTAGCATGTATCCTCTCTCCAGGGGTACTGGTCTCACAGGAAGGGCTTGTTCCATTTTGCCTTGTTCCTGAAGTCATGCCGCCATATCTTGGTGCTGCTACCTCCGGAACGCCGCCAGTAATAATCCTGCTCTGCAGCGTGCATGTTTGTCTTCTATGAGTGTACACTGATCCGTCCTTCCTCTCAGCTACCTTGTCCTGACCTGTGACCTCCCTGTACTGCTCATTCATCCCGTTTCCCTGACTCCCTGATTCTGTCCTGTGTCTCCTTTGCCCTGTCCGTCTGATCCCGGTCCTGTTCTGTTAACTCTACATCCGCTTTTGCATGTCGTTTTGACCTCCTGGCTCCTGACCTTGGTTATTATTTCTGACTTCGGCTCAGTTTCTCTCTTCTGTCATTTACTTGACTTCCTGGTACCCAACCCCTGGCTTCCACACAACCACGATTTGCTTTTTCCTTGGTAATGACGAGACATCCTGATACTGACTTGCTGACTACTCTATTGTATTCTATCACCCTCTAGTGGCTTGGTCTGCTTACTGCATATTGGAGTTGTCTCTCCAGCTAGCTTCAGAACCCCCACTAGAGCAGTGTGACACATGGTTTATAATAAAAATTACAATAGCAGTTGGTTGAAATATAATCGTTTATATAAATGTTGAATGAAAAACTGTAGTTGTTGCAATAATGCTTGGAAGACTATTGAATTAAAAAATATTATTGATAAAAGCAATTATAAATTGAAAACGTTCATATATTGTGACTTCAAATTGTAGCTTATAGGGCACATTGCTAAATATGTAACTTATTTTATGTAGGGTGTATCAATAGTGAGTTAAAACATAGAATGAGAGAACATGCTAGAGGTGCTATCGATCCTAATGCGTCTAATCCATCAAATGTATCTAAACATTTTTACACACTCATGCAGGTGACTGAACTCACTTTTCCTTCTGTGCAATTGAAAGGGTTAAACCAGTTTGAGGTAAATATTGGAGGAGAGCTCTACTAAATAGAGAAGCATATTAGATTCTCATGTTAAATACTACAAATCCCATGGGTTGCAATAAAAGATCAGATCTTATTTTACATTATTAATATGTTACTATAATCTAAGGTTGATCCATTTACATGTTTTAATTAATTGTGTTGCTGTTTTTATCTACACATGTGTTTGTTAATTAATGAGTGGTAAAATGTATATATACCTGCTTGTTTTAATAAAGATTCAGGCTAAAGGCTGCTTTACACGGTACGACCGATTGTGCAATTTCACAATCGATCGTACCCGCCCCCGTCCTTTTTGCGTCACGGGCAAATCGTTGCCCGTGTCGCACAAAGTTTGTAACCCCCGTCACACGTACTTACCTCTCGTGCGACCTCGCTGTGGGCGGCGAACGTCCACTTCCTGGAGTGGGAGGGACGTTCAGCGTCACAGCGACGTCACACGGCCGCCGGCCAATGGAAGCGGAGGGGCGGAGATGAGCGGGACGTAAACAACCCGCCCACCTCCTTCCTTCACATAGCTGCGTGACGTAGGTGAGCTGCTGTTCATCGTTCCCGGGGTGTCACACGGAGCGGCGTGTGCTACCACGGAAACGATGAACAACTAAATTAAACGATATTATGGAACCTAGCGACCAGTACACGACTCACGATTTGTGAGCGATACTGCGTCGCTAGGAGATGTCACACAGGCCGGCATCGACAGCGATGCAGGATGTGCATCACAAAAACTGTCACCCCGACGATCTATCGCACGATAGATTGTCTGGTGTAAAGCAGCCTTTAGACTAAAGGCCGCTTTACACACAACGACATCGCTAACGAGATGTCGTTGGGGTCACGGAATTCGTGACGCACATCCGGCCTCGTTAGCGACGTTGTTGCGTGTGAAATTCACGAACGACCGTTAACGATCAAAATTACTCACCTAATCGTTAATCGTTGACGCGTCGTTCCTTTCCCGATTATCGTTGCTGTTTCAGGACGCAGGCTGTTCGTCGTTCCCGAGGCAGCACACATCGCTATGTGTGACACCGCAGGAACGAGGAACATCACCGTACCTGCGGCCGCCCGCAGTGAGGAAGGAAGGAGGTGGGCGGGATGTTCGGCCCGATCATCTCCGCCCCTTCACTTCTATTGGGCGGCCACTTAGTGACGCTGCTGTGACGCTGAACGAACTGCCCCCTTAGTAAGGAGGCGGTTCTCCGCTCACAGCGACGTCGCTAGGCAGGTAAGTATGTGTGACGGGGACTAACGATATTGTGCGCCACGGGCAGCAATTTGCCCGTGACGCACAATCGACGGGGGCGGGTGCGATCGTCAGTGACATCGTTAGCTAACCTTCCTTGTTTTTAATATGGACTAATAAAGTTATCCCTTTTATGGATGAAGTGAGTGCTGGTTCAGTGAAAATAGCTGAGATAAGTATACATTGTGATTATGTTATATGTCTATTATTCAAAGTAAGCGGAAAGAAATGGCAAAGTTTGACAACTTGCTAATACATACTGTAAGCAATGTGAGGACAGTCAGTGATCTTTATTCTCTGACTGGGCACACACAAGATGCTTGTGGCATATTTGATATCTTGGAAATCAGGGAGTAATGATCGCAGTTGCAGAAGGTGCAACTACGCCCGAGCCGATGCTGGAGGGGGGCCTGCTGATACCAGCAGCTATTTCAGCTGCAAGTTCATCCAAGGGCGCACATTCAGCTATAATGTATTGCAGTGCAGAGACCCACTGGGTCTCTGCAGGACAAAACATGCTGCCGACCAATCAAAGGCAGGCAGCTGACGTTAGCACGCCAGTACCAGGCCGAGTATGGCTGTGACATCATGTGCTGACATCGCTTGCATACTGAAGTCATTTGCTGGTTTCTGTGCCGCACGTCATGGGAATGGGGGAAGGTGAGAAGAATTGTTGTTTTTTTTTTACATTTGATGGAGAAGAGCCGCAGAACAGGGACACTATTAGTGGAAGGGGTCCAGACTACAGTAGTTCTTCACAATTACTCTAACCATGTGGGGCTGCTAGAAATATTGTTGGAAGAATATTGTACTAATACAATTAATGGTAATGTTTTACGTAAGTAATTTTAGGTTCTTACCAATAGCAATTTTCTTTTTGCTGTAGCCATTTATTTTTAAAAACTTAAGGTGCCATATTTGAGTCACACAACACATACACACAAAAATTGTCAGTTAGAAAGTGATCGCACCCTCACATAGATATATACATAGCCTTGTCAGTATATATAGCATATGTGTCACACTAGGTATGGGAATCTAACAAGCAAACAGAGAAAAGAAGAGGGAAACTCTTGCAGCATGCTGTCCTCAGCATACACTGCAAAATCCTGGTGACAGATTCCCTTTAAGTACCTAGTGCCCCTCAGTCACAGGCTGCAGGCACTTCCAAATTAAGAGCTCTGCCCCTTTAAGAGGTGGACAGGGTATGTATGCGCTAAATGCATTCACAGGAGACCTGCACAGAGTGTGCCGAGCTTAGGAGCCGGAGGCCATGACGGAGGACACAGGAGAGAACTGCTCAGAGTGGTGGTGAGTGCGTCGGTGTCCCTGCAGGGAAGAGGAAGAAGTAAAGTGCTAGGACGTCGACGGTGTTAGGGTACCGTCTCACTAAACGACATACCAGCGATACTGACCACGATACGACCTGGTCAGGATCGCTGGTGCATCGCTACATGGTCGTTGGTGAGCTGTCAATCAGGGAGATCTCACCAGCGACCAGCCACCAGAGACTCGTGTAACGATGCTTCGCTTGGTAACCAGGGTAAATATTGAGTAACTAAGCAAAGCGCGTTGCTTGGTTACCCGATATTTACCCTGGTTACCAGCGTACATCGCTTACAGGCTGCCAGCGCTGGCTCCCTGTATACGTAGCTAGGGTACACATCAGGTTACTAAGCAAAGCGCTTTGCTTAGTTACCCGATATTTACCCTGGCTACGTGTGCAGGGAGCCAGCGCTAAGCGGTGTATGCATGTAACCAGGGTAAATATCAGGTAACTAAGCAAAGCGCTTTGCTTAGTTACCCGATATTTACCCTGGTTACCAGCGTAGGCTGCTTACACAGAGTCGGTGCTCATTGGTCTCCCGCCGTGAAACACGCCGATGTGTGCTGCCCTGCGGGAGACCAACGATCAAAAAATGAACCAGAACAGTGTGTAACGATCAGTGATTTCACAGCAGGGTCCAGGTCGCTGCTCAGTGTCACACACAGCGAGATCGCTGATGAGGTCCCTGGTACGTCACAAAACCTGTGACTCAGTAGCGATCTCGCTATGTGAGAAGTACCCCTTACAATATGATTTATACAAAATGTTGTTTTAGGGTACTTTTATTGTTTGATGTCCTTGACAGATATTACCATTTTTCCCCCCAAACAAATTGTGCGGACCCTGTGGTCTTTGTTGATAAATATTCAGGCACAATTAGACTGGATATAGTTTTTTCAATTTCCAGTCATTTAGGTAATCCATATAAAGACGGATGACTTCTAAATTCCTTTATAGCATCCCTTTGTCTGCACCTACTGAATTGTCCCTTATCTTTACCTCTTGCTACAAGGTCTCTGAATTGGGGTCATTTTTACCGTTTAATTCTTTTGAAGTGAGCTGTTCTGCAACTTCTGACTTGCAAATGATTTATTAGAATTAAATGCTTTACTTTAGGAAGTCATAAAGAAATATTGCTAAGTATAGATTCCTTTGAAACTCACATCTCATTTCTCGCTTGCAAAGTATGACACATTTTCAATATAGAATGATAGATGCTTTGAAAAGGAATGCCAGAATGTCAGGTTATCAATGGGTTGGGATAACAATGCTAAGTCTTGTAGCCTTACAGCCTTGCATTCTCATCATTTTTCTTTACGGAGCACATCTCCATCAATGACATGTTACCCTTGATGTGGGAAAAATAATAAATAATAAACAAAACAGAGATTGAGAAATATGTTTTTAAATCTAATAGGAAAATCCACACATGGGCTTATTCTGCTACTGGTCATTAGAATTTCCCTCTAAATTGCCCATTCCAAGTTCCTTAAAGGCACCTGTCACCAATTTTTTCCTGCTCCATTTAAGAGCAGCATAATGTAGGGGCAGAGACCCTGATTCCAGTGATGTGTCACTTACTGGATTGCTTGCGGTCATTTTGATAAAATCACTGTTTTATCTGCTGCAGATGCACCAACTATTTAAATGCTGTGCTCTGTTTAACTCCACCTCCACCACTGAGTAGCAGCTTTCTGCCTATGCACAGTGTACACAGAAAGCTGTTAATCAGTGATTGTGGCGGTGTTATACAGAGGTCATGAATATGCTTGATTATGTGGTAGCAGGTTTACTAGTTCTCCAGTGATAATCTCCTGCTGATAAAATACTGATTTTATTAAAACAAGCAGCCCAGTAAGTGATACATTGATGGAATCAGGGTCTCTGTCTCTACAATATGCTGCTCTCAGATTACATAGAAAAACTTGGTGACAGATTCCCTTTAATAACAGAGTCCTATAGGTGTAAATACTGTAGAAACATTCTGACTCAAATATGGGAAAATAGTTGAGCTAAATGTTGATTTTTCAATCAATTCACAATCTCCTTGCCATTCAGTTATATTAGTGAATAACTTTCATGATTAAAAATAGTGAAGAGGATTGAATGTAAACATTAATCACCTAAAGGGAGAAGACCAAGGCTCCTGTGTCCCCCATTTGAATGAAGTAGTGGTCACACATACACAAAACCATTTTATTCATTTATGAGATTATTGAAGACAGCCGAGTATGATGCTGCAAGGTTCGTAGACTGGCTGAGTGTGAATAGTAGCTACATTTTTTTCCTAGGTTATCATCACCTCTCTTCAGCCCATTGATTTCTATACAGGAAATTAGCTGCTCAACTCTCTCCCAGCTCCTGACCACGCTGCTTTTATCAGTACTGCAAACTAACTAGTACAAAGGATTGGCATTTTCTAGAGCAGTTTTTCTAATCCCTGCTCTCACTTTCCTGAGCCCTGTGCCTCTTCATAGGCCTTGATATCTCTATGTTAAAAATAATGATAGTAGTGTAGGACAAGCACTATCAGACTGTTAAAGTGGCAAATTAGCAGGATACAAGAAAAAAAAACAAGGATAAAAAGTAGAAAACCGTCTGCGCTGCTGTGTCAATAAAGAGTTAATTCCAAATAAGAGCAATGCAGGGTGGTTTATTCTACACGTTTCGGAGATAATCCCTTTCCATCAGGAAATCCATCTAATTAAGGATCAACCATCCACCTGATGGTTGTGTGACACATAACCAGTATTAAAGCATGCATCAGTTGCTGCAGACTCTATGTGCCAAAGCCAGAAGCAAGAAAAAAACAAGGATAAAAAGTGGAAAAAAGTCCACGCTGCTGTGCCAATAAAGCATTAATTCCAAATAAGAGCAATGCAGGGTAGATTATTCTATGCATTTCGGAAATAACCCCTTCCCATCAGGAAATCCACCTGATGAAGGAGAGAGGTTATCTCCGAAACGCATAGAATAATCTACCCTGCATTGCTCTTATTTGGAATTAACGCTTTATTGGCACAGCAGCGCGGACATTTTTCCACTTTTTATCCTTGTTTTTTTCTTGCTTCTGCCTTTGGCACATGGAGTCTGCAGCAACTGATACATGCTTTAAATACTGGTTATGTGTCACACAACCACGTCAGGTGAGTGGTTTTAATTAACCCTTAAGGGGCCTTTACACGGTAGCGATATCGCTAGCAATTTCTAGCGATATCGAGCGTGTAAGTACCCGCCCCCGTCGCGCATGCGATTGTTTGTGATCGCTGCCGTAGCGAACATTATCGCTACGGCAGCGTCACACATACTTACCTGGTCGGCGTCGTCACTGTGACTGCCGAACAATCCCTCCTTCAAGGGGGAGGGACGTTCGGCATCACAGCGACGTCACCGCAATGTCACTAAGCGGCCAGCCAATAGAAGCGGAGGGGCGGAGATGAGCGGGACGTAACATCCCGCCCACCTCCTTCCTTCCGCATTGGGGCCGGCGGCAGGTATGGAAACGTTCCTCGCTCCTGCGGTGTCACACATAGCGATGTGTGCTGCCGCATGAGCGATGAAGCACCTGGATAAACAACCCTTACCGATTTTTGAGTTTGGGACGACCTCTCCATGGTGAATGATTTTCACCATTTTTGAGGTCGCTTAAGGTCGCTGGTAAGTGTCACACGCTGCGATATCGTTAATGACGCCGGATGTGCGTCACTAACAACGTGACCCCGACGATAAAACATTAACGATATCGTAGCGTGTAAAGCCCCCTTTACTGTTGTTATTCTATATGCGCTTTTTATATCCACAGTTTTTTTTTTACTAAATTGGCAGTATAAGCTGAGCAAAACTGTCTCCCACCAACCAAGAAGTAACAAGACTGGAAAGCTGTGTATTGCTCAAGAAACAACTTAAGAATAACCCTTTAAATGACAATCCACAGTGAGATTACTATTACTGGATTATTATTGTTAGCTACATGAGTGATATGAATATAAATCATGTAGGCACAGTATTTTTTATTCCCTGTGGCAGCCCTGAACATCTTTGAGCAAGCTCATAACTGTGGATTGAACAGTCTTCACATAAAACACAATCAAGAAATTGTTAATATAGTCTGAAAAGTGCAAAGTGTAAGTGAGAAGTCATTAGAATGTGCAGCACGCGCTGTTTGTGACTACCCAACATCCTCATATTCCTCCCTGCTATTGTATCACATACATAGTAAGTTTCATTCATATTTTCTGTTTATGATACAATAACAGCAGACAGAAAAACACTATATAATACTGTCGGAATCAGCTAACAATGCTAGGAACCAGAGCTTGGTATTTGTATTGATTCATTTGGTATTCACTGTGATAGCATCTATAGCTGTGAATTAATGTGCTAGCAATCCATAGAGAAACATCAGAGAGTGAAAAAAAACATCACACACATTTCAGTGCTTCAGAGAAACTGTGAACTTGAAGGCACGCTGAGAAACGGCAATCTTCAAAAGTTTTCCTCCACCTAGTTAACTTCCAAGTACTTGTTTATGGAATGGAAGCATGGCATTCGCAATGTGACAGAAGTCACCGGCTTCCATCATTGGGTATTCCAAGCGTCGGCATCAGAATGTGTGGAAATGAAACACATTCATGACTTAAAGAGACCAATCAGTGATCCTGACAAGAGCGAGTACCTATACTAATACAATAACAACACTAACACTACACAAACACAATGGATCTGACTCGTCAGGAGAGATGAAAGATCCTCTTTAAAAAGGCAAGAAAAAAAAAGGTTCATGAGTTAAAGAGACCAGTGAGTGATCCTGACACCAGCAAATGTCTGGATTCAAAATCTTCCCGTTTTATCTCCATAACAGAATACAACAATATCAGGCATAGCTAGTCTCAATTTTTATTATTCTTCTCTTAAAAGGAATCTGTCAGCAGGTTTGTGCTATCTAACCTGAGGGCAGCATAATGTGAAGGCAGAGACCCTGATTCCAGCGATGTGTAACTTACTGGGTTGTTTGATGAAGTTTGTTTTTTTTTTAACCAATACTTTTTACACATAAATCATGACCAAAGTGTACAATATCATGTTTCATAACAATTTTTTTGTCCTTACTTCCTACATGGCACTTATACATAAAACCCCTCCCCCGCCTGCCCAACAATACGCAAAAACCTCCCTTCCATTGCCAGCATTCAAATGGGATCCCCTTTCTAAGCACATACATTTGTCCCCCCTATAAAGCCTGCTTTACACGCTGCAATTAATCGTGCGATCGCATTTGCTATCACACCCGCCCCATTGTTTGTGCGGCACGGGCAATTTGTTGCCCGTGTCGCACAATCCTGTAACCCCCCGTCACACTTACCATCCAAACGACTTTGCTGTGGGCGGCGAACATCCACTTCCTGAAGTGGGAGGGACGTGCGACGTCACACAGCCGCCGGCCAATAGAAGCGGAGGGGCGGAGATTAGCGGGATCGTAAACATCCAGCCCACCTCCTTCCTTCCGCATTGCCGGCAGCCGCAGGTAAGCTGCAGTTCATCGTTCCCGGGGTGTCACACAGAGCGACGTGTGCTGCCATGGGAACGATGAACAACCAGCGCGCAGAAGGAGGAACGACTTTTTGAAAATGAACGACGTGTTAACGAGCAACGATAAGGTAAGTATTTTTGCTCATTCACAGTCATTCCAAGGTGTCACACGGTACGATATGTCTGACGATGCCGGATGTGCGTCACTAACGACGTGACCCCGACGACATATCGCCCGATATATCGTACCGTGTGACGCCCGCATTAGCTATGAGACATATGGAGTGGAACAAAGCAGGAAGTGATCCCTTCCCTTCTCTCTACATTTCCTTATCCCCCACCCAAAAGTGGAACAAGAACGGTAGTGGACATTGCAGCACAACTATATGCTACAAGCTGTTCACCAGCCGTCTTATTTTCTCCCAAAATTCCCTCAGACACCCCCATAATCCATGCAGTAGGTCAGCATCCCTGAATTTGCACTTGGAGCAGTGGATCAGATAATCCCTCTTTGACATGGAAGCTGGGATGTTACATATTATCGCTGTATGTATAATCCTAACTTGGGAATGTCTCCATACTTCACTTCACACACTTTTCCTCACCTCCCGCCACCCAGACAATATATTTTCTCCAACTTCCCCTTCTTCTGTCTGGCCCAGCTCCTAAACATCTACTCTGTGTCCGTATGCTGCAATTTCTCTAAAACCCCCATATAATGCTGAAATAGTGGGATTGCCCAGTTTATTGAAGAATAAGTTATCCATAGCATTTTTTTCTTGTTTTTTCCTTAAACCTAGTAAGGAGTGACATCAGCATCCACTTGATTCACCCATATTACAGAAATGGTTGTGTATTTAGCTTAAACTTTGCTATTATGTCCTCGTCATTCATCTGCCCTGCACCTCATGTAGCAAGTGATCTACTCTTTGTATGCCTTTTTTTCTCCACTCTTGGAATAACTTGTTTTCCCCTGTGTGTGAAAAAGCGGGATTAACCCATAGTGGAAGATCCAGGAAATCCTCCATGACAGACCTAATGTCCTCCTAATTTTCTTCGAATTTGGTATTGTGTCCCAGTATACTACGGCACTAACTTTTTAATTCTGGTGGGAAGATACCCCTGTGGCGCATGAAGCAAGGCGACTAGGTAGCATGGGTGAGCATATGCGGTCTCCAGTGAGTTACTAGAGTGCCAACAAGTGCCCTATAGCCAATCTATTATATGGTGGGATGTGTATGTGATGATAGACCCTCTAATATCTGGTAGGTTTACTCCCCTCCCTCTCTAGTTGGCATACGTGTGCACAACTTTATGCGAAGATGCTGCCACCTCCAAAATTTCCTAATTGCAGTGTTAATCTTTTTACATTCACATGTTTTAAAAAGGGGATTGTCTGTAAGGACTACATTAATTTGGAGATACTCATCATTTTTAGAAGGTGTCCCAGGAGATTCTGTGTTAAGCGCTGCCATCTCTCCAACTCCGCTTTGATTTTGGAAATGAACAGAGAAAAGTTCAAACTGTACAGCGACTCTGGTCTTCTTCCAAATTTGATACCGATGTATTTTATGTAAAACCTAGCGGTTCCAACACTAGATCATATAAGAATTGAGACAGCGGGCACCTCTGTTGTTTCCCCCTTTTGGAGTGGGAAATTAGCCAATAGGTATCTGGGGGTCTGAATCCTCATCAAAGGGCTGTGTATATAGTGTTCTTCTAAAGTTTCTAAAGCCCCCATTAACCATCAAAAACCTGCCTTATCCACTCCCACTTCACATTATCAAATGCTTTCTCCACATACATGGTAACCAGAGTGGACTTGCCTCCTCCACCCTCCCTGCCACTTATCATGTCAATTGCCAAAAGTGTAAGTGTAGTCTTACATTAGTAATCGCGCTCCTCCCTTATAGGAACCCAATCTGTGATGGTGCTATCAATGTCGGGAGGACCTCTCCAATTGATTCACCATTAGTTTAGAAATGATTTTAATATCCTGATTTATTAGGGATATGAGCCTGTAGGATGCCTGGTCCTCAGTATTCTTTCCCTCCTTCGAGATCAGACTACTGTGTGCTGTATTCGTGCCCGCTATTAGGTCCTCTTACTACAGGAGACCATTATACCATTTGGTCAATGTAGGCAACATCTGCTGGATCATGGCTTTATAAAGGTCACCATTAAAATCATTATGTCCGGGTGACTTGCCTGCCGGAAGAGAACGTATCGTGAGCTGAACTTTGTCTTCAGTGAAGGGTGCGTTTACTTCACTTAATTGTTCTGATGTAAGATTAGGAATCTCCACCTTCCCTAGAAATTGTCCACCCTCCTCCCTTCCCTTGAGTTTCTTCCGTATATAAATTCACGTAATACTCCCTGAGTCCTATATTAATCTCCTTAGGATGACTAATTACACATCTGTCTCGTCCCTTGATTTTTAGGATGTTATTCATCCTTTTCCTTCTCTTAGCTAAATTTGTGAGCAGTCTCCCTGCCTTGTCTCGATACCTCCAACCTCCATCAGCGTTTTCTAGAGTGCTTCCCGCCTCTCTGCCCATGCATCAAAGTATTGCTTCACTTTCTTTCAGTCTTCCCTAGATTTATCTGATTTTTCGCATAAGAAGTCGGTGTCTCCTCTGCCCAACCTCACACCAGATTCCTCATAATGAGCATTTGTCCGTTTCTTCAGTTTGTGAACATGTGCTATCAGTCTCCCACTCAGTACCGCCTTCCCAGCTTCCCAATAAAGCTGTGGTTTTAATCCTCCTAACTCCTAATGGTGTGAGTATTCCTCCCACCATTCCAGAATCAGAACCACAAATTGTTGAAGTCTGAGCAGGACCGACGGAAATATCCAAATATAGTCAGTTCTTCTGGGAAAGTGGTCCCAGACAGTCAATGTTATCGGTGCATGATCTGAAATCACCATATCTTCTATTTGCACCTCCCTACATCTTTCTAGGAGATCTCAACTCACCATAGGTAGTCAATGCTGGACCATGTTTGATGTGGGTGTGAATAATATGTGTATCCAATGGATCCAATGGATACTATCCATATCACTCTTCTCCAGACATCAGTCAAATCCGCATCAGCCATTAACTCTACTAGCATTGTTGTTTTCCCACTAACCTTGTCTTTCACCTCTCCTGTCATGGTTCCAGGTTTTTTTTACTGAGAATATGGTGTTAAAGTCGACGACCACTAATACTTCACGAGTCACACCCTGCAAGCGTCTAGAGCGTAATTGATCATGAAATAATTTTTTCTCAGAGTTAAGGCCCCGTCACACACTACAATATATCTAACGATATGTCGTCGGGGTCACGGAATTTGTGACGCACATCCAGCATCGTTAGAGATGTCGTAGCGTGTGACATCTCCGAACGACTGTGAACGAGCAAAAATACTCACCTTATCGTTGCTCGTTGACACGTCGTTCATTTTCAAAATGTCGTTCCTCCTTCTGTGCGGCGGTTGTTCATCATTCCCGAGGCAGCACACATCGCTACGTGTGACACCTCGGGAACGACGAACTGCAGCTTACCTGGGGCAGCCGGCAATGCGGAAGGAAGGAGGTGGGCGGGATGTTACGTCCCGCTCATCTCCGCCCCTCCGCTTCTATTGGGCGGCCGCTGTGTGACGTCGCTGTGACGCCGAACGTCCCTCCCCCTTCAGGAAGAGGATGTTCGCCGCCCACAGCGACGTTGTTAGGGAGGTAAGTATATGTGACGGGGGTTAACGACTTTGTGCGCCACGGGGTAACAAATTGCCCATGACGCACAAACAACGGGGGCGGGTACGATCGCTTGTGCGATTGCACAACATATCGGCGTGTGTGACGGCGCCTTTAGACATATACATTGTGCACACTTGTCAGCCACCTCCTCTCTGAATATCTCCCTACTTTTTTCACAGTATAGGCAAAGCTTTCTGTAGTAATACGAGTGCTTTCCTCCCCTCAGCTGGGGAACCACATACATTGCACACCCACAGTTTCCACATCCTGAATAAATCCTATTCCCTCAAATGTGTAGAAGGCCTATGCCTGATTTTAATTTTTTCAAGTGATGTAAAATCATCATTCTTTTGGCTAATGCGGGCGTCACACGATGCGATCTATCGTGCGATTGCATGTGCGATCGTACCCGCCCCTGTCGTTTGTGCATCACGGGCAAATCGCTGCTCGTGTTGCACAAAGTCGTTTAACCCCCGTCACACGTACTTACGTGCTGAGCGACCTCGCTGTGGGTGGCGAACATCCACTTCCTGAAGGGGGTGGGACTTTTGGCGTCACAGCGACATCACACAGCGGCCGGCCAATAAAAGTGGAGGGGCGGAGATGAGCGGGACGTAAACATCCCGCCCACCTTCTTCCTTCAGCATTGCCGGCGGCCGCAGGTAAGCTGCAGTTCATCATTCCCGGGTGTCACACGGAGCGATGTGTGCTACCCCGGGTATGATGAACAAACAGCGCAAAGTAAATTAAATGATTTTTTAAAAATAAAACGACGAGTACACGATACACGATTTGTCACCGATTTGCGATCGCTCGTAGGTGTCACACGGGACGACGTCGCCAACGAAGCCGGAAAACCGTGACCCCGACGACCTATCGTACGATAGATCGCCTCGTGTGACGCCCGCATAAGGCTCTAAGCCCCTACACTTCCCATGAGACAATGTGCATATTACGTGTCTAATATCCCTATGCTATCTATTGGGCAAATGTACCACTCACTAGCTAAGACATCTAATTACCTTTACTCCATCGTGTATTTGCTGCTTGCGTGTCCCCTACCCACTAATTAGCAGCTTTCTGCCTATGCAAAGTGTATACAGAAAGCTTCCAATAAGTGGTGTGGGCGAGGTTATACAGAGCTCAACATTCAGAGAACTGTAACATCTACAGAACATAAAACACTGATTGCATAAAAACAACAGCAGCCCAGTAAGTGATACATTGCAGGAATCAGCATCTCTGATCCTACATCATGCTGATCTTAGGTAGGGTAAATGGAATCTGTCACCAGGTTTTTTCTAAGTTCCTGAAATTATTATTAATATACTGTGTATATAGCTTTAATCTTCGCCCTTTTTATGTTACTGTCCATAACTTAGATCCTTTATTCTATGTCTCTTGTGTTGGGTGGTAAGATGAACCATTTTTCTATTAAGTGTGCTGAGCCATATTTGAGCCATATTTAATTGTTGTTAATTTGCTACTCCATTTATTCACAATAGTAAAGTTTATACACCCTAAATAAATAAATCCATGACACGCAGCACGTTGCTGCAGTTACAGATGACACATTTGGCTTTCTGTAACTTCTCATTTTTAATCTGTAAATCATTGAGAAACAAATGGAATCCTGTTCTCTGGAAGAAGATCACGTCTGTTTCAGTAAATACTTGTGGTTGCAACTCCTTATACAACTCTCTGTTATGCTGTTTCTCTGATATTACTCCCAAAATATAAATAATGGGAGTGTCCCTTTACTGTCTAAAGGCCGCTTTACACACTGCGATATCGGTACCGATATCGCTAGCGTGGGTACCCGCCCCCATCGGTTGTGCGACACGGGCAAATCTCTGCCCGTGTCGCACAACATCACCCGGACCCATCACACTACTTATCTTCCCTTTGACGTCGCTGTGACCGGTGAACCGCCTCCTTTCTAAGGGGGCGGTTCGTTGAGCGTCACAGCAGCGTCACTGAATCGCCGCCCAATTGAAGCGGAGGGGCGGAGATGAGCGGGACGAACATCCCGCCCACCTCCTTCTTTCCGCATTGTGGCCGGGAGGCAGGTAAGGGGAGGTTCCTCGTTCCTGCGGTGTCACACGGAGCGATGTGTGCTGCCGCAGGAACGAGGAACAACTTCGTTACTGCTGCAGTAACGATATTTGAGAATGGACCCCCATGTCACCGATGAGCGATTTTGCACGTTTTTGCGATGCAAAATCACTCATAGGTGTCACACGCAACGACATCGCTAAAGCGACCGGATGTGCGTCACAAATTCTGTGACCCCAACGAGATCACTTGAGCGATGTCGTAGCGTGTAAAGCCCGCTTTAGGCTGCATTCAGACTAACATATAAATCGGTCCCAGATTGGACTGCATTGATCGGACTGGCCGTGACTCTGCCGACCAGTGCGTGACAACTGAATAGAAATATGTATAGAAACATCCACAATAATCCACAATAATCCGAACTTCCCACTCCAATCCATCCAAGACTTCTCCCGAGCTAGAACGGTCTACCCAAAGAAACTAGGGTGATCCACAACTTGCACAGCTTCAGACGCTCCCTAAAAACACATATTTTTAGGGTAGCCTATCACACTCCCTAAGCAAAGCCAATTCATGTATACCCCTCCACTATTTCTCAGAACATAATTTTCCCTCAAACTCCACCAAACTCAAATGCATTACAAAGATTGTCTGGGAACCTTATGCTTAAGCAGCCTTTATGTTTTTCTTCGAGATGGCTGGACCATCATTGTAAATAAGTACCTTGTTAACCCCACCTCACCCCAATGTAGATTGTAAGCTCTTACGAGCAGAGTTCTTTATTTTTGCTTTCATTATTGTATATTCTATAACTGTTTTATGTTTTTTGTATATGAACCTCTGAATTGTAAAGCGCTGTGGAGAATGTTGGATAATAGCATAAAGAGTTGCACATCAGTCACAATGTATAGGGGAATAATGAAAAGTAGAACTGCTATGGGAATACTAGACTGAAAAATACAATGGACTATCTAAAAAAAGTGAAAAACATGAAAATGGTATGTGCATAATTGCTATGAATAATAGGAATGAGAGATATTTAGCCATTGTATTGATTAATGCAAAGGAGCCCCAAAACCAAACGCCAAGGTAATCTCTATTTTTGGAATATGTTGGCACTATAGAAATAAAGATTCTTATTATATGTGAAGCTGTCACATTTGGGTTGGCAGAGTCATGGCTAATCAGAGCATTGATCTGGGACCGATTTATACAATGTGAATGTACCCTTATACCGCTCAATCAGTAGAGACTCAGCCCATTAACAAGGAAAATTGTAACACCAATTGTTCATTTATTCACACATTTCTAAGAGGAATGTAACAAAAGGGAGAAAGTGGAGCCCTAAGAAAAGAGGCTTCAGAATTGGTATTTTATCGACCATATATCTATTTACTAAAACAGAAGAGTCAGGACAGCAGAAATATCATGTTTTGTCCGAATATTAAACTGATATACTGCTGAAGAATAATAATTTAACAATAATTTGCTATGTGTAGGAATGGATTTTAGCATAATTGACAGTTTGGTAAAACGTACAGCCAAATCCATAGGGGGGCGCTGTTCACTGATCCTATAGTTAGCTATGCGCGCACTTAAGCCTAGTTATAGGATGATATGGTTTTTTCTTTCTTTTTAACAATTTCTGCAAAAAAATCACCACGATTTCATGAAACTGTAACTATGAATAGCCCTTATTGCTCCTTGATGATTTATCCCGTAGGTTGGTAGGCTGATGGAAGCAGCGAAAAATTGCAGCCTGTTTCTAGCTAATTGCCTATCTGGTAATATTCAAGTGCTCGGAGCCTTTCCTGCAGCTACTGCAAAAGGCAATGAATTTAATGAATAACAGGAACTAATCCACCCTCTGCTACTATCGTTTGCAAAGTATCTATAGTGCCTTGCGAAAGTATTCTCTTTACCTATTTTGTTACATTACAACCCTTGTTTAAATATTTTTGAATATCAAAGTATTGTAGCACTTGATATTCAAAATAAATCAAAGAATTAAATATCAAAGTATTGTAGCGCGCATTCGCTCCTGCGCATTACAGTACTTTGCTCTGCTCTCAGAAGGACAGACAGAAGTGCGCCTGCGCAGGAGGGCAATGGAGGCCTCTGTGTGAATGATGTAGGAAGGGTCATCTACATGGGGCTCGGCACAAGATGGAGGAGCTAACCCAACACCAGCGACACCCATCGGACCGGATCGACCCCTAGGTGAGTATAATTTGTTATACACAGCGGCCTGGGCTCTCATATAAAGTATTCTAGAATGCTGTATACCAGGGCTTACTGGTGGTGGACGCAGCTTATAGGGGACAAATCTGGTGACAGGTTCCCTTTAAAGACAATGCCATACATTAAAGACAATACCATACACAAAAGACAACTGCTTAAAGACAATGCCATACACCAAGGACAACTGCTTAAAGACAATGCCATACACCAAGGACAACTGCTTAAAGACAATGCCATACACCAAGGACAACTGCTTAAAGACAATACCATACACTAAAGACAATTGCTTAAAGACAATACCATACACCAAAGACAACTGCTTAAAGACAATGCCATACACCAAGGACAACTGCTTAAAGACAATGCCATACACCAAGGATGACTACTTAAGACAATGCCATACATCAAAGACAACTGCTTAAAGACAATAACATACATCAAATACAACTGCTTAAAGACAATACCATACACCAAGGACAACTGCTTAAAGACAATACCATACACCAAGGACAACTGCTTAAAGACAATACCATACACCAAGGAAAACTGCTTAAAGACAATGCCATACACCAAGGACAACTGCTTAAAGACAATTCCATACACCAAGGACAACTGCTTAAAGACAATGCCATACACCAAGGACAACTGCTTAAAGACAATGCCATACACCAAGGACAACTGCTTAAAGACAATGCCATACACCAAGGGCAACTGCTTAAAGACAATGCCATACACCAAGGGCAACTGCTTAAAAGCAGTGATCAGATTAAATTGCTACCAATAATTGAAAATGTAAAAAACACCTCATAGGAAAACAATGGCTGTATCACACAATAACTAAAAAAAGTTTCTAAATAGAACAAACTATAAATAGCAGACTAAAGTGAAAGGTAATAAGTGAACAGTCCTCCCCATATGTGTTATAAAGTGCAGCATGTGTCCCTATGATGAGAGATCTGTAGGTGTCCTGGGGATATAGTATGCAGATTCAATCACACTTGTAAGATTAGATTAGTGTATCCTGGATTTGCAGAGGACCCTTCTCCATACTGTGGTGCCCGTCTGGCAGTGATCCCAGCACTGTGGTGTATACGGTAGTATGGCACTGCAGAGCGGGTGATGTCACCTCTACTTTTATGTCTCTTCAGACCACCGAACCCCGCAGTGGTGACTTCACCCGCTCAGCGAATCTTTCACAATATAGACTCACACGGGGAGAGCAATTTACTGCCCATCTCTCACCTTAGATTGCTATATATATTGTGCTCTATTTAGAAGCCTTACTTTATTACTTTATCTGTGATACAGCCATCACTTTCCTATGACAGGTGTTTTATATTTTCCACTATATTCAGGTTGCAGCTTTTAGGCAGTTGTATTTGGTGTATGGCATTGCACGTTAAGCAGTTTTATCTTCATTATACTAATAGTGCACAGATTCTTTACATTCAGAACTATCCCCAATTACCCATGCCACCATCCCATCATGCTTTGTGCATTACTTCTATTCCCTGCAGTGCCCCATACAGGAGATTGGCTGTGCAGGTGTATGACTCTGGGGGAGGGGTGGGGGATGTAGGCGGAGTAAGAGGTGTGCGCTCACTGCTGGCTTGCAGCCAAAAACAAGGAATGATGGGAAAAGAAGTAAAAAGAAACCGAGTAATCTGAAGAGAAAATGACTAGAGAGCTGGTGCTAGGGCACAAGAGTGAAGCAAAAAAGCATAAAAAAACATGGAATCTGGCAGAAAATGTACAAGGGGTTCTTTAGGGGCATCATCCTTAAAGCAGCTGTCCAATTTTTTTACATTGATGGCCTATCCCTTAGGATAGGTCTTCAATGTCTGATCAGCCATTGTCTGACACCCCGCACCTCTGCTGATCAGCTGTCCTCGGTCCCGGCAGTGGCAGCAGGCAGGCAGAAATGCTCAATTCCGGCGCTGCATTGTCTTCTAAAAGTGGCCACGGCCGGGTACTGCACATCTGCCTCCCATTCTAATCAATAAGGCGGATGTGCAGCACCCTGCCTTGCTTTCAGAAGACTGAGCAGCGCCAGAACCAAATATTTCCACCTGTCTGCTGCCGCCGGGACTGAGAACAGCTGATAGGCGAGGGTGCAGGGTGTCGGACTCTGGCCCATCAGACATTAATGACCTACCCTAAGGATAGGCTATCAATATAAAAGTAGTGGACAACCCCTTTAAGCCAAACTCCAAATGATTGAGGGGCTTGTAGTGCCCAGTATACTGTGCCCAGCTCGTGCTTCTAGAGATAAGAATCCCACAAACTAAAGGCCCCGTCACACTAAGCAACATCGCTAGCAACATCGCTGGTAACGAACAACTTTTGTGACGTTGCTAGCGATGTTGCTGTGTGTGACATCCAGCAACAACCTGGCCCCTGCTGTGAGGTCGTTGGTTGTTGCTGAATGTCCTGGGCCATTTTTTAGTTGTTGCTGTCCTGCTGTGAAGCACAGATCGCTGTGTGTGACAGCGAGACAGCAACAACTAATGTGCAGTGAGCAGGGAGCCAGCTTCTGCAGAGGCTGGTAACCAATGTAAACATCGGGTAACCAAGAAGCCCTGTCCTTGGTTACCCGATATTTACCTTTGATACCAGTCTCCTCCGCTCTCACTGCCTGTGCTGCCGGCTCCTGCTCTGTGCACAGATAGCTGCAGCACACATCAGGCAATTAACCCGATGTGTGCTGTAACTAGGAGAGCAAGGAGCCAGCGCTCAGTGTGCGCTGCTCCCTGCTCTGTGCACATTTAGCTGCAGCACACATCGGGTTAATTAACCTGATGTGTGCTGTAACTAGGAGACTGGGGGCTGGTCACTGGTTGCTGGTGAGCTCACCAGCAACTCGTGTAGCCACGCTCCAGCGATCCCTGCCAGGTCAGGTTGCTGGTGGGATCGCTGGAGCGTCGCAGTGTGACAGCTCACCAGCAACCTCCTAGCAACTTACCAGCGATCCCTATCGTTGTTGGGATCGCTGGTAAGTTGCTTAGTGTGACTGGACCTTAAGTGGGCTCTCCTCACTACAGTAATGCCAAACATGTGGATGATAACTGTGGTTTATGTGGGGCTCAGAAGGGAGGGAGGCATTTGGATTTGGGAAAGAAGATTTAATTGATTTATTTTGGGGGGTGCTAGGAGGCAAAGCACTATTCCAGAGCCTTTGTGCTGCAAGTGTGAGTCGAGGGTCATGCAAATGTGATCCGATCTTGTAATTGGATCACCGCTGCAGAGAAGAGGGGGGGAGCATTTTCTCCCCATCTCCTCCCCGGCCTGTCTCTACATACATCACACATACATCACACTGCGGTCAGATGACAGGTGAGTGCAGTGCGATGTTTCACATGCATCCATAGATTTGTATGAGTGCATGTGAGCCAATATTCAATGCCAAATGTAGCGTGCTGCGATTCATTTCTCATGGCGACATGACATGAGAAAATCAATCACAGATGGACACTGCCCCATAGTTTTGCACTGGTGCGAGTGCAATCCCTTAGTCGTATACACCACAAATCTGGCCTTTATGGACGATTGGCAAGAAAAAAGGCATTTTTATTTTTAGGGGTAAACAAATAATAAGATTCCCATTTGCAGTTTGCAAAAAGCAATGGAGGAGACACTAGAATGTGGATGAAGGTGCTCTGGTCAAATAAGACCAATGTAGACATTTTTGGGCTAAATGCAAAATGCTATCTGTGGTAAAAAACTAACACTACATATCACTCGGAAAACACCATCCCCACCGTCACACATGGTGGTAGCAGCCTCATGCTGTGTGGATGTCTTTTTTCACCAGAGACAGGGAAGCTGGACAGAGTTAAAGAGAAGATGTATAGAGCTAATTACAGGGCAATCCTGGAGGAAAACCGAATAGTGGCTGCAAAAGACTTGAGACTGGGGTGTACATTCACCTTCCAGCAAGGCAAAGACGATGAACACACTGCTACGGCTACAATGGAATGGTAACTAAATCACACTGAGAATCTGTGGCAAGACTTGAAAACTGCTGTTCACAGATGCTCTCCAGCCAATCCCCTGAGATAGAGCTACTTTACAAAGAAACATGTGCAAAAATGTCCGCTTCTAGTTTGCATCCAGTTGTGCAAAGCTAGTGGAGACAGACCCCAAAAGACTGACAACAGTAATTGCAGCAAAAGCCGGTCCTTCAAAGTAATGACTTGGGATGGGGGGGGGGGGGGTAAATACAAATGCACGTCCCAATTTTCATTTTTTTTAAATATGTAGAAAACCATGTATCATCTCCTTTCATACCTTACAAATACTTACTACTTTATGTTGGTGTATCATATAAAATTCCAATAAAATACATTTTAGTTTGTTGGTGTAACAGGAAGCGACACTTTTTCAAGGCTCAAGAAGACTCTATGTGTGTGTATGTATACACCATATATTTTCTCTCTCTCTCTCTCTCTCTCTCTCTCTCTCTCTCTCTCTCTCTCTCTCTCTCTCTCTCTCTCTCTATATATATATATATATACACACACACACACACACACACACACACACACACACACACACACACACATATATATATATATACACACACACACATACATACATACATACATACATACATATATATATATATATATATATATATATAGACACACACACACACACACACACACATACATACATACATACATACATATATATATAGACACACACACACACACTTCTGCATTTTTTCATAGTGAATATTTCTATTTCTGAACCCGCAGCCCGTAGTAACACTTTATACTGTGGTCTGAATTTCTCTGCGCGTCTTCATTATACCCGTTTACTAAAGTCTCCATTGTTTAGTCATGGTTATTATGAGCCATTTATAAGGCTACATATCAGGGTCTAAGGTGTAATTTCGCACACATTTCATTTTCCCTTTAAATGCAATTTAATTTTCGGCACTGAAAAGCTTTTTACCTCGAAACTCTACAAACATTAATTGTGTGTTTAAGCCGCAGCTTCTACAATAAACGCTGCAAAAGCAACTTTACATTTGGTAATTTAATGGAACCTATTTGAGGTTAAACGCTGCTGCACTGGTAAAGGGACAATGTGCGTTACATAAAAATCCAAACAGGGCAGACATTATTAAGTAGTAAACTCTTGACACTTTTCATTAGCAAAGATCACACCTTAAGGAGGTTATATGAATGCTGAACGAAATGCACATTGCAGCTCCACTTTATCAGTCACAAGTACTGTGGTGTGAGCTGGGTAATGCGGGAGGTGTCGGCGGTGATGTAAATTCTGCCATCTCTTACGCCTTCTTCTTTATGAGCATGGATTTGTGACGACTGAGTAAGCAAAAATGAACCAACGTTACCTGGTTTGCATTCATAGAGGTCGCAACACTCCCCTGGCTTGCCTGATGCTTTAGACACAACGATGTTTAGGTAGCCCGGCTGGCAGACTTTCCGCAAGCATCCTGCTGGGTTGCACACACATCGGCTCGGCAGCGGGCAACATTCCCCAGGAGGAGCGTAGCCTTCAATTAGGACTGAGTCTTCTGCACATCGTGGTGAAAACTGCACTTCACATCGGGCCGTAGAGCAGTCCGGCTTTTCCTCTGAAAGAAGAAGAAAGTTTGTATTTAGATAATCCAGCTAGTATCTACTGATCAGCTTATAAATCATGTAGTATAAAACTATTCACACTCCTGTCATGGGCCACGTCTAAAGGATACAATTGGTAGAAAGAAAAAATGTATCCAAATGTGAGGTATGGACAAGTTTCCATGGAAAGAAATGTACCTGTACTCACTCTGAGGAATGAGAGCCGGCGCTTAAGTCTGGAACGATGAGTTTTTCCACTAAGCACTGACCCATATATTGGTGAAGCATAGTGGTGAGGTGTACCTGGATCATTCTACAAGTTTTTCTGGACTAAAATATATTCCTAGCATATATTTGACAGGTTAACATATGTTTAATGATCTCCATTAAGTGTCTCTAGGTGGTGCGGCCGGGGACAAGAGATAGAAATGGCCAATTCAGAATTGGTAGCCACACAGGACATTAAAGAGTCTTAATCTAATCACACAAGGAGGTAAAGCTATCCAATTGACCATCTCCTGATTTGTGCATAATATGCTTCAATTTTAATTTACGAACAGATTTTAATATTATACCAAATATTACATGGATTTTCATGAAAACTACGGTAGTCATTTCTTGAGCTCAGTGATGACAAGTGTTATGACCATCTCAGTGTGAACATGCAATTAAGCTGACGAGGGCAAACAGTCATACCTTAAGTCATTAATATTAATAATGATGGTCACAGCAATATATATGCTAATAGAAAGTACCTCACAGGTTAACAGGTTCAACATGGGTATGCTGTGCCCTTGAGGGAGAACCAGCTTATGTCAGCACAGCTAGCGAAACAGAGGAAACTTATAGAGAGGAGGCTCCGAAAACCGCAGTTCTCACCAGTTACATCAGAAGCACAAGTATGAGATGGCTCAACACGCAACATCCAGATCTAAAGAAAACCCTACAATGCCGGCAAACTGATTACCAGAATGCTACATTTTCATTGACAGTCACCTGTGGGTTATATACCAGGCTGTGTCCATCTATGTGTCCATCCATCTATCACTGTCCATCTATGTGTCCATCTATGTGTCCATCTATGTGTCCATCCATCTATCACTGTCCATCTATGCTATGTGTCCATCTATTTGTGTCCATCTATTTATCTGTGTCTGCCTGTCTGTCTGTCTATTTATCCATCCATGTATCTATCTGTCCATCTATTTATCTATCAATCTATCTATTCATCTATGTGTCCATCTATTTATTCATCCTCCTGTCCATTTATCTATCTATCCATCTGTCCATCTATTTATCTATCTATCCATCTATCCATCTATATGCCTATCCATTTATCCATCTATTCGTTTATCCATCCATCCATGTATCTATCTATCCATCTATTTGTCCATCTATTGATCCATCCATTTGTCCATCTATTTATCTATCCATCTATCCGTCCATTTATGTGTCCATCTATTTATTCCATCCGTCTGTCCATTTATCTATCTATCCATCTATTTATCTATGTGTCCATCTATCTATCTATCCATCCATACATCTCTGTCTATTTATTTATCTTTATATGCAACTACCTCTCTACATATCTGTCCACCCATCCTTCTATCTCTATCTATCTTCTTTATCCATATGACTACACTGCTATTCATCTATGTGCATTTTAGTCTATCTGTCCATCTACCCATCCATCAAGCCAAAGAAAAAAGAAAAGGCAGCAGCACTCCACAGTAGACTGTGCAGAAAGTTGAGTCTTCATTAGCCCATATACCAACATCTTGGATATGTGCTAGGACCAAAATGTTGCCACATGGGCTAATAAAAAGTCCACTTTTTTGCACAGTGTACTGTATACTGTTGTCTTTTCATGAACCTTTTCAAAAATATTTCATGACCCTTTTGAGAGTCTCTTGGAGGCCTGGCACCCGCCATCGATATATTTTGGTGCTACTTCAATCCACACAAGAATTAATGCAGGACTGGTATAACACAATAATGGTACACGCCGAAAGACAATCACCCAGTTGTCCAGATAATAATATAATTCAAAAGAAAAAAGCAGCACTAAAAAAGTGGACTTGTATTTATTCACTCATAGTGTTATAGATATAAAACAGTGAGTGGAAAAAAGTCCACTTTTTTACTTGAAGACGGAGTGCTGCTTTTGCTTCCTTACAGAGATAGCGATAGATGGATTATCTATCTATCGCAAAATGAGATTGCCGTGACGTGGTTGCGAGTCCTCTCTTTTTTTTTTGCTATATTTAGTATGGAGTGATGTCCTATAGACTGGCTCTGCTCTCTAACCCCCACCTTTCCCATTAGCCACAGGTGTATTTATCTTTCAGGGTCAATCGTTGATCTTATACGTAGGTTTTTAGGAGCCCAAACAGATGAAGTATAGAGTAAGACCCAGCAAAATGAGGTTGCCATGATGTGGTGCAAGTCCTCTCTTTTTTTGCTATATTTAGTATGGAGTAATAGACTGGCTGTGCTCTCTAACCCCCACCTTAGCCATTATCCACAGGTGTATTCACCTTTCAGTGTCACTCACTGATCTTATACGTAGGTTTTTAGGAGCCCAGACAGATGCAGTATAGATTAGGACCAACCAAAATGAGGTTGCCATGATGTGGTGCGAGTCCTCTCTTTTTTTTGCTATATTTAGTATGGAGTGATGTCCTTTAGACTGGCTGTGCTCTCCAACCCCCACCTTTCCCATTAGCCACAGGTGTATTTAGCTTTCAGGGTCAATCGCTGATCTTATACATAGGTTTTTAGGAGCCCAGACAGATGCAGTATAGAGTAAGACCCAGCAAAATGAGGTTGCTGTGACGTGGCTGCTGGGCAGGCATTACAAGGGCCATTCTAATATGCCAAGCACCTTAAAAAACCTTTGTTACTAGTAGTTTATATCTCTGCTATTATAGTGCATGGCTGTTTTTCTCTTTGTTCTATCTATCTATCCATCGATTATGCTCATTTGTATATATTCATATAATAGAGGTATAATTTAATTCAGGCAAATGTGACTGTTTCCTTCTGCTCAACCAACAATAAGTGATTTGCAAAATCCCCGAGTGAAGCTTGACACCATAGAGTGAGCCATCCCTTTTACGCCTGATTCATGGGTGCACAAATATCAGTGCCGTTATGTTAGGTGAGCACTGAGGACCTGAAGTAACTAGAAGACAGTCCTCACTGAACCTTCTCACTAATGCTTTTTGAAATGAGCAGCAAATGAGTTGGAAACAGGAGAACATCATAGATCAGGGACATAATCAAATATGAATTCCAAACTGTTGGTACTTGTGTATTCCGCAGCGCGCTGTCAAGCAATGGCTCAGAAATGTGAATGAGTTGTGGAGGCTCGTCTCCGCTCCATGCTAATACGCGGCCTCTATGCAGCACTGCATCTGCTTTTAAGGCTTGCAAGGAAAACTTTCAATAGCATATTACGGCAGAGCGCTGGATTTATAATGCGCTAGTATTTTTGTGAAAATGGCAGAGTATTTGAAATTCTGCAGACAGAGACGGTAATGTCTGATTCTTTTCTTTTTTAACCTCTCTCATTTTGGAATATATAAACTAAAAGGATCCGCTGAGGAACGGAAGAGTCATTTCTATTACGCTGCATTTTATTTTTAAACACAAGTGGCAATTTAACCTTTCGGGTAATACGCCTCCGGTGAATTCGCTTCACACAATTATATTGCAGAGAGAAGCAGCACCTATTTATACTACATGATTGTAAATGAAGACAGTTATGTTTGTGATAACCTTCTGTTCATTGCTGGAAACAGGCGAGGTCTTGTAACCTTCTTCTTCACATACAAGATACAAGTGGATGTGCTGGGCCGTGTACCGACATGGCAGATTTTCATTTTTTCTTGTTTGTTTGTTTTAAGCAAAAGGAAAGTTATTTCGGTGAATTCACTAGTAAATTGAAAGAAAAAAAAAAATGACGAGCACACAGTAGTCATCTATGTATCACCCGAGTGCTGTCTGTATTGTACTTATTCACACTTATCATTTCGGCTTAGATTTTATTTCTTGCAGGGGCTGGTTCCTTTTTCATGCAGAAAAACAGTATTTTACACTAGCAACAAAATAAAAAAACATTTCTAAAATCTCATTTACTCATTTATGTGTTTTACTTGCCTTTTTGAGCTGTGGTCGACAGCATGTCAATTCTTTTCGTCTTTTTGCGGCAGTTTTTTACCCATTCAATTGAATGCATCAACAAGGCATGAACGACGCAAATAATATATTCAGTGTTTAAGTGTTTGGCACTGAGCACTATGTTAACAGGTTGTGTTTTTGTGTCTGAAATATGGATTCGGATGCATCCACTGAAGAATCCTTTTACTGTAATAAGGCACATTGAGTCCAAAGAATGAACTTCTGGACTCTGCTTTAAAGGGGTGTTCCCATCTCGAAGATTTTATCCCAATAGGTAATAGTTGAAAAAATACTAATATTAGCAAACACCTCCAATTAGAAATGTAGTATAGTTCTTGTGATACAGCCATGTCTTTTACATAATGTGCAGGGCATTGCAGTAGCTTAGGTATCCATGGTTACGACCAAAGCAACTAACTGTCACTATATGAGTGTATATAACCATGGATACCTAATCTGCAATGCCCTGCACATGAGGTAGGAGACACGGCTATATCAGGAGAACTGAACTACATTTCTAATTGGAGGTATTTGCTAATATTATTATTACACCTACTACATATTTAGATAGGATCTTGGAGATGGGACTACCCTTTTATCTCCTTACCATCTGTGTGGCCTATAGCTTTATGTTCAGCAAAAAATATGACACAAACGGAAGGTCCTATTTCCATAGCCTCACAGAATGGAGAAGATGGAGAAATTGTGTTCTCCATCTTCTCCTTGCAGTGTGCTCTGATTCATTTATCCAGGAGAATCAGATCACACTAAGCTGATACTCAACTTAAACTCCTGATCAGTGTTATTTGCACTATCGGTCCTTCGGATGAGGGAATATATGGCCGTCTACCTTTTCTGTTGGGCCTCCTGCATGAGGCAAAGCAATGTGGTGGAAATCTACTATCTATCCTCCTTTCAGTATGTGTGTTTGCTGTAGCTGCAAGAAAATGTATCAAAACCTTCACCATTTTTTTCAAAGGAGCATTGCAGCTTAAAGTCTCCTCACCACTGGCATGCTGGAATGATGTGTCAGTCTCCTCAAGAAGAATAGCTTTCCTTTAGACCCAGTTTTAGCTTCTAATACAGCCAGATCAGATCTCATACTTTGCACTGACGAGGGACAACCATCCCAAAACACTGTGTCTGTAAATTGAGGTTCTGATCTGGAATAAATCCTAAGTCATATGACAAGGCTCATTGAAGGGTCGCTTTTGGCTTTTAGGATTGCTACTTCCAATAGGTGGCACTATTCTTCTAAGTTTGTCTAATTCCTCACTGAAGAGACAATTTCCATTTTCTTCAGAAACTTTAGTGGTGGTAAATATTAATAATAACAATATTAAAAACTATGACTACCATGAGTGGAGGGACCGGTCTGGTGCTGCGGATCCCTCCTATTTCACAATTAACGTATGTATCTTACATGAAATGAATCATTAAATCAGAAATTCTGTACTGTAAACTGGAAGAATAGGGTCTTAGGTATATTTCATAGAGCTGAGCTGTTTGCAACACTCGCTTTTTCTTCTTGTGCTCCAGGTGATCCCTATGAGTAAACCTTACCAAAAAAGTCCCTCCTTTATCTCCTCCTAAAACATGGGAGCAATGAGACTTTGGATGTAAATATTTGGTCTTGAAAGCAGCTATGTTGTAATAAATGTATAAAATACCAAAATTCTCAAATCTCCTGAATAACCATTAATTCATTTTTGAAGATTTTTTGTTTTACATTTTTTAGTTACATTTTAAATTTTACAATTTTTTTTTATAATAATGATGCTAATAAGGTTTAGCTATGAAAGACTTCATCACTGATTCCATGATAGACTATTACCACCCGTATCGCTGCGCTGTGAACGAGCACTGGCACACGTCGGCCTGGCTGGCAATGATCCCTAGATAAACAGTTTGGGAGGGAAAGCTGCGCTGATACAGAACATAATTTAAGTATTTAGAAAAGCAAACAGTTCTTTGGTTTCTCTGTACTATTCTAATGTTTGCTGTTCACATCCTATCTGAGAAGCCAAGGCTGGCTGCCGATGATCTTTATTGCTACCTTGTCGAAGTAACTTAATCAGAGGGTTTAATCTTCTTGGAAGAGCGGAGATAGTATAAATAGTACTGCCGGACTGGACTGAAAGCCAAGAAGTCTGTCAATGCGTTCAATCAGCTAAAAATATTGTTTTAATATTTTCCCATGCATTTTAGAGTCAAAATCTGCTAAGGAAATGTAAACCAAGAGTGAAAAAGGGATTAGCGATCCTCAGCTAATTAGTAATGAACTTGCCATACGAAGAGCCCGAAGAACTTTCTGTTGAAGGTGTCCTCTTCTTTTAGACAGGTGTAGTGCAATACCCTTGCCTCTGTCTTCAATCTAATGCTGTTTTAACCCAAGTCATAAAAGTTTCTATAAGACCACATATCTAAGAAACCCTACACCCAGTGTCATCTTTGGTCCCTGGTGATTAGCGAGCAAGCTTTTCTTCTTCCATCTTTATGCACCTAAAACTTTCCTGCACATTATCAAAATGTTATACCACAGTACAGTGGAACCTCGGTTTACGAGTAACCTGGTTTGCAAGCATTTCACTATACGAGCAAAGCTTGCTGTATATTTGTAAGTCAGTTTTACGAGCAAGCTTTGCTGTATGAGCAAATACCGCACACACTTCCGGTTCCGTACTTTAACCGCACTCTGACCCGCTCTTACATTCCGCACAAACACGTACAAACATATACAAACATGCACACACACACACACACACACACACACGCACACATGCACACACACACACACACACACATTATGCTCACCTTACCTTCTGTTCTATCACCGGACTCATGGTTCTTGTAGTTCGCCAGTACAGGATGTGTATCGAGTAACCATCGCAACGATGGAGGAACATCCGCTGTCAGAAACTACTCAATGGCAGCACGCTGGTCAATCAGAGGCAAGCGGCTCCTGCCTTTGATGTCAGCGCTCTGGAAGCGGAAGCTCCGGCATCGGTCGCGATGGTTACCCGATACACATCCTGTACCGGCGAACTACAAGAAACAGGAGGCCGGCGATGGAACGGAAGGTAACGTGAGTATAATATGTGTGTGTTTGTATGCCTTTGTGCATGTGTGGAATGGCACAATAGGGGAGCATGAGGGGACATTGCACAAGTTATGTAAAGAATTGTCTGAGTTTGCATTATTTCCTATGGCAAATTTTGCTTTGCTAGACGAGTAACTTGGTTTACAAGCACACTGCCAGAACGGATTGTTCTCGTAAACCAAGGTTCCACTATATACATAATTCTCTGAAGAGGCCAAAAAGTCCTCTTTAATCCAGTTCTTAGGCGTTTCAGATGAGTGGACCCAAACTTTAAAGTCCGGTGTTAGTATCGAACACAAAGTTTACATAAAAATCATTGTTAAATTTTGGTGTTCGGGTGCTTTACATATGCTAATCACTCGAGCAAGCATCGGTGTGCTCGGGTATGCTCGGTGCTCAGCCCAGTGCGAGCCGCATGTAATATTTGAATGGCTCGCAATGTAGGTAAAATCAGCTTTATCGGATGTAGTGTGCATAACAATAAAAAACAACCCCTCCCTGCCCCAGAAAAGCTCTGATAATGGCTGTCGGCATGTGGGTGGAGAACCGAACGGCCCAATCAGTGACCTCCAGTCAAGTGTTCGAGTTAAGTTTGGGTCCAGAAGAGAGCTTTATCTAGAATCCGGCTGAATACACTGAACCAAAACTTCTACAGGCCTGCTCAAGGCTACTCATGAGTTTTATGCCTTCAGTACTAGCTTGCCGATTTTCAGTGATTTACAACTTTTAGAGTTGGGGATTACTACCAACTAAGGTTGGAGAATGCTCTGTGGGCTGAAAAACTAAAGGTGAGCAAGGAATACAGTTAGGTCCAGAAATATTTGGACAGTGACACAATTTTCGCGAGTTGGGCTCTGCATGCCACCACATTGGATTTGAAATGAAACCTCTACAACAGAATTCAAGTGCAGATTGTAACGTTTAATTTGAAGGTTTGAACAAAAATATCTGATAGAAATTGTAGGAATTGTACACACTTCTTTACAAACACTCCACATTTTAGGAGGTCAAAAGTAATTGGACAAATAAACCAAACCCAAAAAAAAATTCTTAGTTTCAATATTTTGCTGCGAATCCTTTGGAGGCAATCACTGCCTTAAGTCTGGAACCCATGGACATCACCAAACGCTGGGTTTCCTCCTTCTTAATGCTTTGCCAGGCCTTTACAGCCGCAGCCTTCAGGTCTTGCTTGTTTGTGGGTCTTTCCGTCTTAAGTCTGGATTTGAGCAAGTGAAATGCATGCTCAATTGGGTTAAGATCTGGTGATTGACTTGGCCATTGCAGAATGTTCCACTTTTTTGCACTCATGAACTCCTGGGTAGCTTTGGCTGTATGCTTGGGGTCTTCTTCTCCAAACTTTTTTCTTCCCATCATTCTGGTACAGGTTGATCTTGGTCTCATCTGTCCATAGAATACTTTTCCAGAACTGAGCTGGCTTCATGAGGTGTTTTTCAGCAAATTTAACTCTGGCCTGTCTATTTTTGGAATTGATGAATGGTTTTATCTAGATGTGAACCCTTTGTATTTACTTTCATGGAGTCTTCTCTTTACTGTTGACTTAGAGACAGATACACCTACTTCACTGAGATTGTTCTGGACTTCAGTTGATGTTGTGAACGGGTTCTTCTTCACCAAAGAAAGTATGCGGCGATCATCCACCACTGTTGTCATTTGTGGACGCCCAGGCCTTTTTGAGTTCCCAAGCTCATCAGTCAATTCGTTTTTTCTCAGAATGTACCTGACTGTTGATTTTGCTACTCCAAGCATGTCTGCTATCTCTCTGATGGATTTTTTCTTTTTTTTCAGCCTCAGGATGTTCTGCTTCACCTCAATTGAGAGTTCCTTAGACCGCATGTTGTCTGGTCACAGCAACAGCTTCCAAATGCAAAACCACACACCTGTAATCAACCCCAGACCTTTTAACTACTTCACTGATTACAGGTTAACGAGGGAGACGCCTTCAGAGTTAATTGCAGCCCTTAGAGTCCCTTGTCCAATTACTTTTGGTCCCTTAAAAAAGAGGAGGCTATGCATTACAGAGCTATGATTCCTAAACCCTTTCTCCGATGTGGATGTGAAAACTCTCATATTGCAGCTGGGAGTGTGCACTTTCAGCCCATATTATATATAGAATTGTATTTCTGAACATGTTTTTGTAAACAGCTAAAATAACAAAACTTGTGTCACTGTCCAAATATTTCTGGACCTAACTGTATATATACTAAATATATGAGCATATTTCACCTGATAGATCAACACAAAAAAAATTAGTTATACCTAATTCTACAAAAATCTTATGGCAATGTGGAGTAATATTGGTAATATCCTGTTTTGTAGGCTATTTCCGGCTGAGTTTTAGCCAAACTCAACAATGTCAAGGGCATTAGGATTCAAACAACTCCAGGTGGACACTCAGTTACCATCCAAGCTACACTTCAAAACAGGTATTAGTAGCAGACGGGGCGCGGAGATGAGAGAATGAGGCACATCATACTGCCTTCTACGTTCAAAAGCCTGTTAGATCATTTCTCAAAAAGAAAATCTGATCAATGCTCAGTCTTGGCAGGCAGGCACAACCGAAGGAAACACCTGCAAATCTATTAACAGGGGACCCTAGTAAACAGGAGCTCATATAAGA